>NC_141798.1:19388021-20004896 GCF_057944985.1 Cucurbita pepo subsp. pepo
GATATTAGGAAGGATCTGTATGGTAACATCGTCCTCTCCGGTGGTTCGACCATGTTTACAGGCATTGCCGATAGAATGAGCAAGGAAATCTCTGCATTGGCGCCGAGCAGCATGAAGATCAAGGTGGTGGCACCTCCAGAAAGAAAGTACAGTGTTTGGATTGGTGGCTCCATCTTGGCTTCTCTGAGTACCTTCCAGCAGGTAGACATTATTATTAAAAGCATTCAGTTTTGTTCTTACTAATGGGTGCCCCTTGTGTTTTTGGTGCAGATGTGGATTGCAAAGGCAGAGTATGATGAGTCTGGGCCATCGATTGTGCACAGGAAGTGCTTCTAAAAGACAAGAAGAAGCAGAAGGGTCAAGACATATGGGAGTGTACTGTTTTATGTGTCGGAATGAAAGGCAACTTTGTAGCCTTTTTTTTGTTTGTCTGTTTGTTTAGCATTTTTGTCCTTCGCTATTGTTCTAATATTGAAATAATTGATTTCAAGAAGGTACTGGAGTTGGTTGCCGAGACTCTTAATCATAATTTAAGACTCTAAACATCATTGATTACAAAAAGTGTTTGCCTAATAATAGTTGGGATAAATGAGCTGAAAATAGAGGCACTTACCTACCTATCGTGAGCATTATACTTCAGCATACATCAATTCACTTCCACTTACCTATCGTTACCTATCGTGAGCATTCTGTCGCTCCATCCCCGGCCCCGCAGGGGCAGAAAACCCGTCGTGACCTTCTCTTCTCAAAACTTCTGTCGCTCTATTCTTGGCCGTGCCGGGCAGAGAACCCATCACTCTTGGCTGTGCCGGGCAGAGAACCCATCACTCTCGGCTGTGCCGGGCAGAGAACCCATCACTCTCGGCTGTGCCGGGCAGAGAACCCATCCTGTGTTACCGAAGGCTCTGGAGAAGTGAGAATAGGAGAGCACTAATCTTGGGTTATCCACTCGGCACATAGTTGGATTATAATATTTTTTAAATCTAACCCAATTATTTGAGCTCTTTATTTTAAATAATAGAGTTCAACTATAATATTTTTAAAATTTAACTCAATTATTCGAGCTCTTTATTTTAAATAATCAAGTTCCCCTCATTTAATCGACTTTTATTATTTGAGAGGAGAAACCATGAATCTCACTCAATTTATATAAAGTTTTCATTTTTTCTTAATCCAATTTAAATAAGTTTATACCCCACCAACCCAAACGAAAAGAAATAGGTTGGGTGATCGAGTTTTTTAAACACCACTGCCTACACAATATGACGTGTTTAAAACAAGAAGAAATAAAGCTTTCATCTATGAACAGAACCGAAACATGGCTGAGTTGTTGTATATCAGCCTGCACAATATAATCAAGAGGGTCTCAAAGAAATTGCCAGAGATGTAATCCCCCAAATAAGCTTTTGCAATAGAATAACTTAGCCAGCCACATGCATGGCTGAGATGTTAAAACATTGGCATACAAAATAATTAAAAGAAAAAAAAAAAAAAAAAAAAAAAAAAACAGAATAATCACATTGGCATACAAAATTATTCAAAATTCGTTCAGCTCTAAATTTTGCACACCACGAACTATTGCGGGTGAAATATATATACCGTATTCGTGAACTGATCATCTTTCGCATTCTTTGTGTCTGAGAAATTCAGTCAGAAGGAAGCTCAGGTTGAAATTCTCCAAATTCCGGTTCTGTATCCCACAGACATGAGTGCGAGCTCCCAAAGCATGTTTAAAATGCTCCGTGGACTTAGCTTGGATCCGGGTATTTCAGACCAGTTCACGGATACTTCAACCATAGAAATCCCAAAATATTTGCAGAGGTAAACCAACTCGACATCAAAGCACCACCTGCAGGAAGTGAATGCTTAGTCGGTCAGGTTCTTGTTGCTTAGTTGATCCAGTGATCATACTCAGCAATTCATGGAAGCTCAAATCATAGATGAACAAGTACTATTGCTGAAAAGAGTTCACCGACGACAAGCATCAGGACTATGAAAGAGAATGGGAAAACAAAATAAGCCAACAAATTTCAATTCTTATGGTTTTGCGCTCAGATTGTCCGAATTAAAACCTCAAAGAGAGAAAATATTGGATTGGAGAGGGGATCTTACCTCTTCAAACGAATGTTGGTAAACAGCTTCCTTGCAGCAGATCTCGTGAACATCTTAAAACCACACTGCATATGATCACGGAAATGGAAAATAAGGATTAAAATTTGAAGCTTTTACTGCACAGAGGTATGGCACATGTACATGAAGGAGCATGTGATACAAACTAAAAAAGGACCTGTGTATCCCGAATTCCAGGACCAGCAGTTAGAAGAACCACAAGATGAAAACCCTTCATCAAGAAATTGCGGTACCACTTCCTCTGAAAAGTGAAAGAACCTGTCATATTTTTATGAAAAAGAAAAGCTAAAATAAATAAGCGAGACAATTGCAAGACCAACACTAAACTGTAGCCAGAGCCTTCTCCTCGAGATGAGCGCGAGAACCAAATGCAGTGATTGGAATATCAGATATTCTAATGCTTGGATCTCTTGAACCTTCCTTCTTAACAACTGCTACTGCATGGATCTGGGGGAGAGAAAATTCGTCTTGAATAACTATTTCACATTTTTAGAACTTCATAGAAAAAATTGCACATGAAAATAGATTGGGTTTGTCCAAACCTGGTTTTCAAGTTTTTCTAGGTCAGTAATTTTTGTTGCTCCATCAGCATCCAGCATCAGAAGTAGCTCACCACGTGAGTGAAGCATTCCCTGCTTGAAAATGCATTTTAGAAAGTGAGAACAATAATCATACAAGTGTTACAAATAAAGTGGTGTAGAGAGAACAATAATCATACAAGTGTTACAAATAAAGTGGCAAGTCCAAACTCACCTTTCTAATAGCTTCCCCTTTTCCATGATTTCTTCCAAGAAGTATTACCCTCACATTTTCTACAGAGTACTTCCTAACAAAATTGAAGGCTACTCCTTTTGTTCCATCCACACTCCCGTCATCAATTATTATCACCTGTACAAGTCGGATGATTAAATGTTAAGCATTGAAGGCAAAGAATCCGAAGCAGGTCGGTATATGATTGATTCAGCATCATGCATTACATACACCAAACATACCAATGAGCAGTTACATCTTTTATATAAGTTTCTACTTTGTTCTTAAACCGTAAGAGTGAGTGGTTAGGAAAAACAATGGTCCCTTTAGAATAAACTTGTTTGACCTTCATATTTGCATACCTAGACAAGTAGATGACCGGCGACATGAGGCTGTGCTGTCAGTGGTTGGAATTTGAAAGGAAAAACAAGGGTTTTTTGGAAGTTCACTTCTCGTGCCATAATGTGGGATATTTGGTTGGAATGGAACAACAAAACGTTTGAAGTTAAGTCTAATGATTTCCGAATATTTGGAACAATGTACAGCTCACTGCTTCTTTGTGATGTTATAATTATAGCAAATTTTTTTTAACTACATTCCATGATTCTTCAAGATTAGAAGGTGTTTTTGTAAGTAGCTATATTTTGGAGGGGAAGTCCTTTTCCCCTGGCCCGTAGGTTTCTTCTCTCTCCTAATTCATATCTCCAGGTTTCTTATAAAAACAATAAAGAAGATTATATCAAGGAATAACAATTAACAAGCAAGAAAATATTGGCATATAAAGTTCATAAGAACAAACCAACTATACAAATTTTCTTGAGAGTTGCCCATGATCAGGAACAAGAAGAAAGGGGACAAATGGACAAAGGAAATACCTCATAGGAAAATGACTTGTCCTTTGCTGCACGTTGTCGAAGATAACTAAAAAGCAAAGGAATGAAATTATACTTTGTCTCGTAGCTTTTCAACCATTAATTAGGAAAGGATTGTGGCCTTTAAAAGTTGAGAAACATTCTCTTGGGGTCTTATTTTGCCCGTCATATCTAGCAATGTAGAGACTATGAGGAGAACATTGAAAAATCCAAGAATTAGGAAAATCTGAGTCGAGAGGAACAGAGGATTGGTATACAGAGAAAACCAAGGTCAAAGAGAGCAATTGGGTATAAGAGACAAGTAAAAATATTTATATGGAAAAAATGAAAATTTTACGTTTTTCAGCTTACTTGATGGTTTCCTCGAGAGCTCCACGAAGCCTGTACTCTTCATTGAAAGCAGGAACGATCAAGGACATATACTTCTCAGCTGGATCAAAAATTGAAGGGCAAGGAACCTGCAAAAAGTTCAACAAACTTGATATCATTCATTCTACATAACACTGGGTACCAATTTTGACCCAACATTCCAAACATAAACATCATATGACTTAAGATTTCCATCAATTTTGGAGTTCCTTCTTGTTTAGCCAGTTTCTACTAGGACTCCTTTTGTTCAGCAGTTTTTTTTTATGTGTTTTCTTTCATGTTTCTCAATGAAAGTTTATTTTCCCATAATCCATCAATTTATTCCAATGTGAAAAACTATTGATTATTAATTTTACTTAAAAAATATTTCCCCCCGATGCAAATAAAATAGAAGAGTTTTACTTTCAATCCTATTTTACCTCTTGGACTAAATATGTAGAGATTGACATTTACTTTGTAAGTGATCTAGTTCTTGAAAAGTAATACAGTGTTCAACCTCTGCCTTCTTCAACTCAGATTGCAACATCCTAACCAAGCCACTATCCTGGTTGAATTTTCACCAATTAAAAATCAAGCTCATTGTCTGGTCTTCAACCACTATTGGCTTGCGAAGGTGTGCAGAGAACCCAGTAGGTGTTGGCAGTGGTTGTTAAGTAATTGCAAATTGTAATAGAGTATGTTTGTTTGGTTAGCTGAGGTTGCTTTAGATGATTTATGAGACAGACTATTTCTGCTAGAGCTGGAAAACTGTAAGACTGCATGCCTATATATCACTGTACTCATTATCAGAATAATTCAATAAAAAAAAACATTCAAGAATTTTTTCTTCCCTTGTTATCTTTTGAGTATCAGAGCCTTCCAAAGGCATACAGAATGTCGATCAGGCACATAAGACGCCTCAAATCCCGTAAATCATGGAGCTACTAAAATCCACAACAGAACATCCAGTGGCAGCAATATGAATCAAAATCCTAGGAACCAAATACTGCCCATGATTAACTGCATAATGAACCTCAACTCAGGTGATCCGTAATTATGACTATCAGAGGGTTGCTAGTGATCAACTTCTCCTTGATTTGGTTGAGCAAGTTACTTTGAGGTTGCAACACAAATATTCAATGACTTCAGAAGGGCTTAAAGGTTACAGTTGGTACCCTCAAACAGAATTCAACAAGACCAAGGGCATCTCCAAAAGATGGGGAGCTTAACCATGGTTAAAACTTTAACTGTCAGGATCATCCCCACCAATTACCATGCAGCAACAAGGAGGCCGAGACCTTTTTTCTTTCTCTTTCTTCTTCTTCTTTTATTTTATTTAATTTTTAATAATAAGTGAGGCTGTGACTTGAAACAATTGGCAACATTCATTCTACCGAATACAAAAAAAAAAAAAAAAAAAAAAACGTTTCATAAAAGAGAAATCGGATATAAATAACTCTTTTTTGGTTGGATAGTTTAAAGAAGATGATTACGTGAACCTTAAAAAACCTAAACATAAATGCAAGCTACCCAAGGCCTTTTATAGTCTCAAAAAGTTAAGAACGACTTCTATTAAGTTTGGGCTTCATAACTCCAAATCAAATTCTTCCATATTTGTGTTCAAAGAAGGTATAACTCTTGTCTATATCTCATTCATGTCTATGATATACTAATCATAGAAAATAGCAAAGCAAAGATAAAATAGCTAGTTACAGATTTGAACAAACTCTTTGCATTGAATCATCTTGGTATGCAGTACGGATTATAAGAAGAGTAAAATCAGAGATCTATCTATAAGTCATAACAATGCAAGTATGTCACTGATATCTTGAGTAAATTGAACAACAGTCGACACTTAAAGGGCTGTTTCACCGCTGCTGTGCTAAGTTCAGAAATGTAATAGGGGCTCAACAAAAATTTAACTTATGAGACAACCAATATAACATGGATGTTAACATTCCAAATAACTACACTCATCATCGGTAAGGGGTCACGAGAATCCTCTCATACTTGAGAGGAACCCAAAATCAAAGCGTCTATATAAAACCTTGTGAGACTCTCCATTTGTGTCCAGCTTCTTAGAGGCCAATTGAGCACAGCTAGGAAGTTGGAAGAATCAACAGATAAATTGTCTGTCTTGTTAAAAATCTAGTTTCATGGCGATCTAAGAAGAAATGTGTTGTGTCTAGGTCAAATAAAGAATCAAGAGTATAGATCTCTAGCTACTGCGATCTAGAATAAACTTGGATGAAGTCCATTCTCAAAGAACTTCACATTGATCCGTACTCGTTTCCTATCTCTTGGTGTCATATCACTAGTGCTTGTGCTGGCCGTACACCCAGTCTACCATGCAAGGATCAAAGATGTAGAGCTATATCTCACACTTGATAAGAGATAAAATTGTTGAAAAAGACAATAGCAAACGTACATACATTCTACGATCAAATTCCAAATTGTGTGACTAAACCTCTAGCTGCCTATCAATTATATTTCTTCAAAGACAATCTTGGAGCGATGGAAATACTCACAAGCTCGAGAGTCGATATTAACAAAAGTATTGTTTAATCTTTCAAGCGATCAAACGTGACCTCTGACATATAAAACTCCAAATAGAAGCTCAAAGAAAAAGGATAAAAAGTTACCCGTTTCAACGAGTTTGGGTCCTCGAAGATTGCAGGAGCTTCAATGTGGCTGAAACAAACCAAACGAATGGGCACAACGAAAATCTCATTTAAACAGAAATATGACAATTTGGAAAACAAAATCGTATATCAAATCAATGGGGAATGTAGCGTAGCGTACCCGTGATTGAATCTCCTCCTATAAGCTTCAAGGATTATAGCAGAGATCAAAGCTGCTACAATACTAAGAGCCAGGCTAATCAAAATGAACAGTATCGTCCATGGATAATCCATTGTATAGCTCAAAATTGCAGCGGGAGCCGAGAGGTTTGCGCTACTCCGTCCTTCAGCAGTCAACAAATGGACTTCATAGAAATCATTTCTTTAAAAAAAAAATAATAATAATGTTCGAATTTAAATATAAAGATACGATGTTACCTTAGAAAAACGAGTCCGTCTAGCTCAGTTGGTAGAGCGCAAGGCTCTTAAGGTCATGGGTTCGAGCCCCACGGTGGGCGTGGTTAATAATTTTCTATTCTTATGAAAATTTTCAAGTGCGGGCCGAAGATAATCGGCCCAATTAGTATATTTTCATATTCAGGCCTAAGCCAATACTGGGCCATGAAACATCGAGCCCGTCTAGCTCAGTTGGTAGAGCGCAAGGCTCTTAACCTTGTGGTCGTGGGTTCGAACCCCACGGTGGGCGTGATTAGCTCTTTTCTCCTTTTATGAAACTTTTCATGTGCGGGCCGAAAAAAATCGGCCCAATCCGTTTCTCTGGCCCAAATACTAAATCAACATATTGGGCCCAAATGCTTTTCTGGACTGTGTAGACAATCGGCCCAGTCCGTACTTACGGCCCAATTAATATATCTTTCTATTCAGGCCTGAGCAAATACTGGGCCATGAAACATCGAGCCCGTCTAGCTCAGTTGGTAGAGCGCAAGGCTCTTAACCTTGTGGTCGTGGGTTCGGACCCCACGGTGGGCGTGATTAGCTCTTTTCTCCTTTTATGAAACTTTTCATGTGCGGGCCGAAAAAAATCGGCCCAATCCGTTTTTATGGCCCAAAAAGTATATTTACCTATTGGGCCCAAAGGCTTTTCTGGTCTGTGCAGATAATCGGCCCAATCCGTTTTTACGGCCCAATTAGTATATCTTCTTATTCAACCCTGAGCCAATACTGGGCCATGAAACATCAAGCCCGTCTAGCTCAGTTGGTAGAGCGCAAGGCTCTTAACCTTGTGGTCGTGGGTTCGAACCCCACGGTGGGCGTTATAAATTCTTTTCTCCTTTTATGAAAACTTTCAAGTGCGGGCCGAAGATCGGCCCAATCCGTTTTGATGGCCCAAATACTAAATCAACATATTGGGCCCAAATGCTATTCTGGAATGTGTAGACAATCGGCCCAGTCCGTACTTACGGCCCAATTAATATATCTTCCTGTTCAGGCCTGAGCAAATACTGGGCCATGAAACATCGAGCCCGTCTAGCTCAGTTGGTAGAGAGCAAGGCACTTAACCTTGTGGTCGTGGGTTCGAACCCCACGGTGGGCGTGTTTAACTCTTTTCTCCTTTTATGAAAACTTTCAAGTGCGGGCTGAAGAAGATCGGCCCAATCCGTTTCTCTGGCCCAAATACTAAATCAACATATTGGGCCCAAATGCTTTTCTGGACTGTGTAGACAATCGGCCCAGTCCGTACTTACGGCCCAATTAATATATCTTTCTATTCAGGCCTGAGCAAATACTGGGCCATGAAACATCGAGCCCGTCTAGCTCAGTTGGTAGAGCGCAAGGCTCTTAACCTTGTGGTCGTGGGTTCGAACCCCACGGTGGGCGTGTTTAACTCTTTTCTCCTTATGAAAACTTTCAAGTGCGGGCCGAAGAAGATCGGCCCAATCCGTTTCTATGGCCCAAATACTAAATCAACATATTGGGCCCAAATGCTATTCTGGACTGTGTAGACAATCGGCCCAGTCCGTACTTACGGCCTAATTAATATATCTTCCTATTCAGGCCTGAGCAAATACTGGGCCATGAAACATCGAGCCCGTCTAGCTCAGTTGGTAGAGCGCAAGGCTCTTAACCTTGTGGTCGTGGGTTCGAACCCCACGGTGGGCGTGATTAACTCTTTTCTCCTTTTATGAAAACTTTCAAGTGCGGGCCGAAGAAGATCGGCCCAATCCATTTTTATGGCCCAAATACTATATCAACATATTGGGCCCAAATGCTATTCTGGACTGTGTAGACAATCGGCCCAGTCCGTACTTACGGCCCAATTAATATATCTTCCTATTCTGGCCTGAGCAAATACTGGGCCATGAAACATCGAGCTCGTCTAGCTCAGCTGGTAGAGCGCAAGGCTCTTAACCTTGTGGTCGTGGGTTCGAACCCCACGGTGGGCGTGATTAACTTTTTTCTCCCTTTATGAAAACTTTCAAGTGCGGGCCGGAGAAGATCGGCCCAATCCTTTTTTATGGCCCAAATACTATATGAACATATTTGGCCCAAATACTATTCTGGACTGTGTAAACAATCGGCCCAATCCACACTTACGGCCCAATTAGTATATCTTCGTATTCAGGCCTGAGCCAATACTAGGCCATGAAACATCTAGCCCGTCTAGCTCAGTTGGTAGAGCGCAAGGCTCTTAACCTTGTGGTCGTGGGTTCGAACCCCACGGTGGGCGTGATTAACCCTTTTCTCCTTTTATGAAAATTTTCAATTGCGGGCCGAAGAAAATCGGCCCAATCCGTTTTCATGGCCCAATTAGTTGATCTACATATTAGGCCATAAGCATATTCTGGACTGTGTAGACAATCGGCCCAATCCGTTTTTATGGCCCAATCGGCCCAGCCCCGTCTAGCTCAGTTGGTAGAGCGCAAGGCTCTGAACATCCAGCCCGTCTAGCTAATGGAATGAGTACCAAACTCCATATTATGTTACGTGATAATGGTCATGCCAAGTATCACAATCTCACTTTTCGACAGCAAGAAAATGACTATTTGACATTTGTTCTAATTCAATGAATTCGTGAAAAATTTATATTTTGCAAACAACGTGGGGTATACTCGAGTCTCGAATCACGTTCAAGAGAAATGTTTTGGAAAACGTGAGTGAAGAAATCGGTTAAAAACAATTTGAAAGAAAACAATTTTACAAGTTAAAAGCAAGTGGACAATAACAACTCTCTAATGACATATAAGTTAAGGAGATAGAAGTGACAATTAGTCATATCCCAAAAGTACATTTCTGGTCATTTTAGTTTTATTAAGTGTAGACATAATTTTAGTGAAAGTCTATCTAAGATGAAAGCATGTACAAAGGGTTTGGAAACGGCATGCGATCATGGACAACACATCTCCGATAAGCATCTCTTTACCATTTCTCAATTCAAAATAATGTTGTCTCCTTATCTCCTTCAAATAATGAATCAAACCCAAAAAGGGAAAAACTTGAACAAGTTGAAGCAGACAAATCAATACGACAAATCATGATTCATTGAAAATTCTTCATATTTTAGCGAAATCAGGAAACCCCATAGTGATAAAAGAAGATGGCAGCAAAAGAAGGTTAACCATACACATGAAAGAGGCTTCCATTTCATTCAAGTGGGGGTAGTAGCCTTCTTGATCATGATGACTCGTGTCATAAAGCTGACTGAAAATGGGCCCTCTCTCTCGACATGATTAATGCCATGGCCGTTCGGGGAATCACAAAAAGCTAAGTCTTCTTTCTTTCTTTCTTTCTTTTTTCCCCTTTCTTTAATTTCTTAGACCACAAAGTCGGAGGTGGCGGTGTTGGTGCAGATTTTGACCTGCCGTTTTAATTGTACCAGCCCTCACATGCATCAAGTGTTCGATGAAATGCCGCACAGAAAAAAATTATGGGAAATGAGAAAATTTGTTGGATTTTTCGAATTTCATTAATGGGTTCTGTCTGAATTATGAAATGGATGGTATGGTTTTGGTGTTTGATTGAATCAATTTTGGGTTTGACACTTCTTGGTATGAAAAAACAATGAAGTTCTGGGACTCTGCAGATTCCATTCTTTGCATCTTCTGGGATTGGAGTCACATTGTGTTGACATCCAATGCAATCTATAGCTAATTCGAGATCTTTAAGCAATTACTAATGAACTGCAGGAAGAAGAACAGAATTTGGAGATAAAAATAAGTAGAAAGGAGAAAAGGGGAGAGAATTTCTGGTCTGTAGATGCAAAATCATCATAATTTATCTGTTATTACACACAGAATTCCATGTAGTTGAAGAGTGGAAGCTCTTCAATTTCACCTTTCACGAAACAAACTGTGCACACAATCACAACAAAGACAGATTTAGGCACAGAGACAATGTATAAGTAGTCCGATTAGTGTTATTCATTCTACAGGACAAATGTTCATCTTGGAGAAAGAAAAGGAAGGTTTGAACAAATAAACCAATTACCATTACCAATCAATCTTCTGTGCTTGGTGATATGAGAATAGAGGAAAATGAATAGCAATATAATTAGAAGCCTAATAAGCCATTGCAACAGGAGGCGCAGCAAAGCTGATGGTTCTCTGATGAGGCATAGCCAACATAGCAGTATGATCCAAGAAATCTTTGAGAGCAACAACGGATTCCAAAATGGTTCTCAAATCATCAGCACAAGAAAACCCAAAACACCCTTCTCTTCGAACTGCATAAACATAAAAAGTTATGCACCCTTTTCTAAATTTGAACCGAGCCATCTCGCACCCACATAGCCCTCTGATCATCTTCTTGTTCACTTCGCCAAGAGGGATTTCTGTTGGCCAAACACGGTCTATAGCTGCTTTCATGGCCTCATTTTCAAACACAAAGAGAACAACTTTGGACTTTTTGGTGCCAAGGCCTAGAGTGAGGGTGTGCCAGGCATGGTGAGCGAGGATTGTGAAGTTTGTGGGAATGAAAGCTGTGGCCGATGGGAACGGCGGTTTGTTGCCGGAGTTTCTGGTGGTGGCCGGAAAAGACAGGAGGCGGAGGAGCTCTAAAGGCCTAGCTCGCCGGATTGTGAAGGATTTAACGATGAACTGACCGCCGAATCTGAGGCCCTTTACATCAGAGCTTGGCTTGAAATTGAAATCAGAAGCTGATTTTGTGGATTGGTCAGTTGGGTGTTGGTGTTTTTGCTTCTTGATCTTGTTCTTCTTGCTCTTGTTCTTGTTCATCTCTGTTTCGTCCATGTCTTCTTCTTTCTTCTCTGTTGAGGCGGTGATGGGTTTTGTTGCCTCTCTTTTGCTTTTCATGGTACGATCAACTGTGTGCTATGTTTCCTTTATTTGGCCTCCACCGTTTCAAGAGTTCACTGTTTTAAAAAAAAATCATTTCATTTTCCTCAAGTTAAGCCAAAATTCTCTCATTTCACTAATCCCTTTGATTAATTTCTTAAAAAATACACTTAATTCTAGTATAATTGAATGGTATGGGATGATCAAAAGATTAATTTTTGAAAGTGGTTGGGTTTGGGGATTATAATATAAGGTGTTGAGTAACTATCTTTATTCTTATTTAGCCACTTAGCTTCATGATCATGATGATGAAGAGTTCTATTCCATCCTTAACCAATGAATTGTTAACTCACAAACATCACAACTCATAAAGCTAGAAAGAAAGTTTGGATAAAGTCGCTATCAAGATCTTGTTTGCTTGGAATTTCATCTTAACCATTAGCAGCTCCAAGTTTGAAGTTTAAATTATTTGTTTGATCTTCAAATTTAAAGTAATGCACAATAAATCTACCGACCCTCTTTTTTCTAACTAGACTCTAAAATCTTTGAATGTTTTAAAAATTTTGTGGACTAAATTTGTAATTTAATTTTTTTTATTTTTTTTAAAAAATAAACTTAAATTTTCTTTAAAAAAAATGTAAGCGTTAGAGAATTGGAAGATTCTAGTTATTTAGGTTCCCATGAACTTCTAAATATGGTTACAAGGAGCACAATTACAGAGGAGGAGGACCACAAAACTTTGAACCTAAAAAGGAAAATTACTTGAATCAAGAGCTTCATTTGTTTCTCAACTTTCATAATTACACCCATTTCTTCAACTTCTTAACCTTGGAACCCTAAAAACCTTCATTACCATTAGAGTATTGGAAGCATTGTACTTTAGGAGGTGGTCAACCAGCATGTTAATTTACTCGAATAGGTTTTAAATGATTTCTAAAAAATAATGGTAAGATCGAAATAAATCATAAAAATAAATACGATCAGTATCGTATCAGGAGCTGTCTAAAGTGCATACAACTAAACAAGACAAACTTTATCTTAAAATTTTAATTTCATTAAACGAAACGTCTTACTTTAGGAGGTGTTCAAACTAACTCCTTTCACCTTTTAAAAGGTTTGTGACTAAATTACAACGGAATTTTGATAATTTTGTTAATGAGTTTATTTTGAAGAATATATGAATTGAGTATATACGCGTTAGAAATGAAAAACCTTAAACGGAGGAAGATTGTATCGAACACATTTGGTTGTATGTTATTGGAGAGAGATAAGGGAAGGTTACCAAATGAACAAACCTACTAGTCCTTTCAATATAAAGGTAGTCTCCTTCTAAAGCCACCGTTGCCTTTAATCATATCATGCGAAAAGGAGGAAAAAAACCTAATAAATTAACCCTTGCAAGGAGGAACACATTATGGCCCCTCACCAAAACTTTGTTCACCCATTCATCCCATTCCCATTACGTAATCTTAATTGTAGAGTATAAACAATAGCTTTAGAACACTTCTTCAACTTTCTGAGACTGCACGTCGATTTGAGAGTGAAGCGAAATATTTCTCTAATAAACGCATTTTAAAATTGTGAGGCTAACGAAGATAAATAACGAACTAAAGAAGACAAGCTTGAACTGTTATAGATTCTTACGCTACTTTTTAGCTATGACCAAACATGTAAAGAGAATAAGGACGATTTTTAAAGGTATGCAATAGACAGATTACCTAACAATGATTATCAATCACAAACCAAACCAAAAGGGTGTTTGTTGAACAATGATAATGGTGAGAAGGTGAGGTTGGTTTTTGAATTTTGAATAATCAAGACTTTTTTTGAACATTTAATGTCTTTAATGAGATGTTTGCTCTTATGCTCCTCGTATGTTGGAAATTTGTTTTAATTATTTTATTATATATATTTTTTTAACTTTATGAAATTTCCATCTAATTAAAGGCTATAGATAATGATTTATATTTATAAAGTTTGAGTTGTTGGCTAACAACTTTTTCAAAATTTACATTTTTTAAAACGTAAAAACTAAGTCTCCAAATTTTTTGTTTTTTCTCCACAAGAGTGGGGTTTTAAATTATTAATAAAAAACAAAAGTAATAAAATAGTTTTAAAATGTCCGTAAAAAAATATTCTTGAACTTTTAAAAATGTCTATAATACTCTTGATTTTTTTTTTTAAAAAAGAGTCCAAATCTTAAAACGGTTTCAATGATACCTTTTAGAAAGTATTTAAAACATAACCGTCAGACTTTTTTAAAGTTAAAAAACTTTAAAAATTAAAAAAAATACTCATATCATTAATAATATAAACAAAACTAAAAGAAGGGTAAATAAATGATTTTTCTTTATATATTAATAATAACAAAAATTTTATACAAGAATATTTTTAACTTCATAAATTATTAAATTTGAAAGCATATTTTTTTTTAATTTTTTTTTAAGTTTATGAAATTTTTATTAATTTAGCCATAATTTGAAAATTTTAAATTACTCGAAAAAAGAAAAAAAAAATCTCGGCTTACCTCCAAAATCAAATATTTTATTCAGTAAATAAAAAAAGATTTTTACTGATATCATGATAAAAATTGGAATTAAAAATGGAATTACACAATAATTCTGGGTATTTATTTATTCAAATGAAATAATAATAAAAAGATAATAATAAATGTCAATAATTAAGAACATAAATTTCCCACTTGAGAGCATAATGGATAAATAAAAAATAATAAATTAGAATACAAACATATGAGATAAAAATGAAGAGTTCCCAACGCCCACAAAAACATCAGGCACCGAGAGAAAATTGAAAAAGGAAATAAAAATTTCTTTCTAATTCTATTGTATAAATATATATATACTTATATAGATATAGATATATATATATAATATATATTAGAAAAAACAACCAAACCAAGCAGTGGTTCCTCCATGGTTGGTTGTTTGTAAATTGAATTCCCATCCATCACAACTTATGTAGTACCTCCCTCTGTCTGTTGCTGGTGTATCAAATCAAATCCAAAACTTCTCCCTCTCATTTCTACAACATCTCAAATGCCTCTCAACAACGAGTGTCGTCGCCTTTCGGTCTTTATTTTCCTAATGTTATCGCCGTTCATCGGCCTCAGAAACCGATCCATTTCGGTTTCTGATTGGAGTACTGATTGAAGTCTCTTCAAATGTCCCATGCACTGCTTGTGGCTTAACATCAACTGCTGCTGCTGTTCTTCTGGATGATGAACCATTCTCTGGCATGGTGATTGCCATTTCGCTTGCAAGTATGCAAGAGATCTCCATGGAGGGAGTGGCATCGAGTTTAGCTTAAGCGATGACTTCCCAGCTTCAACCATGATTTGAAGGAACTGCTTAAGTCTCGATAACGAACCAACGTAGATTACAGGAAGCGAATCCAATATCCTATCGTATGATTCGACTGCCCTTGCGATTTCAAAGTGGCTTCGGAAGTCGATATCGACTATCAGTCGCTCTGAGCTTCCATTGGTGTAGTTAACGACATCGATGTACTCGTAATCTCCTGTAGATGGTAAAAGCAAAAGCCCTTATGCACAAATAAAGAAAAGGTGCCAGAATTATACCCTCAAGCACTACCAAAAAAGCAGAAAATTCTGTAGCGCTAAAAGTAAATGAACAAGGTTGGGAGGGGATGGATGGATACCTCCAGGAACCTTGCCAGCGCCCTGCCATCTGGTTGTGCACACAGCAGCATCATAACCAGAGAGTCTCAATAGCTTTACTAAAGCAAACCGGATGCAACTGGCATTGCAGGGACCCGACTTGTTAACGTTCAGGGCCTTCTCGTTCATCGACAAGGTCAGTGAATGAACCACCGAAAGTAAATCGCTTTCGTATTGGGATACTGGATTCTTATAGAACTGGCAAAAACAGACAACAAATTGATTAATATCTCTTATCTTCCACTTGATTTGACCATAACAACAATGCAGGACAGTGCTATATGAACATTAGACATCGTACAATAGCAATCTTGTCTCAAAAAACATGTTCTTCATAGACACGAACAAATAAATCATCTCTTGGCACTAACAGACAGCGGGCAAAAAGATGAAACTCCAGCCAAAACAAGCTTCCAATGAATTTAACAACAGAGCCAACACCCAACTAGACACCTCCAAAATGGTTTTAGTTTCACTTGAAACTTAAAGGCTTGCCTTCACAATTGTTCATGTTTCATAACAAGTATATGAACAAAATTCTCATTTCCTTCTAAGCAAACAAAGCGCAACCATTCAAAATTTGCATCCATGGAGATTAAATTAATAAAACAGGCATATCAATCAACAAGTCAGAAACATAAATCATACAATTATATCCATAAACAAATTGGAAGAGGGAAATTACCAGAATCTTGTCGGCAAGATGAGCAAGATCAGAGACACCAGAATCGCTATCGCTGCTACACCGAGACTCAGCCCCACCGCTGCCATTTTCCAAGAAATCGCTGACCATAAGAGCCAAATCATGCTCGCTTTCATGGCTAAAACCACCCATCTGACCCCTACCCCCGATTCCGCTTAGCTTGACCCATAAATCCCCACCCGCAACGCATACCCGGCAGTCCATTTAAACGCCCAAAAGACCTTCTGTTTCGGCTCTATACCTCTCCACCTGCCTCCCGCAGCCGTCCGATTACAACAAATTCCCAACCCCATGAGCGAAAATCATCGTCTTCGACGAGGGACCGACGCAAATTTGGGCGTTTTTCAAAATTTGCAGAATTGAATTGTGGGTATTGGAATTAAGGAGAAATAAATTGAAATAGGGTCGTAATGGGTGCAAAAGGAGAGAGGGGGAGAGGAAAAAAGATGAACCCTCTTATTAATTTCTGTGCAAAACCCAGAAGGATGAAGAGAATAATGGACGGAAGGAACAAAGAAAGGGGAAGAAGGTGCATATAAAGGCGCGTACAACTAGGGAAAACACGAAAATATTCTATGATATTCTTCAAGACCAAGTAAATCTCTTCGATTACGCGGAAATATCGCAAAGTGGATAAGAAGAGAATTAATTTCCTACTTAATTAGCTTAATGTAGTAAATTAAGCAAATTCTACTCACTAATTTCAGTTTTTTTTTTTCTTTTCTTTTCTTCTTTAAATGGAGTGTGAAACTGAATTAGATTTTGTTTTCTTACGGATATAAAAATCAGTGGTCTGTGGTAGTTTACGTTTAAATCTTCCTTTTTTTTTTTTTTTTTTTTTTTTTTAATTCTTGAATTTCAGTTAAACAAAATAGGCACATTAAAAAATTAGACCAGTTAGATTTTCTTTTTGGTTTTGTCATTTTTTCGTTAAAAAAAATGTTAATTTATAGAAAAATTATGCGACAAGACAAAAGAGACTAAAATTAATGCCAAACATGTCTTAAAAAATTACACCAAATCCTAATTTTTCAAATTTGAGGTATTTTTTATTTTATATAAAAATATTATTAATTAAATGTCTAATTTTAACCACATAATTAATTTAAATTATATATATATGTTCAGTTGAAAAGTGAATATTTGAAATAAAATTATTTAGTTAAAAATTAATACGCTATTAAATTTGACTAAAATGTATGAAGACCAATAAGTTTTTCCGTAGTTTGAATTTTTCAATTTTGAATAAGAAATTCCCACCGTGTTTTATTGAGTAATTATGAAGCCAATTAATACAAAAACATTTTTTTTTCTGCATTAAATAATAATATAATAGAAGCAGAAAAGATGGGATATTCCATTTAATAAAGCCTGGCCACCTAATCTGTACCAAAGGTTAAGGGCAACATGGTCATTTAGCACGGATCAACACTTGGAGACCAAGTCACATTCAAATTACAAAAAATCCTTCCTTTTTTCCTTACCATATTTAATTAAATTGCTTGATTTGTATGACCCGTTAACTTCTATATAATTCAATTAAGCAACTTGAAATAAATAAATAAGGTTTTATAGCAAATACTTTTTTTTTTTTTTAATAATAGAAATAATTTGTTCATTCAAACAGGTGTATCGCTATTCAAATATTTACACTATTAATAATTTAAAAAATTACACTAAAAATGGATGAATTTTAATTCTAAATTTTTTTATTTTGTCAAACTACTAAACTATTCGGATGAGCCTGATATTTAAAATTATTATCTATACCAACAAAGTACATATTCATTTTCGGTTGCTTAATTATAAGAATTTTGTTATTAGTCAAACGTGATTGGCTTGAAGCAATTCTTGATTAGGTGATCTCATGAGAATTTTTTTGAGATGCATGCTACCGAAGACAAAGTCCTATTATTGTATGAGTGTAATTTTCGTTTTAGAAGCAAATAGTAGGAAATATTCTGAATCTTGATCTGACCTTTAATAAAATTTTATTTAAGTCATAGCTAAAATTTTTAAAATTTAAAAATTTTATTTTCTAATTAATTTTAGATTATCCAAATTTAAAAGAATTTTTATTAAAATAAGTGGACTGAAAATTTATTTATTTACAGTCAGGAAAAAAAAAAAAAAAAACTAACTAACTTTCATTAAAAGGAGTGGAATTTGGATTTTTTTTTTTTTTTTTTTTTTTGTTCAGGCTAATCTCACGTGTTCATAAATCAGTTTTACATCATAATATTATAGGGATGTTGCAAAAGTTAAGTCAAGCGTTATAAAGTTGAAAGCTCGTATATACTTTATAGATGAGAAATTCAAAACGACCACCTCTAATAATAAAATATATATTTGAATCGATATGATGTTTGAGGTGTATCCTTAGTTAATTTATATAAAAATAAAATTATACGTTTTGTTGTATATTTTGTGAACATGTTTTTAAAATTCAGGTAAATATTTGAAAGTTAATATATATATATATATATATGGTTAAAGTAATGGGAAAAGAAAAAGTACAGTTCAGAAAATAAATAACATAAACACGCAAAGCACATGATTCGTATTAACTTTTTATGAATTTAATATTGAGAAAGGCGAGGGAGGAGCGCAGCCGCTGAAGCCTACAGGTCATCAATCAATTCAGGAGCGGTGACACGTGGTGCTTTATCCCCTCAAATTTGGGACCACCGTTCATTTCATTTTCAAATAAAAGGACCAAACAACGATATTAAATTTGTGGCTCTGCCATTTCCATATTTTTCACGGATATTTATTTTTATTATTATTATTATTTTCTTTTTCACTTCAGTCCATCATTTTAATCTTAGTTTATTCAAGCTAGATATATTTTTTTTACCCGTTAAAACTAATTTTTAAAGGTAATTAATAATGATTTTATGTCATATTATTTTAAAAATCCAATTTAAACCTTTTTTTTTTTTTTTTTGTATGCGGGAATCTAATTATTGCACACGAAGTTAATATATATATATATGGGTACATAAGGAATCTGACCCCACAAGAAAAAAAATGTAAAAGAATAAGAATTTGCATGATATTTTATTTATGTCTAGTTGTCAGCATTTTAATTTTAATTCATTTTGTAAATAGGGAGAAAATAATTCCCTTTTCTGACCTTTTAAAACTAATCAAAATGATTATTCTCTTTGCATGTACCCCATGTGCCTTTCTAATTTATTGATTAAAAATTAAAAAATAAAAACATTTCAACCTTTTTCTTCCAATTCAAAAACATTAGTAATTCTGAAAGCAAAATTAGTATGCTGACGTGGAATTTTGATAGGCTGGCAGTTAGAATTATGGAGTTATGGGAAAAAGCAGTTTGTCATCCCAAGAATATGGGAAAGTGTCTCTTCTTTTTGTGTTCCTGAATGTAAACTCCTGTCCACCTAATAATTAGAAGGGTTTGAAATTTAGCCTGTTAGCCTATAGGATTGTGCTTTCACTAAAATTAACACACCCACAGGTGACGTAAACAAATATTCCTCTCCTCCTACCCGTGTTTGGAGTGGGCTTGGGCTTTTTCATACACAGTGTTTCCAAAAGGCCCAACTGAGCCTGGATTCAGATTCACTTGGGTCACGTCTTCACTTGCCCCACCCAAGCCCATCTTTCATTATTACTTTCTTTCTTTTTTTTCTTTTTTTCTTTTTAGCCTAAATGGTTAGACTAAACTGAACCAGGATGTCACAAGTCAAGATATAAATAGCTCGTGCTTTCTTGAGAGGCAAGGAGTTGAGTTGGGGTTCGACCCAAATTCTTATATAATCATTTGTGTTATGGCTCGATCCTTATATGTTGACCCAACTTTTATTCCACATTGTATTTTTTAATTTATTTTCTGTACCGACTACGATATAATATTTAGTTATTGATTAGTGTAGCTCTGACCAGAAATGAAACGATAAGTTTAATATAAAAAAAAAAAAAAAAATTAGAAGACAATGGAGAAGACAAAAGGTTGGAGGGTGTGAAGTCCAAGATATATTAGGTTATGTGTTAGGCATGTTCCCCTTATCCCTTTAAAAATAGTTTATAGAAGAATTGAAAAATGAGCTAATGGTCGGCGACCAAGGGAACCCAATTTTTCAATAACAAACTATAAAACAAGTATTTAAGGTACATAGGGTGTTACACGAGATTGCACGCAAACCATATAAAAAAAAAAACACTTTGCCCATAAATATTATAAATTGGTTTGTTCTAAATATGTTGTATAATTTTGATTTGGGGAAAATGATTAATATTTTCAATTAAAAAGCTTTGTAAATGATTTTATGGAAGCTATTTCCATGCATAAAACTGAAGATACGATGATCTTTTTTTGTCGAGTTGTCAAAATTGATTGAGCTGGTGGCCACGAATGTGGAAAATAATTGGTCAACTACCTTAAAAAAATAATAATAATAAAGATAGATTGGAATTATATTGCCTCCCGCAAAGTATATCTAACTCTTATTAAATAATAATGATATTAAGTTTAACACCAACTTCACTAAATAAATTAAACTTTCATAGCTTATCAAATTTGTCTCAAATTGCACCTAAATCAATTTCTTCTTTCAAAATCATACTGAAATAGCTTATTACAAGATTTTTTTTTCTTTTGAATTAAATATATATATGAAAAATAGAGGAAGACGTGGTTGAGTGCGGCATAGGTTGTTACAAATGGTATTAGAGTGATATCATTTCTAGTAAGACGTGGTTCGTGGACAAACCAAGGTGAAAGCTAGTGGGTATGTGACACTCAAGGAAAATGAGGGGTACATGAATGAATCGAGACCATATACGAATGAGAGTAATCTTAAGAATAAAATGACTGAAAAAGACTTAAAATTTTGAAAAATACTATCCATAACACTAATGTGCACTTTCGTGTCTCAGTCATAAAAACTCCAAAATTAAACGTATTTTGTTTTGAACAGTTTTACGTGAAGTAAGTAACGTGACTATATAGCAGGTAAATATTGGAGCTATCCGGGGCTGAATCCAAATTCTAAGTCTAAGATTGTTAATTATGGTTTTGAATAATATATTATCCATAAAATTTAGAGAAGTTGGGTATAGGTGGAATTAAGATTGTTGAGAGTTCCAAGATTATCTGACCTAATCTATAATAATAAAAGATTTTACCAAATCCGATCTGCACATAATTTACTTAATTTTGGTATGACTTCATGAATATGTGTTTGAAAAATATGAAAAGTAACAGAGGTCGTGTAAATTAATGATGATTATCACATACTTACCCTTTTCTTAATATTCAAAACTGAGATATTAATAATAATAATAAGATATCAAATAACTAACTCCTATCTTTCTAATTATTTTATAAAATATTTTATAAAATATTTTTAAGCCTACAAAAATCTCTAAAATATCATCACTTATTATCGACAATCATTGTTAATGGCATCCTTATTCCGATAATCACTTCAACGATATCTAGTATTTAATATTAATAATAATTATTCGATCTAGTAATTTGACATTAATATAAACATTTTGAGCCGTGGAACAAATTAAATTTTTTTATATATAATTTATTTAAAAATAAAATATAAGTAAAGATACTGTTTTTTGGTTTTATAAGAAATGCTTAAAACAAAATGTATTTTTGAAAATAAAATTAAAGTCAATCTTGATGCACCTAACTATGTTAATTAAGAGTGGAACTTAGGCTATGGTGGTTTATGACCTAATCACATTAAGAAAAAAAAAAAAAGATTATAGTCATGAAATCAATGCAATTATGTTTAATCACCATATTATATGAATTTTTAGGATAATATTGTTGTAAAGTCAACAAAAAAAAATAATAATAATTAAATCGTAGTTTTTCCTTTATAATTTTACACTTATTTCTCAAAAACTTGAAGCGGAAAAACAAACGAATGATAAAATCATTATTCTTTAAGGTTTTTAATATAGAAAAGATGATATGACCGGCTTCGTTGTCGCTTATGAATTATATTGTAGTTAGAGAAATAAAAACATTATTCTAACAACTTTAGTGGTTTCAAAAAAATCGATATTTAAAAGACGACAACAAAAAATCAAATAATGAAAGAGATTTATGATAAACAGAACCGATTGTCGGTCCTAAATAGCATGAATGGCCATTTCGAAGGAGTAGACTCTTTATCACACTCTTCCTATATTAATTTTGTTCGAAAGATATTATATTTTTCACTAAAAGTTAAAAAATTTGAATTTTTACATTTAAAAAATTATAATAAAAGAAACAAAATTAAATTAAAAAAAAAAAGGAATGGACTAAAATGGGAAAGAAAGAAGTTTTATTTATTAGTGTTTTTTTTTTCTTAAAAAGAGAGTTGATATTTAATCTCCCATATTAATCATATAACACATTTAATTTCCTAATTACTGTAGGTATCTGCACTTTTTCAAACTAATTTTCTTTGACAAAAATTTCTTCCTCTCTTTCCCACACATATTTTCTCCCCCTAATAATTATAATAATTATAACATATTTCAATCTCACAAATAATTCAACCAATGGTATATTTTTAAAATCATTATAAAAAAAAAATAATAATGTTCCAAACCTACCTAACTAAATAAAATATATTTAATTACAATAAAAAATAGAATTAAGAGTATTTTTAGCAGTATAAATATAACTCAAAAGTGTTTTTTTCTTCGAATTTTCAAAAACTTTTGCTATAAACAAATTAAATAGATGGCTAAATTAATTTAAAATTTTTTGTGGAAATTAAAAAGATGATAAAATCTAAGTTGGAATGATGGGGATTGGCAAATCAGAAAAGGGAGAAAAGGGAAAGCATTATCCCAAATGGGATTTACACTTTAGTTAGACATCCATCATAAGTTCCACTTTCACACAAAAGTAAAAAAATAAAAAAATAAAAAAAAGTAAAAAGGTAAAAAAATTGAGAGAAAATAATGAAAATAAAATGGATAATATTTACAATATTATAAGTCCACGGATAATTAGGTGTAATATCACCCATACAAAATTTATTGATTATGAAATCATGGAGCATATCCTATGTATTAGATTACACCGAAATTACCTTATTCATACTGCTCTTCTTCCTCATACTTTCATGGAACCCACCTAAATAAAATTTAATTTTTTAAATAAAAAAGTTGCTATTGCTTTAATAAATTAAAGGTCCATTTTATATTATTGAAGCTTAGGTGGAGGGAATTTTTGTTACCGACCCACGTGGCGATTGTGCGAACTTAGATGTGACGTATGATTGTGCCGAGTAATTGCCATTTGATTGTGGTTTGTATGCGTAGGATTTTGAACACACGCCTGTGATTTTTTGCACATTGAATATAACGTATGATCTGGCGGCCGACTCAGCAAGTCAACCCCGTTTTCCCCACTGTTTTGTTTCTTCCCTTTTGCAGACCCTCACCCTCAGTCTTATATATATTTCTCCTCCTTAGTTATTGGGTTTATGAGCTCTTCACTTTCTCTTCTTCATCCTTCATAAACAAACCAACAAGATGGGATCTTGTGTTAGTCTTGCCATGGAAAATGGAAGCCCTTATCATGGTATGCTCTTCTTTTGTTCTTTGCTGTTGTTTTGTTTTGTTTTTTTTTTTTTTTTTTTTTTGTGTGTTTTGGTTGAAATTCATGAAATTAATGCCTAATCTCAAAAGGGTGTTTAAAAAGTTCAATCTTTGAGTGAATTTCATTGTAAAGGAATCATTTTGATGATCCGTGTGGGATATATGGAGTAATTTGGCTGTTGGGGATTTGTGTATATAGGGAAGGATTCGAGTGATTATGAGAAAAATGGAAGCAATGAATCGAACGGTTCGAGTTCGTCGGCGTCGGTTCATCCAAGTCCAAGAACGGAGGATGAGATTTTGCAGTCTTCAAATCTGAAGAGGTTTTGCTTTAATGAGCTGAAAAGGGCCACTGGGAATTTCCGTCAAAGGAGCATGGTGGGAGAGGGAGGTTTTGGGAGTGTGTTTAAAGGCTGGATCGATGACCACTCGCTCACCGCCACCAAGTCCGGCACTGGCATAGCTATTGCTGTCAAAAGACACAATCAAGATGGCATGCAAGGACACAGTGAATGGTTGGTCAGTATCTCATTAATACAAAAGCTTAGATATGGTTTTGATTTTTTTATTAAGTGTTGTGGGAATTCATTATAGGCGGAAATCAACTATTTGGGACAATTGCATCATCCAAATCTTGTGAAACTTGTCGGATATTGCTTGGAGAATGACGACCAGCTTCTTGCTTATGAGTTCATGTCGCGTGGCAGCTTGGACAATCATCTTTTTGGGAGTGAGTCCTCTAGCTTCTAAATTCTTCTTGATTTTGAGTTTAGCTTCTTAAATCTAAATGGGAAAATTGGAAAAATTAAAAATTTTCAGGAGGATCTTGGTCTCAACCTCTTTCATGGAAGCTACGTATGAAAATTGCTCTTGATGCTGCTAGGGGTTTGGCATATTTGCATAGCAAAAAAGTCATCCATCGTGACTTCAAATCCTCAAACATCTTGCTTGATGCGGTATAAACATATATATACACACAATACATCAATAACTTTGTTGTTGTCTAATAACACTTTAATCCACAGAACTACGACGCGAAAATCTCAGACTTTGGATTAGCCAAGGACGGACCGATAGGCAACCAAAGCCACGTTTCGACACGATGCATGGGTACCTATGGCTATGCAGCGCCAGAATACATGTCCACAGGTATTTAATAGATTTTCGAACTTTCAATTCTATTCTAGTATAGTTTTCTAAACTTTGAGTTTGGTTTTGGAATATTAGGTCATTTGATGCCGAAGAGCGACGTATATAGTTTTGGAGCGGTTCTACTTGAGATTTTATGCGGTAGAGGAGCGTTGGACTCGACGAAGCCTCCGAAAGAACAAAACTTGGTAGATTGGGCAAGGCCTTGTGTTAACCACAGACGAGTATTGAGGATTATGGATGGTAGAATAGAGGGGCAGTGTGAGGTGAAGAAGGCACTTAGAGTAGCTAAGCTTGCGTTTAAATGCCTGTCCGAAGACCCCAAACACAGGCCTTCAATGTATGAAGTAGTGACGGATTTGGAGGAACTTCAGGACTTGGAATGAGCGATGGAGGTGGCAAAGGAGTAGGATCATCGTTCACCATCATGAAAATGCAGAAACAATATCATTATTCTCTGCATTTTTTGGTTTTTGTTTAGTTTGTTTGGTTCAACATGTGAAATATTGCATGTAAATCTGGATGAAATGTGTTTTAGAGCATGCAGTTTATTCCATTTATGGATATCTGCTTCCTTTTTTCCATGCTACTTTTGAAGCTTTCATTTTGTATTATATTACATTATAGTATAGTATAAAATGAAGCAAATTCAATTTCCTATAATGTCTGGTATACATAATTAATTTCTCGAGTGAATGTAATGACTCATGTCTAGAATTCGAAATACGGATTCGGCAACTAATGACCTCGGCATTCTCTTACGACATGGTTACATTACCTACTTCTTGCTTCTAAAAATTAAAATTATCCTCACAGACCAACATATGTCATTTTAGTATACTTTGTTCTCACTCACATGTATTCTAAAACAAAACATGTTAAAATGACTTTTGTTGGTACGTGGAGATAATTTTCACTCTTCAAAGCGAGAGGTAGGTAACGTAACCATATTCCAGAGGAATGTCCGAAGCATTAGGTGTCGAATCTTGAGCATATGTAGTTACAGAGGAACGCAAATTGAAGAAACGTATGAGACACCACTCATCCCGGACGACCTCGACCATGCTAGCTTCCAAACATGAAGACAACAACATAAACACAACATCTAGCTTAGCCATTGGAACAGATAGATCTCATTTGTATAGCGGATCATAGCTGTATAATGTTGGGTTGCAACATATATAAATTAATTAAAAACAATTAGTTTTTTCTAAATCAAAAGTCAAAAAAGAAAAAAAAAAAAAAAACTCAGCTTCTAATCATTAAAGACAAAAAATGCACGCCATAAAACTATAATAATAATAATAATAATGAAACCCAAGTCTTCAAATATTTGGATTATGATCTAATTTCAAGATTTTTTTAAAAGATCTTTATTTTCAAATAATATCATATAATTTCTCAAATATCGTGTCTTGATGAAGTCAAAGATTCATAAATGACCAAACTAAATACTGTTGGGAGTTTATTTTTCCACAATTGACTAAACAAAAAAATAAAATAAAATAATTATTATTTAGATATTAAAAGTCAACCAATGGTCAGCTAAAATATCATGTAACGCTTTTGGAAATGTCAGACTATCAAAGGAAAATACCATATTAAAATAATACAAATTACGCCTAATTAAAGAATATAATCAAATTTATAGTATTTTTTTCTTGTGTTCATACTATTAAGTTTATATATTGAAACATTTGCAGGTAAAGTAATGTTTAGACAAAAGATATTACTGGAACCCTTCATGATTAATTTAATCTTGATTATTAGGAAGCTATAAACTGATATTTAGATTGAATTAAAATATTAAAAAAAATTAAATAATACATGAATTGACTTTGTGTTTATTTCAATGTCTTAAATTTAGCTATTGGTTGACTAAGAAGAATAAATCTCGTCGGTGGTGAAAATTAAATACACAATTATAATTCCTTTATTAAATAAAATGAAATTTATTATTATATAAATAGATGGGAAAGAAAAAAAGAAAAAAACAAATCTGTCTTCTTATGTATATTATTTATTTATTTGGAACAAACTATCTGCTGTAACCCACATGACAGGTAATAGGTCAACAGGTCAATGTTATCGGCTGAATTTTATATATATATAAAAAAAATGAATAGCAATTAGTCATGTTTTATAATATTTAAAAATAAAAATTAATTATTCTGAATAATCAATTCTCGTCTTTTAAGGGACTGGCCGCACTTTTGGAAGCGTTTTATTTTAAGAGGGTAAAATTGACAATTGCGATCATATTAGTTCATTTACTCAATAATTAATTAATATCATGCATTGATTGAATGGGGTCTCATCTATTATTATTATTATTTTTTTTTTTCAAATTATTGATTGTTAGGAAATTAATGTAACAAATTCCCAACCACAAGTGAAAATTGAAATAGTTATTTAAAATTAAAGTTTAATTTGCGTAACTGTTTTTTCAACTAATTAAAAATAAGAATATTATTAAAAGATCATAACTTGGAATCTCCCACTTTAAAAAAATAATTAATTTATATTATTAAAACAAAAATATATCTGTCAAATTAGAAATATGAATCAAATTTTATTAGAAAGCTTAGATCTTAAAAAAAAATATATGTATTGGTGGTGTACTTTTAGAATGTGGTGGGAATTTATATTTTATATGTATATATTTGAGCATATTAAAATTCTATGGAATCCGTTGGATAATTATTCAATCCAGTTAACTTTTGGCTTTCTCCCTCATTTTTTAAGATTAGTCTAGCTCTAAGGTTTCTCAGTTGACTTGTGAGAGATGGTTAAAGTCATGGTCAACCTTACCGTTTGAATGAACAAACTAAGATGACCCTTGAAGGATTGGGGCTAAATTGTTTAAGGTCAAATTCTCAAAAGGATGAACCGAATTGACAAATAGATATTGAGGGGTTGACCACTTATGCCTATTGGTCGACCCTAATCGACTTTTGGCTAACCCCATGTGAGGTTGACAAATGTGCCTAGGCCAACTCTTTTGGGCATAATCGGGTTTAGTCTTTAAATTTTCGGTGTACTGATAGCCACAAACTCACCCAACTAGCCATTTGAGGATTGTAGGAGCATATTGTTCCTTACAAACCGTACTAAAATCCATAGGGAGAAAAAGGATAACTCAAAGCTCGCCCAATAGCTCTCAGTTTCAGGGAGTTAATGCCATTTTGAATCTACTTCTTCCAACTTGCAACTCCCTCCCCACTTGTTGATTGACACTGTCAGTGAGTGTAGGCCAAAGCCAGGTCAACCCCTTTAAGCTTAGCCTCCTTGCCCCCTTTCTTAATGGGAACCAATAATAAAGCTATTTCCCCATAACCCAAAGCTAAACCACGCGGATACTCCAAAATTTTACTTCAATTCCGCTCCCCAAAGCCCCAAAACTTTGTCTTCCTTTCCTTTCCCCATCTGAATTTGTTTCTTTTTTGGTCCAACTCATTCAAATTGGGGATTCCTTGACAGCTTGGTCATGGAAACCCCTCTACCTTTCACACTTGCAAGACAAATCCACTTCCCTACCGCTACCTCCCCATTTCGCCATTTTCTCTCTATCCCCCCCCCCCCCCCCCCCCCCCCTTTTCCCTATTCCCATTCTCCCTGTTCTGCAGCCGCTCAGTTGAAGGCCTTCTTTTGAGCTAACTGTTCATGGGGTCCTGCCTTAGTGCCAGGATTAAAGCCGAGAGCCCTCTTCACATTGGTTTGAATCCTTTTGTTTCCTTCTTTTACTTCACTTAGGTTTTCCAATTTCTGTTCTTCTTTGTTTTCTATTTCTGGGTTCTCTCTGGTTTTGATTTGGTTACTTCCTGAAATGGTTTGATTCGGATTTGGATTTTTCTCTTTTCATGTCTCTCTGATGGAAAACTAAAGTGGGCATTGGGTTGATTGTGTGTTCTTTGATGAGGGAATCATTTATAGATCTAACTAGAGCTTTGAATAATGGCTTCTGCACAGGGTTGAGCTTCAAGTCTGCAAGAGATGGAAATGATAAGGGCAATTCAATCAGCAAGTCCTCATCTGTCTCCACTCCTCGGACTCCTCGAACAGAGGGCGAGATCTTGCAGTCCTCCAACTTGAAAAACTTCACCTACAATGACCTTAAAACTGCCACCCGAAACTTCCGCCCCGACAGTGTCCTGGGTGAGGGCGGGTTTGGTTCTGTCTTTAAAGGGTGGGTTGACGAGCAGTCCTTTGCAGCTACCAAGCCAGGAACTGGGTTGGTCATTGCTGTAAAAAGGCTCAACCAGGAAGGCTTTCAGGGTCACAGAGAATGGCTGGTTAGTTCACTTCATCTGCTAACCAAATTATAGCTTTTGGTTTATACTTCAATCATCTGTAATGTAGGATTGATTTGTGGATGTCTGAATTTACAGACAGAAATTGACTACCTAGGACAGCTGCATCATCCTAATCTTGTGAGATTGATTGGATTTTGCTTAGAGGATGAACATCGACTTCTTGTTTATGAATTTATGCCTCGGGGCAGCTTAGAAAATCATCTATTTAGGAGTAAGCTATTCACTTATTCTACTTGTATACCTACTTGTTTACTTAGATTCTCATTTTATTTGTTTGGGGTATCAGGGAGTGCTCACTTTCAGCCTCTATCATGGAGCCTCCGATTGAAAGTTGCCCTTGGTGCTGCTAAAGGTCTAGCTTTTCTACACAGTGAGGAAGCGAAAGTAATATATCGGGACTTCAAAAGCTCGAATATTCTGCTCGATTCGGTATCTGAAACGATTCGACCTTTTCGAAACTATGTTTCTGAAATATTTGTGTTTGATCTCATTTGTGTTGAACCTTGAAATGACAGGATTATAATGCAAAACTCTCTGATTTTGGATTAGCTAAGGATGGGCCTACCGGTGATAGAAGCTATGTTTCTACTCGGGTAATGGGAACATATGGCTATGCAGCTCCTGAATATATGATCACAGGTATCTTTCATTTTGCCTTGTTTGTTCAAAATCAGTCTTTTGAGTAGATGCGTTTTATAATCGTGAGGCTGACTGTGATACGTAATTGACCAAAGCGGACAATATCTGCTAGCGGTGGCCTTGGGTTATTACAAATGGTATCAGAGCCAGACATTAGACGATGTGCTAGCGAGGACGTTGGGACCCCAAGGGGGTGGATTGTGAGATCCCACATCGGTTGGAGGAGAATGAAACATTCCTTATAAGGGTGGGGAGACCTCTTCCTAGTAGACATGTTTTAAAATCGTGAGACTGGCAGTGATACGTAACGGGCCAAAACGGGCAATATCTAATAGCAATGGCCTTGGGCTGTTACAACAAGCCTATCTACTTGTGCTGTTATGTTAAAAAACATGATGATGTGTGACTATGAGTTGAGTACTAGTTATTAAATTTCCAAGCCTGGATTCATTCTCTTGTTTTGAAGGTCATTTGACTGCCAAGAGCGATGTGTATAGTTTTGGAGTTGTTCTTCTCGAAATCTTATCAGGGAAACGAGCTATAGACAAAAACCGACCATCGGGAGAACACAGTCTTGTGGAATGGGCCAAACCTTACCTCACTAGCAAAAGAAGAGTTCTCCAAATGCTGGATACACGCATCGAAGGCCAATATTCTACTGCAGGAGCACTGAAAGCAGCTAAACTTGCGATTCAATGCATATCAACCGAACCCAAGTTAAGACCAAACATGAACTCAGTGGTGAAAGCATTGGAACAACTTCAGGATTCCATTGAAACAAGTGGAGCCAAGGGGGGTCCTATAACCGAACCCGTAAACAAATCCAGTCAAGGCAGTGACGCCACAAATAACAAAGCTGTTTCTTATCCTAGACCATCTGCTTCAATACTAAATCTATAGAAACCGAGACGAAAGAACGTCTGGTGAACCGGCTAACATTTCGACCGAACCCGAAAGGTAAAGATGGTATTTGGATGACCAACTCATTGTGTACTGAAACACTGTACAGTTTCCTTTTGCTCAATTGTCCCCAGAATCAGTTCCCCCATCCATCCCTTTTGTGTTTTTCTGTTCTGGCTTGATTAGAATAAGATTTGATTCCACTAAGATGAGGCATTATAAGCTTTTAAAACGCTTATTTCAAACATTTGGTTTAACAAAATTGAAAATATATAGTGTTTTTTAGAGTTGAGTGTAGCAGAAAAATTGTGCATTGTGCATTGTGCATGTATCAATACCGTAGCTACCAAGTTTACTATGTCTACAAGGTGGAGCGGAGATGGAGAAGCCTTTTCCGTCCCCATCTCCTCCACCTAGTGAAAATTTTCATTTATTTTTGCTGGAATATGAGTGGTAATTCATCGGAGATATTTGTTGGAATTGAGTTTAAAAATTACAATAGATGCAAGATGCAAATATCCTTCTTTTGGGGCAGATTTGATTATAAAAAGAATAGATGTAGAGAACTTTACAACGAGATTGTGTTTGCAGCTCTCTCAAGAATCAAAATGAAATCAATTCCGTATATATCATATCACATGCCTGCTTACTTTGACTCGTACAAATATCTGAACTTTATATTGGTTAAATATATTCTTTTAATTCTTGGATAAAATATTATCATTTTTTGAAAATTATTTTAGAACTAAAGTATATATTTCATTTAAGATAATATTAAAAAAAGAATAAAAATTAGACAATAATATTTGTCATTTTTCATTTTTAATCAACGATACCAAAAATCAGAATCGAATAATATACTTTTATTAAATTTGATTGGATCATTATCCTTTTAAATACATAAATTATATATTACCAAGATTTTTTTTTTTTTTTTTTTTTTTTTTTTTTTTTTTTGTTTTTTTATTAGAAAACAGGTAAATAAAATTTTAAAATTTTAATAATAATAATAATAATAATTATGCCGCCAAGAGTTGAAACCGTCTTCCTTTGTTCCAAGCCCCCACGCATCCCATGTTGGCTCTTTGACGTGGGCCCGTGTCTGCGAGGTTGGTTGAGTCATCGATGTTGACGACTCGGCAGCGGCTGCCGCTGCGGCTGCTCATCTATATAACCCCACCGCAGCTTCATAATCCTCCAAGCTTGAGCGAGAGAAACAAAGCTATGGCGATTGGAATATTGGAGGTCAATTTGGTAAATGGTAAAGGATTTCGAGGCAAAGATATCCTGGGTAATAATAATCCTACCTGTCATTCTTCTCTGTCTTCTTCAAATTCTTTCTAGATTTGATTTACTTTGTGATTAAGCTAATTTGATTATGCTATTAAGCTAATCATCTTCCTCTCATTTTGTAGGTAAAATTGACCCTTATGTTCTGATTCAGTATAAGGGCCAAGAACAAAAGAGCAGTGTTGCTAAAAGTTAGTCTTTTTTTTTTCTTTAAAGCTCATCAATTATTAGTTCATTTATTATTTGGAAGCATATTTGGGTGAATTTAAATGGCGTAGATGCAGGTGAAAGTCCGGTATGGAATGAGAAGTTTAAATTCCAAGCAGAGTATCCGGGGAGCGGTGGTGACTACAAGATCATCCTCAAGGTCATGGACAAAGACACTTTATCTGCTGATGATTTCATCGGTCAAGCCACGTAAGACCCTTATAATAAGAACGCTCATATTCGAATTGAATGATCTGATTTACGAGATAGAACTAAATGACTGTGGCAGGATATATATCAAGGATTTATTAGCTTTCGGAGTTGAAAATGGGAAGTCGGAGATGTGGCCACAAAAGTACAGCGTTGTAGGAGCCAACCTTAAGTACAATGGAGAAATTAAAGTTGGAGTGACCTTCACCCTTGAAGGTCATTGATCAAGAAAACGCTCAAAATCTGAACCAAAGTGAAAACTTGCTGCTCTAACCAAATTGTACTTTGTTTTGTTTTTCTTTTAATAAAATGTAATCAAAATAGTCTAAACTAAGTAAAATAAGAAGCTAAGTATTTTATAATTTTATTTATGAACATCTTGGTGATTCAAATTTTAAGATATTATAATATAATATCAACCCGTCATAATTCATTGGTAAAACACATGACTTTAATTATATGGTTTTGGGTTAGTAGATCCATAAAATAATATTTCTCTTGTATTCGTGGTCAAATGTTATGAGTTTGATCCTCACCAACAGCGTTTCAATTAACATTTATTTATTTATATAGAACATCGGCACGCGTAAACTTTTAGTGACAAAAAGTCTAATTACTTTATTACCATCATTGGAGTTGCGTCAATTTTATTATTTACAGAGAATTTCAATAAATAAAAGTTGGTGTTACATTCAATTCAATTTTAGTAAATACGGTAACAACTAGCAACAAGATAAAATTAGATTTCTTGTTTTTAGTTTTTTTTTTTTCTTAAAACTATATTTATATATTTACTATGATATAATTCTTTTTAATCTCATTGACGCATGGAATCCTTAACCAAATTATTTTAAAAATAAATAAAAACTATTATTTTAACCAAATTATATATATATTATTTTTATAAAATGGAGATAACAAAGACATTCATGGACTTAATTTTCAAACATTAAAAAAAAAAAAAAAAAAAATCTATATTATTTGTTTGTCTTAAAATAATAATAAAAAAAGTTTAGTTTCACTAAATTTAATAAATAAATAAAAAATGAAGGAATTCGAATTCTTTTAGTATTTGAGTGGTGTGAGAAATGGATTTTAGTCTTTACTCACTCATATTTATGTTAATGTGGCCTTTCTTAAATTCATTCGGTTAAATATTAATGTCATAAACCATAATCTATTGTTCCCAAAACAACATATTCAAAGTACAAGAATAATTTAAGCTTTTTTATTATTAGAATATATATATTGTTGTTTGTTTTACTACAACAAGGCCGTCTTAGCTCAGTGGTAGAGCGCGTGGCTTTTAACCACGTGGTCGTGGGTTCGATCCCCACAGACGGCGTTCTTGCATTTTTCAATATCAATATTGTTGTTTTTCATGCCCCTTTCTTCTCCCCATCCCCATGCCTTCTTCTTCTTCTTTTGCCTTCTTTTTCGCGTTATGTAATCTTCATTTCTTTTATGCCTCAGTTACAGGTTTCACCCACAGCCAAAATCCAAGATACCAGCATTAAAGTTTCGTTTTTTTTTTTTTTATAATTATAATTCAAGATTTTTGGAAGTGAGTCCCACATGGGTTAATTTAGAGAATGATCTTGATTTTATAAGAAAAACATCTCTATTAATATGAGGTGAAACTAAAAGTAAAAACATGAGAGCTTATGGTTAAAGTGGACAATATCACATCCTTGTAAAAGTTTGATTTTTAACCCGAAGATAAAAGAGCAAAAAGTTAATTCATTATTATCTATCCGGTTGCTGCTTACTTTGATACGGACGAATATTTAAATTTTATATTTGACTGAATATATTCTTTTAATTCTATAAATTTTTTAAATAGTTTTTTTTTTTATAACATTGTCAATAGTATAGTTGATATAGGTTAAATTTTGTTGTCACAAGTAATTATCGGTCATAAATTCTTGGTCAAGTCATGTTTTATGAACGATTTTGACATTGTGTGTGGTTGGAAGAACCCGATTCTAAATAAAAATAAAATCAAAACTTAAAATTAATTAAAAATATTAAAGTGATCATAATTTAATAACAATTGACATACATCATTAGTCATAAGCGTAAAATGATATTAGAACTAAAACATACATTTAATAATTTAAAATTAATACACATGTTTAAGATAATACTAAAAAAGAATAACAATTAAAGTGATATTTTTTCTTTTTTATTTTGAGAATCGAATATTATACTTTATTAAATTTGATCCGGTATTATCCTTATATATAGATATATATATATATATTTAAAGCCACTGCACCATTGTATTCCTTCAACTTCATCTTCAAGGTTGACAGACAGAGGCAAAGCGATGGGGATGGGTATGTTGGAGGTCCACTTGATTAGTGGTAAAGGACTTCAAGCCCATGATCCTCTTAATAGTAAGCTCCAATCTGCGGTTTCTGTTGCTCTCATGGCGCCTATGCTCTTACTTACTTATTAACCTATTCATTTTCTCCCCATTTCGCAGAACCAATTGACCCTTATGTTGAGATCAACTACAAGGGCCAAGAACGCATGAGCAAAGTTGCTAAAAGTTAGTCTCTCTTTTTCTTTCCAACCTCAAAATTTTTATAAATTAATATCATTCTTGTTTGTGTGGTTTTAAATGGCGCAGATGCAGGACCAGATCCAGTATGGAATGAGAAATTTAAATTCCTAGCAGAGTACCCTGGGAGCGGTGGTGACTTTCATATCTTATTCAAGGTCATGGACCATGACGCTATAGATGGTGATGATTACATTGGCGATGTCAAGTAAGATCATTGATCTTCTCTTACATAATTACTACTATTATTATCACCACCACATTCAAAGTTTACTAACGATAGAACTGAATGATGATTGCAGAATAGATGTCAAAGATTTATTAGCGGAAGGAATTAGAAATGGATGGTCGGAGTTACCGTCTAGAATGTACCAGGTTATAGCACACAAACTTTACTTCAAGGGAGAAATTGAAGTTGGAGTGTTCTTCCAACGGCAGGTAATGGAGCATGTTTAGTGTTTGAATGTGAGCTGAAAATGACATGAACATTTGTGTATAAGGTTAAGCTTATTTGGTTTGATTTAATGGTGAAATAGGGATAATTAAGGAAGAATAAGTGGGAGGATGGAAGCAAAGCGAAGACTACGTGGCTTGCCTTCTTCAAACGTATTCCCTAATGTATGCAAACTTGTTATAATTTGAATTTCTACCTCTTTTGGTATGTTATTCAGATTCTAAACTATGAATTAACATAAATAAAATAAAACCTATCTTTTTAAGTCTTGACTCGATTCGTGAATCCCATATACGGTATTACGAGTAACAATTCTCACCAACTAGATTTCAATTACATTTTTTTATTTTAATGAATGGTTTATTCATATTTACAAATTTGATATTAGATAATTTAGTGATCATGTAGTTGTATGGGTTTGATCCCTATTGAGAACATTGTAAATTAGCATGTGTTAAAAATAATTATCACTAAAAATTTAAAGTCTATATCAATAAATATGTCAACAAAATTTTAAACATATAATTTTTTGTTTTGTAATGGGCCCATTTAAACATTTTTATATAATAGTTTTTAACTTCGACAATATTGAGATCATAAATAAACCGTGACCATTTTTAAGTCTATCTATAACTTATATTATTGTATTCTAGTCTATCTCTAACGTATACAATCTGTAATGATAGAAAGAAGTTTTTTTTCTCACTGGATTTAATAAATAAATAAATAAATAAATAAAAACCAAGGAATTCGAATTCATTTTGTATAGAGTAGTGTGAAAAACCGTTTTTATTGTTTACTCACTCCTATTTAAGTTCATACTGCATTTCTTAAATTAGTACTCCTATTAATGACAAGTAAACGAATTTAATTATCGAATTTTATCAAAAGTTTCTGATCGTTTTAATATTTTCTGTAGTTTCTGGATCAACATCTCCTATAAGTGAAAAAATTATGAATTATTTTATAAATTAACACCTAAAATGACACAAAATTAGATAGATAGAAAATTTTTAATTTCATGATTTATCTTTATATTTTTCTTACTTTAATCTATTCTCAATAAGTGTTTATATTTAGTTTTATGACAATGTTAAATTATGTTAATATGTTATCATTTTTTGTTGTTTGTGAACTTTTAATATATTTTAGATTGTATATGAATAATTATAAACGGCGGATAAATAAATTAAAAAAAAAACTATTTTTTTTTTTAACAAGAACAAACAATTTTTATTGGGAATGTCTAACCTTGAAAATAGACCGTTGGGTTAAAAACATCCCTCAACCCAATAATATATATTATTTATATTAGTTCTAGAATGAATTAACACAACAAGGCCGTCTTAGCTCAGTGGTAGAGCGCGTGGCTTTTAACCACGTGGTCGTGGGTTCGATCCCCACAGACGGCGTTCGTTTTTTTATCATTAAAACAGTTCATAATATTAATGAAATGCACATTCTTATTTCTGACAAAAGTACCAATAAGAACATGAGAATTCCAATGTCCGCCGTCAATTTCCATTGATAAAACAAAAAAAGAATCTCATTTCGGACTCTGCATGGCCCTTTCTTGTCCCATCGCCATGCCTTCTTCTTCTTCTTTACCACCTCAGGTATATCCATTTTGCTCATGGCCTTTCTCTGCATCAACTCAAAGCGCTGCATTCCAAAAACCAGCTTTAGTAACCTGTTTCACAACACAACCACAGATTAAATAGAGTTGATACTTGAAAATCTATAGAAGTTGTATCAAAATAATTTCAAATATGCATACTATACATAAATTACATTTGACTAAATATATTCTTTTAATTCTATGAATTTTTTAAATGCAAAACATGGTTAGTATTTGATATAGGTCAAGTTTTTTTTTTTTTTTTTTTTTTTTTTTTTTTTTTTTTTTTTTTGTAAAATAGTAATTTTCAGTCATAAATTCTTGGTCAAGTCATATTTTATGAATGACTTTTGACATTTTGTGCAAGAAGAATCAGATTTGATTCTAAAATAAAATCAAAATATATACTAACATCCAAACTTAAAACAAATTAAAAATATTAAAGTTATCCTAATTTAATAATATTTATGATTTTAAAAAAATGAAATTAGAACTAAGACATACATTTAATAATTTAAAATTAATACACATGTCTAAGATAATACTAAAAAAGAATAACAATTAAAGTGATATTTTTTGTTTTCTATTTTAAAAGAGAATCAAATATTATACTTTATTAAATTTGATCGGGTTTTCTCCTTTTAAATGCATGTATTATAAAAAAAGAATATATTTATTAGAAGACAGGTAAAAAAACTTTAATCTAAATTAAAATGTTAGTAGTGTTAGACGAACACGACTCTCCACAATGGTATGATATTGTCCACTTTGAGCATAAGCTCTCATGGCTTTGCTTTGGGCTTCCCAAAAGGCCTCATACCAATGGAGTTAGCATTCCTCACTTATAAACCCATGATCATTCCCTAAATTAGTCGATGTGGGACTTCCATCATCCAACACCTCCCCTCGAACAAAGTGCGCCTCCCCTTAATCGAGGCTCGACTCCTTTGGAGTCTTAGTCATTTTTGACTGCCTTCGAGGAGGGGCTTGACTCCTTTTCTTTAGGAGTTCTTTGTTCGATATTTGAGGATTTGAGGATTTACCAATTTATTGGCACGACTAAGTTTAGGGCATGGCTCTGATACCATGTTAGACGAACACGACTCTCCACAATGGTATGATATTGTCCACTTTGAGCATAAGCTCTCATGGCTTTGCTTTGGGCTTCCCAAAAGGCCTCATACCAATGGAGTTAGCATTCCTCACTTATAAACCCATGATCATTCCCTAAATTAGTCGATGTGGAACTTCCATCATCCAACAAGTAGAAGGCAGCCAGACATCTTTGTCGTGGAGCTGCGTGTGCGACAGTAGCAGCGGCAGTGGCGGGTCATCTATATAAACCCACTGCGCCTTTGTATTCCTTCAACTTCATCTTCAAGGTTGACAGACAGAGGCAAAGCAATGGGGATGGGATTGTTGGAGGTCCATTTGATTAGTGGTAAAGGACTTCAAGCCTATGATCCTATTAATGGTAAGCTCCAATCTGCGGTTTCTACTTGCTCTCATGCTGCCCTATGCTCTTACTTGTTAAGCTATTCATTTTCGCCTCATTTCGCAGAATTAATTGACCCTTATGTTGACATAAACTACAAGGGCCAAGAACGCATGAGCAAAGTTGCTAAAGGTTAGTCTCTCTTTTTCTTTCCAACCTCTTAAATTTTATAAATTAAACTCATTTTTTATTGTGTGATTTTAAATGGCTCAGAGGGAGGACCAAATCCAATATGGGATGAGAAATTTGAATTCCTAGCCCAGTACCCTGAGAGCGGTGGTGAGTTCCAAATCTTCTTTAAAGTTATGGACCATGACGCTATAGATAATGATGATTTGATTGGCGAACTCAAGTAAGACTATCGATCTTCTCTTACAATAATTACTACTATTACTACTATTACTATCCACCACCACATTCAAAGTTTACGAAAGGGATGGAACTAAATGACTATTGCAGAATAGATGTCAAGGATTTATTAGCGGATGGAATTAGAAAAGGATGGTCGGAGATATCGCCTAGAATGTACCAGGTTTTATTACTCAATCTTTACTTCAAGGGAGAAATTGAAGTTGGAGTGTCCTTCCAACGACAGGTAATGGTGCATGTTTAGTGTTCGAATGTGAGCTCAAAATGACATGAACATTTGTGTATAAAGTTAAGCTTATTTGGTTTGATTTAATGGTGAAATAGGGGTAATCAAGGAAGAATAAGTGGGAGGACGGAAGCACAGCGAAGACTACGTGGCTTGCCTTCTTCAAACCTATTCCCGAAATGTATGCAAACTTGTTACTAATTTGAATTTCTACCTCTTTTGGTATGTTATTCAAATTCTAAATTAAGCATTAACATAAATAAAATAAAAAAAAAAACTATGTTTTTAATAATTGTCTAATTAATCTTACCAACCTCAATCTCTCTTGACTCACAAGACACGACTTAGTTGGTAAATATATCGCTCTAACTATGTGGTCATGAGTTCATAAATCTCATATACAACATTATGAGTAATAATTCTTTTATATGTGAAATAATATTTATTATAATTCGGCTAAATGTTATGGGTATGATTCTCACAAACCAAATTTCAATTACATTTTTTATTTATTTGAATAGAACTTCATGATCATTTAGCGACAAAAATTCTAATTACTCTTATCATGACAATTGAAATTATGTCGATTTTTATTTATGTATGAAAAAATTTAATAAATGGTTTATTCATATTTACAAATTTGATAGTGACCAACAAAAATATTCATAGTCTACTGATATTACAAATTTAATAAATATGGCAACAAAATTTTAAATATATAATTTTTTTTTTTTTTTTTTTTTTTTTTTTTTTTTTTGTAATGGACCCATTTAAACATTTTTATATAATTGTTTTTAACTTTCTAAGTCTATCTATTAACTTATACTATTATTGTATTTGAGTGACCAATAATAAAAAAATAAAAAAAATAAAATGTTTTTTTTTTCCTCTACATTTAATAAATAAAAACGAAGGAATTCGAATTCTCAGTCTGTGAAAAACCGTTTTTAGTCTTTACTCGCTCCTATTTATGATCATACAACCTTTCTTAAATTCATTTGAAAATGTGGTGTACATTCAATTCGATAATTCAGATCAATCCAACCGAACTATAAAGGTTGAGTTGGGTTGAGTTAACCTTTCGAATTGAATTGGGTTCATTTTTTGGAACCTGAACTGAATGGTTCGATTCATATTCATGGAACAAAATTTTCGATTTGATCCGAGTCAAATAAAAATATATAAAATATATTAATAAATTAATCATAATAATGTATTTATTAGAATGGTGGTTCCATCTAATTAAAGACTCTCACGCTCAAGTTTAACGCAATCAAGTACATTATTATTTTTTTTATTTTGTTTAATTTATATATATATATATTAAAAATATTTCAATATTTCATACTATTTTAAAACATATTATAAATAAACTAATATATAACTATTCATACCTTTTATACTATGATATAAATAATAAATTAATAAACAATCCTTTAATTTATAATTTAAGAATATAGTTATAACAGATTTAATGATGAGGTATATGTTTAGGATATAAATAATAAATTAATAAACAATCATTTAATTTAAAAATATAGTTTATAACAGATTTATTAATTATGATTTATATATACATTTAAGATGTTTCGGTTATTTTGAAACAAAAGAGGTTTATTAATTATGATTTATACATACATTTAAGTTATTTTGGTTATTTTGAAACAAAGGCAGTTTATTAATTATGATTTATACATACATTTAGGTTATTTTAGTTATTTTGAGACAAAGGCGTATAATATTCAATGTTATTATATATATATTTGAACAATTTTGAAGTAAGTGGTCTTTTATGTTACGATATATAAAATGAATTTTTTAAATACAAATTTCTATAAATGCGTTTGCAAAGACATAAAAGAATTTTTTTACTCTCCATCTTACATTGGACAAGTAAATAAATTTAAATACATCATTTTTATTTATTATTGGACCAAGTAAATAAATTTAAATAGAGAAGTTGCCCAAAATATTTCAATTATTAAGAGTATTTTTTAAGTGGAATTTTTTTTTATTATTATAAGATTTGAGAGTAAACACTGAAAATTAGTTTACATAGATTTATAAGTTCCGTTATAAAATTCATAATTCTAAATTTTAATTATTGATTATCTATTTATTGCAACATTATTATATCATATTTTATATATATAATGATTGAGTGTTCTCTAATTTTTTTTTTTTATTATTATATACAGTATTTTTAAACTAATGATTTTTATTATATTTTTAATTTTGTGATTTATCGTTATATTTTTCTTACTTTAACCCATTCTCAAGGAGTGTCCGTATTTAGTTGTCTTTAATTTTATGACAATATTGTATTATGTTAATATGTTACAATTTTTGTTGTTCTTCATTAATTTTTTTTTAATAATTATAGATTGATTTGTATTTGTTTTTGAATTTTTAATATAATTTATGTAGATTGTATATAAATAATTATAAAGATGGGTAAATAATTTAAAAAAAAAAAACTAATTTTTTCATTTTAACAACCTGAAAATAGAGAGTTGGGTCGAAAACATCCCTCAACCATAGATATTGGTTTTATACTGCTTCAGTATACGTTATAACGTCAAGGCCGTCTTAGCTCAGTGGTAGAGCGCGTGGCTTTTAACCACGTGGTCGTGGGTTCGATCCCCACAGACGGCGTTTAGTTTTGTTTTTCAATATCAATCTGGTTGGCTTTTAATATCTAAAATAGTAAATTGGTTCTTCCTAAAGTTACCAATAAAAGAATGATTTGGGTTTATAAATCTGGTTGGCTTTTAACATCTAAATAGTAAAATGTTTGTTTGTTCTAAAATTACGAGCAGGCATAATTGCATGGGAACAAGAGCAATGATCCTGAGTTTATGGTCAAAGTGAACAATATCATAATGGTTGTTTGTTCCGCCTAAAATTACGAGCAGGCATAATTGCATAGAAACAAGAGCAATGATTTTGAGTTTATGGTCAAAGTGAACAATATCATATTATGGAAGTCGTAATTTCTAACAAGCTATGTTTCTACTAGGATAATGGGAACATATGACTATGTAGCTCTTGAATATATGATCACAAGTACAAAGAATGAGGACGGATGGTGACATGACTGTTAAAAAATCATCCAAGTACGGTCAAGTCCAATAATTATATGAATTTATTGTCTACCTATTTTATAAACAAATTAAGATAAAATTTAAAAGATTACAGGGTGGTGTACTGTAAATTTCAATAACTTTGCAAAGATACAAAAAATGATCATTTATTATTGATAGGGTACAATCCCTTTTACAGGAGAATTTCATCAAAAATTAATAACAAGAAAAGGTAACTAACAAACTAACTAATAACAAAGAAAAATACTAACTAACTACCTCAACATGTACATCGTTTGACATTTAAAGTAAATAATCTTCTATCCAAAATAACTATTATTTTTTCTAAATATCCTGTAATCTTTTTTTAATTGGCCTCAATAAAACTGTTTGTTTTTTACCCAAAATAATAATAATAATAATAATTAATTAATTCATTATTATATTATATCTCATGGCTGCTTACTTTGATTGGTACGAATACTTAAATTTTATATTTGACTGAATATATTCTTTTAATTTTATGCTTTTTTTTTATAACACTATCAATAGGTCAAGTTTTTTTGTCACAAGTAATTTTCAGTCGTAAACTCTCAGTGAATCATCTTTTATGAATAACGGTTAGACACTATGTGATTGGAAGAACCAGATTCTAAAACAAAAAGAAACATATAAAAATAAAATCAATATATATAAAAATATCAAAACTTAAAATTAATTAAAAATATTAAAGTGATCATAATTTAATAACAATTGAGATACATCATTAGTCATAGGCGTAAAATGATATTAGAATTAAATCATACATTTAATAGTTTAAAATTAATACACATGTTTAAGATAATACTAAAATAGAATAACAATTAAAGTGATATTTTTTCTTTTTTATTTTGAGAATCGAATATTATACTTTATTAAATTTGATCCGGTATTATCCTTATATATATATATATATATATATATATATATATATATATTTAAAGCCACTGCACCATTGTATTCCTTCAACTTCATCTTCAAGGTTGACAGACAGAGGCAAAGCGATGGGGATGGGAATGTTGGAGGTCCACTTGATTAGTGGTAAAGGACTTCAAGCCCATGATCCTCTTAATAGTAAGCTCCAATCTGCGGTTTCTGTTGCTCTCATGGCGCCTATGCTCTTACTTACTTATTAACCTATTCATTCTCTCCCCATTTCACAGAACCAATTGACCCTTATGTTGATATAAACTACAAGGGCCAAGAACGCATGAGCGGAGTTGCTAAAAGTTAGTCTCTCGTTTTCTTTCCAACTTCAAAATTTTTATAAATTAATATATTCTTGATTGTATGATTTTAAATAGCGCAGATGGAGGACCAAATCCATTATGGGATGAGAAATTTAAATTCCTAGCAGAGTACCCTGGGAGCGGTGGTGACTTCCATATCTTATTCAAAGTCATGGACCATGACGCTATAGATGGTGATGATTACATTGGCGATGTCAAGTAAGATCATTGATCTTCTCTTACATAATTACTACTATTATTATCACCACCACATTCAAAGTTTACTAACGATAGAACTGAATGATGATTGCAGAATAGATGTCAAGGATTTATTAGCGGAAGGAGTTAGAAAAGGATGGTCGGAGATACCGCCTAGAATGTACCATGTCTTAGCACACAAAATCCACTTCAAGGGAGAAATTGAAGTTGGAGTGTCGTTCAAGCTGCAGGTAATGGAACATGTTTAGCGTTTGAATGTGATCTCAAAATCACATAAACACTTGTATATAAGGTTAAGCTTATTTAGTTTGATTTAATGGTGAAACAGGGCGGCGGGGGATGTGGAGGATGTAACCCATGGGAAAACTAAGTGGCTTGGCTTCTTCAAAACCATTGGGGAAATGTGTGCAAACTTGTTGCTTTGAACCAATTTGAATTCCTACCTCTTTTGGTAGTTATTCAGATTCTAAATGTCAAACTACTATGAATTAACATAAAATAAAGGCTATCTTTTTAAATAATTATCTAATTTGATTTATGATATTATAACATCAACCCGATTTTACTCAATTATAAAGTATATCGCTCTAACCATATCGTCATGGGTTTGTGACTCCCATATACAGCGTTACGACTACCAATTTTCTTGTACATGAAATAATATTTACTATAACGCCTATTTATTTATGGTTAAATGTTATGGGTATGATCCTCGCCGCTCTTTTATTTATTTGTATAGAATATCCATACAAATATATCTTTTAGTTAACTATTTCAATTGAAATGAAGTCATTTTAATGGATAGTTTATTCATATTTATAAATTTAGTTAACCGTTTATATAGTTTAGTGATTGAGCACGCGAATTTTAACCATGTGGTTTTGTAGGTTTGATCTTCATCGACAACGTTATAAATTAACATTTTCATTTTTATCACGAGCATATTAGCAAAAAGCCCACATAAATTTTTTAATGTGCCCATTTGAATATATTCTTAATAAATTTGGGTGTATTTATTAATTTTAAATTATAAAAGCAGAAAAAGTTGTAGATAATTAAATTTCTAACCATGGAAGATATGGAACAGTTCGTTTATCGTCAATTTTTGTATGACACAGTGTTAAACATATTTAGTACTAAATTATAATTTACCATATATACATATTTTATTATAAGGCAAATATATGAATATTTGTTTTCCTATCATAGGTTTCTCTTATTTTCATTTATTACTTTTTTCATATTCTTATAATTTATTTTATTATAAATAAGATAACTTTCTCACAGTTTAGGCGTGGTGGATTATGCAAACATTCACACACAAAAGACTTAATAAAAATGATCATAGCCATTACAACTGCTTATTAGTTTTTGATAATGTACATGTACAAATATCACAATAATATAGTACACATTATACATATTTTGTTCACGGACATCCACAAGACGAATAGTTTCTTATCTATTCCAATACAATTGAAGAGGAGATATTACATGTATCTATTGTGTAGAAATGAGTGATCGACCTAGCTCCCACGATTAGAGTTGCGAGTAGCAGAAAAGGTGTAAGCTACCACATGTAAATGGACATATTGTATTCTTATTTGGATTGGTATACCTTACTTTGATAATATCCAAATTTTATATTTGGTTGAATATATATATATATCTACATATACATTTTCTTTGGATTCTTTGTCCAATTTTGTCTTAATGGGTTAAAATTTTATATTTTTAAATAATAAATTAAAATTTTAAATTTTTCGGGCTAAATTGTAAAAGTAATTTTGGGTGATAGTATGGAATTTAAACTTTTGTAGTATTAAGAATTAAATTCGAAAAAAAAAAATGTGAAGATGTATAATATGAATGGTTAAAATTAAAAACTTGAAAGTATTATTCAATGATAATTGACATATTTCATGGAATTAGCAAAAAAAAAAAAAAAAATAATAATAATAATAATAAATAAATAAATAAAACAAAAAATAATCTTAAAATTAAAATATATATTTAGTATTTTATAATTTTACTTCACATGTATATGAGTATTTAAGATAATATAAGAAAAGAATATAAATTAAAAGAGTGATATTTATTTATCTTTTCATTTTAGATCAACCATAACAAAAATGAAAATGGAATATTATACTTTATTAAATTTGACTGGAACATTATTCATTTAAAAAAATTATTGTACTTACAAATTTAAAAAATAAAATAAAACTAATTTTTTAATATTCAAAATTTGACTTAAATTTTTATTTTTTATTTTTCGTAAAAGATAAATAACAAAAAAAAAAACATAAAATTAAATAAAAAATTGAATATTTATCAAACTAAAAAAATTATAGAGGAATCTAAACCAATATATTATTGTTTGTATTATAGTAACAAAGCCGTCTTAGCTCAGTGGTAGAGCGCGTGGCTTTTAACCACGTGGTCGTGGGTTCGATCCCCACAGACGGCGTCTATTGTGTTTTTCTTATATTGACTTTTTTGTTCTGTCAAATTTTTTAGAACAGAAAGCTTTGTGTTGTGTCTGTATTCATTCATTCATTTAATTCACCTTCCTCACCTCCCACACCTCTCATATTAATGAAATCCACATTCTTATTTCTTCCAAGAACACCATCAAGAATCTCATGAGAATTCCAATCTCAACCGTCCATTTCCATCCACAAACAAAAAAACAATCTCATGCATCTCTCATTTCCTTTCAAATTTGTCTTTAAAGCTCAAATCTTTAGTCAACTCTTCCCCCATTTCATCCTTAATGCCACCCACGATCACACCCCTCTCCCTTTCTCGCATTTTGAATACAACCCTCTTCAACTTTCTGCTATCTTCTTCTATATGTTCCTCTCAATCCCAAAAATCATGAAATTTGAAGACTTTCTAATGGACCCAACCGCACCTCATCAGCGCAAACTTGACCTTCAGGGTGAAGTGAGATTCTTTCTTTCTCCATCTCTCCCTCTCTCTTTTCAATCACAAGCACACACTAATCTGGTTTTTCTTCAGGTTCTCAAGTTAGAGGAACAATTGCATGGTGAACAACAGCTCAATAAGGCTCTGCATTGGGCTCTTCACGGCCCTTTCTTGTCCCATCCCCATGTTTCCTCTTCTTTACCACCTCAGGTACGTCCACTTTGCATTGGTTTAAGCAATAGTAATGCCTAAGGGATTTCTTGATTCTCTGTTCTTTGTAGATGCAGCTGCTCATGGAAGAATTGGGAGTTGTGGAGAGAGAGATTGAACGGCTAGAAAGAAAGGTTGAAGAGCTGAAGTTGAACTTGTACAAGGAGAGGGAACAGAATAAGGAGTGGGAAATTCAGCAGAGGCTTAGATGCCTTTGGCGGCACAACCTGCTCTTGAATGGACCTCAAATTAATGACAGCTCTGTTCTTACTGGCCAGCGATCCAGATCCCACCATTATGATGAACTTAGAAAAGATATAATGCTGAGTGAGCGGAGATTCTCTTCAAGTGCTGCTTCTGACATCCAGTGTCTTCCACCAAGGAAGAATGCAACGAGAAGCCGAAAGCAGAGCCAATTAGAGAAAGAAACTTGCAGTGAGACACCAAATGAGCTTTCAGAGCAGTTGATTAAGTGTCTCATAGGCATTTATGTTGATCTAAATCAGCCTTCATACACCAGCAAAACTTCACCCAATATACCAAAACATGGCCTTTCCTGCATCAGCTCAAAGCGCTGTATTGCAAAGACCAGCTTCAGTTGCAAAGCGCCTCAGCTCACCTTGTCTTTTGATTATACCTCGTCCAATCCCAATCCTTATAGTATACTGCTGCTTGACTCAGAAGGCGGTGTGAGGAACGTTGGCCCTTATAAGAACTTCATCCACATTACGAGAACGTCTTTCGACATCGGTAGACTGCCCGAGTGCTCAACGTCAATCAGAAAGTTGAGGTGAGTAGCAGCCTGCTTAACCAGATCGCCACATAGCGTTGAAACTTCAAATTGTTCTTTTGCTTCCTGATCTTTGCAGGATTCTTATTCATAAGCTGAGCAATGTGGAGTTGACCTTTTTGACGTACAAACAGAAGTTGGCATTCTGGATAAACATTTATAACTCCTCTATAATGCATGTACTGTAAGACATGTAAGACACGGATGAATTGCAGCTATGATCCTATTTGAATATACTGACTGTAATCACCAAAATTTCAGGCATTTCTTGAACATGGGCTGCCATCGACAACTGATAAACTCTTGGCTTTGATGAACAAGGTATATGCCAATGTCCCAAGTCCTAAATACCAAAACAACTCTGAAGCTTTATGTGATTCTTCTGTCCTGCAGGCTGCTCTTAACGTTGGGGGGGTAGTTCTCAATGCTCTGGCTATTGAACATTTCATTCTTCGGCATCAAAATGAAACGAAATATGTAAGCGCTACCTGTCTTGTAGTTTATACTTCAAAACTACTATCAGTACATGACGATGGTTCATTGAATATGTTGTTCCCTTTGAAGCCTGTGGATGAGAAGGAAATGCTGCTTCGACATGCCTATGGCTTAGGATATCCAGAACCAAATGTGACATTTGCTCTCTGCAGAGGCAGTTGGTCTTCTCCTGCAGTAAGTATCTTACTTTTTCTGCATATTTTATGAGCATCAATGAATCTTTGAAAGAAATTGACGGACTGTTGAAACTTTATGAAGTTAAGGGTGTATACGCCAGAGGAAGTGGTGAACGAGTTGGGGATGGCAAAAGTCGAGTATCTGGAAGCATCGGTGGGGATGACGAGCAAGAAGAAGATAATGGTGCCAAAGCTTCTTCAATGGCACATGAAAGATTTTGCAGACGATATGGAATCACTGTTGGAGTGGATTTATAGCCAACTTCCTCGCTCTGCAAGCTTGAAGAGGTCGATAATGGAGTGTTTAAACGGCGAAACTAAATCTCCCATCCATAAAATGGTGGAAATTCAACCTTATGAATCCAAGTTTCGATACTTGCTGCCCATCTAATCTAAGTCGTATGCAGATGCAAGTGAGGGGGATTTGCTATTCATTCTCTCAGGAAAGGCTTAGCAGCCATATGTAATCTTCATTTCTGTTATGTCAAACAAATGACCATCTCTTACCCATTGTGTTCAAAGCATTTCCACATTAGATAAAACTCTATTCAAATCGTTCTTACAATTATGCACCAAAGAAATCATCCAGTGTTCTGTTTCTAAACGCTAGGGACAATAAATGAACTTGTAAACACTAAAGAGTTGGGGTACAGACAACCAGTCTCCATGTCTTTTCATATACAACCAGGTTGATACAACTTTCATCAGAGATGCAAACAGTTTGGTCTGAACAGCATAATAATATACCTAATCAATTGAATGATCAGAGTCATCAGAGTCGCTCCTTTCAGGCTCCCCAACAGTTGTCTCAGTTTCCATCACATCAGGCTTCGCTGCAGGGGTGGATGCAGGCTTTGCACTTGCATGATGAGAATTCTCGTGTCTATCATCTTGATGTTCAGCCACTCCAACATGTGAGAATGCTCAGTTAAGGAACCTCTAAGGTTAAAATGTAGCATAAGATCATAACTTTATGTCAGAAGAAGAGGAGCAAAAATGCATATTGTCAGTTTCAGTTCCCTTCAATCAAGAATTTCATGAGTGCTAATTAAAATAAGTCTCAGTCCGCCATAATTTTGAGATGTAAACAATGTTTATGATGCGGGGATGTGTGGGATCCCACATTGGTTGGGGAGGAGAACAAAATATTCTTTATAAGGATGTGGAAACCTCTCCCTAGCAGACACAACCTTGAGAGGAAGCCCAAAGAAAACAATATCTGTTAATGGTGGACTTGGGCTGTTACAAATGGTATTAGACACAAACACCGGGCGATGTGCCAGTGAGGAGGCTGAGCCTTGAAGGGTGGTGGACACGAGGCGATGTGCCAGCAAGGACGCTGGACCCTAAAGAGGGGTGGATGGGGGGGGGGGGGGTAAGGAGGTCCTATATCGATTGGAGAAGGGAACGAGCGCCAGCGAAGACGCTAGACCCCGAAGGAGGCGGATTGTGAGATCTCACATCGGTTGAGGAGAAGAACAAAACATTCTTTATAAGGGTGTGGAAACCTCTCCCTAGCAGACACGTTTTAAAACCTTGAGAGGAAGCCCAAAAAGAACAATATCTGCTAATGATGAACTTGGGCGGTTACAGGTTACGGGATGGGTACATGTTTCATAAACTAATATGGTAATGAGTTTCAAACACATAAATTATCAAGGATATCTGCATTTTCGGTAGTTCCTCCTGCCATGATGTTTAGTAGATCTTTCTCCACCCGTCGTACAAGCTCAGGCTGCCAAAAAGAAGAGAGAAAGAATCAGTATGTAACAATCAAAAGACACTTTCTAAATGCAACAAATTTTGATGTGAAGAACAGAAGAAAATAAAGAACTAATTCTCTTGTTGAGAAGATATGTCACGTATAATGAAAACGCTTAAGATATCATTATTTCCCTATAGATTTAAGAGATCATTGTTAATTTAGAATTTATATATGAGACACACACGCCAAGCATAAACTATATTCATCCAATAATTTGTCCTCAACAACCTACTCCTTGTTACAAGTAGGAATCTAAATGGATTATCATGTCGTACAGCAGTTTACTATCAAGCTAGCAGTAAGAGGGATAAGAATGGCATACATTTAAATCCGGCTCTCTTCGAAATCTACGTTTTCGAGCATCCCTCATAGGAGGGGTCAGGCCATGTCTATACTCGGTTGAATCTGGCGCAGGGTCGCCTGGTTCTCTGACCATAATCATCTGTTAAAATGATAGCATCCCATAAAATCTAAGAAACAGCCAGATGATATCACCTGAAATGTATAGTCTAACGATTTTGATACAATTTTACCTGGGCAATGTCTGCAGCTTTGATTAGCACAGTATCATCGTATGTTTTATATGATTCCACTACACAAGGGAGATCCAGAAGTGATGCTGGAAAATGGTCATCACCAATGGCAAAAGTGCCACTTCTCCCATCCTCTGTGTGACAATTTAAGAGGCCATAAATAGGCAATTAGGCCAACCCTCAAAATTAAGATAAAACCATACTGCACAGTTTCATCTATTTCCAATGCTAATCAGTCCAAAAGTCTAGAAGTTAATCTATTCATCCAACATCACAGTTAATGTAATGAAAAAAGCACAGAACAGGGAGATTGGACCAGAAGATGAGTGCATAAGTTTGTTTTACCAGAGAAAGACAAATCCAATGAAGTATCTTCAGATGAAGAAGCATTTTCATTCAGTAGACGTTCAATTCGTTCAGCAACAGAAGGTGGAACCCTCAGTACAAATTGCTCCTCCATGACTTCAGAGTCCAAATCAATAAAACTGCTGCACAAAGAAGATCAACCATCGTAAACGAAAACCATTTTTATTCTTTGTAAGGTTGATAAACAAAATCATCATTCGGCAATGAAAAAGAAATAGGGTTCTAGAAATAGTGCCTTTTGGGTAATCAAATCTGGAAAGAAATGGGCTTCCAAACGAAAATTGGTTCAATTCATCTGGTTGATTCAATTTGAAAACATAATCTTGGATTACCTTGTATTCTTGAAGGGTGTGTTGGTGTCAGGTTTTTTGTATCCTGTGCTATGAGCTTTTAACAGCCCTTGTACAAAATCAAGGATACAAAAGCCGTCCCCCACAATTGACGGTTGCCGCCGCCGGCGAGGGAGAAATCGAGGGGATAGCTGCGAAAGAGAGAAATCGAGGGGTACCGATAGCGCGGGGGAAAGAGTCGAGAGATACTGAAAATCCAGAAAATTCCATCTTATTTAAACCATTTTAATAAACTGAAAAATACCTTCTTCTTTTTTTTTCTTGTAGATAATTTACCTTTGATTGCTTTATTACCATTTTAATTTTTAATTTAGGATTTCTTTTACCATTTTTTAATAAATATTATATTAAAAAATAAATATTCTTTAAAAAAAGAATAATAGACGGATAAAAATGAGAATTTGATTTCCACAAGTTCTCAAAGGAAGTACAAGTAAAATAAGTAGCAAGGAGGGGGACAAGAAAGACGTTCCGTTTCCGTCTCCGTCCCCGTCCCCGTCCCCGTCACCGCTCGTGGACATCTCTATTTTGAATATTTATATTAATTTCTTATTACTTAATTTGGTTTTTATTTAATTTTCACTCCCTCTTAATTACTAATAAAATACAGCATAATGTTTTTTTTAAAATAAACTAAATCAAAATTAAACTTAAAACTATAAAATAAAATGTATTTTGAAATTGAGTAAGTAAATAGAAACTTACATGTTTGGCTTAAATTTAATTTTTATTCTCTACCAGTAAATTTTATCCATAAATTTTCATAATATGTATTCTAATCTCTTAATTTTTTTTTAAATTAATCATTTTTCATTTTATCCAATGATCATCATTAATCAGTGATTTGAAATCATGCTCATATCAATATAGTAGTACACATAATAAATAACACGACCAACTAAATTTTAGTTTTATTAATATAAACATTCTTATACTAAGTTTTTAGAGTAAAGTTTAATACATCATGTAGTGATAAATAAGTTGGTAATGCGTAAAGTAGAGATGGAGCTCTTTCATCATTACCACAAACTTAACATTAAAACTTACCCACATACATACATACATACTTTAGTTTATAAATTTCTGAAAAATTGAGAGCCAAAATGGAGCAATTAGAATCTGAAATTGTTGGCAGTGAAGGTTTGACCAAACTGCCAATGAGAAGGAACAACGTTGGAGGAAGTCAAAACCCTTCCATCGCTGCCTTTAACACTAAACGACAGTGATTGACCCACTAACACATCGTTTGACTGCCAGTTTTGACCCCAATTACGTGTCATGCTCATCCACCCTGTCTTCGACCCCTTGATGCTCACACTCACAATGTCCCCAGCGCCTGCCACGTTGGTTATCAGTACCAGATTGAAATATTTGAACCCATTCATCGTAAACCTCATCCCTCCCTCCCTCCTGCATCCCACCCTGCAATCATAAATACATCAATTAATTTATAAAATGATCGTGAGTTTATAATTAAATAATATTCCCTCTATTAGTATGAGGCATTTTACGAGTGGACAATATTATACTATTGTGTAGAGTCGTGTTCATCTAACATACATAATCTCATCAACAATTTGTCACTAAACGACGGTAAAATTTATGTTTTGGCCGTACTTACCTGCGAAACGAGATGGGGACGATCCCGGCGCGGTACTGGGCGATTTTGAGGAACATGGGCATGGACAGGTCGAAGTGAGGGCGAGGAGGATTGCACCACCCGCCGTTGTCATTAGGGAGTGCATAATTGGGAGGACAAAAGTTGGTGGCTGTCACGAAAATCGAGGGGTTTCCAGCGTGGCACCATTGTGGGTCATTCACGCACTTGATTTCGAAACAAGCTCCACAGCTGGACCCGTCGTTGAACAGAGCTGTGCTCAACGCTGCCGTGTTCACGCCGTACCCCTGGCTGTATAAGTTGCCGTAACCACACGCGCCCCCTGTAACCATAGCTAAAATATTAATAAGATTAAAAAAAATTAATTAAATTAACTGAAAAAGAAATTGAATTTTGAATACCCATAGTGCCGGAGGCGTCATTGCCGCCGTAGAATGTGGCGTGGGCGCTCTGCCAAGGGCCGCCGCCGTAAACTCCGTTATGTTGTCTACATTCCACGGCCAACGACATTATTAGCAAGAAAGAGAGCAATGCTGTTGAAACAGTTGCCGCCATTACAGAGAGGAGTGGAGGATTTTACTCTGAGGAAAACGAAGAGGGCGAAGGGGTATTTATATGAAGAAATTAAATTATGGGTGTTTTTTTTTTTTTTTTTTTTAAGAGAAATAAAAGAACAAAATAGGTGGCAGGGGGGGGGGGGGGGGGGGGAGTTGAATTGGGCACGGTTGGGACGGCACGAGACGGTGCGCTTTACGGGTTTAACATAAAGGATTATTGAGTGACGTGGCAAACCGTTTAATCAATCCACCAACAAGATCTATGAGATCGTCCACGTCATCAGGGGGAAGGGGTTTTCTTTTTAGTTTTATTTCTTCCCAACGACAATTCACCAACCTACTAGATTAGTTTGACTTCCACATGTGATTATGTGAATTATTTTTGCCATCCCAAACCTAAACTTTCTTTCTGTTCCAGAAAATTAAATTATTTATGCTTTACACATGCAATTTCAAATTCCGTGAAATAAATAAATAATGCAAAAGGCAAATAATTAATATATATGGAGAGACATAAAAAAAAAAAAAAAAAAAAAAAAAAAAAAAAAAAAAAGTGAATGAATTTTAAAAAATTAAAAAATTTAAAAATTATCTGTAAATTAAAAAATTCGGATTATTTTATTATTTGCAAAATTAAAATTCCGCATCCCTTGGTCGAGTCGGCCCTACCGAGAAGGTCTAAAACCCTAGAGAAGGGGTTTAGATACAGATAGATTTTTGAGCTTTCCCAGGAGGAAGGATTAGGGGAAGAAAGAAATGAGTGGAGCCGGAGCACCCGATTTCTTCTACAGAGAAGCTCAACGTCTTGGCTATGTCGCAAGATCCGCCTTCAAGGTAAAAACCCTTCGTCTCACTGTTTTTCCGCCTCCTTAGAACCTTCAAGCTTCGCCAATCTTGTTTAAATGTGTTTATCGACAGTTGCTTCAGATTCAGAAGCAATTCAAATTGATTACTTCAGGCTCCTCCGTTTTGGACCTTGGTTGTGCTCCCGGTGCCTGGCTTCAGGTCTCAATACTGCATCATCCTTCACATCCATTTCACAATGACTTCGCAAATATTTTCTTTTTTGGGTGAAATGTATTGATTATGCCATTTGAATTTAGGTAGCATGCCAGAGTCTGGGGCCTCTGAAAAGTGGAGGCTCTGTCGTGGGTATTGATCTCAAGGTGAACTGTTTATCTTCTTCTGGGTTACTTAATTGTGATGTCAATCTGCTGATCTTATTTTTCGGATAGTAGTAATGTATAACAAGAAATGTGGGTCTTGCAGAGCAGAAGGTAAAAGTTCCTCATGTGCATTGTGACTCAAGGGTTCAAACTGTTTGTGCTGATGTAATGAACCTTCCCAAAAACAAATTGAAGGCACTATCTCCTAAGGTAACTGGACATATAAAAAATCGGAAATTTCTTATAGTAGTATTATTTATACCAATGTCATTAACATAGCTCAATTGGTTCACTGGTAATATTCCTGTACAAGCATGATCTCCTCTTTGAATGGCGTTATTAATATCACCCAATCACCTTCTCTATGTTTTTGCACAAACCATCTTTGATAGCATTCAATGGAAGTGCAAGCATTGTACAATTGTATGGCTTAGGGGATATGATATTTGCTCTGTACCTTAGAAAATTGAAGTTTGTTTGATAAAAAAAAAACATAAACATATTACTCCTGTATGCGAGGAGTATGAATGTGGAGTGGCTGGGTAAGGAAACTTTACAAGTTGCAGAAAACAAGTCACGCTGTTGAAATCTAAATTCTGTTTATTGCTTGGTTCTGTAGGAGAAAGGATTCTCCGTAATACTCTCCGATATGTGCCCCTCGGTTTCGGGAATCACCACTAGAGATGCAAGTTTATCAGTTGAATTAGGGATGCAGGCAGTTAATTTGGCTCTCGGAGAAGCTGCATTAAGTCATGGAGATGATGTTATGCATGGGAAGAACAAGGAGGACAATGTGGATGATTCAGCTTCAGTCTCAGATTACGATGGCGTGCTGCAAAAAGGAGGCCACCTCGTTATAAAACTTTTGGAGAGTGAAGATACCCAAGGTAGAATTTTATTTCCACATAAGAAGACTATAGTTCGTTTGTAGAGATCATAGTTGGTTTATCTTTACATTCTTTATTCCAGAATTCAGCCGGATGTTGAAACCACTCTTCAAAAAGGCATCCTGGTTGAGGCCTAAGGCTACTAGATCGTCATCAAGAGAGATTTATCTTATATGTCAAAGCTTGCAGGCAAAGACATAAATTTCAAAATTGAGCTGACTGCAACCGTACTCCATTTACAACTAGTATACGGGATGCGAGCCAATCCCAGAGTACTTCGAAGATCCAAATATCAATCAATCAAAGAAGGTAACTATAGATTTTGTAGTGGAGTTCTTGAACCCACATACATAGAAACCTCGACCAGACTTGCATTGGAGTGACTACGTTTTTTCACTCGTTGCAATGCGAATGAATTACTTGTGAGATTTGTTGAGTAAATTAGTTTGTTTGCTATAATAACACTTGTTGGGATTGGGTGAACCAATGCACTGCTCTCTAGTTAGAAATGTGGCTTTCATTGAATTGAAATTGTGTTGATCAAGAACAAAAATACTCTTATTCACTGCTCTCTAGTTAGAAATGTGGCCTTCATTGAAATTGTGTTGATCAAGAACAAAAATAAACACTCTTATTCTCACACACTCTCTAGACATATCTGAATCAAAATAATTCTCTGTTGAACATGTCACTCAGACTACTCTCTTGCACACAACACATACACTTTACGTGCGTGGAAAGAATTGCAGAGACTGCACACGATCACATATCAAACTGCATTTACAAATATGAATTATGAATGAGAGAATCAATAAAATTAGCATCCCATGTGAGAATTTTGTCACCGAATTTGCGTTCGTCCCAGAGACCACAGGCCCGTATCTCTGACTGGTGTCTGAAAAACCAAACCAGAGACAGACACACAACATTAAGTGTTTGCGCAAGCTAAAGAAGAATCTGTAAGTTCTTGTAAATAAAGTAACCATGTCTTCTTATTTACCTGTGTTTTCATTGATGGGAAGATATTCCAGAAACGAAGAGTTTCATCTCCTGCACCTGTTACTATTGTCTGCAAGAGGCCATTTATGAGACTCTAAAAGTGGCCATCGATATGAAACAAGTAGCATTAAAAGCATATTCAAATACCTGACCGTCGGGAGACATTGCAAGGTACAGCACCCTCATTGTATGTCCAGTTAGTGTAGCAACCTATTGATTGAGGAAGGAAAAAGTTAACATATCTAAGGCTGAGAATTTACATTTGTCATACTGGAATTATGTTAGAAAACAAACCTTTCCCATTGATGGATACTTCCACACCATAATCTGGTTCTGGGAATACCCATGTGTACTCACAAGTTCATTAACATTTTTACTCCATGCCAGATTGCAAACCTGAACAAAATTTGACAATTTTATCAAGTTGAAGTTGTGGTAAAAACAAACTAACACCCATCATTACAATTCTTCACAGGGCTCAAGGAAAAACCTGGCTTCCAGTGTCGACACACTCCAACTGGTGTCCATTTGCAGTGTTCCAGAAACGAATGCATCGATCAGCAGTTCCACCACCTGATGCAAGAAGACCACTTTGGTGGGGTGACCAAGCAATGGCCTTAACAGCAGCTGTGTGCTCAGTTAGTCTCAACACAGGATGCTGAGAATGCTGATTCCATACCAAAAGCTATTGATACCCAACAAGAAATCTCGTTATTAAATGATCAGATCAAAGAAAGAGGCCTCTTTGCAGGATGGATATCTATATATCTATCTATACCTGATTGTCATTTCCACCGGAGGCAAGCTCTCTGTCATCATTTGACCATTTAAGTCCACAAACCTGCAGTAGTGCTTACAGGAATTGATAAAAGCTTCCAAGGTTTCTAGTCCAGTTATTCAATCTGCAGGGAAATTTTCTCATTCTCACCTCAGATTTATGGCCGACGAGCTTGTTCACAAACTCACTAGAAACCCGGAGATCATGTTGAAGAATGTTACGGTCTCTGCTTCCAGATGCTAAAATCCGAGAATTCCACGACAAAACACCTGTTCTTGTTTGATGTCCTCCCATGGTTCTAACTTTCTTGCACTGACTTCCATCCCATATCTATTCATTACAATGGAACAATATGAAAAGATATGATTTTTTTTTCCTGAAACACGAGCTCAAACACCAATCTTTATGTTCTTTTATGTACCTGAACTTGACCAAGATTGGTTCCAATCGATATGTAGGAACCCTCTCTAGTCCATTGGACTGAGCATACACCATCATTGGGTCCCAAATCACATAACTTAGTCACCTGAAAATGGAATAAACAAACACACCATGAGAATGGGTAAACAAAATTGATATAATACGAGTTGATCTGTGAAGTAAACCCACCTTGCAATTTGATGCACTCCATAAGTAAACACAAGTTCCAAGTCCCACAGCCAATGTATTCTGTGAGGACCAATCCACAAGATTCAAGTAAAAATCATCTTGAAGCGATGGAGCATCCAGAACCTGCAGCAGAATCAAGGAGGAACCTGAATACGTCTTTGTTTCCACATCAAAGGAGAGCAGATTTTAAAGAGTTCAAAAGGAAACCTTATGTGGGGTCTTGGGAACCTTTCGAGGTGGCTTTGGAGGGGTTGAGGTTTCAGAGGAATACCCCGCATCTTGACCGAAAATAGAAGGGGAATTTGGGGTAGAATGTTCAGTCTTGAACCTCAGCATGTTCTTGCTGGGGCTCATAGGCGACCCTTGGCCTTGTGAACCTGCAGGGGAAAAAGAACCAAAATCAGATCCAAAAAGCTCCGATTTCAACAACCTGGAATACGCCTCATTTGCGCCTTCTTTCACAGGGGAACCCTTTTCAATCAGCCCAAATGTGTGTAGCCTCGACGACGATCTACACGGTATGAATCTATCACTACAAGTCGAGGTTTTCGAAGGTGACGACAAGCTCGATATCGCTCGAAAGGAACCCGATGACGACTCGAGCCGAAGTGACCTTTCAGCCATTCCAGCTGGAAGATTTAGCCCACTTTTTTTCGCTTGAGGTGAATCCATTTTCTGTTCCTTTCTTCTTCCTTCGTTCTAAGAAAGAAAGGGAAAATCACTAAGAGGACTGATAATTTCAATACAACAGAGAAAACCAATAAGGAGTCTCCTCTGTTTTTCTTTCTCTTCTCTTCTCTGCAAACAGAGTGGGCTTCTTCTTTGTTTCTGATCACAGTTTGGAAGAGATAACGGTCAAATTTTGGTACGATTTATTATATACAGAGGGGGAGCGGGCTGAAAAGGAAAAATTAAAAAATTAAAAAAAAAATACAAAATTTCATAAATATTTTAAGATTTGGGGTTCTTTTTGGAAAGTTCGCAACGGTAATGTGTATAATCCAAGCTCTCGCTTAGCTGGCTTCATCGGCTTTTGTACAGAGTACGCTAGCTTGGCTTTCGGCCCAATGGAATAAGCCCATTTCGATACTGGTCTGGCCCAAAACTAGCTGGAAAGCCCATTCTTCAAAATCGCATTTCCCCACATTTTAAACTACTAGATCTTATTATAAACTCTTAATTAATCATTCAAATGTGGATTCATATAGGTTTAATACAGGCTGTACCACGCCCAGCACAGTGGCTGTCGGATTCCACCGCCCCGGCAAAGGTTAAAGTCCACCCAAAAATGGATATTGAGTTTCCACAGACTCAAATACCATCATAAAATGATGGTAGCTGAGACACTGGTTGAAAATTGTCATCAAGATTTGGTTCATTAAAACTTTTGGTAAATGGACATTAGGGTACAACAACACTTAAATTAAATGTAAAAGAACGATTTCACGACATGTTCGACTTTTGGTTTAATATTGTAACCAATTCGAAACATTTAATATTCCTTAGTTTCGATTCACTCTATTGATTGGTGGGTTATTTGGTGGTTCCATCTCTAATAACTTACATCCTTTCAATCAGATACGTTCATGATTCTTTTTCCTTTTCCAATCTTAATTGTTCTATAGTGTGTTCTTGTAAAGGGCATCATGTACGATTCAAATATAATTGCTTTTTTTCTTTTTCTTTTTGTCAGTTTGATTTGAGAGCTACTTGACAACCTTAGTTAGGTGAAAAAAAATTTGGGTGACACATAACCTTAATTCAAGCAATTATATGATGTTTTGTTAATTGTGTTGGGAGAACTGGTGATCTAGTTTCAAACTCCATCCGCTCAACTTTAAATCTAAAAAAGTGTTGCGATTTTTACCATTTAAATTTTAACTTTGTGAGTCGGAAAGAATATTCTTAGTTGAATTAGAGGGATTTTTCAAATCTTTATTCTCTAAAATAGGAAGGCGAATAACATCCCAAAGAGATAAAGGTACCAAATGTATTTTCAAAGATCTTTAATTTCCAAATATGGTATAGAGTGAGATGATGAATAAAGATCATCAATGACGGTCCCCTACTCCAGAATGACGGTTTCCTACATTTACCCGATAAAAGTTCAAATATAATATTTTTAGCAGTTAAACTATGTTCAAATTGACTGTAATAAAAATATTGGTATCAACTTTTATTATAAATGAATATATCTTTGAGAAAGACAACAAAATCATGTGACATGATGCCCAAAGATTTCTAAGACCATACTTTATCACATATATGTTTTTTTTTGCTATACTTCAATTAAAAAATGTTTCATAAATCATGTTGTTCTACCTCAAAAGATTACACTTTTTGTTAGGGTATGAATATCTTTACGAAATACAACCAAAGTGTTCGTGTTGTACCAAGAAAATCATGTGATGGTAAGGCGCCAATCATGTCATCTGATATTATATTTTTACCATCCTCCTCTTTCAAATATGATATCAGTTTATTCATATATCTCTCATTTACTTGGTATTAGATGTTTAACAATCCAGAGGTGAGGAAACTACGAGGAGGAAGGCATAAGAAGGAAAAGGGTATTTACTTTAAAGGAGAGAAAAGAGGAAATTGAAGTGTGTACCTTTTGGTTCATGGCTGGGTCAGGGTCATGTCAATTCGGACCCGTCCCCCCCTCCATTTCAAAGGACACCCTAACCCCTCAACCACACAATTATCCCACTCTTCTCCTCTTCTTTCCATCCCCTAACCTTTAATGGGTCGCGCTTAATCGACATAAACAACGTAGTCCCGATCAAAAGTTCAAAGCTTTAAATTCGTAACGCGTTAAAGTTTGAAACTTTGAATTGGTAACATGTGGATTTGAGTGATTAATGATAGGAAGAGGGTAATCCATTTTTGGATAGTTTTATATTGATGAAATGTGGAAGGGTTTCCTTTTATAAGTGCATTGACATGTGTGGAAGGAAGAAGGGGTCAGAGGGGATTAAAGGTTTTGGTAAATCTGGTACCTATGATTACGATGCCTAACCGATGTAGTTCAACCTACATCATCTTCTCTCTCATTTTCTTGATAAAAAAAATGACACCAAACGAACCCTTCTTCCTCATTGGAACTCTATATATACCCTTTCTTCTCTTAAACCCTACATCTCTCTCCTGTTCTATTGGCTCAGAGTCATCAGCCATTGTTAGCTGTTGCTGCATCTTCAAGATTCACACCCTTTTGGGGTCATCTTGTTGGGCTCTTCTGGCTCCAACCCCCTTGACATTTGAGAATCTTGATGATGCTGCAGTCGCCATCAATGGCTCTATCACACCCATCTTCAATTTTGAGTGCTTTTGTTATGTTAAGGCTTGTTGTTGTGCACATTTTTTGATCTTTTTCTCATGGTGGAGGCCCAGAAATGTGTCTACTTTGCTACCCATTTGGTAGCATAAGAGAAGAGAAATAAAAATAAGTTGATTAATGTGTTGCTTTTTCAGGTTCTTTTGTTACCTCCATCATCATCATCATCACCATCAGCCTTACACCATTTTGATTTGTTCATGGTTGGGTAAGTGTAAGCTTTTCAGATATATTTGCAGGTACCATTATTCCTTTCACACTGCCTTTTTCCTCTCATGGATCTTTCAACTGGGTTTTTGGTTTGAACTCTTGTTTAATCTGATTCTAATTTCCTTCTTTTAGGGTTTCACCAGGTTTTAGCAAAAAGAGATGAATGATGATGTTGTGTGGCGAGTGAGTTCATATGGATCTGCCATTTATGGACCCCAGCTCATGAACAAACCCTTTTTTCTTTACTTACTGAAAATTTCATGAAAAGCTCTTAAAGTTTGTATGAAAATCGAACCCAGCTCAACTCCGAAGAGCATATAATGTATGAAAATCAAATGAATGGACTAATTTATGGACTAATTTATGGACTCGACATTGACAAATCGAACCCAGCTCAACTCCGAAGAGCATATAATTATCTTCTTTTAGGTCTTTTACGTAACCACTCAAACACACTTATAATGAATGATTCATTCCATTCTTTAATTAATGTGAGATCTCACAATCCACCCCTGCTAGGGAGAGGTTTCCCATTATTGTAAGGAATGATTGGTTTCCCTCTGCAATCAATGTGGGATCTCGGTTTTCCACTATTGTAAAGAATGATTTGTTCCCCTCAGCAATTAATGTGGGATCTCGGTTTCACACTCTTGTAAGGAATGATTTGTTCCCTCTGCGATCTCACAGTCCCCCCACCGCTAAGGAGAGGTTTCCACACTCTTGTAAAGAATGATTATTACCCTCTGCAATCAATGTGGGATCTCATAATCCCCCACTACTAGGGAGACGTTTCAACACTCTTGTAAAGAATGATTCGTTTCCTTGTACAATCAATGTGGGATCTCACAATCCACCTCCTTGAAGGCCAACGTTCTCACTGGCATACACTGCTTGATGTCTGGCTCTAATATCATAGGTAAGAGTCCAAGCACATGTCTAAGTAGATAACAACATACTAATACAACCAAAAGTTTGATATCACAAGGAGAATCATTCAAGCTGAACCAAGCTAGTAGTTGAAGTTTAACCTAGAATGCATACGTATTTATGTGGTGTGTGTGATTTTGAAGCATAGTGGGGACGGTGACCATGTTGTGCAGATGTAGTAGGGACGTTGGCTCCTGTTTACTCTATGCATGCATGACCCCTCTTTTCACCAAATTATTATAATTATTTTCAAACTTTTTCTCCTCACACTCAAATTGCCCTTCTCATCATCTCATCTCATCACACCATCATTTCCCAACCACATACCCTACACTATTCCCCAACAACTCACATTCATCATCACTCCTCACCCCCAGTTTCAAGTTTCCACTCCTCGTTCATACATCTAACAATGTAAAATTGTCGATCAGAAGGGATATTCGGAGATACGAAAACGAGTATGGTTCGAGGCAGAATTATTGTACGTGGTACGTGGTGGGAAAGAGGAGGAGGAGGAGGAGGAGGAGGCAGGAATCCATGAAAAAAGGGCACTGCCCCAATGTACTAATCAACCCTCAAGTGGTTTGGGGCATCTCTGAGTTTGTGTGAATCTCCTATTTACACACACTTGTGCATTGGATTCCACAAAGTTTCAAACTTTGAGGTGGTTTCCCTCATTTACAATATTCTTCCACTGTTCTTGATAATCCATCCACAATCTACAATATTAGTTCATATTGTTTTACATGATGTGTGAAATGGGAAAGGCGTAAGGGGGAAGCATGTACTGAGAGAGTTTCCAATTGAAGTAAGGGGTTTGAGTAAGCGAGATTTCTGGGGTATTATATCTTCACAACACCTTTTTTTACTGCTACCTAAGCTCAGGTACCTCACTGCCTGACTTAGATTCTTACATGGAAAAACAAATGCCGTGTGTTGGCGTTTAATATCATTACCATTTTTGCATTGGTTTTATGAGAAGCTAGCTCATCAAATTGTGTAGGGCTGCCTAACCCCACAATGAAAGGGATGTGTGGAAGATGCAAAGCATTTGTAGGGTACCCTTTTCGTATTCCCAGTTGGCGCAGGGCGATTATCATTGCCATTCTCTCATTATTGTGCATCCATTTTTCTTTTCTTTCTTTCTCAAAATTATAAAGATCCAATTTTTAGTAACTTGTGAATCTCCTTCTTACAAACCCGTGTTTCGGTTCATCGTTCGGTTCATCGTTCTCATCATCATATGATAACGAATAAAACCCTTAGCTAATAAGTCATGTAGTCATGCGTCTACGTTTTGTTCTCCTCTAACTGATGTGGTTGGTTGATGTGGTATGTAAAGGAAAAGGAGAAAGACACTAATGGTGAATGGAAAGGACAATGGGCAACTTGAAAATGTGAGAACAAGGGGCAGATGGGCGTACGAAGGGGGACGTGATTGTGGCTCCCGCTCCCACCTCCCCTTCCTGTCTTCAACCTTACACTACATTACTTTGCATTACATTACAAATTCATAATGCTTTCACATTATCACATCCACAACCCAATATATACTCGATCACTCTTTTGAACGTATATAATTTAAATTTCTTATTGTCATGGTAAACAAACCACGAGAGCTTATGCTCAGACAAACACGACTCTCCACAATAGTATGATATTGTCCACTTTGAGTGTAAGCTTTCGTAGCTTTGCTTTGGGCTTCCCCAAAAGGCTTCACGCCAACGGAGAGTGTATTCTTTGATTATAAGCCCGTGATCATCCCCTAAATTAATCAATGTGGGACACTTTCATCCAACACCTTCTCTCGAACAAAGCACGCCTCTCTTTTTGAGAAGACTTTTTTTTTTTTTTGAGGATGCAACAAATGGTTGAACCTAAATAAAGAAACCTGGGCGTGGCTGATGAGAGGAGGATTAGATATGTTGGTAAATGTGGTACCTAGGATCGCGATACATAACTGTTCCTTGTGTTTCTCTTCCACTTTTAGATCATAAAACCCTCCTCCTCCTCCTCCGCCGCCTCCTCCTCCTCCTCCACAACATCTCTATATATAGTAACTGTTAGATTGAATGGCACGATAACCTATATGGGTCACGACCTCATGTATTTATAGATGCGTATAATGAAGATTACATTCCAAATCTATGATTTGGTAACAAACCATAAAATCATAGATTTGGTAACAAACCCTTCAAATCATAAACTAGTAAATCTTAGACTATTTTAGTATATACAGTTATGATCTATTTTAGGTTTAACACCCCCCCTCAATCTGGACGATGTACTACTAAGTTCAGATTGCGCCTAAAATAGCTAAAAGAAGGAGCTGGCAGTGGCTTTGTCATGATATCGGCGAGCTGATCCTTGGAAGATATGAGTCGAACATCAAGCTGACGAGTCGATACTCGTTCACGAACGAAGTGATAATCAACCTCAACATGCTTCGTCCGTCGATGAAAGATTGGATTGGCGGATAGGTAGGTGGCACCAATGTTGTCACACCATAGGCTAGGCGCTCGCGCTTGCGAGATCCCGAGCTCACGCAAGAGAACTTGGATCCAAATTAATTCGGCAGTGGCATCAGCAACCGCCTTATATTCGGCTTCCGTACTAGAACGAGAAACTGTCGATTGTTTCCTCGAACTCCAAGAGATAAGATTGCCACCAAAGAAGATCACATAGCCTCCAGTGCTTCGACGATCATCAGGATTCCCAGCCCAATCAGCATCTGAAAAGGCACTCAACAAATCAGTGCTGGACTTTGTAAGACACAAACCCATATCAATAGTGTCATGTAGATAACGGAGAATTCGTTTGACTGCCGCCCAATGTATAGAAGTCGGAGAGGACATGAACTGACACACTCTGTTGACACAGAAGGATATATCAGGACGTGTCAGAGACAAATATTGGAGAGCACCAACGACACTTCGATAGCGAGTAGTATCCTCAGGTGAGAGCTTTTCACCACCATTCAATAACAACTTCTCACTGGGAAGCATAGGTGTGGGCACACCTTTGGAGGTGAGCATATTGGTTCTGGCTAATAAATCTCGAATGTATTTATGTTGTGTCAGAATAAGTCCACTAGAAGTATGGCGGACCTCAATCCCAAGAAAATAACTCAAAATACCAAGATCCTTGACGGCAAAATCATCCTGAAGCTGTGTAAGAAGTTTCTCAGTAGCCGTAGAAGATGAGCTGATGATAATAATATCATCAACGTAGATGAGAATATACATCTGAATGCCCGTTTTGTTAAAAATAAAAAGAGAGACATCAGCCTTTGAAGGTGTAAAATCCAGCTGTAATAGTTTGGAGCTAAGGCGAGAAAACCAGGCACGCGGAGCTTGTTTAAGGCCATAAAGCGACTTATCCAGCTTGCAGAGATAACCAGGGTGTTGAGAATCCACAAATCCAGGGGGCTGCTTCATATAAACATCTTCATTAAGAAGGCCATGAAGAAAAGCATTTTGAATATCAATCTGCCGAATAGCCCAACCACGAGAAATAGCAAGAGATAATAAGAGCCGAATGGTAGTGGGCTTAACAACTGGACTAAAGGTATCATCATAATCGACGCCATACTGCTGTTTAAAACCTTTAGCAACCAGGCGTGCTTTGTAGCGATCAATAGAGCCATCTGGCTTTTGTTTGAGTTTGAAAACCCATTTGCAATCAATAACGTTAAGACCAGCACGAGGAGGAACTAAGTGCCATGTCTTATTTTTTTGAAGTGCCTGAAATTCATCATTCATTGCCTGACGCCAGAGGGGATGCTCCATAGCAGTAATATGTGAAGTAGGTTCAGAGGCAGAAGACCGAGCTACAAGATATGTTACTGTTCCATCTGTACGCACCTTGGGTTTTTTGATATTGTGCTTCAATCGAGTACCATACGGATGAGTAGTAGGTGCAGGATCCACATTTGAGGGGACGGCCGTATCAGCCGTTGCGAGGGGAGCAACCGATGCTACAGCAGTTGGTTGACCAACGGCCGAGGATTCGACCGGGCATTGCGCAATATCATCTGCTGGCGGAGAAGCCGATGCCTCAATCATTGGCGGAACAACCAACGCCGATTCGAATGGCAGCGACGCGGAGGATTGTTGCGGCAATTCCGAAGCTGATGTAGACACCAAATTTTCTGCATCCAAAGAGTTAGTAGGCCCAGACATATGCATGTGATCATTCTCCAAATTAGTACTGCTATTACCCAAATGCAAGGTGCACAAATCAGGGGCATTATGCGTCGACTGCATGATTGGGGAAGAATTAGGTGAGGCTCTCTTGAATGGAAAAACATTTTCATCAAATATGACATCTCTAGACATATAGACACGACCAGAATCGGTGTCAAGACACTTATACCCTTTATGTGAAGAACTGTAGCCTAGAAAGACACATTCCTTTGATCGAAAAGAGAGCTTTTGTTTGTTATAAGGACGAAGATGAGGCCAACAGGCACACCCAAAAATTTTTAATAAGGAGTAATTTGGTGGGGTATGAAAAAGAAGCTCTAAGGGGCATTTTTTATCGATGACACGAGTAGGAAGACGATTGATGAGATATGTGGCTGTAAGAAACGCGTCGTCCCAAAATTTAATAGGTACATGAGCATGAGCTAGAAGGGCTAGGCCAGTTTCAACAATATGACGATGCTTGCGTTCAGCAGACCCATTTTGTTGATGTGTGTGAGGGCACGAAACACGATGACCAATTCCAAGGGAACGAAAAAATGTGTTATGAATTTTCTGATATTCCCCACCCCAATCAGATTGAACCCACTTGATTTTAGTATCTAGGAGGCGCTCAACATGAGCTTGGAATTGCAAAAATATACGAGGAGCTTCTGTACGATCATGCATCAAATAGATCCACGAAAATTTACTGAAATCATCAATGAAACTAATATAATATTTAAAACCCCCAACAGATGGAGGTGCAGGGCCCCAAACATCCGAAAAAATAAGTTCCAAAGGTGACGAAGACCTATGGGAAAAACTAGTATATGGTAATCGATGACTCTTTGCTAACTGACACGCATTACAAACTGACAAAGATGACTCACTAGCACACGAAATATTATTTAGACGCAAAATGAATTTTATTACTTGAGATGAAGGATGTCCAAGACGAGCATGCCATTGGGCGTGAGTAGTAGATCTGCTCACCAAGGCGTGCTTGAGATTATCGACATCGGATGGCTTAATAGGATAAAGACCAGATTCACACCTCCCATTTAGGAGACTTTTCCTCGACTGTCGATCCTTTATAGAAAAATGCCAAGGATGGAATTCAAAAAATACGTCATTATCACGAGAAAATTTATGAACAGAAAGAAGATGTTTGGAAATTTCAGGCACATGCAAAATATTACGCAACGCAAGAGGACGAGTAGCAGTATTAATTAGAGAATGACCAGTATGCAAAACACGCAAACCTGCTCCATTGCCGACTTGAACTTGTTCACCTCCATGATAACGTTCACGCACAGCGAGACGATCCAGGTCACTGGTGATATGGTCCGTAGCGCCTGTGTCGCTGTACCAATTTGGGTCAATCTTGTAAGAGGAAGTAGCCGCCAGTGCCGTAGGAGGAGCAGAAGAAGGTTCATCTTGATAGGACTCATCCATCCTATGCCAGCAGCGGATAGCAGTATGCCCCACTTTGCCGCAGATCTGGCAGGAAGGACGAGCAGAAGGGCCACGACGATCACCAGCAGGACGAGAGGGTGCATAACCTTGAGAACGACCACGACCGCGATCCCTACGCCCACGATTCTTCTGCTGACCACCACGACTAGCATAATTGGCAGAAGATCCAAGATTTAACTGAAGTTCAGCCTGGTGTTGTAGTTGGCGAGCTTCATACGTCATTAGATGTGCAAACACATCATCAAGGGTGAGGGCTTCACTCTTGGTAGTCATTGAGGTGACGAAGGGATCATAGTCAGGGCCAAGACCAGCGAGAAGATACGCGATCACATCATCATCCTGCAAGGCAGAGCCGGCGGCGGCCAGCTCGGTGGCTAGCCCTTTGATCTTGCAAAAATAATTTGCAGCAGATTGATCTCGTTTCTTGGACGTGGCAAGCTCAACACGAATCTGAGTAGTGCGAGCACGAGTTGACGATGAAAACATCCGCTGCAGGGTATCCCACGCCTCCTTGGACGTAGTAGCGGCAACCACATCATGAAGAATCTCCTCAGACATGGAGGAGAGAAGGCCGCTAAGGACTTGTTGATCCTGATCATACCACTGATTATAGGCCGGATTAGAGACCAGCTCAGCACCAGCAGCAGTTGAGGAAGGGATCAGCTTGGCAGGTGCAACATTGGTGCCATCGAGGTAGCCCATAAGCTTCGTACTCCGTAGGTAGGGGAGGAGCTGGGCACGCCATATGATGAAGTTGTTTTTGGTTAGACGAATTGTGACAACATGGTGTAGAGGGATTGGATATTGTTTAAGGCCAAAAGTCGCCATGGTAGTTGAGACGGTGTTGGAGATGGTGGATGGAGAGGAGGAAGAAGACATGGCGAGGAGTTTAAAAAATAAACCTTGGCTCTGATACCATGTTAGATTGAATGGCACGATAACCTATATGGGTCACGACCTCATGTATTTATAGATGCGTATAATGAAGATTACATTCCAAATCTATGATTTGGTAACAAACCATAAAATCATAGATTTGGTAACAAACCCTTCAAATCATAAACTAGTAAATCTTAGACTATTTTAGTATATACAGTTATGATCTATTTTAGGTTTAACAGTAACATTCCAAACCCTTCTCTCTCACCACCCACCACCCACCACCACCTTACTCTTCCTTCTTTGTTTTATTATTATTCCAAAAACTGGTGCTTTCCCACAGCCACTGCTTGCAGCTGCAGTATCATTAAGATTCACAAGCTGCCCTCTTTTGGGTGCCATGGATATGAGAATCTTGATGATGCTGCAGCCGCAATCAATGGCTTACACCCCCCCTCCTCCTCCTTTTCTTCTTCTCCTTTCCTTCTCTAACTACCTCGCTATTATATATATCAAATAATTTCTACGTTTTGATCTCGAAAACTTGTTTCTTTTGTGTTCTTCCCGTTTATAAACTTAGTTATGAAATATATTTTATATATTTGATTTAAGATGCTTCACGTCTATCTTTTTTTTTTAGATTTGGTATTTAGTTGGTAGTATATTTTATGTTATTGTTAGATGTTTGTTAGTAGCTTGTATTCTATTTAAACATCTCGGAACACATTAATGAAGATTCAACTTTCAACTCACTCATGTTTCTCATTCTTAACTTCCGTTTCTTATTCTTAACATGGTGGACTTTCAATCTCACTTTTGTTTTTGATTGTGGGTCTGTCTGTCTTAAGCAGGGTACAATGAAAGGTAAATATGACTGATTCATTTCAACAATTGAATGAAGATAAGTGCTATGATGGCTTCATATCAAATATGACTTTCAATCTCATTTCTTAATTGAGGCTCGACTTCTCTAGAGCCATTGAACAAAATACACAATTTATTCAATGCATGAGTCACTATAACTATTTCTTCAAGGTTCACAGCTTTTTTGTTTGACCCGGCAGATTCTATTGACATAGCTAAATAAATATAAATATAAGTGCAAGAAAAAATGCCGTGTGGTATTGTTTACTAATGTTTACTAAGGTCTTTCACTTACTCTAACAGTGTCTTGTTTTTTTTAAAATAATATTATTTTTTTTTAACAAAATTATAAAATGCATGGTAGGCAATTATAATTCTAAATTTATCACTACATCATTAATTAATAAAATTTTAAAAAATAAATGTATGCCAAGATGTTGAACATGATTTGATGAGCTAGAAGGCTTATTGGGCCGGTTAGCAACTATGAATTGGGCTTGGGCTCCAACCTTCATGTTGGGCTGCCTGGTCAACTATTCAACAAATCCAACAAAATATCATACTACAACCATTCGTCACACTTAAATAATTAAAATTAAAAAACAAATACAAGATTGACAAGTACATATTAACAATATTAGAATAATATTTAATGATTTATAGTTATAAGTTGGATTAAATAAATATTATTCGATTGATAAGTACATACTAACCATATCAGAAAATAAAATATATGATTGGGGAATATATTAATTAAGCTACTAATAATTGAGCTTATTATAATATTACAAACATAAACTAGTTTATGAAAATTAACTTTATGTTACAATGAATTGATGGGTGACACATTATTAGAAGAATGGGTTTGATGTTAATAGTACACAAAAAGAAAAGGCTAAAATGGGGATTGCTATTTATAATTAATGGTTCCTCCTTCATGATGGCTCATAAGCCACAGTGGTGTTGGCCTAAATCCCTCACTCTTTTGATCGACCCATCACCAAGCCCACGTCACACACCATTCATGAATTTGATACTCACACCATGATTTCGTACAATCACATCACACTGAATGATATTCAAGTTTGAAACCCAGTAAGAAAAAGGGGTTGTCCTCCATGTAAATGCCTTTTTTGCCACTTTGTTTGTGTTTGGTGGAGGAGTTCGTGCACTGCATACAAAGATGAAAGAGGGGTTGGCATCAGTGCAGGGTGTTGCATTTTAATACCCAAGTTTCTGCTTCTTTCACCTTTGTACCATATTCTTCTTTTTCTTTCATAGCTTTGCGTTTATGTGATGATGGGTACATTCATATGTTTAATTAATGTCACACATGGGTTGGTAGTTGTCTTGGTCGGTGAGTTCCTGCACTGCACACAACAGAGCTATCTCGAAGCCTTCAACTTTGGGGTTTCTCCATTCTCAATGCAAACCCATCTCTACAGAGCTCTGTTTTTCTTGGACTCCTCTCCCCTCAATATCTCATTCTAAATCACCCTCAAAACTTTGCATTCCAAGTGGGAAAGCTGGAAAGTCCTAAGAAGAGTGTGTGAGAACTTGAATTTGGAGTAATAGTTGAATAGAACAAACCTATTAGTATTATTACCGACCACACCCATGTGCTCAATCAGCTCGCCGCCCGAAGAAAGCTAACATCTCACTTTAACGGTTCAAGCCCACTACTAGAAGACAGTGTCAGCTTTGACTCGTTACGCATTGTTGTCAGTCTCACGATTTTTTAAAACACGACTGTTAGGGAGAGCTTTTCCACACCCCCTTTAGGACTCAATGTCTTCATTGGCACACAACCTAATGTTTGGCTCTGATACTGTTTGTAATCGCTCAAAGCCACTATTATCAAAACACGTCTACTATGGAGAGGGTCTAGGTCGGAGTAGGGTATACTCTATCCATAATAGACGCATAAAACCGTGAGATTGACGGTGATATGTAATGGGGTAAAGTAGACAATGTTTGTTAGTGATGGGGTTGAGCTATTATAATCACCGTTACCAATGTTGAGAAATTCGATTCGAAGTTAGGTTACGAGTCGAGAGGTTGATAACAGTCAAAGTATATTGAGTAGACACCGAGTAGAATGGTTGGGTATCGAAAGGAGTGAGCCTGTTGTAAAAGAGTGTTTAGAGAAGAGATAGGTGTATGTGTGTGAAAAGACACAATTCTTCCTTAGGAGAGGAGAAGAGAACATGAAGAAGAAGAAGACAAACACATGGGGTTTTCACAATTTAGTTCAAACAGTATGAGATTTTTAGCCCTTTTCAATAATGCACAAAACAATTGAATCCCAATAGTAATATAGTTCAAATGTCTTCAACCATTTGCCTATAAAATAAATGAAATGATTCCCTAAGAACAGTTAATTTAAGGGCACATGCCCCTCAATCCTTGGATACTTGCTCAAGTGTGGACAGATTACAACCAAACATGAAAAGATATGTCATTCAAACAAGATTAAAGCTTCAAGAACTTACGAGACACGACGATATGGAAAGTTTTGAAGCTCATATTTGAAAACACATGAACTTTTTGGTTTAAGTTTACACTTGAAAGCGGTTTGTGGGCCTATGGAAGGCCCAGGTGATATCCACTGCTACACCCCTCTGTTTCTCTTCTCTTTTCCAATACTTTTATAAATACTAACCCCAATGCTTTCCCAAATTTCCTCACTCTTAAAAGTATCTTCCTTTTTCTCTCTCCTTCAATCCAACCCTCATCTTTCAGAAACACGCAAAGTTGGGAGGAACGGAGAGAGCTTGTATCTTGCTCATCCATGGCTGCTCTGGTCGGTGCTTCTGCAACTGCTTCAGCTCCTACTGCCAACGATCCCCCTTTCTATTTCGACGAGAAATGGAAGATGTCCAAGAAAGAAGGCTTAACCAGAACCCGCTCCTCCTCTTTCCCTCTCATGAAAAACTCCTCTCTTAGAAGGTGTTCGTTCACTAGAAAGTGCGCCAGATTGGTCAAAGAACAGAGGGCTCGATTCTACATCATGAGACGATGCGTCACCATGCTCATCTGCTGGAACGATTACACCGATTCTTGAAGTGACCCAGATGGAGAAACTCGCAACTCTAACAAACCCAAATGATAGAAATTCAAATTTCGTTGTTTTCATCAGATGGGTCAGTTTCAGAAGCAAGCTTCAGAACAGAACAACTCCCAGTTTTGCCTGATGGAGAAGACACCGGCGAGAAAACAAGATGATCCCTTTTTAAGCTGGGCTATCTATGAGGTGCCAAATCTCAAAGAAGACTCGTGGACGAGATCGAAGAAGAAATGGAAACGCAATCGTTTGTGGATATTTTGTCTTTTCATGCTCTGTTTTTTTTTTTTTTTTCTTCTTTTTGCTCTGTTTTTCCCCTGCTTGATGCGTCACTTTTTTTCCCCCGAATCTCTCATTCAATGAGTTGGGGGCTAATGAATCTGGACGGATGTCACTGTTGTTGGGTGTAACTTTAAACTGTTGTATGAAAACAGAGAGAAGAAAGAAAGAAAGAAAACAGAGTATGAAAAGGAAAAAGTAGAAGAATCAGATTAAAGAGGGTTCCACTGTGTGTGTGTTTGTGAATCTTTGTGATCTCAAAAAGAAAAAGAAACGAAACTGCTTTCGCTGTATGGATTTGAATCCACTTCCATTTTGAAGGCTGTTTTTGTACATGGTTTTCGATGATTGAATTGAATGACAGGTCTCTCTCTCTCTCTGTTTCTCTCTGTTTCTCTCTCGATTTCATCAGAAGATGGGTTTGTTTAAAGAGAGAGAAGATTGTAAAACCTGTTTGAAGGTGAGTATTTTATGGATCTAGTGTGCTTGGCTGACACCAAACAATCAATTAATTAACCTTTGTTCCAATTGTTTAATTAGAAATTACTCAGAGCATACAACATATATATATATAAACAAAACAGAGTTCCAACAACATGGATCAACGTGGGGTGTGGGAAACAGAGCACCAGAGAGCAAGAGAGAGACAGAGAGAGCCGCCTGCTTGAATTCAATTCTTAAATCTAAGCTCTATATTCACAAAGTGGGATATATTCATAAAAGAATTTATTTATTCATTTCAAATAATATATGAATACAATTATGTTCAATACCATGCGTAATAATTATTAAAATATATTATTTATTTATTATATGCTACGCAAAATTATTAATTATTAATTATTATATTAATCGATTACTTGTCAACTTTTATTAATCCAATAATTAGTATATCTTGTCAACAAAACTAGATATATGATGTGATATTTTATATGCTAATTAATTAGTAAAAAGACTTTAACAACCCTTGAATGAAAAAGTTAAATTAAAATTTAACTATTTATCGTAATTTCCTCTGGCGGTAAAAATATTGAAAAAAAAGAATTGTAACTAAAAAATAGAGAGAGAGAGAGAGAGACAGTGACTTCTATTATAGTAGACAGGTAGCTGGTAAAAGTAATTTTGGAGTTAAATTACTATTTTACCCTCGTACGTTGAGCTGGTCTTTTTGACCTATTCTGGACCACTTGGACCTACTACTTTTTTTTTTTCAAGTTATTGGGTTTCGCCTCACATTTCCCTTATCGATTGAATTTCTTTCGTGCATGAATGAAATAGTTCACTTTGAATGTTTGGTGTCGGGTTTTGAGCTAGAGGGCACGATTGACGTGTTGTTTGAGGTGTTAACTTGAAATAGAATCTCCTCGATACAATATTAAGTTTGAGCTTGTATGACGTAAGCTAAAGTAAGATTACGTACCTTTTGATAATGAATGAAATAGTTCACTTTGGATTACGTCAATGTTGTCCCTACATGCAAGCCTTCGTCTCAATCTATTTAATTTCGGTATTATCTCGTCTTCGTGTGTTCAAGTTATGGCCCGACCACGTTTCCTATAATGATTGAGTTACATGACAAGGCTAAATTCGTTATAAATTATTTTAAAAAAAATATTAATTGTGGAAAGTTAAATTGAAGAATTATTTAAGGAATAATTAAATAAAAGATTAATAATATTTATGAGTTAATGGAAATAAGATTTGGGAAATGATTAGAGGATTTTGACTTGGAATGCAAGTGAGGAAGGAAGTCCAAAAGCAACCGAAAAGAGAAGAATCTTTCATTTCTTTATATCATTATTATTTTTTCTAACAACATTTTGTCTTTTCCTTAATCATTAAAATTATGAATAATCATAAAATAATGCACAAATTCATATGCCTTTTTCTTCCCTCATTTCGATATTAACTTTTCTATGTAACGGCTTAGATTCATCGCTATTAGATATTATCTTCTTTGGACTTTCCCTTTCGGGTTTTCCCTTAAGGCTTTAAAACACGTTTGCTAGGGGAAGGTTTCCACACCCTTATAAATGGTGGTTTGTTCTCCTCTCTTATCAATGTGAGATATTACAATCTTGAGCACAATATCGGGTAGCGGCGGATTTGGGCCATTACAAATGGTAACAGAGCTAAGTTTCGGATGATGTGTCAGCCTTTTCGCTGTTCCCCGAAGGGGGGTAGACATGAGGTTGTTCCCCAAAGGGGGTAGACACGAGGCGGTGTGCCAGTAAGGATGCTGGGCCCCAAATGGGTGGATTTGGGAGCGGTCCCACATCGACTGGAGGAAGGAAAGAGTGCCAGCAAGGACGCTGGGCCCCGAAGGGAGTGAATTGTGATGTCTCACATTGGTTGGGGAGGAGAACAAACCACCATTTATAAGAGTGTGGAAATCTTCCCCTAACAGACGTGTTTTAAAGCCTTGAGAGAAAGCTAAAAAATGACAATATCTGCTAGCAGTGGATCTAGGCCGTTACATTTTTAGTTTAATACATGTTTTATTACAAGCTAAGCTATTTTAGCTCAAATTACTCAGACCAATAAAACGGCTAACACTCGCCTAATTAATGTTAATCGAGGGAGGAATGATAAGCCCACCTAAGTTAGGTAAATTGGAGCATCAGAACACGCTGCCTTTACCTAATTAACTTATTTAACTCAAGCATCGAAACATATCTAAGAATGTCACTTTAAGTGTTTGAATCATTTTATAGTATAGGGTAGACAAATATCAAACCCAACTAGTGTATGAAACCTGTCTTTTATGGCATGCTTGACAATCTATACCTACTTAGCACATCACATCCCAAGCTAACTTGTAAAAACGTACTCGAACTGTCTTACAAATAAACTGTAACATTTTCAATACGTTATTTCAACTTATAACTAAAGGTTTTTTTTTTTTTTTTTTACGAGAAAAAAAAGGTAAAAAGATTGGAATCATTCTTAATCTAAGACTTAGGTTTAATAATATATGATAGAACATTGTGTCAAAGATGCATTTTTTTTTTTTTTTACTTTTTTCACCCACCAAAATTCTAAAGTTTGTTTTATTAGAAGAATAAAGTTGGGTTGATAATTAGTTTGAAGAAATTAATGTTGAACCATAACATTATCTTCTTTTAAAAAATTTAAAATATTATAGTGTTTTTTTTTAAAAAAAAAAAACTTTATATAACGTTTTAAAATTGTAGTAGGTTCATCCTTTATTGGCTATCAATATGGGTGCTCCATTTGACCCAAATAATATAATACTAAAAATAAATAAATCTCCATTTCCTAAAGTCGGTGCTTTTTAATTGTTCATTTTTGTAATAACTTATTTTTAAAATCATGAGACTGACGTTAATATATAATGCTCCAAAGTAGAAAATATCTACTAGCGATAGACTTAGAATGTTATAAATGGTATCAAGTCAAACACTATATATTAATGAACGAGGACACTAGGCTTCTTAAAAAACTCCAATAAACTACCGTTTTAAAGTCGATCGAAAGAATGTTGCTATAAGATGTGAGAGTTGACTATTTTAATAACTAACCGAATGATTAGTGACTTTAAAAATTTAATATGATATTCAATTACTATCCATGAGTAACTAGTGAATGGAGGCGGGTTTAGAGTTCAATTTATAATATTAATTAATGCAAAGTTAGGTACATGATTATTTATTTAATATTAAAGAAATATGTTAAGGATGACTATATCACAATATATTCTATTTAATTTTTTAAAAATAAATTTATGGATAGTTAAAAAAAAACATAAATAAAAAGAAGAACTCATCAAGTTTCAATATAAGAATTTGGTGAAACTATTAAGAATTAATTTTAATGAAAATTTTAAAATGTATTCTAAAAAATATTTATTTATTTATTTATTTATTGAGGAAAAAAAAGAAGGGGGGAAATTCAAAAGGTCAAAAGGAAGCACGTACGAGATTCTTGAAGAGTTGAAAGTGGGGCCCACTCCAAACCCCAATTTAATACTAAAATCCAAATATTTCATCGCTGTGTGGGCCCCACTCTCAATTCTTATCTTTTGAGGCTTTCTATCATCCTTGGGAAAAGAGTGATATCCTATCCTTCCTTACCAAACAGGTAAAAAAATTAATAATTATTTAATAATTAAATTTTGTTTTTAATTCTTAAATATATATATATATATATATTTTATTAAATGAATGGATAAATAAAAAAAATCACAAAATTGAAGTAAACCCTTTATACCCTTTATAATAATATATTATATATGAAAAGGAAAAAATTGGTGACGTGTTATTTTGAATTAAATAAGAATAATTATAATATAAAAAAAGAGGAAGAACAGCAATTTTGTTTGTTGAGTAAGATGAAGGCGACTTTCGGTGGGAAAGAATATATATATCATTACAACAAGATTATAAAAAGGTAAATAATAATAATAATAATAATAATTATTATTATTATTAAGGAGAGAGTAGAAGTAATTAAGTAAAAAAAAAAAAAAAAAATTAGAGAGAAAAGTGGGAAACGGCGGATGGGGCCATCGTGGGGGGTTTGGTAAAGAGTCACAATCAGTGGCACGCCAGCAAGAATGACATGATAAATGCTTTGGCTGCCTTATTCCTATCCCATTTCATGTCGTTTCTACATTTTTATAAAGAATGATTTTCTCTTTTCGATTCGATATGATCATACAATGTCAAGAAATTTCATTTCTTATTAACTGTTCGATAGTAAATTTCATTTCATTTAAAAGCTACTAGCTATTGGAGGATGAAAGTCCTACCTCGGCTAATTTAGGGAATGATCATGGATTTATAATCAATCAATACTCTCTCTATTGATATGAGACATTTTGGGAAGTCCAAAGCAAAGCCACGAGAGCTTATGCTCAAAGTGGATAATATCATAACATTGTAGAGAATCGTGTTCGTCTAACCGTAGCTACTACCCTTCAACTGGGCTAAAACATTTGGTTGTTCATCCTCTATTACTATGTCCATGGGCTACTAAAATGGCCCTTCCACACAAATATCAAAGGCCTAATAAGCCTATGCATGTTGCTGGATATCAACAGGAACATAAGTGCTACAACTCAGCCCAAAGTTTATATTTTTGTAAGAAAATATGCACTTAAATGTCAACAATTCATTCTTTTTCCATTGAAATTATATGTGTGATCTAAGTATAAACTTCAATCTGTTTAATAATGTAACAACTTTTTAAGTATTCTTTATCTTTTATTTTGTATAACTATAGTTCATTCGTCGCTAAATTTGATATATATATATATATATATATATTTTAAATATGCATAGTTTAGAATGTAGGTCGATCTTTTTAAGAAATTGGTTACATGGGGTCGGAATTCTCGAATCTAAATGGTATACCAACTCTTTTTTAACAAAAATAAACCCAAAAATTAAAAACCCAATAATAATAAAAAAAAAAAAAAAAAGGACAATTTCCACTGGACTTCTTTATTTATTAGGTTGAGTAGAGCCGTTGAAGAGATTTAAATTTCAATTGTCCTAAAAAAAATGTGGCCGTTGAAGTAAGGTGTTGGATGGGACCCATTTCCAAATAAAGTAATACCCATAATTTTCTTAATCTTATCTGAGTGTACAAATTTTTAATAAAAACATTTGAGCTCATCTTTTTCCCTAAATTGTAATCAAACAATTTGACTGAAATTTAATGCAACTTTGTTCATTTATATCTGGAAATTTTAAATGGGTCTTCAATCTTAACAAGTTATGAAAAATAATTTACAGAAAAAAGTATTGTTTTATCATACAACTCATTGTTTACTGTATAGATAAAGAAAATTGCAGAACCAGATCTTCCTGTTTTTGCTTTTCACTTTTTTTACTCTTGTACCCGATCTTCTTTTTCTCTGGTTTGAAATTCAAATTTGGAACCCCAAGCAAGCATTTCTTGAGCTTGGATTCTTTCTTGCAGTTGGAGCTTCCATGGCGGATTCAACTTGCATCATGCAGCACCCTTTCTCTTATACTTCTGGTTTTCCCAATGAATCCATGGAGGTCACTCAGTCACTCAGTTAATTTTGTGGATTTGGTTTGAATTCGATTCGATTTCGATCGTTTCATCTCTGTTTTTCTCTGTTTCTTATAGGGTAATCGTCCGACTCATGGTCTTGCTCAATCGGTCTCCTTCGGGAGATTCATGTCGGAGTCATTAGATTGGGAGAAATGGTCCACTTTTTCCCACAATCGTTATGTGGAAGAGGCCGAGAAGTTCGCTCGTCCTGGATCTGTTGCGCAGAAGAAAGCTTTCTTTGAAGCTCATTACAAGAACCTTGCTGCTCAGCGAGCTGCTGCGAAAGCCGCCGAAGAAACTGACACAAAACAGAATGTTGATGATGTTGAGCATCAAGAGGTTGTGGCTGCAACTGAAACTGCACAACATTTTGCTGCCAATGACAATGGCAATGGCTGCGGCGACCCTTCTGATCTTAAGGAGGAGAAAACTGATAGCCGGGAGGTTGAGGGAGGTGGTTCGGCCATTACCCACCAAGTGAACGAGGGAATTCGTCAAAAGGTTGAGAATTTGGAGCAATCGACCACCATTAGCAAGAAGAAAGTAGCTGCTTCGTCTTCAAAGCTTCCATTTTTCAGTAGATCATCTGCGATCCCACCTACTACACCAGCCCATCCAATGGCTCCAGCTTCCTCTCTCAACAATGCCACTCCAAAAAGGAAATCTACTCCTAAATCTCTTAGGATGGCTAACTTTTCACCCATTCGAGAGCTCAACAAGTTAACTTCAACGGTGATGAGAAAGATTGAACGTTCAAGAGTTGGGTCCAGTTCTTCAAAACCAGCTAAAGATTGCTCAACTCCTCTTAGGACCCCGGATATGGTTGCCACACTTTTTGTCTATGAATTTATCTTCTGAATATGGGGATTTTGTTCTAAATCTTTCTGTAATATTTGGTTATCTGCAGGCATTGAAGAATGAGTACCAAAACCATCCTTCTGCTACTCCCTGCTCAGAAACGAAGAGGTTGCTTTTCTCATGAATCTGCAATAACTGAAGTGTCATCTTATTGTATTCATTTTGTTTGGAGATAGCTGATCAACATTCTTGTGTTATTAACTGCAGAAACAAATTGTACTCCCCATTTTCATTCTCCACTTTCAGCTTGAGAACCGATGAAAGAGCAGCGAGACGAAAGGAGGTAAGCTTTTGCTGCATACTTCTCATGTACCTTAAACTCTGTCCCTTCAAGTGCTAATTTTGGTTGCTTGTTTCTTCTTAATACCTACAGAAACTTGAAGAGAAGTTCAACAAAAACGAGTCACAGAAAAAGGTGCAACTTCAAACAAAACTAAAGGTATCTTATTTACAGTTAGAAACTACGAAGCTTCACACTAGTATGATATTGTCCACTTTGAGCACAAGCTCTCGTGACATTACTTTTAGTTTTTCCAAAAAGCCTCGTATCAATGGAAATGTATTCCTTACTTGCTGACGTGGGACTCCCTCCCAACAATCCTCAACATTTACTGCAAGTCATGACTCAACGGACTAATATTCCTGCAGGAGAAAGCCGAAACAGAGATAACAAAATTGCGTCAAAGCTTCTGCTTCAAAGCCAGGCCACTGCCGAGCTTTTACAAGGAGCGAAAAGCTCATAAGAACGAGGTAAATCCCATTTGCTAATACCTTAATACAACGTGCGATGAATTGGTATAAACACCTGTCCCTTTCTTTCTTAGGAGGTTCCCAAGCCTCATCCTCCATCACCAAAACTAGGAAGAAACTCCAACTCCCAAGCTGGAGAAGCTACGATGGCCCATTCTTGCCATAAGCCTCCCGTTAAGAGCAGCAGAAGCATGAATAAGAATGTGCAGGGAAAGGCTCGTTCTACGTCATTACAGACTTTAATGTCTGCTCATGAGAATACATGTCCTAACATTCAGCAGTGAAAGTCAAGCTGCAGAAGCCTTCTCAATATTTTTCATGAGGTTACCAGATCTTGACGTCCTCTAAATCACAGTGGATCCATTTTTGGGTATATCTGTCTAATTTTTATGTAACAAAGCCTTGTTAAAAATATCAGTATATGTAGAGAACAATGATTTGATTGCTATGAAGATATCATTTATTCATCAGAATTCAACAAAGAGTTACAACAGAAGTTGTCAAAATAGAAAATAGTGACATTGGTATCCAAAGAACAGAGTTAGATATACAAAGTGAAACCATTATTCATATCCACATTGATAAAAGCACATTAAAGCCATGAATGGAGGGTGTCTTTTACTTTTATCTGCCTTGTTGTCTGTTAGATTGCTGGTCTTTCTTCTACCAAACACCAAATATCACCTCCCTCCATGGCTTCGTCCACAACGAACTCAACTTCGCAATAACTCATTTCATCGTCATCATCCACATGACGACGAATATCTTCGACCCTTGATTCGAAATCTGTTACTTTCTGCGTCTGATCATCGTCGTCCTCGATGAAGCTGGGGCATTCATCAAAGGGAACCACCAGCGAGCAGTCATTGAGGAGATGGTGCGCCTTGAACTTATTAGATCCCTTAGCTTTATCCTTGGCCTTTTGAACTGGGTGTAGCCTGCAGCCGGAGCATCGGGGCTTGCCACATTTTCCAGTGAACTTGGAGTGATTGGTAGGCTTGGATGAAACCTTTGTGAAAAGGCCAGCAGTAGGAGGGAAATCGAGTTCGTTAACGAACCGAGTTTTGGGTCTTGGGTTCCATGGGGATGGGATGATCCGGTAGGTTCTTACCATGCCATGTTGGCGACCTTCCCTCTTCATTTTGGACTGCTAAAATTGAGCTGAGGAAAGAAAGGTTTGAAGGAAAGAAGAGGAATGGTTTGGAGTTATATAAATTTTGGTCAAGGAAAGATACTTGGGAGGCAAGGACTTTGATTGCGACCCACTCTAAATAGCGCGTCGACCAAGCCCTTGATAGTTGACATCTCAACTTCTTTTTGTATATATTTTATGTAAACAAAATGAAAATTTTAAAGATAAATGGATCAGATCAGACCAATTTCTGGAGTTGGCCTGCCGACCATGAACCATTATGCCTTCAAAGTTGCCTCCTTTTTCTAATAATAAAATTAGAATCTGTGAAGGTTGGCATTGAAGGTTGACTGATTCTAATTTAATGCATAGATAGATGTTTGAGGGTAAGTGAAATCCTTATTAATATTTATAGATATTGTAAGGATTTATACAATTCGACCTTGCTTAATAGAACTATGTACTGAAGAATATCGATTGAAAATTCGTAATACGTTAATGAATTGTTCCTTCAAAGAGAGAGTAGGATTATATACGATCTGCTAGCTGGGGGAATCGTTCCAGAAGCCAAGTCACACCTCTAATGATTGTCTGTATGGTAAGAAAATGAACCAAATTACTAGAAGCACAAGAACTCAGAAGGTAGCTTCTAAATGGGTATTTACACTGTGAATTATCATCCAGATCCATGTGATGCAAAGAGAAACAAGGATAAGTTGAGTGAGATAGCAATTGCAAACTAAGATGGGTATGAAGTGGTAGGGATCGTTTCATTCCCTAACCAATGTAAAATTTTGTTGGCACTCGAACTAGAACAACTTTCTAAGGGCTTAAAAAGTATTTTTTCAAGTTTCCATCGAAGTTATGATGCTAGTAATCTAAAACCATAACTACAAACACTTCATAAAGACGAAACACTCCATATCAAAGCCTCCTTCAACCGAGCTCGGGCTTACTTGTAACAGTCCAAGCCCAAGGTTTTAGATTACCCTTTCGGACTTCCTTTAAGGTTTTTAAAACACGTTTGCTACAGCAAAGTTTCCACACTCTTATAAATAATGCTTCGGTAAATGAGAAGGTAAGATGTACGATTTGTTTCCCTCGTCACAATCTAATCTAACAACTACGATAAGATAAACACAGGAGGCACAGCTGACCAATATTTATGAACAAGAAAGAAAGAAAGCAAGCAACATTAACATACCAAAGCCATCTCTCCAGGCTTCAACGCAGGCTCAACGCTGTCTCGTGCATAGCTGTTAATTGAGACAACGGCGAAGTAAAAAGGATGAAGTTAGTACCAGTAGAGACCAATTTCAAGCTTCATCTTTGTATACTCAACACTATCTCATGCAACTTACATTATTTGTCTCTTCTTGGCATCACCAACAACCAAGCGATAAAAGCTGCATCCCTTGCTGAAAGGAAACTCTTTCCCTTTCCATTCTGTAATCAATTCCAACATTTTTCATAATGATTCTATAATTTGAACTGTATCCGAAGAGCAAAGGAAAAGAAATACCTAAATGCCAAAGAACACCCACAGCTGATGAATCTTGGGTGGATATATTGTCAATAACAAACTGGAGATCCTTACTGATGGAATCGTTGAACTTTTTGAAGAAAATCAGAATGTCCTGCAGTAATTGGACAGAGAATCGCAAAAATCCCAAACGATACAATGGCAGAAGAGATTGAGAAGACCAACAGATACGTACCTTGCGGCCGACGAAAGGGCGAGAAAAGATAAGGTCCTCGTAAACGCAATTCTCAGCGATGAGATCCTCGACGGAGGCGAGGTCGTGGCGGTTGACGCCATCGTAGAATCCCCTGACGACATCAGAAGCGGATTGAAGGGTGTCGACCGGATTATTTGAAGAAGAAGACGAAGATGAGACGCGAAGAGGGAAACAGAGCGTGGTTCTGGGAGTTCGAGTTCGAGTGAGAGTGAAAGATTGGGAGATTAGAAGAGGAGGAGGAGGAGCAGATTTCTTGTGGTTGAAACTGAGAGGCGATTGGAATGGAGATGGAGGCGATGGAACTGAGCTCATCGGTGGCGCAATTGAACGGAGCTTCACTGATGGATCGATTTTGTTCAGTGAGTACTTATCCATCTATTTTTTGATTTAATTATTTTTCAATAAATTCTAGAGAGAGAGAGAGAGAGACGGAGAGATATAAGAAGAAATCAATATGAAATTTCAACAATAATCCATAATCAAAACAAACGCATTCTATCACAAATAACACGAAATCTTCAAGATCACGAAGAAACAAGAAGCCATCGATCCGACAAATCCCAAACTACAACAGGATTGAAGCAAAACCCCACACAGCTAATGGAGTGAATACGAATTTCAGAGACCCTAGTGACGAAGTTCGAATCCTAGCAGCAGAGGATTTCTCGGAATTAGAGGAGGTGGAGGAAGCTTCATCTTGGGCCATCACCTTCACGATCATTCTCTGTCCCCTCTCGCAGTGTCCATTGGCGCCGCTGATGAAGTAGAAGGTTCCCGATCGGCCGAAATGGAACACAGTGTTGCCGGTGTTGGAGAAGAAGCTCGGCTGTGTGGAGTTGCATCTCTTGTACTCTTCTTCTGTCACTTCCATCACCGAGTCCTTCTTGTACCGGAAACCTAATCCGCAAAACAAGAAACAAACATAGAAAATGTTAATGCAGAAGGGAAGTTTAATCGGACGGTGTTGTTGAGATGATCGGGACTCACGGACGGAGTCTTCAGCTCGGAATCTGTTTTCTGAGGCCCAGTCGTTGTAGATTCTGGTGTCGTTGGCCGGCGGAACCACCCAGCCTTTGGTGTCACCCACTTGAAACTCAAAAGAAGCGACATAGGAGAGGCAGGTGGTGATAAGGAGCAGAGTTGTGAAGAAATTCATCGAGTTGGAAGCCATTGATGGTAGCTCTAAGGAGTTGAAACTTGGAGCGAATAGAACAGTGTATGATGATGGAAGCTTAGGGGAGGAGGGAATTTATAGTCAAGAAAATGGCAGTTGGGGGGAGTTTGAATATTGCTAGTGATGGAGAAACAGGGCAGTTGGCGGTTTTGGAAGTGTGCTTGAGTTTGTTCATCCATGGCTGATGGCACGTTCTGGCTACAATTTCGGGAAATGGGCTACGAATCGTTCTGGCTTTTCCTGTTCGGATCGTGGGAAAGCTGAAGAAAATCAGAGTAATTCTTCTTCTTCCTCATCTTCTTCTTCTTTCAGAGAATTTCAGACTTTCTGGGTTCGTAACAATTTTACTGAAAATGCTGTATATAGATAGATATGAACTGATGAACACTTACCCTGAGAAGACAATGGCTTAATCATATTTATTATGTAATACAATTCTAATAGTCAATCTTCTAGAACAAAGCTAAGATAGATAGCAGAAACTGAAAAGATTACAGTTGAAGAAAGCTAAGTTAGTTTGCTTTCCACATCTTTTTCAACTACATTTGGTTCTTGATCGGTCTCATCATTTCCTGTTTTGTTTTTGAAGGATATCTGGCTTAGGAACCTCCCAATGGCACTCTGTGATTTTGAAATTTTCCTTCTACTACTTGGTCTGCTTCTATCATTCTTCTTGATGATATCTTCATAAACAGCATCGACAAGACTAGCAAACCGGCGTTTAAATGTCGGAAACCTCGATATCAATCTGGTAATCCCTCGAAGCCTTCATGATGGACAGAAATAGCTCCTGTTATTACTGAGTATTACCAGATTTCATTGTATGATGTAGCAAGATTTTGCAGGTACTTACCTTCGAGCCAAAGCCTCGAGTTCGGCACACTTGCATTTGGACTCTGGTGGCAGGCTGAGGTTCGAATCTTTCATTCTGATGGGATCATCGCCCAGCAGAACTAATCTAGAGAGGTACTCCTCTTCCTGCTCAGACATATTTATTGCCTTTATTTGTTCTTTGATGATTAGAAGAGGGTTCAGAAACCAATCATAGAATATGTCTTGAGGTCTGTTTTCACTAGTAATCTCCGTAGCTTCATCACCTAAATCAATGGAAACCCGAATAGTTTTGAACATTTTGAGATTCCCAAAGTCACCAAAAAGGAGAAATGAAACTTACTCAGAAGTAATCCAGCTGAATCGGCTTTTGCTGATCGAATGATCATCTGAAGAAGACAGTAAGCTGGTAAGCCAATGCTAAGAACTGTGGTGTCATTATTGGATTTGGCATGTTCAATATCTTCAAGCGTTATTAATCCCTTGGAGACAATAAGTATCCCTTGCCGCTTACACTCCTTAGAAAAATTATCGAGAAGCTACAGAAGAGAGCAGGGAGCGACTTCTGAGCTCTAAAGAACAACATTACTCAAGTATTCATAATGAAAACTAAGTACCTCCAAAGGTTTTAGCTCAAGCATGATGTTCTTGACCAAATCTGTAAGAGAGGGACAACGTCTAACAGATTGAGCTTCTTGTGACTTATCCGGTGGCTGCATGTCCTTCTTCCGATATATCGGTCTTTTCGTATTGAAAAAAACATGGAAACAATATTATGTGCTGTTGTGCAGTTAAAAGAGTGGTTTTTTTAGGGTAGGAGAATACCTGGGAAAACAGGAGCCATTGGCCATGTCTAGGAAGTCATTGCTGTATTCGTCGTAAATGGAGATGGATGCCAGAATATAGCAAAGCCCCAACCAAAAAGAAGATTCCTACAACTCAAACACTAGCAGTTAATAACGAATCTAACAATGACTTCTGCGGCATTCACTGACTCAAGTATAATGATTGAGAAAAGAGAGATTGATTGTGTGAGATCCCACGTTGGTTGGAGAGTAGAACGAAGCATTTCTTATAAGGGTGTGGAAACCTCTCCCTAACAGACACGTTCTAAAAATCTTGAGGGAAAGCCCAAAGAGGACAATATCTATTAGCGGTGGGCTTGAGCGGTTATAAATAGTATTAGAGTCAGACATTAGGTGGTGTGCTAGCAAGGACGCTGTGCCCCAAGGGAGGTGGATTGTGAGATCGCAGATCGGTTGGAGAGGGGAATGAAATATTCCTTATAAGAGTATGAAAATCTCTCCCTAGTAGACGTGTGTTAGAAACTTTGAGAAAAAGCTCAAAAGAAAACTCCTAAAGAGGACAATATCTGCTAGCGGTGAGCTTAAGACTGAATTACACAGGAGCTGAAGACTAGTAGAATTAACTTCGCAGCAAGAGGAGAGAATCTTACCAACATCTCAGCCGTGAGTACCATCGACGTTAAACTTATCAAAGATGGAAAGAACTATTAAAGGATCAAGGAAACTATTTGGAACCTGATAAACGATCACTCCTGCATAAGCACCAAGGAAAATGCTGGAGATGATAGATCCAACCAGTGCACCCACAACAGCTAATGGCCAGAGTAAGATAGCAAGCCCTGCAAATGGAACACAGATTGTCTCCGAGAATGGACCTTTTCGACCGATAAGATCATGGAATAAACGACGCCACCCCTTGATTAGCATAAAGGGGCATTTATACAGGGCAATGAGTAAGATGATTGGTGTATCAACCACGGAACCAAGAACTCCAACTATGGAAGCACAAAGGAAATCAAACAGTCTGCAAGAAACCAACGAAAAGGTTAAGCCCTGACTTTTAATTTTATCATTAGTCTTTTGGAAGTAGCTGAGATAATCAGAAGTAAACAGCCTCCGGGTTCCCTATACGAATGACACCAACAAACCTGATATCATAGTATCCAGCCTCCGGGTTTCCCTTTTGTAGCAGTTCCTCCAAAGTGGAGAAGTAAGAATGTAAACAAACATCCCGAAAATCACCGATAACCATGAAGGACCCTTTTATGGTATCCCAAGTTCCATCCTGAAATTCATTGGAGAAATGAAATCAAACAAGCGAAAGTAACATAAAATAAGGGAAGAATCACGAACGAATTATGTGAAAGTATAACAACCTAAGCCCACTATTAGCAGACATTATCCTCTTTTTGGACTTTCCCTTCTAGGCTTCCCCCTAGGTTTTAAAACGCGTATGCTAGGGAGAGATTTTCGCACCCTTATAAGGAATGTTTCATTCCCCTCTCCAATCGATGTGGGATCTCACAATCCACCCCCTTGGAGGCCAGCTTTCACGCTGGCACACCACCCGGTGTCTAGCTCTGATACCATTTGTAACAACCTAAGCCCACCGCTAGCAGATATTGTCCTCTTTGAGCTTTCCTTTTTGGGCTTCCCCTCAAGGTTTTAAAACGTGTCTGCTAAGGGGAGGTTTTCACACCCTTATAAGAAATGTTTCGTTTCTCTCTCCAATCGATATGGGATCTCATAGAAAGTAACAAAGTTCGAGCAGAAATACGTACATATAGACAGTGGAATACTTTATCAGGCTTGTCTTCTTTAGCAGCATTAAATGTTGCCATTAATGGAGAAAGAAAGCCGTAAACTGCTCCACCTATAGTGCTTATAACAGCACCAAATTCAGGCCACAGAAGCAGTAAAACAGGCAGTACACAAAGGCATAGAATGAGTTTAAGACCCCAACCAAGTTGTTGAGCTCTGCGAAATAGAGGATTGTAACATTAGAAAGACCACTCTTTTTTCCTCAATCCATTTTAAGAATGGAAAGCAAAGGGTTTAGAGATAAGACCTTAGAATGCAGTGATATGTCCAGAAAGTTTGGATTGGCCAAAGAACCATTATTAAAGAAGAATTTGCCAATGTCATGATAAGGCTTGTTAATGGACTAAACATCGCACCTGAAATGTTGAGTGGCAGGATTCAATCATGAAACTGCACAGAATCCCCAAAAGAAAGTAATCGAAGCTCACCTTTGGTAATACCGAGAAGAAAAAGAACAGTGAAACTAGGTAGATTGCAAATGAAGCTCCACATAAAGGGCACAGCTCCATTGGGAGCTTCAATGGCTACCTTCTTCCCCAACTCCTCAATCCCCTCGGACGTCTCCAAATCTCTGCCCTCCATTGAGGAATTAACCAAAAATCTTCCCTCAAACCCAAGTTACAATTCCTCCGCCATTGCAAGCATTTGAAGGGAAATATACGAAAGCGAAAGGGCAGAAGAGAAATGAAGAAGAAGAAGAAGAACGAAAGAAAGAAGGTTTCCAGCACATTTGAACAGAACTTGCACAGTTCGCAAGTTACTCTGTTTCAGAAACCCAATCACGTGGAGCTCCATTGAAGAAGACCTTGTTTCATTCATTAGTGATGGTGATTAGACATGGGTTTTAAAGACCATAATTTGAGAAACACCCAGATCGAGCCATGAAAGAAACTATTCAAGATCACGAGCTGGGAAAGGGATGGCATTGCAAGCACGTAGCTACAGCGCAGTCACTCTAGGGAGGATCAATCAATTCAATGCTCGTTTCTCAACGAATTATCTGTTTGTTTATCGAACAAGTAACGATTTGAATTCAAACATCCTAGCATAAGTAAGCAACATGCTCATCTTTGTGAATAGTTCAAACAGCCCCATCCATTTCCATAAGCCTTATTATAATTGAGTTCAACCATATTGGTAGCCCTTGAATGTTTAGCTTTAAATCTCACTTTCCATCAAAACTAAAATAATCTCACTTTGAATTTTTTAAAGAGATGATGAGCTTTGTTGATACCCAAATTTGGTATATGGTATTAAGAGTAACTTACCAAAAAAACAAGAGTAACTAGCTTTGGTAGTGCTAAGTGTCATGGTCATGTTTGTTTAAGGTGTGTTATCTATAGTCGTGTGTCGGATGTCCCAATCATGTTTGTCCAAGACGTGTTGTTCATATCCGCATGCCCATTCCAAACCCATTCTACCTACTTTTATGTGTAGTTAGGTCATTATTATTTTTGTCATGTCTATATAGGAGTGTAAGATCGTTCACCGAAATCATGTCTACACCTGTTAGGCTAAAATGCTCCAAATTGTACTATAAATATGATGTGACTAGTTGTCAATTTTTCTTACTTGGGTAATATGCTATCAAAGTTATGGTTGTTGCTTATTCGTTTTTAGCCTATAACATTGCTTTCTTTCAAATTGTTTTCAACACATTTCTTCGTTCACATTTTATAAAATATTTTCTATCAAATGTGACTCGAGACTTGATTATACATCAAAATTGATCGCAAAAATAGATTTTCACACAGTTGACTTATTCTTCGAGTTAAAACAAGTATCACACAATTACTACCGCAAGAGTGATATAGTGACACTAAGCTACCTACACTTTCACACTAAAGTTAGAACTAGGAATCGAGCTTAAGAAGTGTAAAGTATGTGTTGGCAGAATACCTTGGAATATCATCACAATTTGTATTTTCTACTCTGTTTTGACACTCATTGAGAATTTCACTGGGTTCTTGGATCTTTATTATTACAAAACGCTTCTACTCAATCATTCCCCTTTGATCAGCTCAATGAGTCCTTGAATGCCAACACTTGATTTTCTTTCTCATCCTAAAGGTTGGTTTTGTTTCAAGTTTTGTCAAGTGTCTGCTGATTAACTCTACGAGGTATTAGTTGAAATAGACCCGCCCAATTAAGCCAAATTAGTCTAAGTCGACCCCTCAAAGAGTCATTCAAGCCAACTTAGTTCAACTCATTAAAGGTCACCCTTCCAACCTAGGCTTAAAGGATCAACCTTCTAAGCTTTTCGGCTGAACCTTGAAGGTGGCCCACTTCGTGAGGAATATGTCAAATGGGTTCGACTTAGTTTGTTAGGTTGACATTTCTAGAATTCAACTAGTTTGCGCTCCACATAACTTACGATAATCCTACTCTTCTTAAGCTATATTTATTCAAACTTAGCCCATTTAATGTAAAAAAAAAAAAAAAATAATAAGAAGAAGATTAAAGAAGAAATGAAAAATTCCAAAAAAATGTATTAATTAAAAATCTAGACTTTTCATAAACATATACTTTTTCTTCCCAATCTAATGAAACCAAAACATCAAATAATAATAATAAAAAAAATTAAAAAATAAAACAACACAACAAATGAATTAAAATAAGAGAATAGCTCTAATGAGACAAAGTTTCCTTCGTCTGTATAACATATAGTATAGATATTCAAATCTCCTATGGTTAAACTATATATTATATGTATAATACACAAAATGCCAAATTTATTTTTCTGAAAAATGCAAAAACTGTCTTTTTTTATGTACTTAAAATCTCGTATCACAAAAGAAATATTGTAATTAAGTATATTTAATGAACACATCTATGATGGATCACAATAAGATCCAAAGAAGAACACAAAATGACAGATCCATCATGAAAACAATTGCATTCAACCGTAGATTCCAAGAAAGATACACATTAAACTAAACAATTTCAAACCCAAAACCCATCTTCCCCAGTAGCTGAAGAACGCCAAAAATCTTTTGAAAACAGAAACAAAAAAGCTATAATCATAATCAAACAACAACAACCAAATCTTATGGGATACGTAAAATGGGATCCTTCTTGTTCTTCCATTTTTTCATACACGTGCTCTCTTTCCAAATTTCAATTATGTTCATGTGTTTTTCAGAATCTTGTTTTTATTTCATTTCATTTCTTCTCTCCATATATTCTTAGGTATCTCCAGATTTTTGTCTCTCAATTAATGCTTTAATTATTACTTCATATAATCCTATTCTTTAATATTCATATCGTTACTGATATCGTAACGAAAAAGGGTTTTGAGGGTGTGAGGCAATGGACAACATTCATGTCGTTCCACCACCGAATGTTCTTTGGTTGTTCTTAGCTTAAAAAAAATTGAAGAACAAGCAAGGAGAAGGACAATAATTGATGATGATTAAGGCATTTAGTGTTGTAATTTTGGTGTTAACAATGATGGAGGTAGTAGCTGCAAAAAGTATGCCCACAATCCCAACATATGGGTCCTCAAATCTCATCATCTCTTCTCCTTTTCCTTAAAAAACAAAACATCCCATGCTCTTTTAAGCTCTTCCTCCCTCTCCTTTTTGTCCTCAAACCTTAAACAAACTTCTTTTCTAAATTTCATCCCATCAATTCTCCTTCAAACACAAGATAAATCACGTCCTTAATAAACCCACAAGAACGGTTGGTGGGTTTTTGTAACAGCTCAAGTCCACTACTAACAGATATTGTCCTCTTTGTACTTTCCCTTTAGAGTTTTCCCTCAAAATTCTTAAAACAAGTCTACTAGAAAGAGGTTTCCATACCCTTATAACGAATACTTCGTTTTACAGTTTTATAATTATATATATAACATCTAGACTGTTGTTAGTTAGGGTATCAATTTGTGAAGTTGGCTTCAAAATTACTTGATGTTGGTTGTAATTATGAAGAACAAAGCATTGATTGTAAAAGCTATATAAGTAAAGATTTTGAAGGTTGCAAGTAAAGACATAGGAGTGGACTTGGTGATTGTCTTTAAAGGTGAAAGAAAGTGGAGTTTTTTGCTTTCCTATCTCACATGGGTTGATACCCTTTTCATTACCCAACCACCTTTATAAACAAATCAAAATCACCTAATTATACCAAAAACCCAACTTTATGCTAAAACTAATTATATTGTATGTACAACTCACACAAAACCCCTAAATTCGGGTTTGGTATAGATATAAAAAAACTATCGAGTATGCTACAAGAAAGAAATTCAGAATCTCGTCTTCTTTTGAGCTGTTCAGCTCAAACAAGCGCTTCTAACATAAACATGATTCAATAGTTTTTCGATCTTTGTTTATACTTCTTTCTTTTAAGATTGATAGCGATGGTTCGAATTCAAACACTAGAAAAAAAAAGACGGGTTTCCTAACCTTGACCTAAAATATATTTTGAGACCCCAATACATGAGGGTTGTTTGGGTTGTAAACAAGAGCTATCAAACCCCAAAAGTGATTTATATATGGCCCGCTAATCAAGCAAGCGTGTTCCCAAGTACCCACCCCCATGTGCTGCTTTCACTCTCCATGAAATCAGCTCTATATTCCTCTATCAAAACTCCACATGTCGTTTTCTCATTCGTCATTTGCTTATCAATCTCTTCGCCGTCCACATCGTCCCTTCTTATCTCTTCTTATCGGTGTTTCGTCATTTCAAACTCCATGATTTGGGTCGTCCGACTTTATCTTTATGTAACATTCTTTACGGGGATGTGAGAATTCGTGTGAGATCCCACGTCGGTTAGAGAGGAGAATGAATTATTCTTTATAAGCATGTACAAACCTTTCCTTAGCAGATAGGTTTTAAGAACTTGAGGGAGAAAGTCAAATGGGAAAGCATAAAGAAAACAATATTTACTAGTAGTGAGCTTGGACTGTTAGAAGTCGAGCTTTTGACCTTTTGTTTGATGATACATGTTAATTACCGTTCAATGGTTAATATCCATGTAACATGGGTATTTGAAAACAATGAAGATACGAGAATTCGAACCTTTAATCTTTTGGTTGATTGTCGTTTGTTATAATAAGCGAATTGTTAATGTTCGTGTAACATGGGCATTTGAAAATATTTAAAAAAATCTAAGAATTAAATAGAAAATGTGATACTTTAATCAATTCTTCTTTTTTTTTGCTCTTCGTTTGTCGTCACATGTGTTATCTCCCATTATATAATAACCTTCACCATCTCCATCCTTTTGAGTTGAGAGCAAAAGGATAAAGAAGCAAAGATGATGAAGCTCAGGTCAAAGAGGTTCTGCAGAAGCTCCACTTTCAGGTTTGGAAGCTTTGTCAGCAGCTGCAACAACAAGATCAAAGTCGCCGATGACCACGACGAGGACGACGGCAGCCTGACGGAAATCAAGTGGGAGCTCCGGCCCGGAGGCATGCTGGTGCAGAGGAGAGAGATCGCCGGTGGATCCACTTTGACCGGAGAAGAAACAATCACTATTAGAGTCTCAACTGTCTCGCAATTCCATCACATTTCGGTCGAACCCACCTCAACTTTTGGTAAGTTTCAATTCCACATTAACTAATTTAGGGAATAATCATGGATTTAGGAATACATCTCAAGACTTTTTGGGAAAGCCCAAAGCAAAATTATGAAAGCTTACGCTAAAAATGGACAATATCATACTATCGTGGAGATCCATGATTCTTAAGAAACTCTGCTCGAATAAAAACCAAAACTTTGGTGAAAAATTTGATGGGTTTTGTTTGAATTTCAATAAAAATCAAAACTTTCTTGAAAATTTTGATGGGTTTTGTTTGAATTTCAATTTGGATTATAAAGTAATTGATGGGTTTAATTGTGTGATTTTTTCAGGGGAATTGAAGATGATTCTATCAATGGTGAGTGGGTTAGAACCAAGAGAGCAAAGATTGCTATTCAAAGGGAAAGAGAGAGAGGACGGTGAGTATCTACACATGGTTGGAGTGGGAGACAAAGACAAAGTTCTTCTTCTCCAAGATCCAGCGATCAAAGACAGGAAGCTTCATGGCTTGGCAGCAGGGCAGCCAATTAGTGTATAATAATAATACAATTAGTATTAATTAATCCAAAAACATGCATGTTTTTGATACCACTAACCCTCAAGAAAATGCCAAACTGTTCGTCCTTGAAGGCCTTTTGTTTTGTTTTGTAAGAATTGTGGTGGTTTTTAAGTATAATGTTTGAGCTATAATACAAAATGGCTCGTCTGTAATGTGTTGATGCTTGTCTGAGTCATTATGTTTGTTGATTTTTGTATCCAAACAAAGATTGATTCTGAAAGAATGCATCTCCAGATCTCCTATACCTCTCTGTTCTTCTAACATCTCTCTCATGAAATTAATATTAAAATTTGTTTAGTACAACAATTGTAAGCATTTGGATCTCCGATTTTGTAACGAGTAGATGTGTTCGAATCAATAAAGTATTAGAACTTGACAAATAATCCAACTCTACTCTAAATGTGTGTATTAGGGAGAGGTTTCACTTGTTTATAAAGAATGTTTGGTTCTCCTCTCTAATTGATCGTGAGATCTCACAATCCACTCTCCTTGGATTGAGCGTCCTTGTTAGCACACCGCTCGGTGTCTGACTCTAATACCATGTGTAACAACCCAAGCCCACCACTAATAGATATTGTCCGCTTTGGTACGTTACATATCGCCGTCACGGTTTTAAAATGTGTCTGTTAAGAAGAGGTTTTCACACCATTCTTTCTCCTCTCCAACTAATGTGAGATTTCACGGTAAATCTCTATTTAAACGAGAAGTGAAGGATGAGGGGGAGAAACTTTTTTCCTTAGCTAAATGTGAAATAGAGAAGAATCCGATTCTCGTAAAAAAAAAATGAATTTTTTTACAATGACGAGTAATTAAATAGGAAACAGAGACAATGCTGGGTAAGACTTCCTCGTCCCGCTTGGCCACGTAGACATCTTTAGTTGTAACGAACGGGTAGCTAATAGTTTGATATGCTTAAAGGGTTGGTTTTTAATAATAATATTAAACCCAACAACTTAATATAAAATTTAAAGAATTAAATCTTAAGCAAAAGGGAAGCATGTAAAGGCAGACAAAAGTAAATTTAAAATAAGTTCTTTTCTTTTATTTAATGATTAAAAATAAGTAATGCTTTTAGTTTTGTTTGTTGTGAGTGTAATTTGCAGTGACCCACACGTGCACGCGTGCGGGGGTTAAAGTTGTCAGCTGTCATAAAATAACGCTGATATTTTTATTTAATGCCTTTTCCCTATTTCTAAATTGCTCTCATAAAAATTTTAATTCAGATCAATAATTAATTAATATCTTTCATTTTTTTTTTCTTTAATCATTATTCCATTTTTTGTAAAATGGGTTGAAAATCGATCCAATTTATGAAACAATGATTTTCATCTTCGTTTTTTATTTTTCATTTTTTCATTAAAAAAAATTATTTCTGTCTAAAAAAAATCAATAATATCTAAAATTCATTTTTCGAAGTATAGAAAATTCTGAAATTACTCGAGCATGTATAAATTCAAAGATGGAGTAGTCACTCTATTATTGAGCTGAGATGGTCGGCATCTCTATCGAGTAATCAGTGGTGTTGTTATTAATTTTCGACCTCATAATTCAGACATAGAACATAAAAATCTTGAATATCTATAATAGTTTTTTTTTTTTTTAACGTGTACGGAAATTCATTTCTAGTTAATACTATTGGGGAAGTTTTTCTTGATAAACATTTTTATTTAACATTAATTATATTTTCTTAAAGCAACATGATCTTTAAGAGGGGAAAAAAAGACATTGAAATTGTGGAAAATAAATAAAAGAGAAGACATTTCCCTAAATGCCCTTATCTCCAAATAATGTCTCTAAACCTTCTCAGTTTCTTTTCACAAAGCGACCCTGCAAGAGGGAGGGAGAGGAACGTCAATTCACACTTGGATAAAAGGAATCAGTTTCTAATCCATATATAAAATAAATAAATAAAAAACAAATCAGTAAATAAAAAAAGAATTAATTAATATCTTTTTAGGTAACCATTGAGGTTCAGAATTGGGATCATAATTCAAAATGTAATACCTATGACATCTCCTGTGTGTCATGGTCCCTTTATATACTTTCCACTTGGAAGATTATCCCCACAGATCAATACGAGTCATTCCAACATATTGTAGTCATTTTAAGCCATCGAAAGGAATGTGCAACTTGATGGTCAATTTTGTAAGTTTTTTTTAGTCATTCTATCTTCGAGATTACTCCATTATGACGTGATCTTAGTTTATTCATACACATTCTTAATAATCAAATTGGAAAATAGCTAGAAAACCAACTAAAGAATTGCACCAATTTTAACCTATAAAAAACTTCAAAATTAATCCACAAACCACCAAATTCTAGCTACTAAACTAATCATTTTATTAAATTCAAAGTAATATTGGGTTTGTATCAGATAGATTAAATAGTGGAAAATGATGCAATAATGAGTGTATGATATGAGTTGAAAGTACCTTCATTCTTGGACGTTTCTCAGCATTGAGTTTTCTAACTTGATACCGAATGCGCTTGGAGAACAGCCTGCTCTGCCTTTTCTCTTTGTATCTCAAGACACTTGCCTCTCTGCCACCCACTTTCCATCCAATCTCCGGCACTTTCCACACATTCCCTCCTCCTTCGCTCCCCATTTTTGATCTCCGATTCTCCTCCCAAACACTCCCATCATCGTGAAGATTCGGCACAGTCTGCGGCGATTCCCCATTGATAAAAAGCGGAGCTTTATCCGACCAAGCGTTCAAAATCCCCTCGTAATCAAGCTTCAACCTTAGCTGTTTCCCCCTCATCTCCACCTTCTTCTTCTTCTTCTTCTTCTTTGTCGCCGTGCTCGTCACTTCCTCTACCTCCTCCTCCTCCTCCTCCTCCTCCTCCTCCTCCTCCTCCGCCGCCGCCGTCCATGACGGCTCCTCCTTCTTCTCCACTACCTCCGAATAACAAACCCACTTCTCCTCTCCCCCTGTCTCCCTCTCCCGACTCCTCATCGCCGTCCGTACAAGCGCCGCCTCCTCTGCTAAATTACGCGACTCTTCCTCTGACGACATGTCGTTGTGGTAAGTCGGAAGGAAACTCCCTAAGCTGCAGCAACTGCTCACGACGTCGTTCTCGAACATCAACGCCACGTTCTCCTCTCTGTCCTCCACCAAATTCTCCGGATGCAGGGGAAACAGAGTAAGCTGTTTCTGCGGCGGCGGCGGCGGCGGTGCTGATGGGTCGTGTGTCATCGGGGAAATTTGGGAAATTCTGGGCGAAATAAGCTCCGATCGAAGGCTGAGAAATTTGGGTCGTCTTGTCTTGGTTCTGGATTTACGAATTGGGCGTTGGATTACAGAATCGTGAGTGTTTTCGTTGTTGATTGTGTTGGTGATGCACATTTCTGAGCCTCCAGAGTCCAAAAAACTGATGGACAAACAAATTTAGCTCTTTTGGGTAATCAAAATAGGTTTAAAAACGGGGGAAGAAAAAGCGAAGCCATGGAGGCAATAAGAGACGGACCCACTTTGGGGAAAAAGCGAAAAGGAAATGGGTTGAATGGAGATGAGTCAGCCATCTGATATTAAAACATGATGTGATGCATTTGGTCTCTTCACACGTGGACTCACGCCATTGGGTGTCCTAGTGGATTTTGTATTGTTATCCAGATTTCCCTTTGTGCCTGTGGATAGAATGTAGGAGGGTGTTTTCGTAATTTCCTTCATACATGATAAATATTTGTAGATCTTAGAAGTAATAATAGTATTCACAGGATGGTTGCTTTCACTCCCTCCCCTATGGACAAATTATTTCAGTATCTACTTTGGGAGAATTGCTCGGGCCCACACTAATTTAAATTTTATATTCGACAATTTTAAGGAGATAATCATATCATAACCCTCCGTTATTGAATAATTTTCGAGTAATTTACACACCCATTGACTTATTCGTTCTTCCCCCCACCGTTCCTACCTAGTCCTTCATTTTCTTCATTCTTCCTTCCTTCCACAGTGCTACGGGCTCGTAGATGCACCTGTCGCATAGTCACACTCCTACGTCCATATTTTTTCACTAAGATAACGTTGTGTTTTGGTGACATTTTGGTTTCTTTCTTTCATTGGAATAACATAAATATCTTGTAACTGTGGGGTTCTCAATATTCTCCAATGCTTTAGGAGAAAATATGTTGTTCCCAATATGGTATTCTAACGAAATGGTTCATTCACATGTCTATTCACTCTTGCATCATGCGTTAGTAAGGTTGACAAGTATATACGATTTACTCAAAGAGTGCAATACATCAAATTAACAATGAAATAATGTTGTTCATGTTAATTTAAATATAAACCAACGAATTTATAAATGATCACGTTGATAAAAAAAAAAAAAAAAAAAAAAAAGTTTTGAAGTTTAAATGTCTGCCTTCACATGTTGATGACCTATAAAAATATGTAGAATGATTTGGAGAGGAGAACGAAACACCTTTTACAAGGGAAGCTCGAAAGGGAAAGCCCGGACAATATCTGCTAGCAGTGAGCTTAAGCCATTACAAATGATATTAGAGTCAGACACGGGGTGGTGTGCCAGCGAGGAGGCTGTTCCCCAAATGGGGTAGACACAAGGCGGTGTGCCAGTAAGAACGTTGGGTCCTGAAGGGGATGGATTTGGCGGGGGGTCTCACATCGATTGGAGAAAGGAACGAGTGTCAGCGAGGATGTTGGGCCCTGAAAGGGGTGGATTGTGATATCCCGCATTGGTTGGAGAGGAGAATGAAACACCCTCTACAAGGTGTGGAGACCTTTTCTTAGTATACTCGTTTTAAAACCTTGACGGGAAGCTTGAAAGGGAAAACCTAAAGAAGATAATATCTGCTAGCAGTGAACTTGGGTCGTTACAATGATTGACGGGTATAAAGCCCCATACTATTGCTGCTCGTTATAAGGCTTGACCAAATTAACTAGGTTAAGGAATAAGTAGTTCGACTCTAAAGGAGCATGATTGACGGGTAAAATATATAGTACTCATTCCGTTTTTGTCAGCGTGATTGGTGACTCGAAAACATAATTCCTCGTACTTTTCCCATTACCTTTCACAATCACAAACATCCGAGTTTAACCAAATACTCTGCTTTGGCAAACCAAAAAGTTGGATGGAAATTAAACCAACACAAAAATTCAGATCTTCATAAACTAATAATAATTCAACTGCTCTTCATAAACAAAGGCCTTTTCGTCCTTCATTTTCGGTACTTGCAGTTATATGACCTTTCCTGTTAATACTAACTAGCAACGGGAGCCTCTGCGGCAGTTGAGGGCGCCGGCTGTGACGGTAATCGAACCAACGAGGGAGGAGGGTCTAGCGCTGAGACTGTAAGCTCTTGCGTAGCTGGACGCAGCGCCGGCGCCGGACTGGCGAAAATAGGCGCCGTTCAACATCATGTCGCCCTCTGACCGCCAGTTCCAGTGACGCCACTCACTCTCCGGCGCGTCCTCGTGCTTTGTCACCTCCTTTCGGTATCGGACGTCCGGCGCCAAAAATCTGTTGCCTTGACTGTATATTGTCGGTGAAGCACTCCCTCCAATTGCGTACATTTCCCAGTGGGTGTAATCGTTGTTCACCACATGGAAATACCCATGCCTGCATCTGCAAAATCATTCCCACAATTCAAAGACACCATTTTTAGATGGAAACAAAAATACCCACATCAAAATTTTGATGCTTTTAAAGATGAATTGAATTATGCAACCTCCGCACTGCTGAAGGAGGTGAGGTTTTGTGTTGTCACACATTGATAGAGGAGGAGAACAAACCACTCTTTATAAAGGTGTGGAAACCTTACCCTAGCAGAACTGTTTTAAAGCATTTAGGGGAGTTCGAAAGGGAAAGCCCAAAGAGGACAATATCTGCTAGCGGTGGGCCTGTGTCGTTACAAATGGTATCAGAACCAGACACTGGAAGATGTGTCAACCTTCTCGCTGTTCCCCAAAGGGGTAGATACGAGGCGGTGTGCCAGCGAGGACGCTGGGCCCCAAAGGGGGTGGATTTGGTTGCGGTCCCACATCGATTGGAGGAAGGAAAGAGTCGTGCGAGGACGCTAGGCCCCGAAGGGGGTGGATTGTGATGTCACACATTGGTTGGGGGAAGAGAACAAACCACCCTTCAAACTACCCTTTATAAGGGTGTGGAAACCTTCCCCGTAGCAGACGCGTTTTCTTCGGAACCCAGCGTTTACACCACCCGGTATCTGGCTCTGATACTATTTGTGGCCGTCCAAGCTTATAGCTTAGGACAATGTTTGCTAACAGTGAGTTTGGACTGTTACGAATGGTATCAGAGCGGTTCTAGATGGTATGTGAGGAGACTCCAAAAGAGTGGATTGTAAGATACTAGGGTTGGAGAGAGAACGAACTAAGCATTCAAGAATGGGTGTGAAAAGGTCAAATAGAATAATATGTACTACAAATTAATTTGATTTACCTGGGCATTCGTTGAACAAGGCCCTCACCAAAATGGTTGAAGGCAATAGTAACTTGCATATTCTTGTCTTGAGTGTAAGAGTCACTATGTCCCAACAGCATCACTTTATCATGATGTGTCATGTAATTATTCGAAACCGTGATCGCGGTCGAACCATGAATCGCGTCGATCAACCCATCGTTACAATTAGACAAAGAACAATGGTCAACCCAAATATTCTTGCCACCAAAGATCGACACTCCATCACCGTCCGATATAGTCCACCACCCGGAGTGCTGTGGGGAGTCCCGTATGTTACCATTCCCCCCTCTCTTACAGTCATGTATGTGGATGCCGTGGATTATGATGTTTGTGGCGTAGTGGATGGTGATGCATGGCCCACCTGCCACATGCACGCTGGCCCCACGCCCGTCGATGGTCTTGAACGAGTTCATCACTAGTTCTTGTCTGAGTTGGATTACCATGTCACGCTTGAAGATGATCCATAAGGGCTCGTTTTGGATGACGGCGTGGCGGAGGGTTCCTGGTCTGGGGTTGATTGGGTCGTCGTCGCCGGCGTCTGTGACGATGTAGAAGCGGCCGTTTCTGCCGCCGATGGCGTTTTTGCCGAACCCAATGGCGCAGTCGGCTAAGCGCTTTCGGTTGGTTTCCCAATTGGGGTCGCATCTCCAGCAGTCGTCTATTGGGTTTCCTGTTCTACATGACAAATATCCCAAGTTTCTTCTTGTTCTTGATTCATTGATGCTCCTGAACATATTATTAAAGAGAACCTTATGAGTGTGCTTGTGTGTCCCACATTGGTTGGTTGGAGAGGAGAACAAACACCCTTTGGTTTTAAAGTCTTGGGAAAGTCCGTAAGGGAAAACCCAAAAACGACAATATCTTAAAGTTGTAGGTATGAAATATACTTACTATTCACTGTTAGCATATGTATCGCCGTCAGTCTTATGATTTTAAAACGTTTGTTAGGGAGTCTCCCTACCCTTATAGAAATGTTTCGTTCTCCTCTCCAACCGATGTGGGATCTCACAATCCACCCCCTCGCTGGCACACCGCTCGGTGTTTAGCTCTGATCCCACATTGGTTAGAAAGGGGAACGAAACATTTCTTATAAGGATGTGCTCGCTGGCACACCGCTCAGTGTTTAGCTTTGATCCTACATTGGTTAGAAAGGAGAACGAAACATTTCTTATAAGGATGTGCTCGCTGGCACACCGCTCGGTGTTTAGCTCTGATTCCACATTGGTTAAAAAGGGGAACGAAACATTTCTTATAAAGGTGTGGAAATCTCTTCCTAACAAACGTGTTTTAAAATCGTGAGTCTGACGACAATACGTGACGGGTCAAAACGGATCATATCTACTAACAATGAGTTTGGGTTCTTACAGATGATCATAAGTTTATAAATAAGGAATATATCTCCATTAGTTGGAGACCTTTTAGAAAAATCAAAAGTAGAACTATTAAAATGTTGAAAGTGAATAATATCGAGTAGAAAATGAAGATTCACATAACTTTTGTATTTGAAACACTAAAAACATGTTAGAAAAAACCACATTTTGTTAAAAGGGTCGAAATCTTCCTCAAAACTGAACCACAAACAACAAATGAAAAACAAAAACATGTATACCTTTGAACTTCTTGAACGACAAGATGAGGATCTTGAACAGAAGCCAAGGAGGAATCAGTGAAGAAGAAAGAGAGTGGTAAAAGAAGCAAAAAGAAAAAGGAAGCCGCCATTGGAGAACAAATCAAAGAAAAAGGTTGAAGAAGAAGAAGAAGAAGAAGAAGAAGAAGTGGTGGGTTTAGCCATAATGGGATGAGTAGCATTATATAGAAATATAAAGCCGTCAGTAGAGGCGTGATTGTACCATAGATTACACCCAAGTGGGGTCACAAACATGATCGTAATTTCAGGTTTTCAATCATCTCTTCAAACCTCTCAAGTCAAACTCTTTTGACTTTCTGTCCTTCTCTCTCCTCCCTCCCTCCCTCCCTCCCTCTCTAGTTTAAAAAGGTCAAATTTTTATGTTATTATTAAGGTTTTGGATCAAATTAAGCTCCACCCTTTTTTCCTTGGGTGACTTTCGACGGGTTTTCAGCCATCAACTCGAGAATTTTTGGCTTTAGATTCACACCAAACCTCCCATTCTGCAACTGTTTTAGGGTTTTGCTTAAAACGTATGGGAGAATGGAGAAACATGTTTATGGGAGGCCGCACCACATAATATGGTCCACAAATATGAGATATTCTAAAAATAATTTATTTTTGTGTTTGAATTTGCTTCAATATTTAAAAAGAATTATTATCGTTATATTATAATTAATTTTCTTCTTTTTCTAATGAATTACGGTTTAGGTAGGTTGAATTCTAAATGTAATGTTTGGAGTTTGTTGACTTTCAAATCAATATACCACAAATTAGGTCTATCTAACTTATGGGCGTTCATTAAATTAATTGTGATTGTTAGATGAAATGGTATGTCCACTTTGAGCATAAGCGCTCATGGCTTAGCCAGGACTTTCATCATTTGTTTATAAACCCAATGTGGGACTTTTATCATCCAACACCTCCCCTCAACAAAGCACGCATTCCCTTAATGGAGGCTCGGCTCCTTTGGAGTCTTAGTCATTTTTTACTGTTTCGTACTCCCCCCAACAAAGTGCTGCCGATGTGGGACTTCCATCATCCATCACTCCCCCTCAAACAAAGTGCACCTCCTCTCATGGCTTTGCTTTGAGCTTCCCCAAAAAGCTCCATTGAAAATAAGGTAAAAAAAGTTTTATTTTTTACTATATTACAACTGGTAAATTTTATTATTATTTTTTGACTAAAAATATTTATAACAAAATTGTTGCAATTAAGCGTTAATTTTTTTTCAGTTTCTAAATCATTTTTATATAAAGAAAAAAAGTGAAATGGTTAGTTATTAATTTCAATATTTTTAATACTATTTTGTCTATATTCATGTTTAGATTAATTATTTAATGATTTAAATGAATGAAAAAGTGACTTAGAAATAAGATAATAATAAATAATAGAATAATAATCTCTTAATTCCACCTCATCTCATTACATTAAAAAGAATTTAGAACACAATGACTCCAGCAATGGTCGCAACCGTGGCAGCAGACATCTTCAGGAACGAAGATCCACTGGCAGAAGCATCAGGGGCCGGTGCATCAGCAGCTTCCTCCTCGCTGGCTGGTCCTTCCGCAGGTCCGCTTGGGGAAGGTGGAGATGACGCTTCTGCATCGGATTCAGGGGCTGCGGAGGGAGACTCATCGCTGGCCGGCCCGGATGCAGGGCTGCCGGCAGGGGCATCAGCATTAGGGGCTCCGGCATCGGCCTTCGGGGCTCCGGCATCGGCCTTCGGGGCTCCGGCATCGGCCTTCGGGGCTCCGGCTTCGGCCTCGGGGGCTCCGGCTTCGGCCTCGGGGGCTCCGGCTTCTGCCTTTGGGGCTCCGGCATCGGCCTCGGGGGCACCGGCTTCTGCCTTTGGGGCTCCGGCATCGGCCTCGGGAGCACCGGCTTCTGCCTTTGGGGCTCCGGCATCGGCCTTTGGGGCTCCGGCTTCGGCTTTTGGGGCTCCGGCTTCGGCCTTGGGTGCATCGGCAGCGGAGGAAGAGTTGGATGGAGCAGCAGCCGGGGTCTTGGCTGCGGAAGAGTCGGCGTCAGGGGCTGGGGCCTTGGCAGCAAAGGCAGTGCCGAGGACGGCGGCGAAGAGAAGAGCGAGGAGAAGCAATTGGCGGGCCATTAATGCTGAATCGGTAAAGAGATGAGGAGAATCGAAGAGAAAAAGAGAGGAAGTTTTATTTAAATAGGATTCTGAAGGTCGCAGAAATCCTCTGTAAGGTATATGGAGAAAGACTGCAACACCAGAGAATGAGTTTGAAGGAGGGAAGGGGAAGAGTATTTAAAGGACTTCAGGGCCCAACGGCGGAGGATTCAGTTTTGGGTTCAGAGGCTCGCCGGATTTGCCGGATTTCGCCATTTTCAGTTGGGATCTCTTCCCTACAATGGCGGGAGAGGGAAAATAGTTTAATCTTAAAAAAATCAATTTTTAGTTCTAGATCATATCGATTTTGATCGTGGCTTTATGATTTCTTTAATTGAACCCGGTTTCTCCTGGTTCGAGTTCAGTGAAAAACCAATGATGCGAACCGTTGTTCGTACAAAACCCCGAAACCCGCTTGTAGATAGTGCTGCAGCGACGCCGTGTTGACACTTGAAACTAAGAAGAATGGCGGAAGAATCCACCCCGGAACCTGGATCGAATCGCTTGTATTCTGCCGTCAACGGCGGCCGGACGAAGGAAGAATGCGAGGATATGATTCGAAGAAGTCTCCGAAGTATGAACAACAAATCATTTATTTCCTGTTCTACTCGTCTCCTCAAAATTTGGAACCCGCGTATAAAATTGCAGGGTTTAGGGTTTTGCGACTTTTGTTTATTTGCTGAGAATTTGAAAATGAGAGCCTTCTTTTGTTTTTCTCGTACCTTCTTAACCGTTCTCTGCGACTCAAATGGGTCAAAATGATTGTATTTCTGTGTCTCTCAGCTCCGATGGTGAAATTCTTGATGGAGCATTTGGAGAAATCTGGATGTGGGATTGGGGATAAGTTTATTAAGGCTGTTCATTGCGATAAGCAGATCAGTGGTGGCTATGTTCGTGGTGAAGGGGTAATACTCATTATACTTTCCTCTCTTTGTTTCTGCTTATGGTTTGTTGATGAATTTGGATCTGGATGAGAATGTTGAAGACTGATTTCTTTATTGTGTCTACTTCTTGCTTGTAGATAATGGTATGTAGGAATCATATGAACATTCAAGATGAGGTTAACCAAGTTGTAATTCATGAGCTTATTCATGCTTTTGATGATTGTCGTGCGGCAAACTTGGATTGGGCTAATTGTGCACATCATGCTTGCAGTGAGGTATGAATCTGCAAATAGCCATTTTTTTCCCAGATTGAGTTTCTTTTGTTCTGGTTTCCTTCTGGTAATTTTCTAACACATGTATTTGGAATTTAGATTCGAGCTGGTCATCTAAGTGGTGATTGCCACTATAAACGAGAACTACTGCGAGGTTTTGTCAAATTACGAGGACACGAGCAAGTATGATTTCTAGAAAATTGTAGTTTAATTCTCTTGTTGGCATCTAAAAATGAGTATAAGTTTCATCCTTCATGTTTGAGATTTTTGAATTTCTGACATTGTTCATAGCCTCTTGCTTAAAAAGGTGAAAAACATCCATGAAGTGTGCTTAGAGTAATTATAAATATATTCTCAGCGGATCAAGGACTAATGAACATGAACCACAGGACAGTTGAAAAGTTTTAGTGTTCTCTACTGATAGATTAGTTATATGATTAACAACTTAACATGTCCCATGTTATTGTGTTACATTAAAGAACTTTTTTCATGGTAGAATCTAAAATCTCTGTGTATGCTCATGTCTACTTGAAGCTGATCTTGGCCATGAATATAGTTGATTTAACCATTCTTTCTTGTAACTTTTCGCTGATAATCGCTCTTGGCAATGGATTTTTTTGTGCTTAAGAATTTGCTTTTCCCTCAGCCCTTTGCTAAACTAGCTTATATATGAGCAGTGAGAGTCAAAGTTCTTCATGAAAGAAACATAATATTAACAGAACATTTTAGGAAGGCTCTAATCTTGAAGTCATGTGATTGCATTCGTTTCTTTCTTTCCTTACTGGCCAATATTTCTAAGAGATCTAGGTTTGTTCAACCCTGAATGTATGGCTGCAATTGGGGGCCATTGTAACTTTTCTCACAGTCCTAGGAAAAAAAAACAAAACTCTTCTCGATGTAGATGTCGGTGAGGATATGATCGAAGGCGATGCACTAATGATTGAACAACATGTGCATGTGTGATATGATACAAACCAGCATTTCATTTTCTTTTTGTCAACAATATTATTACCCTACTCTCGCTCGGATTCTTTTTCTTCTTGGTGCATTTCTGTTGGGCTCTTTCGGTTCGCTATTTGTTGACATTCTTTTCTCAATTTGTGAAGGAGTGTGTGAGAAGAAGAGTGATGAAATCAGTGATTGCTAATCCTTATTGCTCGGAAGCTGCTGCAAGGGATGCCATGGAATCTGTCTGGGATGTTTGTTATAATGATACACAACCATTTGATAGAGCTCCCTGAACAAATGGAACATTGTAATGTCCTCTGCAGAGAACAAAGCAGCCACTGCTCCTATTTTAATGGTGCTGTGCCCAAAAGAGACAGGTTTTTTTGCCCAAAATTTGGATTCCATAAACTATAGAGTAAGTTCATTGTCACAAGCAGTTCGATCAATTACACGAACGATCGATGATTTTATTCGGATACAGACATTCTCATTTTTTGCTTGCATCTGTTCCAATACCCTTTTCATATTGATAACCTTATTGTATAATACTTCTAAATTACCATATTAATTGGTTAGCTATGTCCGTGTGAAAACAGTATTCTCTTATTCATTTTAACCATTGTATGGATAAGATGAAGATAGTTGGAAGACAGCATAGTTTTAAGGTCCCCTCCCATTAAATTTTGTTGCTCTTGTGTCTTTCATCCTTAGTGGCAATGGCAATGGCAATGGCAAGTGGAATAAGGGTATGGTGTTTGAAAAGACCCACAAGGACAACGATAGATATCTGTTCTTGTGCACCCAATACTACCAAAGAATGCCAGGTAACACTGATGTTCCTCATTGGATATCGATAGAAATATCGAGATCTCGATTTTATGTTAATATCGAGATCTCGATTTTATGCTAATATCATGGCTAAAATATTGATGTCGAAGATAATTCTATTTATACTTTTTAAATACTAAGAGAAGATGATGAGATCATTCGATAAATATGTAAACTTCAATTGTGAACACGGTTGAACTTGTAGGGTAGAGGTCGTCCAAGTCCACCGCTAGTAGTAGATATTATCCACTTTGGCCCATTATGTATTGCTATCAGCCTTACGGTCTTAAAACGCGTTACTATGGAGAGGTTTACACATTATTATAAGAAATTTCACAGTATGTGAGCCAAATTGGGAGTGAGATACTTGGTTTTTAGGCCACCATCCATTTTCGTGTTGGTGGACTAAACATCCGCTTAATATATATATATATATATATTTTTGTCACACTTTCATCCTTTTAGATAAAAATAAAAACAACCCCTTCCTACCTAAATTATCTAACTTCAAATTTTATTTTATTTTATTTGCAATTTCTTAATATCAAAGTTTTTAGATAATTAAATAAGTATTTGAAGCATTATATTCGTAAAAGTAATTCGAAAGAACCGATGAACCAGGTGCTAAAAAAGTTACCTTGGAATAACTGACCAACGTTTGTGCTTTATTCTGATCCCATTTCTAATACCCATCATTATTTTGTAATCACGCCATTTTTGGAAGAGCCCAAAGATTTAATTTTGGTTATGGGTATCTCTGGGAATCCAGATAATACCCATCTCCATGGAGCTTTCTATTTTTAGATTTTCCTCATTTTCAGACCCAAAAATGTTGCAACTATCTGACATTTGAGATTAATACAATGATTATGCGTTTCGTTTCTGAAAATTCGAGAACAATATGTAAAAACAATGAATAAATGAACTCCATGAAATATAGCAGACCTTAGTTTGGATCGCCAGATTTAACAAAATGCACGGATGCGCTTTGTTTCTCACGAAACGTGTATGGCTTCTCCGCTCTCTCAATTTCTCTTTATATTCTATTTCTTCTTCCTCTTCCCTTCTACTTCTCTCCACCGCTCGCCCCCATTTTCTTTCCTCTTTTCTCCATTCTCTCCCTCCCATTTCTTCCATGGCTCCCGGGATCGAAGCTCCACAGCGTTCTAGCAATGGGGGCTCTGTTCGTCCCGATTCCCATTTCTCCGATGATGGGGTTTCTCGAAAATCCAAAGTTACCATCGTTGGAAGTGGAAATTGGGGCAGTGTTGCGGCTAAACTCATCGCCTCTAATGCGGCTAGGCTGAGTTCCTTCCATGGTATTTTCTTCAACTTCTGAAACATGGGATTTGTTCGTTATGCTACTGGATTTCGATTTGCGCCATTTTCGTTGCATTTTGATATCCGTTTTCTTGAATTTATTGGATTTCAGATGAGGTTCGAATGTGGGTGTTTGAGGAAACTTTGCCTACTGGTGAGAAGTTAACTGATGTTATCAATCTCAACAACGTAATGTTCTATCGATTAATTACGACCCATTTCCGTGTTAGGAAATTTAGAGCGTTATATATTAGTGATTCTTGAATCTTAATTAACAGGAGAATGTTAAGTATCTCCCTGGTATAAAGCTTGGCAAGAATGTTATTGCAGATCCAGACCTTGAAAATGCAGGTATTCCATTCAAGTTCTTCTGATTTTTTTGTTGATCTCATTCAAATCTTTCTCACTTAGCATAGTCTAATGGGTTGAATTATCAGTGAAGGATGCTAATATGTTGGTGTTTGTGACACCCCACCAATTTGTGGAGGGGATATGCAAGAGACTTGTGGGAAAGATAATGAAAGAAGTGGAAGCTATTTCCCTCATTAAGGGGATGGAGATGAAGAAGGAAGGTCCATGCATGATTTCTTCCCTCATCTCCCAGGAATTGGGTATCAATTGTTGTGTTCTAATGGGCGCTAACATAGCAAACGAGGTTACTTTTACAGATTTAAAGCCTTGTATGACAATTTGTTATGTATGTTCATATGTATTAAGATTATGAAAACTGTTCATGACTCTGTTTTCAGGTTGATAAACAAGTAATCATTAGAAGCTTTTGTCCTAATTTTGCTTGATTTTAAAGTTCAGTTATGTTTTATTTCGTTTTGTTTCAAGATTGTTGAACTGTTCATGTAGATTGCTGTAGAGAAGTTTAGTGAAGCAACGGTGGGATACAGGGAGAACATGCGGGAGATTGCTGAAAAATGGGTTCAACTTTTCAGTACTCCCTATTTTGTTGTTTCACCTGTGAGTACAGTTCATGATCTCATGTATATTATTTAAGCAATCTCTGTCAATCCCAATTATGAAGAGTTTGATTCTGTTCAATACTGATATATCACTCACAAATTATGTGTAAAACTTGGTTTAACTCCTACTTAAGTTTTTGAATTTTGTATTTTTCGTCTCTAAATTTTGCATCTAAACTATTTGTGAGATCCCACATCGGTTAGAGAGGGGAACGGAGCATTCCTTATAAGGGTGTGAAAATCTCTCCCTAGTAGACACGTTTTAAAAACCTTAAGGGAAACCCCGAAAGGAAAAGTTTAAAGAGGACAATATCTTCTAGCGGTGGGCTTGGGCTTGGGCTGTTACACTGTTTTAGTCGTTGTGATTGATTTCTTGCATTAATCATAGCTATTTCAAATTGACTGGTGAAAGGGCTTCTTATTACCTTTCTAATTGTGAAATATTGAAAGGTCCAAGACGTTGAAGGAGTTGAAATGTGTGGAACCCTTAAAAACGTTGTGGCATTAGCAGCAGGTTACTCATAAACCTTTATCAATTCGCTTCTTTTTTTCTGCTTTTGATGAAGAACAGTCTTTAAACAATTTGACATGACAGGTTTTGTTGATGGTTTGGAGATGGGAAATAACACAAAGGTACAAAACTTAGTTCTCAACATTCAAAAGGTAGATTACATGTCTTCTTTATCTCAGACTATTTTCATTTTGATTCGGTAGGCTGCGATAATGAGAATCGGTCTGAGAGAGATGAGGATGATCTCCAAGCTTCTGTTTTCATCTGTTAAGGACAGTACTTTCTTTGAGAGTTGTGGAGTTGCTGATCTGATTACAACGTGCTGTAAGGATAAATTCTTCATTCTTTTGTGCTTCTTCCTTTACTTTCTTTCACTGTCTCAGTCGAACCAATTTATATTTGGCAGTGGGAGGAAGAAACAGGAAGGTAGCAGCAGCTTTTGCAAAGCATGGAGGGAAGAGGTTCATATTGCTACCCTGAAACATGGATTTTTTATATGGATGCTACGTAACATTGTTGCTGTATATGATTTTACCTTCTCCCATGTAGGTCTTTTGATGAACTTGAGGCAGAGATGCTGCAGGGCCAAAAATTGCAGGTTTCTATTTCCCAATGACATGATTAACTCGTAGCTTTCGTAAATGAATCGTTACCCTTCTTTTCCTTTTAGTTTTGAATTCAACATGTGGTGTAGGGGATTTGAACCTCGGGTTGGATGAGGTTGAATAGTTAATGTCTTTGTTTGTGGAGCGAGAGAATTTGAATATCTGACATCTTAGTCAAGGATAGAGAGTTGAACTAGTTGAGCTTCGTTCTTGGGGAAGCAAGATGCTTGTTTCTTGCTTAAATATTCACCAATTCCCTGATAAACAAATATTAGATTGTGTTCATCCTAAAAACCAGTGATGCAGGCATGTATAAACATTCTAGTTACATTATCAAGTAAAGTTGTTGTAGTTTCTCCTAACAGCTCATTTTACATTTTGAAGGGTGTCTCCACAGCAAAGGAGATGTACGAGGTTTTAAGTCACCGTGGGTGGCTCGAGCTGTTTCCATTGTTTGCATCAGTCCACGAGATCTGTATCGGTCATCTTTCACCATCAGCCATCGTCGAATATAGTGAGCGCAGACCCAACTTCTCTGTTATTAATGGCCAAGCTCAGTAGTTTTAACAAGACTGGCTCTCGCCTATTTCAGATGTAGTGTGTTCATGAAGGTAGTTGCATCGTTTTTGTACATTGAAGAAATTTGAGTATTCGGTCAATATCTGACTGAACTTTGCTTGATCTTTAGAAGTAAAACGCATGGCAGGTTGGTTACAGCAGGCACAGCATTTGAGAGATTGAGATGTGTTTCCTGAGGCAGCTTAGATTCTAAAAAATTCTCCAATAACATTGATTAGTTTCCATTCAATATTTGCATTGATACTGAGAGGGTATGGAGATTGGTAATGGAAACAAGAACAAACAGGACACCATGTCCTTTTCTCATTTCATGATAGTTAATTCAAACTTTCAGAAGGTAAACTACACATCAAAAGGACCATAAGTTAATACATAGAACATAAAAAAAAAAGATCTGTGAAATTCTTACAATCCCACTCCTGTTCCTTAGAAACAATTTTGCTATACCCAACAACAATTATCCGGTGTGTATTCTGTCAAGTCGTTCGACACTCTTTCTTGCTCGTTCAAACTGATGATCAACACTTTTTCTAGACTTCTCGTGACAATCGACGCTCTTGCGTGACCTTTCTTTATGGTCAACTGACATTCTCGTTTTCTCTAATTTATCTGTAGTACCATACTGGCTCTTCTTTTTTTCATGCCTATCGGTGCTCTGCCTTGGTTTCTCTCGCCTATCTGTGCTCTTCCTCGAAACTTCGAAAAAGTCAACACTCCTTCGAGGTTTCTCTAACTGGTCTGTGCTCTTCCTGGAACTGTATCTCTGGGATGGGGATTTCTCCACCGTTGATATGAACTTCTTCAGGTGCTTAATATACTCCGGATAGAGCTCCAGATCACAGTGGTTTCCTCCTTTAATCCACAGTGGTTCATACTTTTCTTTGCATAATTCCCAGAGTTGCTTACCATGTGAGCAATCAACCACATCATCTGAAGTTCCCTGGTAAAAGAGACCCATATGACCAATTAAGACTATAGTTCTCAAGTGAGCAACCATTCAAGCAATCAACCACATGATTAGACAATTCTATTTTTCAAAACTTCCTTCCTCTGATTTGCCTTGTATAAACGGGCATAGAATGGTTCGGTTTCTTTAAAAGTCATGGATTTATGAACAGCGATTTCAATCTGTACATGCACATTAGTTTATCATGGTAAGACGACAATCGAAAAATATGCAACAGGGAATTCTTACGTGGATGATAAGAACAGGACAATCAACCAAAGGAATTTTGTCAATATTCTGCACAGAAAGAAAACAACAAATACAGCATGTGAATGATGCATATAAAGAAAATAAATCTATCACAGTAGAAACAAAAAGGGTTATTTTACCTTATAAATGTCGAACCAGTACGAACGCTTCACTGGATACATGACTCTTAAACCAGAAAGTATAGGACTATGAAGAATTACAGCTCTTAAAAGAGGCAGCCGAGCTGCAAGATCCAAAGTGGGGCCACTTCCAACTGATTGGCCATACAGGATGATATCTTCCTGCTTAGTACCATAACTTTCTTCAAGACACTTGTATACAGCTTCAATATCTGCATATGTATTCTGCTCACTTGGCTGCAATGTAGAACAGACGTTGAATCTTGGATTAGGATCGATACGAACATCACAAGCAATTTCAATTCAATCTAAATCGCTTATGACAAACACACCTTTCCAGTTGATTGGCCATACCCTGAATAGTCATACCTGCACAACCATTTCCTTATTAGAATGCTACAACTTTTTTCTATAGTAATCAACCATTTCATGGACGAGCAATTAAAGTGCAGCGTAAGTCTCGATTTTGACAGGGGAACGATCACAGACCTTGCAAACCAATTCAGGGGAAGAAGGAGAATCATTGATGAAATGAGATTTATCATCGAGCAATCCAGATATAGAAAGCTTGATGCTAATAAGGATTCATTAACTCTCAATATTCTATGAGTTCTGATGATAATATCAGCTCAGATTCTCTAGCTAACACAGTCCTTATTCAATCGAAGAATCATCCGTCTATGGGTCAGATAAGATTTCCAGCGCCAAATTCATTCAAGACTTAAATTCTACCACTAATAGTTTGGATGATGATGTAAGAACTGTATTAAACCTAGACTGACTATAATTGGCATTCATGAAGCTGCTATCAGACACAATCACAGTTAAGTCCCGAATTCCTACGGAAATCTGGTAAATTCAGACGATCCATATGCAGAAGTTGACCGCAAAAACAAAGGAAAGCACCGAAACTCAGAAGAGAACAGAGCAATACCCCATGATGTTAACACGAAGGTGAATGCTCAATTCAATGAAAAGCTCGTACATCTGGCCCAGATCAGCGGCGTTTCCATGAGAGTAAAGCAACGTCGAGGTGGCCATAGGGTAGCGAATGAAGACAGCAACAATCTCAGTACCACGACGAGTGGGCAGCTTAAGAATCTCAACATTTTCACGATGAGGAAAAGGGCTTAGAAGCAAAAGACCGGTATATTCATCGGTAACAAGTTTGTAAGAAGGCGGATTCGGTGGGAAAAAAGCGAGTTTCGCCGCCATGGACGAAGTAACACCACCCATCTTCTCGGCCCGCCACTGTGAACGAATCTAACCCCGATTAAGCGAACCAACAACCCATCATTTGACGAAACCCCAAATTAAAAACCCAAAAGAAGAACGAGCAAGAAATTCAACAAAACCCTTTGGTCTAACGGCGCAAAATTATCAGTAAGAAATCGACATTCCAGAAAATTCGAGAGTTGGGATTGGTTTACAAACATTCGGTGAGGAAAAAAGAGAAGAACAGAGAGATTGTAGCGGTGGGTAACAGGCACATAAATGGAAGAGAGAGAGAGAGAGAGAGAGAGAGAGAGAGAGAGAGAGAGAGAGAGAGGTTTAATGGCGTCTGTGATGATGGTGGGTCAGAGAAGAGAGCGTGGCCAGTGGACCTGAGAGGCGTGGCGTGGACAATACAAAAGAAGAAAATGGTTTACTTCTTTCTCATCTTCACTGAAATTATATAGTGTGTCAATCATGGCATTCTTAGAGAGAGAGAGAGCTGAACTTGAAGGTGGCCATTGTTGGTTGTAAGAGATCCTTGTATGCTTCAGCTTAGAACCCTATATTTATCTATCAATTTTCCTATCTAATCCTTTTATTATTATCATTATTATTCCTTTTGGAGGTCTCTTATCATTGCTTTTATTTTTAAAATTTTTAATTTTGTCACGCCCATCAATTAAAACATTAAACTAATAATTATGCTACTTACCCATCTGAATGGCAAAATAATTGTGATGTCCTACATTGGTGGGGGAGGAGAACAAAATACTCTTTATAAGGACGTGAAAATCTTTCCGTAGCAGACGTTTTAAAGCCTTGAGGAGGAATGAAAAGCCTAAAGAGGACAATATCTACTAGCGGTGGATATGAGTCGTTACAATAATGGTGTCATAAGATCTACATTTTTCAATATTTTTAGTATCAACGACAACGTCAAATGTGAATAGAAAATTTAGCAAAAAAGTAGAAAAAGGAGCCACAAACATGCATTAAACTGTTTTCAACCTAACTTACACATCTCGTAGGTATCTTATTTCCTACACTGAAATGGCGGTGAATGTTGATCCTTGATGTAGATCCATTATAGGAGGTATAAGAACCAAACACTTAAATCCAAAAGCAAGAGATTAAGAAGACTTATGTCCAATAATGGTTCAACCCATATTTTCATCATAAAAGGTTTTGTAATTATCCTCCTTTCTTATCCTAACCAATAGAGACCCTTTTTGGTCACTTTCCTAGGTTCTTTCCATGGGATTTCCGTTAATAAAAGCGTTGATTTCTTAGCTATAGCATGTGTAGTTAGCTCTTGGTCGATATATATGATCTTAACGAGTTGACCTATGCTCAAGTTAACAATTTTGAATCAACCAAGATTTCAATTGGTTTCTTTTAAGCTAGCTTGTTCTTTTGGATTGAGTCACTCTTTCCAATGAGTTTTGAACTCCTATTCTCAATTAGGAAGGAGGAAAATGAAGGAGTTCTCTGTTCTTTCCTAAAGAAACAACATTCTGGCCTCTTATCATTACTAGATGGAATACATAAGAAACTCCTATTCTCAATTAGGAAGGAGGAAAATGAAGGAGTTCTCTGTTCTTTCCTAAAGAAACAACATTCTGGCCTCTTATCATTACTAGATGGAATACATAAGGTGCATTCAGCCCTCTTTTATCATTACTCTCGTGTAAGACACACGACTATGATTATCACTAACTATGATCGTATAACCGTGTTCATCATCAATATCGCAATACTTTGAACCATGTTAATCACAATTCACAATCATAAAAAGAAAAAAAAAAAAAAAGTAGCCAACAAGAAAATGCCAACAAAAGATTTAATAGCAGATTTCATTGGCCAACAATTTCTTTAGTCAAGCTAATCACATGGATCTCCCAATGATAGATGTGATATGCCAGGCAGCCAGGACCCCACATCAAAAGTTCAACATATAATTATATCAGCCAAGCCATAAGAGACCAAATAGAAGGACAAGAATTAGAAGCAAGAAAATAATGAAGCATCCATTTAAACAGAACCATTTACTGATAAATAATCTAATAAGATATTTCCTGCTTGCAGTGTAATAAGAATGTAGAATGGAAAGTGGATAAAGGCCTTCAGTTCAACAAAAGTTCTGTTATTTTAAATTTTTTTATTGTGGTAGATCTTGTTGCTTTTGTGGTCTTGAAAAGCTTTACTATTCCTCGGCTTACTGCTCGCACCTCCTTAGAACACATTGAGGCCGAATCGTTAAGAAAAAATCGGAAATGGAGAGCTGAGAACCTTTTATTTGTACATTGAAAGATAGGCTTGTTCTGTCCATGAAGATACCCTCATGGAATACAAGGGGTAAAGGGCTAGATAAAAGACATGCTTGGTCAAAGATGATGTCATTTCAGTAACGCCAGATATACTGCCAATATGAAATTCTAGAAACACAGGTTGGTCCCCATTATCAAAGTTAAGAACAATAAAATGAGCTAATGATCACTGGATTTCTGAGTTTTGATTTTTCAAAATAAGGAAATTGATCAGCTCCTCAATCTCTGTCGTAAGGGGATTAAGTGCAAGTGAAATTCCACGCAAATGTACTCTCACTCCAAAAATCAGAAACTTAGTCTATGAATCCCACATCGGTCGGAGAGGGGAAGCATTCCTTATAAGAGTGTGGAAACCTCTCCCAAATAGACGCGTTTTAAAACCTTGAAGGGAAAGCCCAAATAGACAATATCAGCTAGTGGTGGGCTTAAGCGATTACAAATGGTATCAGAGTCAATCATCGAGCGGTGTGCCAGTGGTGTGCCAGCAAGGACGCTGACCCCAAGGGAGGTGGATTGTGAGAAAATACATCGATTGGAGAGGGGAAGCATTCCTTCTAAGAGTGTGGAAACCTCTCCTTTAATAGATTCGTTTTAAAACCTTGAAGAGAAGCTCAGAAGGAAAAGCCAAAGGAAGACAATATCTACTAGTGGTGGACTTGGGCGATTACATAGGTACAAAATCTGGAAGTCTTGAAAACTGTACCATTTCTCGAACCGTGAACCAGAGAAACCACTGGATCAATAACTATGTATACATCGACAGCTTCATAAGAACTCTAAACCCATTTTATTCATCCAAAGCCACTGATTGTCCTCTAATTTAGAAGGTGAAACATTCTGGACATTAACTTGAGGACATAACTCTCAATCTAAGTTCTTCAAACATGAAATGAACTTCATAACAGGTTTTTCTATTTTATAGGAAACCGTTGAATTAAGAGAAAGTGTACAAAACCAGGCTATAAAAAAACACCGGCAAAAATTCTTCAAACATGAAATTTTTTGAGTTCAAGAACATGGTAAGTGAAGGATTGAAAATTTTGACCCCTTGATCGAGAATAATCAATTGATCTGTGTTTAAGTTGACAACACAACAAAATAGTTAAACCCCTTTGTTCCTTTATTACCAAATACTATAGAAACTTTGAACTATGAACTAGAACAAGAATCAAATTTTAGCTTGATTAATGGAGAAATATCCAAGAATCTTCAGAAGGGTAATCAGTTGCAAAGGGGTTAAAGACAGATTCAGGAGTGGAGATGGCACGAGTAGGACTATGCCTTTGAGAATGAATTTGTTGGGCGAGGAAACCTTATTTAAACCTTATTATCCTTCTTAAGAACAAAGGTTGAAATGCATAAACAGATTGTATCCATATGTAATAAAAGATATCGATATCACCCAAGAAAACTAGTCTGGAAATGAATAAACTGCAAAACTCAGTGCAGTGCCATTACTAGTCAGAACGAACAATGTTTCCACCATAGTTCCCATGAAAGAGGAGAATGATCATTCTTAGTTCCAATTATAACATAAGGCAAACCATAAAGATCAATTCAATAGCATAATCCCTCAAAAACTTTAAAATCTCACCGAGTAAACCATCCAAATCTGTCGTCAAAGCTGCTTCCTCAGTTTCTTGTGCTTGTTCAACGTGTTCTTCCTCTTGTTCTTCAAAGTGTCAAACCAAATCAACCCAGAATTATCCGACCCACTTCATCCGCCTCAGATGCCGGCGACCCAATTTGTAAAATTGTGTTTGGAAAATACCCAAATGGAATTTCTGGGTAAATATTGAGAGAATTGGAAATGGGCCAAAAATCTGGCCCAAAATCTCCTTTTGGTGTTCATGCCCATCTGATCTAGTTTCTTACACTCCGAACTTGGAAAATCTGGCCCAAAATCTTTTTAAATAAATTAAGACAGCCAATATAATTAATTATATTAAGTAGTTAAGACATTTATACTTTTTTTCATAAGATCAAAATTTAATCATCTTATTATAAAATTATAAAAATATGATAAATAAAAATAAAAAATAATGGTTCATCATTATAATCTCGAAGGCAACAAAATAATTCTTATCCACGACGAAAATAAAAGAGTTTTTAATTTTTAGCTGTCTTCAAATTCACATTCCTATTTAAAAAAGAAAACAATTAGTGATCATAAATGTGTAGGCCCTAAACCAAACGAGGACAAAATAATTATCAATAGCCAAATTCATAAAGTGAAAAATAATAATAATAAAGTTTCGGCATGATATGATTATATTCTAAAAGAAGAGACAAGAGCAATAATGTTTCTTCTTCCATACGTGCAATATGATCATGATTAACAAAAACATCAAGAAATACTGTCACACATTTTAAATTTTTAAAAAGAGTTTCTCTTCCGTAATAATGGGATTACCCTACCAGAGGGACAATATGTCTAACTCTAATTAAGGCTACAATTATGGTATTAGATTCATAGGGTTAGGTTCATATGATTAATTTTGGAGTCGGGAATGTTAAGCCTAAGTCTAATTAGGGCTACAAATTTGTTGGTAATATGCATTATATAAATCCTAATCATTCACACCTAAGCTATTGTTGTTATTCTTATTTTCAAGGGACGAAAGTATATATTAAATCCAAGAAAAATAAAAAAGGAATTCGAAACATCAGCCATGATTGTTCCAGCTATCACTTGGACAAGTGAAGACATTAAAATGATAAGTCAATGCACTTACTCAAGGTGAGGTCTCTAGCTTGACAGAAGGATCGAGCCATTTACTATTGTGGTTCAAGTTGGAAGAATATGTTAGCCATAATCACTTAGCTAAAGTAGGAGTACGTGATGAACGTAGCTAGCCCATACCTCGGGCCGAACACATATGAGAGGGTCCCATAAGCATGGCACGTGTGCATCATGTAATTTGTCCACTCAGCCTCTTTTGTTGGCCATAGGACTCTTTCTTTGCTGTCTTAAAAAGAAGGATTTTAATTATGCACATGTGTCGGATTGCCAAATGGAAACATCCACATCAGCTACCGCACAACCCAAAAGCAAATCCAACTCATTCTTTTTTTTTTTTTCTTTTTTTTTTTTTTTTAATAATTAATGATTAAATTAAAATTTATTTCTTAAATTCTAATTTTATGTCTTTCTCTTAACTTTACAAAAAATATATTTAATATATTTCAAACTTAAAAATTGGATTTATTTCTTAAACTTTTGATTAGATCAATAAATTAAATAAATTAAATGATTGATTATTAGACACAAAAATAAAAATTTTAATATCATATTTTTTTTAATGTTTACGCTATCTTATCTTTCTTTCTATCTTGTTCTTCAGACGTTTTTCCTAAATTGGGGTCTTAACTATTTGTTTTCGGACGATCTTCTGCCGCCTTCTGACCATAGACTTTGTCTTAAGAGTTGGATTGTTGTGTTGTCCTTATTGGAGAGTCATAGCTTATTTCAATTAGGAGTCATTTGCTGTGCCTTATCTAAACTACTGATAGTCTTAGCTAGAACCAATTTACGTAACATGTGATGTCCCACATTGGTTGGGGAGGAGAACAAATCACCATTTATAAGAGTGTGGAAACCTTCCCCTACCAGACACAATATCAGCTAGCAGTGGGATCTAGGTCGTTACAAATGGTATCAGAGCCAAACACCGGACTATGTGCTAGCTTTCTCGTTGTTTCCCGAAGGGGGGTAGACACGAGGTGGTGTGCCAGTAAGGACGCTGGCCCTAAAGGGGGGTGGATTTGGGGGCGGCCCACATCGATTGGAGGAAGGAAAGAGTGTCAGCGAGGACGCTAGGCCCTGAAGGGGGTGGATTGTGATGTCCCACATTAGTTGGGGAGGAGAACAAACCAATATTTGCTAGTGATGGGATCTAGGTCGTTACATAACATTAGAGTCAAATGTGTCATGCCTTGAACAAAGATGAACAGAGACTCCTTAGAATGTCAAGTTTGGATCTTGGCCTTTCCAATCTGCCATCGTTACACAACATTAGAGTCAAATGTGTCCTGCCTTGAACAAAGATGAACAGAGACTTCTTAGAATGTCAAGTTCAGATCTTGGCCGCACGATTGGAAACCAATGGTTAGAGACGGAGTTCAAAAATTAAATGGGTATGTGTTGTTTGTTTAGGGAACAATTCACCAATTTTTTGCTAATGATGTTTTGACTTTTTACTACATAAAAGAAGAAAAGGAATGACCCAAAGTGTTTAAAACTTCCAAATGGGATCGTAAAGAATGGATAAACGTGAATGAAAACAAGTTTGGTGATGCTTTTTATTTGATTAAGTTAGGTAAAGTATGTTTGTAGTTAAATTTTATGTTTAATAAATGTATATTATTAGTGGAATAAGTAATAATGCATTGCACATAAAGTTGTAAAAAACAAACTCAAACAATGGGATTCGCTTTCTATATAAAGAAGGCAAAGAAGAGGGGGGAAAATGGGACCAAACCATTGGCTTAAGCTCAGTTCATATATGCCATGGAAGCTCCTGCAAGTTTCAGCCCTCTTACTATTGCTTTGAGCTTAGCCATGGCAGCAGTCATCCTCTGTCAGTTGCTGCTGAAACTCTTTGCAGCTGCAACGCCAAGCCCTAGCTTGCCTCCTGGCTGCATGGGCTTCCCCTTCGTTGGAGAGACTCTCAGCTTCCTCAAGCCCCATCATTCTAACTCCATTGGGACCTTCCTCCAGCGTCACTGTTCCAGGTAAATTCTAGTGTGAGATCCTACATTGGTTAGGAAGGGAACGAAGTATTCTTTATAAGCGTGTGGAACCTTTCTAACAAATGCGTTTTAAAAACCTTAAAGGAAAGTCCAAGGAGGAAAATATTTGTTGAGTCCTGAAGCGGGATGGATTGTGAGATCCTATACCGGTTGGGGAGGAGAACAAAACATTCTTTATAAGGGTGTGAAAACCTCTCTAGCAAGTGCGTTTTAAAAACCTTGAGAGAAAGTCCAAGGAGGAAAATATATGTTAGCGATGAACTTAAGTTTTTACACATGGTATCAGAACCAAACTCAAACACTGGACATGTGCTAGCAAGGAAGCTGAGTCCCAAAGGGAGGTGCATGAACTTGAGTTTTTACAAATGATATCAGAACCAGACATTGGATGATGTGCTAGCAAGGAGGCTGAGCTCCGAAGGGGGGTGGATTGTGAGATCTCATACCGGTTGAAGAGGAGAACAAAACATTCTTTATAAGGGTGTGGAAACCTGCATTTTAAAACCTTGTGGGAAAGTCCATAGAGTCGGGGTGGATTGTGAGATCCCACATCGGTTGAGGAGGAGAACGAAACATTGTTTATAAGAGTGCGGAAACCTCTCCCAAAGAGTTGGAGTGGATTGTGAGATCCCACATTGATTGAGAAAGAGAGCGAAACATTATTTATAATGGAGTGGAAACTCTCCTTAACACGTTTTAAAATATTGTGGGAAAGCCCAAAAAGAGGACAATATTTACTAGCCGACTTGTGTACTTACATACACCGTTGGCATTGTGTATAGGTTTGGGAAGGTTTTCAAGTCTCATCTATTTGGTTCGCGGGCGATAGTGTCATGTGATCGAGAGCTTAACATGTTCATTCTTCAAAACGACGACAAACTTTTCAAAGTGAGTTATCCCAAGGCCATGCATGGCATTCTCGGCAGTAATTCTTTGATCATCGCCGCCGGAGACACCCACCGGAAGCTCAGAAACGTCGTCGTTAGCTTTGTCAGCTGGTGCAAGTCCAACCCCACTTTCCTTCACTGCGTGGACAAGCTCTCTGTCTCTTTAATGGACTCGTGGAGATCCCAAACTCGTGTGCTTTTCTGCAAAGAAGTGAAAATGGTAAAAATAAATAAAAAATACAAATAAATTATGACATAAAAATTGAATATTTCTACAAAATTTTGAATTATTATTTTTTTATTACAGTTTGCTTTGAGTGTTATGGTGAAGGAATTGTTGGGCATTGACGCGAACGAGTCGATCGGGTCGAGAATATTGGACGAGTTCGAAACTTATATGAAAGGCTTTGTTTCTTTACCTCTGAATCTCCCTGGAACTCCATACTATAAAGCTGTTAAGGTTGTTCTCAATCTCTTTCTTCTATATCCAATATATTTCTTCAAATTTTGATTCGTACATCTAACCGTATAAAACTGCTACATGATTCAGGCCCGTGCGAAGCTTTCGGGCATCGTGAAAGAGATTATGAGAGAGAGGAAAAAGAAGGGATTAGTGGTAGGGGTGGAAAAGGAAGGGGATGATCATGAGAACTTTCTAGACGTGATAATGTCAAATTGGAAGCTTGATGAGGAAGAGATTGTGAGCGTTGTGTTGGACATATTGCTCGGAGGATACGAGACAACAGCTACTCTTATGGGATTGATTGTCTACTTTCTTGCACATTCACCTCCCAATGTTCTTGCAAACTTAAAGGTATCTAAAATCATGAATAAGATCGTTCAATTCTAATGTTGTGACATATTGTAACAGTCCAAGCTCAGCGTTAGTAGATATCTCCGTAATACCTCTCAAGACGTTTAATACGCGTATATTAGGGAGAGGTTTCCACAACCTTAACGATATAGGATCTCACAATTCTCCTCTTTTCGAGGCTCAGTGTCGACACTTGTTCCCTTCTCCAATCGATGTGGGACCCTCCAATCTACCTCCCTTCGAGGGCCCAGCATCCTTGTTGGCACACCGCCTCATGTTCATCTCCTTTCAAGTCTCAGTCTCCTCACTGACAAATCGCGTATGGTGGTGTCTGGCTCTGATACCATTTGTAATAGTCAAAGCTCACTACTCGCACGTATTGTCCTTCTTGGGCTTTCCTTTTTGAGCTTCCACTCAAAGTTTTTAAAACGCATACGTTAGGGAGTGATTTCCACACCCTTATAAAAAAAAAATGATTCGTTCTCCTCCCCAATCGATGTGGGACCTCACACGTATATTTTAAATTCTCATGCATCTAACGAAGTCGTTAAAACGATGATAATATGATGATGATGATGCAGGAAGAACATGAAGCAATAAGAAATGGTAAAGGGAAGGGAGAGTATCTGAATTTAGAAGATTACAAGCAAATGGAGTTCACATGCAATGTAAAAACATAACTATGGGAGCTTTTTAAAGTGCTTTTTTCTTTCTTTTTCTAAACCAATATTAGATTCATAACTCTTAACACAGGTGATATATGAAGCCATGAGATGTGGAAATGTGGTCAAATTCTTACATAGAGAAGCCATTAAAGATGTCAAATTCAAAGGTAAAATTCATAATCCTAATTTTTAATATAATTACTTGCAGCAGCAGCAGCAGCAGCAGCTATTGAATTTGATTTATGGGACAGACATTTTCATTCCTTCGGGATGGAAAGTTCATCCAGTCTTCTCAGCCATTCATCTGGATCCAACCCTTCACCCATATCCTCAACAGTTCAATCCATGGAGATGGAGGGATGATAAAGAAATGAGCAAGAAGGTGACGCCCTTTGGTGGAGGCCCAAGGCTCTGTCCTGGGATTGAGCTTGCCAAGCTAGAGATAGCGTTCTTCCTCCATCATCTTGTCCTGAATTATAGGTCAGTGTTTAATTTATACACTTCCATTCAAAACAAGCGCAGATGAATATGGCTTTTTGTTTCTTTTTGGTGAGTTCTTAGGTGGAAGACAAGCGCTGATGAATGTCCACTGGCTTACCCATATGTTGAATTTAAAAGGGACTTATTGCTTGAGATTGAGCCCTGTAGTTGCTGAAATCAAAGGCTGATTAATTAAGGGAATTCTATTGTCCTAAGCTTTTGTATGCTATGATATATCTTGTAATAATGTAATGGTGTCCGAATATATATATTCATCAAATTAGTTAATACTTGTTTGTTATTTCTACACAACATCGGGTGGAGAGAAGAATGGAACATTCCTTGTAAAAGTGTGAAAATTTATCCCTAGCATGACCGTTAGCCGATATTGTTGGCTTTAGCCTATTACGTATTGCCGTCAGCCTCAAGATTTTAAAATGATTCTAAAACGTATTGGGAGATGTTTATACATCCTTCTAAAAAATGTTTTTTTCCCCTCTCCAATCGACAGTCAGATCTTACCATCCACTGCTCTTAGGACTATAACCCTTCTACTAAGGGGAGATTTCTACCCATTTATAGAAAAATTGATTTTCGACCGTGGGGTTGGACACGCTCATTTTATGATTAAACTTAAAGAAGGTAAATTTAATATAAATTTAGGGGGAAAGATTAATTAGAGAAGTTTTAAATGGTGAATTTTCTAAATCTTGTCTAATAAAAGATATAAATATTCAAAATATAAATATAGTGAAACAAAAATTATATTTTATGTTTTCGTTTTTGGTAAATATATATAAATTTAAATAATTATTTGAAATATGTTGGATAAAATATTTGAAAATTGTAAAATTAAGAAAAGAAAAATTAAAAATCGAGGGGCGCGGCAACCGACCGAAGCGGTTCACGTTCAGTTGATCCCGATTACTAAAACCGCTAGATTCGGTTCTATATAAATATATTGAATCGAACCGCTTCAAATTAAGCCGATTTTCCCGGGGTTTTCTTCGCTCATTCACTTTGCGGTGCCCTTGTTCTTAATCTCGGGCGGCTGCTAGCTCTTTTATCTCCGCATTGCAATCCGATTGCTGCAGTAGTTTCATCGGAATCAACTCAATCTCCGTTGTTCGTTTGTTCATCCGAAACAGTTGCAGAACTTGTTTCGTCTCTTCATTCGCGCCGCTCACTGTCGACCATTGTTTCTGTCCCTCGCACGCGTAACAGGTTCTTCTCATAAATCTCTCTCTGTTGTTCGGAACTCACTATCTCTTAATGTTCCTCTAGGCTTACGCGCAGTAAACATATTTGGTAGCAGAATTGGATTCTGAACTGAATGTCTTAATTAGGGTTCTGTTCGATTAGAAAAATCAGCAGTGGATTAATGAAAGGTAGTTTGTGTAGTGTGAGTAATTCATGTGTGCGACAATAGAGCTCTGATGTTATACATATTTTTCTTATAGCTGCAATGCTTTTTTAGTTATTGTATTTGTTACTTGAGGTTGTTTATCTTGTCTTGTAGTTAGGATGCCCAAGGAGGAGAGCTTTGAAGTTAATTTAACAACTGATTGTAGCCCGGAATCTAGTAAGAAATTAAAGGGAAGTAAAAAGAAGAAGAAGCAGTTATTGGTGGAAGGTGTAGATGTCATGGAAAGGAATGTGGAAGGATCTGTTGAGCTGTGGGAAAGCAACATAAACTCTGAAGTGAAAAATAAGAAAAAGAGAAAGAAGAGTACTAAACAATGTGTAGTGGAGAACTCTATCCAGGCTGAGGCAGGAGAATATGAAATTAAAGCAGAGAGATCTGTGAAAGAGGGCAGTCCTTTGTCTGATGGTGGAAGTGAGAAAAATGAAATTCTTGAGGAGAGGCAATTTGCGTTCGAAGATGATGAGAATGAAAGGGCAGACAGCACAGTTAGAGAAACATCTGGAGAGAAGATTTTAGAGACTAACAATGGTAGAACAGATCAAAGGAATATAAAGAGGAAGAAACGACTCTTAAAGGAAGTTGCAAATGCGGACATGCGTGGAATTTGTTACTTGAGCCGTGTTCCTCCACATATGGATCCTTTGAAACTTCGTCAGATCCTCTCACAGTATGGGGAAATACAAAGAATTTATCTTGCACCCGAAGGTAATGAATAATTATACAAATATTTGCCTTTTCTCTTAGTTTTACTGTTGCTTCAAAATTTGGGTTGCATATTCGTTTGTTCTTTTGTTCAATTTCTGTCATTTAGTTTAGAAGGAATTGTATTCTATTTTACTCATTCAAGGTAATTCATGCATTCATGTTCAGACGCTGCAAATCAAGTAAAACGAAAGCGTGCAGGAGGGTTTCGAGGACAATTTTTTTCAGAAGGGTATACTCACATTTCTGACAACTTTTATTTTTTCAAATTTATATGAAGTTAATGGTTAGTGCATGCCCTTGAAGATGCTTGGCTTGTCAAAGGGGTTAGTTTTAGTTACTGATCTGTATTTTCCTTATACGTGCTATGCAGATGGGTTGAATTTACTGATAAAAGAGTTGCCAAGAAGGTGGCTAATATGTTAAATGGCGAACAAATAGGTAAACTTTTATTCGTATATGCATGCTTGTATCTGACATCCTGGCTCGATACATGACTTCTGCTTTCTCTTTGGGGGATGATGGAAGTCGTATTGGGCTGGTCTAGAGAGCCCTGTTCTTCAGCATAAGAAAATTAATTCTCCTATGGCATGCATTAGGTGCTTCATAATCAATTTGATCGGGGTTATGTTTACCAATTACCATGCCCTGCTCTTGAACATTTTTATAATAAAAGATTTCTGAAGTTTCTTTATGTTCTTAGTCGTTTCTCTACCTGTTTTACATTTTCTTAGGAGGAAGGAAGAGGTCATCTTTCTACTATGATCTCTGGAATATCAAATATTTGAGTAAATTCAAGTGGGATGATCTTACTGAAGAAACTGGTACACACCTCAAAGACTTGATCCTGCCCCATTTTAGTTTACAACACTGTTACTGATGTTGAATATTTTGCAGCTTACAAGCATGCCATTCGGGAGCAGAAAATGGCTTTAGAAATTTCTGCCGCGAAGAGGGAGAGGGATTTCTATCTTTCTAAAGTTGATAAATCTCGAGCATTGAAATCCATTGAAGAACGGCTAAAGAAGGTACATTGAAAAGCCTCTCTGAAATATTACATGCATCACTATCTCAGCATGCACTCTTAATATCTTTGACATTTTGGGGATTTAGGGTTGGTTTGGTAGGCAATCTGAAAACAAAATTTTGAAAACAAGGGATTCAATAAAAATAGAATTGTATTTCGTATTTTTCAGATGTGTTTTGTAACAGATTTAAAAATTGGATTCCAATTTAAACAACGACTCAAAATGCGTTCTTTAATATTTTTGTCGACTATGAAACTAGATGAAGTTGCAAAAACAAATATTACATTGAATGTTATGAACATGTTCTTTCCTAGTTATTATTTTATTATATCATATAATTTATAATATTAATATACATATTTTAATTTAACAAAAGTAATTGAGTTTATAACATGAAATACTATATTTACTTGAAATTTATATTTTTTTAATATGATTTAAATCAAAACCTTGATACAAAGAAAATATAGAAACGTTGTTTTCAGAATTTTCACTACTTAGATCATATAATTCGAAAACAATTTTAAAAAATACATTTTTTAAATGCCCATTCACCTAAGTTAACTCATTGAATTTGAAGACATAAAAAAGGCTCCAAAGTGCCCGCTAAACCGGCCTTGTAACTATCAATTGAGTTTGTTCATCATAGTGAGCTTGGGAAATACAAACACTTACCCTCTTTTTATGATGGTCTACAGAAGCAGAAGTTGCGAGAAGATTCAGAAATGAATTCTGAACTTGCTGATAGCCAGAAACTCCCAAAACTGATCCGCAACTTCCCACAAACACAACCAGTTGCAGGTTCTGCAGTACAAGACAAACCAAAACTATCTACAAATTTCCTTGCTGAGGTAAGTAATAACGTATTATTTACAACCAAACCTCGTCTCATTCTCATGTTTTACCTACAGTCATGTTATCAGATTTTATCTTGTGAATCTTTGTTCGTTTGGTATCATCTTTGAAATGGTAATACGTATTTTTAACTCTATATTTTTCCAAATTCTACAAATAGTGTTTGTATTGCCCACTTGTCGGCAACTCAACTATAAGAGGTCAAAGGTTCACCCATTGAATTCAAAAAAATGAAATAATGTTCCTATTAGTAGTAGTAGTGGTCAATTAGTTCTGTATTCAAAAGTATGTTATTTAAAAGCATGTCAAACTCTCATTAAATGATAACCTCTTATAACCTACCAGAAATCTCTCTTCATTGAATCTGTTAGAATTTATTTATACCTTTTTATAACACCAAGGTCTTGGCTATTTTCTCCTCTTCTGCAGGTGTTTGGAGGTTCCTAGTCCTCCAATTTCCGAATGCTAGTAAAGAGATGTACGCCGAGGGGTTTACTACGTAGGGACACTATGGCTTTTTGGTAGGCAGAGCCAATCAAATCTTTGACATATCAATTTATTTGTGGATGCAAGAATGTGGAGGAGTTGTTGTAGCATTCTATATTTGAATCAATTCTTTTTGCATTTCATAATTTGTGAAGCATATAGGTCCATCTATTTATTTGTGGATGTTAGTATTTATGGTAGTCTCATAGCCCAAAGGCGGCTAGACCGTTGATTTATGCGCACAAATGCACAAATTCACGTCTAGAAATCTAAACTTAGTTTGATCGATTGATTAAAATATATATCTTTGACGAAAAGATTAAATATTTGAATACAAGGAAAATAATATTTTCATGTAATTATTAAAAGTAAGTTGATTCACAAGAAAAGTTAAAGAAAAGTAAAAACAAAGGGAGGGTGGCATATATCGATCAAGCTATTATGTCTCATTTGCATTAATTTGATGGTTGAGTCATGAACAATACAAATTAAAGTCCTACGTCCAAACTCCCACCAGAAATTTTTATGTTTGTTCAAATATAATTTAATGCTCTCTCTCCTCATATAACCATAGTCACTTTATAATTAAAACAATAAATGAGAAATATAAACTTACACGCTTACTGTAATAATGTACTATCCAACCTAAGTTTATTGATTAAGATGTTACATTCTCATCCTCACACATAAGTTAGATATTAAATCTCCATTCCTACTTGTTGAACTAAAAGTTCAATAATAAGCATAAAATAAAATATGTGTAAGAGAAAATAGCTAATTTCCGTATGATTAAATTCAAAGGAGAAATCAAATAGTTCTTTATGTCAAAGTTATTGTGATAAAAAGTTTAAAAGTAATATCCGTCTAATTGGATAATATTTATGAAATTGAAAATAAACAAATTAATGTGAACCAAACTCATAATAAAATCAGGATTCAAATTTCTTCACATTCAAAGCAGAGATCTGATAAATCATAAGAAAACATAATTTAAATGGAAAAAAAATACAAATACAAATATTTAGTTAGAGGTTGAGGGAATAAGTTGGGGCGAAATTTTGAAGGGTAGAATGGTGATTTTTATGGCATTTGATGGAGCTGGGATTCACCTGAAGAAACAAATAATTTCCAGCAAAAAGATCCCCCAAATACGCTTCCCCTTCCCTAAACCTCTTCACAACCTTCGCAATCGAGCCTCTCATGGCCGTCACCAGCCGCGATTTCCTTCTCAACAGCTTTCTCAGGCTTGGAACTCTGAGTTTCTTCAACCTCCTCCCAATCGAAGCCCTTCTGATTCTGAACCACCGCTTCGATCTTCCGACGAATCTCCTCCTCCTCCTCCTCCTCTCTTCTCCTCGTCTCGATCTTCCAAACGCCTCCTCAAATTCCTCGCTGTATCTCAGCCTCCGGTACCGGAACTTGCCTGGCGCCGCGGTGGTGTCGAGGTCCGGCATGGCGGTTTCGATGAGTTTGAGAAGAGAAGCAGTGAGTGAGAGGGCATTAATAGGAAGAGAGATCGATCGTTGAGTGCATTTATGGCTTCGCAACTGGACGTTGGGATTCATATGGTGCGGAGGGTTTTGCTTTCTTTTATATATATATATATATATTTATTTTCTCTTTCTTTTAAGAAAGTCAATTCACATGCATTTCTTGAATTCATTTTCTTTATATATATATAAGCCATTATTTATTTATTTGTAGTTGGAGAAGCCATAACTATGGTCTATTATAGAAATTTTGAAATTAGCTTAGATGAACCAATGCCCGACACGGGCATGATCAACTTTGTTGGTCGAGGCCAAACCCACATGGTCGACCAAAGTCCAAGTCAGGCGAGGACCCCTAAAGACAAGCCTAGCATGTGGATCAAGGCTCCTAGGACGTGCAACATATTGACACTCTTTAAATCGAACTAAATATTTGATTGGGCATTTGTTAGCAAACACCAAACAAATGTGCAATTTGCTTATTTTATAGACCTTTTCATCTTCTTTGAGCGAGATGATGCTGATTAGAGCTATTCACTTTAACTAAATCTATGCATCAACGATAATCACTGTGAAAGTTGATTAGTATTAATTTGGATTAATTAAATAAAAGAGACAATAATATTAGATAAGAAAGAAAGAAAATCAATAATTAATCACGTTAACGCTAAGCATAATATAGAAGGCCAACCAAACCAAACCAAGCATTAGTATTACGCGTCTTATATTATGGTCATGCATATTAATTGCAATCATTAATATTCACACCAACACTATGCCTTTCATTTCCTTTGTTCTTGGAGACCACATATGGACACAATCTTAAATACCCTCGTGCCCATAATACTAAATTTATCCAACTATTGCTGATGTGTTAATTATCTAGTGGTGCTTAATCGAGAGGGAAACTGGCCCCAATTAGTAAAGTTAGACTAATTGTTATACTATCATCATTTACGTATCGACATGTACTCGCACACTTGCATGACGTTTTGGACTGACTTCATAATACACGACATATAAGCATGTTCAAGCGTCACATTTATCGTATAATTAAATGCAAATTATGAATCACAATAAATCATACATATCCATCCTAACCCTAAGATTCATTAAATTTTCACTTATATTAAAATGAACCATAAATTTTCTTAGCCTCAAATGATTGTAAGTGTACCTTTGACCGAAGGAGAATTTTGTTGGATTTTTTTCATTAATTAATGATTTAATTTTAATAATTTTATTTTTAATATAATATTATTCTTTTTATAAAAAGTCAAATTTATTAATGTAATATTGAATAATATGTAAGTTCAACTAATAACTTAAATGATCTATAATATATGGATAAAGTTGGATGTCATGCCTAATAATTCTGTTAGTACGACATATTTCGTAATTGCTATAAATGATTTGATTCAAATCATTGTCACGAACACATGTAAGTATGAGTATTCTATATAATAAGTTTGTATAAAACTATTCCATAAAATATTTAATCTCTCTTTATAAATATTTTAATTGAATCGACGGTGACACTCCACTAAGCCTAAATCTTTCCATTTTTATATTATGAAGCATCCCATGTCTTCAATAATTTAAATTTAGTCCTTTTGTAAAATTTTAATAAATTTTAATTTCTAGCTAATCAATTAATTAGTTTTATCAAGATTCTTCTTCATTAATTAAACCAAACAAAAACAAAAAACAAAAAGAAAATTTGAGATCAATATTAATTTTTTTTTTTGTTCTCTTCTGATTTCGCGCCGAGCGACAGTTATAATTTAATCCAGAATCCCGTATTTTAAAAGATACCTCCCTCCACTACACAAATCCGCCATTGAAATCCATTGTTTTTTCTTCTAGAACTGTGTAACCCGTGCATCCATTTTTGAAGGTTGCTCCAATTTTCATCTGCTCCCTGCTGAGGTATTTTCATTTTTTGGTTATGTTTTGCATCAATTCTTAGAAAATCGTCAACAAGATGTTTGTTAAAATGCTTATTCTAGACACTATTCTCAATTTGGGATTTTGGGTTCTCGATTTGCCAAGGCTTACTCGGAGTGATCGCTAATAATTGGCTATGCTGGTCACAAAACTCAAATCGTTGATGGAAAATTAGAAAACCCCACCAATGTTTTTGGGGGGCGTTCCTTTTTCTGTTTAGGTTGTGCTGTGTTGAGTGAAATTTGTGTTTGTTTACGTCCTATATTTGGCTGTTTTCAATGTCGTAAATTAAGGGATGTAGCTGAGTTGTCTGCAGATAAGACTATCTTCTACGTCGGCTCGGTTTCACGGGTTTACATGAACAAGTCATAGGTGCCGCCGTTTGTTTTGATTTGTTGAATTCGTTTTCAATTCATTCCCACACACCTCGTCCTTCGATTCCTACACGCATCTGCAGTGTTTAATTAGGAGGTGTATTTTCTTTTCTGTCCACTATATTGTAATAATTCCTTGGATTTTGATTTGCCTGCGATCTTTGTATCTTGCATTGAGATTCATATAGCAGGATTTTGTTGGGTTCTTCTGTATAGACCTTTTATTTTGCTTGATGGGGGCCAAAAGTTCAAGGGAGGCCTCGTTCTATCGCTCAACTCCTTCTTCTTCTTCTTCGTGGGATCGCGGTGGGTATTCTCATTCGTCATACGGACATGAAACCCCAAGTCATAGGCCTCAGCAATCGTATTCTCAATCTTCATATGGACATGAGACCCCAAGTTATATGCCTCAGCCAACCTATCCTTCCCAGCAGTATTATACATCCCCTCCTCAAGAGGCCTATGGGAACGTCGATAATGGCAGGAGATTGGATAGGAGATACTCGATGATTGCTGATGATTACCATTCGTTAGAAGAGGTAATTTGTAAATGGGTTTAGGATTTGAATGGGAATTGATGCATACTTTACATTTATGGAATGGTCTGTTGAATCTTCTTCTCGTTAGAAGAGGTAATTTGTAAATGGGTTTAGGATTTGAATGGGAATTGATGCATACTTAACATTTATGGAGTGGTCTGTTGAATCTTCTTCTTTACGCTTCATTTACATCTGTTGTTTATCTCATTTATAAAGGAACTTTAAAAGAAAATCGACCCTTTAATCAGGGGATTTGCTTTGCTTCGCTTCTTAGAGAGATGAAGTAATCTTCAGTCTTTTTCAGGTAACACAGGCTCTTAGAGTTGCTGGCCTCGAGTCTTCCAATCTTATTGTTGGCATTGATTTCACCAAGAGCAATGAGTGGACAGGTGAAGCATTAATTCTTTTCTTTTTTGCGTACAATATATGGGCTAATGTTTGTAGTGGGTCATTCCAATTTGGCATATACATTTTCAAATAGGTGCAAGGTCGTTTAATAGACGGAGCCTACATCATATTGGAGACCACCCAAATCCTTATCAACAGGCCATATCAATTATTGGAAAAACATTGGCTGCTTTTGACGATGATAGCTTAATTCCCTGCTTTGGATTTGGAGATGGTTGGTATCTTTTCTTTTCTTTGCAAAGCTCTTGACACATTAAAAGGGTTGCCGCTCACTTTACTGAATTGGCAGTATCAACTCATGATCAAGAGGTCTTCAGTTTCTTCCCAGATGAGGAGAAAGTTTGCAATGGATTTGAAGAAGTATTGAGTCGTTACCAAGAAATTGCCCCACATCTACGACTTGCAGGTTTGTTTAATACATCTACAATGCCTTTCTGATATTTGAAGGACTTGTCTCTTTGATATCCAATTTGATCTTTAATTCTCCTGGCTTTGTGGTAGGACCGACTTCATTTGCACCTGTTATTGAAATGGCCATGACCATTGTCGAGCAGAGTGGAGGTCAATACCATGTCTTGCTAATAATTGCAGATGGACAGGTAGGTCTAAATGTCTGATTTCCTGCGTTTATGTGAGATTCCACGTCAGTAGGAGAGGGGAACAAAACATTCTTTATAAGGGTGTGGAAACCTCTCCCTAGCAGACGTGTTTTAAAAACCTTGAGGGAAAGTCCGAAAGGGAAAGCTCAAGGAGGACAATATCTGTCAGCGGTGGGCTTGAGCAGTTACCGTTTAAATTATTAGATTATCTGTTTGCTACTTCATATATTTTTTAAGTGTTTCCCTATGCTCAGGTGACTAGAAGTGTAGATACAGAACGCGGGACACTTAGTCCACAGGAACAAAAGACTGTTGATGCCATTGTTGAAGCAAGGTGAAAATGGAGCTCTTACATTCCTCCTGCTCCCTGCTTTTACTCTCCACAGCTCTAAGCACTACGTCTCTCCGTGCAATAATAGTATATGCTTTCATTTCACTGCAGCAAGTTCCCTCTGTCAATTGTTTTAGTTGGAGTTGGAGATGGCCCCTGGGATATGATGAGAGAATTTGACGACAATATCCCATCACGCGCATTTGATAATTTTCAGGTTGGTGTTATTAGTTTCATTCATCTCTACATGCATACTTACATACCTATATATACATGTATATGCATACATACACTTATATGCACGGATGCAGACTTTGCAGTTCTATATTTTCCTCTTTCGTCCTCTCTGCCATCGAGGTTCCGTTTTATTTTTCATTAACTCTCTCTTCCGCTGTCTAGTTTGTAAATTTCTCAGAAATTATGTCAAAGAATATACCTACATCTCGGAAAGAAACTGAGTTTGCTCTTGCTGCACTAATGGAGATTCCCTCCCAGTACAAGGCTACGATGGAGCTTGGTGTTTTGGGGTAAGAGGTTATTTCCTGCTTCAGTTTTTCTTTTGCATCTGAAGTAATTGTTTATTGTCATCTTTTAATTCTGTGCCTCAGTTTTGATCCAGAACTTGTATTAGAACTATAAAATCTTTGATGGGTCTCAGAAACAATCCTAATGTCTCCTGTTTTCTATTTTTCCTATTGATGACGTTTTTGTTTACTCAAGCAGTGATCACAAAAGCGTGTCGCCTCAGAGAGTTGCACTTCCTCCACCAGTCTATGGCGCAGCAGCTTCTTTTGGTAGTTCAAAATCTTTCAGTAATTCAAAGCCTACCTTGTCTTCCAGTTATGAGCCAAGTGTGCCATCTTTCCCCGAACACCGAAATCTTACTAGAACTAGTACAGCGCCTTCTATAGCAAGCTCAACTTATGATAATCAGGTCTGTCAACTTTTATCTCGTCTGTCATGTTTTCTTCACCCATTTTCTTAATATCTAGAATCAAACGAATCATGCTTATCATACAATGTAATATCAGTTTCATAGTGGGCGCAACTTTTAGCCTGAAAGAAAATGACATTTTCCTGCAAGTGAATAGTTTGAAAAGAATACTAATTGCACTTCAACATCAATCCAAATAAAGCATCCTTGTTGCTTTGAATTGTGCAACAGTAACCATTTTTCGTGTCGCATGTTCGCATGTGAGATTGTCACGATCCATTACTTATTTCTTCCTGTCTATCCTTTTTGTTTTTAGATTTTGATTGGGATCTTTCCTAATTGATGACATAGGCAAAAAGTGTTCATCAAAGTAGTATTTTTTGAAAAATGAATGAAAAAACTAGTTTTTTATGAAGTTTAACGAGACTAGCTTTCTACTGATCTTGAACAGCTCTGCCCCATTTGCCTCAGCAATCCAAAGGACATGGCTTTTGGCTGTGGACACCAGGTGAGATTAATGTTGTTTCTCTCTCAACTTTTGTTTGACATATTACGGAACAGAACATGAATCAATAATCCTGAACTGAATTTGCTTTTGAATGATGAATGTTTTGTTCATTACAGACGTGTTGTGAATGTGGACAAGACCTCCAGACATGTCCCATATGTAGGAGCGCCATTCACACCAGGATAAAGCTTTACTGAGGCGTCTTGGTTTCCTGCTTTGTTGAAATTTTTTGTAATCTATTCCTTAATTTATCCGAAATCATGTCCAATCTCTGAATGCATTGGTTCATATGAGATGTTTGGGTTATGTTCTTCATATACACTATGCGAGTTGGCCATTGATTTGTGTAGTTAAGAAAAAATGAAGAACTTTCCAAGTTCCTAATTTCGTATATGCCATTGCAATCTTGGTTTAAGATTATATTCTTTGAAAAAATTGGGTCCAGTTAGTTTCCAATATGAGAATGTATAGGTTATACATTAAGGACTCCTCGTCCTCGTCTTCTACCTATGTCAATCTTCATTCTCGTGAAGTTTTCTATTTACGTTTGTGTGGGTTAGGGTGAGAATTTTGTACTAGAAATTTTTAATTTCTAAAAATTTAAAGTTTAATATACAACGTAGTTAAACTAATTTTTAAAAAATTTAATTTTTTTAATATACTTAAACAAACGAAGATGTTTATTATAAGAGATCTTTATGTTCTCACTTCGTACTTCATGTAAATGGATATGTTTTTTTTAACCTCAAACTGGTCGGAGGTCTAGTACAATAGGTAATAGAGGTTTTGGGTTTTAGTAGTAGTTGACAACTCCCAAGGCCAAATCAGTCAAATCAAGACGTTTTTTAGTTCAACCTATATTCGAAATTTTCCTAGAATTGGTAAGGCAGAATGAGAGATAGCAATTACCAATGTAGCGATTACCAATGAGGCTGTATTTATTAGTATCTTCTGGTTCGTCGTGATATATTAAATGTAATTCAATTAAAATTGATATATATGTTTTGGTAAAACATTTATTTATTTTTTCTTTTTCCAAATATGCAATTTAGAATAATAGGAAAAATGATTGATAACTAGTAACTTTTATTTTTTTTCCTTGAATAAAATTAAATATTGTGAATTTAAGAGAATTATTAATAAAGTTAAATATTATGAATTTAAGTTAGCATTATAAATAAAATTAAATACTTTGAATTAAGTCTGTGATAAGTGTTGCAATTAGGGGCCCTCTGGCATGGCGAAAATACGATGAACATTCAACAGTGAGAATTAAGTACGTACTGTACACGCGAATCCATTCAATCTCTTCGGCATCCCAACGATAGCGAAATCTCATGCCTCTCACCCTTCTTCTTCACGCCTTTTCCTTTCTCTGATTCTGAATCTTCACTCTGTTTCCCCTGATTCATCTCTTTCGCCCTGTACCTCTAGCAATGAAGCACAAGACCCACTCCCTTTCCCCCACTCGCCGACTTAAGCTCCTTCTACTCTGCCTCATCCTTCTTCTCGCCCTCCTCTGTCTCTATTATGGATCCTCTCTCGCACCCAGTTCGCGTAGATCTGATGCCGAGGATTCCTTCGGCTCTGATCCGGTTCTTGGTGCGGTCGGTGTCAGTCGCGATGTGGGTCACTTGCATGAACTTCCGGAGCTCAATCTCGAGGTCCCTGGGAGCATTCCTGTAAGCATCACTTCCTTGAATTCTTGTTTTTGCAATTTTGGTGAAGTGGAACCCTGGAAATGTGCTTCGCTTCTTGAATCGGTTTTCTTGTTGTGCTTTGTTTTGAGCTGAAATGTTTGCTTCTTTATGCCCTTTCAGATCTGTGATGAACGGTATTCAGAGTTGATACCTTGTTTGGATAGAAACCTTATTTATCAATTGAAATTGAAGCTCAATTTGAGTTTGATGGAGCACTATGAGCGGCATTGCCCCCCTCCTGAACGCCGCTATAATTGTCTCATTCCTCCTCCTACTGGTTACAAGGTTGGTTATTTGTAGTAATGTAAACAATAGCTACTTATAGAATAGTTTGATTCCAACGTAATTATAATTAGAGTTTCAGATCCCAATAAGATGGCCAGCGAGTAGGGATGAAGTGTGGAAGGCAAACATACCGCATACACACCTTGCACAAGAAAAATCAGACCAGAACTGGATGGTTGTGAATGGGGATAAGATCAATTTTCCTGGAGGTGGCACTCATTTTCACTATGGAGCTGATAAGTATATCATTGCACTTGCGAAGGCGAGTTGCTTTTTTTTTCTCTCCATTGTCAATCCTCGATGTGTCGTAGAGTAAATATTAATCTCAAATTTGAGTAATTTGACAACTTCCCAAGTGGCAGAATTTGCTTCTATGTTCATTTTTTTTTTTCTGCAAATGAATGGATAATGTGTGGTAACCCAACCCACGGGCATGAGATTCATTTCTCTTTGTAAAATGCTTACTATTCTTCTTATGCGTGTAGATGCTTAAGTTCCCTGGTGATAAGCTCCACAATGGTGGAAATTTACGGAATGTCCTAGATGTGGGCTGTGGGGTTGCAAGTTTTGGAGCATATCTTCTTTCACACGATATTATTGCTATGTCTCTGGCTCCTAATGATGTGCACGAGAATCAAATACAATTTGCACTTGAGAGGGGTATTCCATCAGCTCTTGGTGTTTTGGGAACAAAAAGACTCCCTTATCCTAGTAGATCATTTGAGTTGGTTCATTGTTCTCGATGTCGAATTGATTGGCTACAGAGAGATGGAATCCTCTTATTAGAACTTGACAGGTTATTGAGACCTGGAGGTTATTTTGCTTACTCCTCCCCTGAAGCTTATGCACATGATCCAGAAAATAGAAGGATCGGAATTGCTATGAATGACCTCCTGAGGAGAATGTGCTGGAAAGTTGTTGCTAAAAAGGATCAAACTGTTGTATGGGCTAAGCCAGTGTCTAACAGCTGTTATTTGAAAAGGGCTCCTGGGACTCTTCCACCTTTGTGTGATTTGGAAGATGATCCAGATTTGACTTGGAACGTGTCAATGAAAGCATGCATTTCCCGATACTCTAAAAGTGAGTGTCAATATGCTTTTCAGCCACATTCCCTCTACTCTTACTTACTGTTACGAATTTTCTACTTAACTGATCCTCACAGTTTTAGGTGGTTTCATTCTTTTTTCTTTTTCTTAAGGTTTTGTAAAAATGTTCTGATTTATACATACACAAGAATATGACTGTCATTAAGCAATGGAGTTGCATATTTCAACAGAGTCTTCCTTGACTTTCTATCAACTATAGCTGTGTATGCTTATTTCACTTTCTTTTCGTAAGCATATGGCTTTTTTGTGTATATCTCGATGTTCATTTATATTCTTCTCTTTGAACATATCACTGGAACAGAAATGCACAGGCTAAAAGGAAGTGGACTAATTCCTTGGCCACGTAGACTTACTTCAGCTCCTCCCCGTCTTGAAGATGTTGGTGTCAGTGCAGAAGAATTCAAAGACGACAGTGTAAGTTTTTTTAAAGGTGCCAATGTCGTCCATTGTTTTTAAACATTAGCAGCAACAAATGCTATTCTATTATTTACTGTTTCTTATGACATTCTAGAAGCCTAAGGGGAATATTCAATTTATGCAGAATGTTTGGCAACTTAGAGTGGCAGAATATTGGAAAGAAATGAGAGTTGTTTTACAGAGGAACTCCATCAGAAATGTAATGGATATGAATTCCAATCTTGGGGGGTTTGCTGCTGCACTAGTTAATGAAGCTGTCTGGGTGATGAATGTTGCTCCTGTCAATTCATCTGCAAAATTAAAGATTGTTTATGATAGAGGCTTGTTGGGAACTGTTCATGATTGGTATGCACTTTACCTGGTCACTCCTAGCTTGAATTTGGACCTAAATCTGCTACGTTATCTTCTTTCCATTCCTTTTTCTCGACACCAAATTGGTTTTTGGTTATTCAATTTACTTATGTTATTTTATTACTTTTTTTTTTATCGATTATTAAATACAATAGCTTCTTTCACTGCGTCTTGCTGTCTTATTTTCACTGATTCTATCTTATCATACTATGAATCTGAATTATTTGTCTATCCTGAAAATTGTTGGATTGTTCTTTTACTGAAACATTTAGTGAAGAATGCAGCAACATTAAGGCAAATATGATTTGTTCTTTTACTGAAACATTTAGTGAAGAATGCAGCAACATTAAGGCAAATATGATGCATGCCACACCAAGCTTCTAGTTTAATATTTTTTTTCTAACAATGGAAAATTGATGAATGAAATAAAAGGAACTTCTAGGTTAGCATAAATAGCTTGATAAAGCTGGATGTATTTATGTATGATTTTCTAAGTACCATTGATCTTAAAAAGGTCTGCAGTCATCTGGCTTTGTGTTTTAGTAATTGAAAAATTGCATGCATGTTGACTTTGGATCATTCAGTGGGTACCAAGATTGGTGGTTCGACATTCGACAGTTTTGGTCGTAGACACAATGTTGCTGATGCGTGTAATCTTGACATAAAGTCTGTAGTTATCTGGCCTTACATTTTAATGTGTGAAGTTGTAATCACTTATCATTCAACTTCGCATAGAACCGTTTCTTCGACGTCTATATTTTCAACCTTATCAAGATTCTTCATCCGCTCATATTTGAGTAATTTTTTTTCTTTCTTTTGTTTTATAATCTCATTCTTTGGAGGCTTCAAATGTGGTGTCTTAATTTTAATCCCTAACTAATAGAAATCTACTTGTTTCTTAGCTGCATCTTGTATGCACTTGGTTACTTGGATTAGTCTACCGATCAACATGCATTTTTTTTACTTTGAGTTATGGATCAAATTGACTATGTTATTCATAGAAACCAGAGTTACCTGGCAGTAGATGGACGTAATACTTCGAAACATATTATTTGCTACCTTTGCTGTCTGTGTTCCTTCCTTATCCAGATTCCTTTGTTTTACAGGTGTGAAGCATTTTCCACATATCCTCGCACCTATGATCTTCTTCATGCATGGGCTGTATTTTCGGAAATTAGTGCTCGTGGCTGCAGTATGGAGGATCTAATAATCGAAATGGATCGGATTCTAAGGCCAGATGGATTTATCATTATACGAGATGTTCCTTCTGTCATAAACTATATACGGAAGTATGTTACAGCCTTAAGATGGGATGAATGGTTATCAGAAGTGGAACCTAGGATTGATGCTCTTTCCAAAGTAGAAGAAAGAGTTCTAATTGCAAGAAAGAAGCTGTGGGGGAAGGAATTAGCAACAGTTTGATTTTGCTGCACTTTTCAGGTAGATATATATGCATATATTTTCCCCCCTTTTCTGCAGCTTGTCACTACGCAAACTCGAACTCTCGTTTTTAGCTTATTGGCTTCTGCAGGGGCTTTTATCTTATAGGGCACACCCACTTAAAACAATGCTCCTCATTCTTTAGATTTGAAGTTAAAAAGAAGATTAATGACAGATGAATACCCAAATGCAGGAGAACAATTGTAGTAAAACAGGCTTAGTGATTGCTGTACTTCAATTCTAGTATGTCTTAAGAAACACTTCCGATAACGGGCCAAGTCCACTGCTAGCAGATATTATGCTCTTTAACCTCTCTTTTTCGGGCTTCCTCTCAAGGATTTTAAAACGTGTAGGGAGAGGTTTCACACTCTTGTAAAGAATGCTTCGTTCTCCTTTCCAACCAATGAGGGATCTCACACTTCCATCGTCAATCAAGCAGACTGTTAGCTTGTGTTCTGCCTGCTTCTTTTATCCAATAAGGTGTGACGACAAAAATCATATGGTTATATCAGAATACAATTGCCAGAAAGGATGAGATCCCATTGGAGAATCCCAAAGAAGAAATTTGATGGAAACTTTCTTTATTTAGATAAGAGAAGCTCCCATTGAGAGAATCCCAAAGAAGCACTTCAACTTGAAACCTTGAATCTCTCCTTTTCATCTTCATTAGTAGGATCGTTTTTGGTCACTGGTAGATTATGAATTTATACTTCAAGGCTGTTTCTGTTCTCTGTAAAATGCCATTTTTGTCTACCCTTGTAGGAAAACCAAGTATTACATAATTTATTAGCCCTCAGCTCCGAGTTGAAAATGAAGATTGGAGAGCAGCTTGGATCCACAGATATATTTGCAGTGGCCATTTTCCCAATGACTTCCCCAGTAATTGTTGCTGAAGATGATGAAGAAGATGAATATGGAATGATACAAGTAAGTACTCCACGAAAATAGTCATTTTGCAGAATGCACCAGATTGAGGCAATACCATGACAATAGTCATTAAAAAAAAAAAAAAAAAAAAAAAAATCCTTTTTTGGCTCAGTTGCATACAAGAAGATTTTCCTTTTTTTTTTTTAACAAATAATTTTAGGTCGGAGTCGACGGATAGCTATTTTATTTTCATTGTTAATGAGTAACCACGTCTTTATTTTGTCATTTACATTTCTTTTATCTGAACACTAATATTTTTAGAATATTATGGATTGAGTTATATTCATGTTAGGCTATACGGTGGTCGATATACATATATAAAGAAATGTAGGGATTCTACATAGCTCCTAAGTTAGCAAATTGATTGGCAGAAGCTTGTAGTTCATTAAAAAATGGGCGAAAGAGTCGAGAACCAACTAAGAAGTCAATTGCCAAAATTTTGGTTGAACTATAGATTTAATTCATGAGTTTGAATGGTTATCTATTCAGTCTTCAAGCTTTAATTTTTCTCAACTAAGAAGTCAATTGCCAAAATTTTGGTTGAACTATAGATTTAATTCATGAGTTTGAATGGTTATCTATTCAGTCTTCAAGCTTTAATTTTTCTCAACTAAGAAGTCAATTGCCAAAATTTTGGTTGAACTATAGATTTAATTCATGAGTTTGAATGGTTATCTATTCAGTCTTCAAGCTTTAATTTTTCTCAACTAAGAAGTCAATTGCCAAAATTTTGGTTGAACTATAGATTTAATTCATGAGTTTGAATGGTTATCTATTCAGTCTTCAAGCTTTAATTTTTCTCAACTAAGAAGTCAATTGCCAAAATTTTGGTTGAACTATAGATTTAATTCATGAGTTTGAATGGTTATCTATTCAGTCTTCAAGCTTTAATTTTTCTCAACTAAGAAGTCAATTGCCAAAATTTTGGTTGAACTATAGATTTAATTCATGAGTTTGAATGGTTATCTATTCAGTCTTCAAGCTTTAATTTTTCTCAACTAAGAAGTCAATTGCCAAAATTTTGGTTGAACTATAGATTTAATTCATGAGTTTGAATGGTTATCTATTCAGTCTTCAAGCTTTAATTCCCTCTTTTTAAGTCTTACAATCTTGAAAAGTTCTTAATTAAAATTGTTGAAATGTTATTTCATGCATTTAATGTCATTAATATGGTTGACTAAATGTTTTTAATTTAATTGTTTTGAGTCTAATGGTGAAGAATATTTTTCACATTGGCTAACACAATATATGCTGCATAAAATTATAATACTATCCATCCAAACATATTTTAGCGAACTAATATGATACCATGTCACTCTATGTGTACACGCATTATATACATTTATTCAAATTATGTCGAATGAAGAATTCTACATCTTCTTTCATGCAAACATCGTTTACTACGTTTACCTCCACTTACAAGAGACTTATAACTTGATCGCAGATTTGGGCTCGTAACAAAATACATCAATGATCATCTAAAACATCTACAATCTATCTAAAATTTTGATCAAAATAAAAGAGCTTTTCAAGAATATAAAAATAATTTTTTTTGGTCTCACATGTTTATATCTATTTGATACTTTCAATTTTCGTATAACAATGGACTTCAAATTTGTAACCATTTAAATTTTTGTTACGAATTAATAATTAATAAACTAAGGCAATCAATTTATAAGTTATAAAGTCCAAATTATTAAATAGTAAAAAAATATGTAATAGTCAAATCTAATTAAAAAAAACTTGGGACCAAATTAAATTATTACAAATTGGCATTAAATTTTTTGCCTAAGTTGTTATAACCAAAGTTGGCCTAAATTCAAAATTCCCACTGTTTCTTCGATTTCTTCGGAGATCAACAACCATTTCTCTTCTTTCACCGTTCTTTTCATTTGCGTCGCTGGCTGTGCATTTCTGACCGCTGTTCACATTTTTCAATCAGATCGGTGGTTTTCCACCTGTTCGTAGACGTAGATCGGCCGTTTGGAAGTATTTCTCGTTCCAGGTTTTCCTTTCACAGAATTATTTCGCTCTACTTTCGTTTTGCACCAACTGATTTCGCCCATGTTTTCTAATTTCTAACTATGGAGTTTGTCAATTCCTGGTTTTCTTGATGGGACGACCCGAAATTTGTTCCCTGCCGTGATTTATTTTTCCTTAGAATCAGTATTAATGGCATCATTAGTGTTTTTGCCTGTCTTCAAATATTGAGTTTAAATGTGGAGGGCTGTTTCTTCGAGCTGTCTTTTCCAGTTTGGTTGTTAATCTTAGTTATTGCAATGTTGGCGGTTCAAGTGAATTTATAGTGGCTACAAAATTAAGCATGTGAATTGTAGACCAGGGCGACGTCCGGCAATTGTGACCGCGTTTGATGCTTGCCGTATACGTTGTGGTGTCGCCACGACTTTTCTGAAACTCTAGTGTAGACAAGTTGCGAACTCTTTGTTTAATTATTCAACTTTTTGCTTAAGAGGTTGGTTTCTCTCTTTTTTCATCTTTTCAGGCGTGGTTTGACATCAGATTCAAGCTTGGCGTTCTGGAAACTGTAAATTGATTACTCAATGTCATTCCTAGTTCCTACACTGATAGATTTCAGAGACATACTTTTTAAACGTGGAACTTGAACGTTTTGGACAGTATGGTGAACCCTACACGCAGGTTAAATCATAATCAACCTCTTATTTTCTTATTAGATTATGTGGGCTTTTGCTTCCTGTAGCCATTGATTGTTTGCAATTTTTTATTTTTTTTCATTTGGAATATTTATTTTCAACTTGTATTAATGTGCAGTGGAAACATGAGAAATCCTAATGAGATAATGAGGATTCTAGTTACAACATTTGTTGGAGGCGTTTTTGGTTTCTTTTTAGGGGTATCCTTTCCCACACTCTCATTATCCCAGGTAGAAAGCTTTATTTTCGGCATTTTCTATTAATTATGATATATTTAATTTCATCCATATTGATTTGGCTCACATATTTTTAGAAGGTGAGAAAGCTTATTATTATTATTTTTAATTCTGGCAGCTAAACTTCCCATCCAGCCTGATTCCTTCTATTGATCTCACTTACATTGAGGACAAGTACTCAGGCCTCTCCACTGAAGCATTCTTGAATGCTTGGTCTTCTTTGAAGGGTAGCAGAGGCGGCTCCTTTCAGTATTCACTGAACGAGACAAAGGTGCACCGTTGACTTAGTTATTGTTTTTCTGTAGAATGCAAGCATAATTTATTTACGCAAGTTTTATCTTCAAGCTATTTTTTATATGTTTCACATAAAGATATTAATTATTTGTATTCTTTAGAACTTTAAAACTGAGTTATGACTGAACATGATGTTAACTATGGGAGACATGTCTGTTTTGAAATTATATATATATATATATATTTTTTGAAGATAAGGAATTTGATTATCATATTTCACTTCAAATTTTATTCTTGGACTTGAGAATGATTTGATCATTGTGACTAAAGTACTGGTACTTTCTGAGGCTTTACAATCTTACTGCTAGCTAGCATAAAAGTATCAAGGAGATTAAAGTAATGTGAAGCAAAATAATTTTACTATAGATAAGCTATAGGATGGAGAAATCTCTCTGTACTTATTCGAGATTTTTCTCCCAATCAAACCAAGGATTTAGAGTTTGGAAGGAAACTTGTCATACTCTTGCACATCCATGTGCAATCATTTGTTTGACAACAAGGAGGCAATTCTAAGACACTTGACTAAATTCTTCTGGAGATGGAAGGCTGCTTAATAAGTGAGATTCTTCATATTATTAATTTTGTATCTTAACCCAAAAAATTTATGATTTCTTAACTTTCCCCTTGAAGCACAATGCTCCATGGACAGAGTAGATAAACAGTCTCCTTAGTTACTACGCACTGTGACAAAGTACTATATACTGTTGTGATCGAACTTTTATTAACTTTGTTTTCTTAGTTGAAAATTAATTGTGGATATCTTTATTCATGTACATACTTTGGCATGAGATGGCAATCTGGAGAACTTTGTGTGTGCTTAATTTCTGATTTCTTCTGCTAGAGCTGGCTATTGAAAGTTGAAATTTTGATGATGATGCAGATATGGGTTCCTACAAATCCAAGAGGAGCTGAAAGATTACCACCTGGTATTGTTGAGCCTGAATCTGATTTTAACCTTCGGCGTTTGTGGGGCATGCCAAACGAGGTACTCATTGTCTAGAAAAGCTTTGCAACTTGCAATTGGCCTAATAATCTTGTGTGTGAAACTAGTGAGTAGCTTTAATGTTGTTTACTTGTATTAGCTTAATAGTTTAAACTCGACCAATGGACTGATAGTCTGACTGTAGATTTGACAAAAAGTGGAGAATTATGAGATAGGAGTAAGTTGCTCATTGATATTAAATTAGTGACCAATTTTGTGTGGATTTATGTACTATATTTTGTGTGGATTTATGTACTATGTTAAAAGTTATATATATATATATAATGTTTTTTTTGGGGGTGGGGGGTGGGGGGTTATGGATGCTGCTTGACACCATTCACAGATCGACCTCCTTTTATATGCAACAATTCCTGTTTCGTGTATGCCTGTTCTTCAATGGGAGAAATGATTGGAAGTTTCATCAAAGAGTGAAGTTGATTCCCAATATGTTTTTTCTTATCCATTAAATAGAAGATTTGAATTATATTTTCCCATGTGTCCTTTCACAACGTTTTGGCTGATACATTTCATGGAATACAAAAGATCATCATGTTACCCTTTTTGGACAAAGATGTTAGAATGGGTAGCACAAAGTTAAGATTAGCACATCTGAGATCATTATGATAAATATGATTGCTAGAAAAGGGGAAGTCGTGTGTGACCTTATCTTACTAATGAAATATTTCACTCATCTGTTTATCAAAATTTCTTTAGTTTTCAAACTGAATTTATTATTGGTGGTTTCACTTCCAGGATTTGACCATCAAACCGAAGTATCTGTTAACATTTACGGTTGGTTTTGGTCAGAAAAAGAATATTGATGCAGCAGTTAAAAAGGTGGGTTTGGAAGGTGTGCATGTTATTGCATTTCTCTCTTCATATCTGATGTATTTTGACAGTTCTCAGAGAACTTCACGGTTCTGTTGTTTCACTATGATGGACGAGCAAGTGATTGGGAAGATTTAGAGTGGTCGAAGCAGGCAATCCATGTGAGTGTCCGCAAGCAAACTAAATGGTCAGTTACCGTCTCCTTACGACAATAATCTTCCATACAAGGTAGCAAAGAATTTTATTTGATCTCATCTAAACTATGCATACTCAATCCTAGGTGGTATGCTAAGCGTTTTCTGCATCCTGACATTGTGGCATCCTATGACTACATATTTGTTTGGGATGAGGATCTAGGAGTAGAGCATTTTAACGCAGAAGAGTAAGTTCGAAACCTCACACTCTAATTTTATGGGAAAACCCAAAAAAGTTATAATTTTCTGTCTGTTCCAGATATTTAAAACTTGTGAGAAAACATGGTTTGGAGATTTCGCAACCTGGCTTAGAACCAAATCAAGGGTTAACGTGGCAGATGACTAAAAGGAGAGGTGACAGTGAAGTTCACAAGTAAGAAGAACTCGTTTTCATTTTAATTACAAATTAATCATTCATTTAAATATCCGTACACGTGTAGTTTTATTGAAATGCATCCATGATCATTCTTATTTCTCTTCGGTTAAATGCAGGGAGACCGAGGAGAAACCCGGTTGGTGCACTCATCCACATCTTCCACCATGTGCAGCGTGTGTAATCAATGATTTTATTTACATAGTTCTTTTACTTATGTTCACCTTTTGCCGTATTCATATTAACAGATACACTTAAGTTCTTTCTTACCTTCACTCCCATGCAGTTTTGTTGAAATCATGGCAACTGTGTTTTCTCGCGATGCATGGCGCTGTGTTTGGCATTTGATTCAAGTTTGGATTCTTCTACTTATACGCTGATCTGTTGCCTTGAGTTCATTTTGTTTTTGGCTTGTTTAAAATAATTTTTCCTTTTGGATATTGTAGAATGATTTGGTTCACGGTTGGGGTCTTGATTTTGCTTTAAGAAGATGTGTGGAAGTAAGTATGATCACTTGCCTGTATTATTTCACATATTCATCTTTTTCATAGACTCATCACTTGTTGGTTTTTTAAAGCAACCCGCTCATGAGAAAATAGGGGTTGTGGATTCTCAGTGGATTGTTCATCAAAGTATTCCTTCTCTTGGGAATCAGGTAATCCGACGCATTCAACTCTCTTCTCTACCATTCCATAACAAAGACGTTACTCTTTAACTGTTCTCTTCCAACAGGGGAAAGCAGAAGGTGGGAGAGCACCATGGGAAGGGGTAAGTAGCTGATGCCTTCCATCCTCCAACCCCACCCCCACCTTACAACATTAAGAATTAATGTGAATAGTAAATTTGAATTTTTCAGGTAAGAGAGAGATGTAAAAAAGAATGGGACATTTTTAGGATCCGGATGTCTGATGCTGAGAATGCCTATTATCGTGGAATGGGGATTGATCCGCCAAATTCAACTCAAGCGTAGGAAAAAGGCCGCAACTATTCTTTCCCTTTCTACTGGAAGAAATCATGTGTAATGGCACTGGTAATTGTTTCTCTGGTAGTCTTGGAATTTGAATAGTCAGTTTAGGAAAATTGATACCACTGGGCAGTCTTTTTTTAAGCTCTAAAAGACTTCCATGTGAGAGGAGAATTACGGTCTCTATTTATATGAAAGTCTTAAAAAGGTGCTTTGTCATGTCAGATGTGTGGAGGAATCTATGAAGGCATGGACAAGCCCTTTAATTCTCTATGTTGCCTTCTAAACCATTTTTCTTTAGATGTTCTTGGCTCTCATTTAATTCAATTGAACGATTTTGCATCTAATCTGGCAAACCTCATAAATATTCTTCAACCCTCATTAGTTTATTGCTGAAGTTGCTGAAGAAATCTTCTTGATAATCATGTAGCTTCATGACTGACATGTTTTAATATATATTTTCGTGACAACTAGATAAGGAACTATTTGTCCTGAGCGAGGAATTCATAGACTGAAAGCTAGTAGGTACCGTAGCGTCAAAGCTGCAGTGATGAAGATTGACGAACTAAGTTTTTGGGAATTTTGTAATTCCGTGGCTGCATATTCAAAAAAGCACATCTTCATACAAAAAGAAAAGACTCCCTGAGTACATAATTTGAACCTTTTACAACATCATAATACTAATATCACATTGTCTAGGATACTAAATTTCAGCTACAGCCAGTGCAAATACTTTGTATAAGAACTTAAAAGGGGATATACTTTGATATGATCAGCTTTACTTGTTAAAGTTTTTCTTTTTGGAGACTGTTAGAGATTAATATACCCAAAGAGACAATCAGAATGAGCTTTCCAAAAGAATTTGAGCGTTGAGCTAATATAATTAAATAAATAAAATGTAAAGACAATCTTGAACTGACCTACTATTGACTCCTTCGGAGAGCTGTTGATGTGCTCCCAGGGCTATCGCTGAGGTACCTGACCATTGATTCTTATTTGGATGCTATTCAAATAAATTTTCATCAGGAACGAAACCAAATTGAAATTTTTTATGGACCTTTGAGACAGTGAAACTTCGCCTTGCAATTAGCTTAATAACTCAAAACTGTGTTGAGAAACATTATGCTAATGATTGAGAAAATGAAAAGTTCAGTCCATAGGCAAATGTTTGAATATAAAATCGTGAATCGTCGGAGTATGCAGATGAAACAGCTGAAATGTACCTTTTTCATGTTGATTATGTTAGGATCAATACCAGTTGTTAGGATCGCACAACAACGCACACGCTCGATCTAGATGAACACAAAGAGAAGGATAGAGAGAATTTGCAAGGAGAACTTGGCTAAAAGGATTTTGTATTGATGACTTCGAATTTGCAAGGAGAACTTGGCTAAAAGGATTTTGTATTGATGACTTCAGATATGTACAACAAGAGAGAGTACAGAGAATAGAAAAGTACATTTTCAAAGCTCTACCGGACCAGATATATATATGGTTTAGTTTACTATATATAGCTTTACCAGATTTAGTCATCTACTATATATAGCTATTTACCAGATATAGCTTTACCGGATATAGCTTTACCATATATAGCTTTACTATATATAGCTTTACCAAATATAGCTTTACCGGATATAACCGTTGACCAAGCTATAAATAAGTATCAGGCTCCATAGCCTAACAATTCTCCCACTTGGAGACTGATCTAGTCAACCAAGAATTTCACTCTCAAACGACCATGAGCATCTTCACTGCACCATACCAATTGAGGTTTTGCACAACCTCAATATTCCAACATCAACACATTTTGTCAACATGTTTGCTGGATTCTTTGCACCCTCTATCTTCTCAAAACACATCACCATCTTCAACTAACCTCCGAGTGAAATGGTATCGCCTTCTGTGTTTTGAATGATAGACCGAGTTCCTCGCCAACAGCATGAGTCTCAGGAGTTTCTTGAGTATCTGCTACAACATCACTATGTGAATCTTTTAGAAACTCAACCTCAACTCCCACTTGCTTCCCTCTGGTTTCTCAGCAAGAGTCTCAGGAGTTTCATGAGTATCCGCTACAACATCACTCTGTGAATCTTTGAGCAACTCAACCTCAACTCCCACTTGCTTCACCTCTGGTTTCTCAGCAAGAGTCTCAGGAGTTTCTTGAGTATCTGCTACAACATCACTCCGTGAATCCTTGAGCAACTCAACATCAACTCCCACTTGCTTCACCTCTGGTTTCTCAGCAAGAGTCTCAGGAGTTTCATGAGTATCCGCTACAACATCAGTCTGTGAATCTTTGAGCAACTCAACCTCAACTCCCACTTGCTTCACCTCTGGTTTCTCAGCAAGAGTCTCAGGAGTTTCTTGAGTATCTGCTACAACATCACTCTGTGAATCCTTGAGCAACTCAACATCAACTCCCACTTGCTTCACCTCTGGTTTCTTAGCAAGAGTCTTCCAGCCCATGCAACCTCCTCTGGAGTTTCAGCGACGCTTCCAGCCGACGCAACCTCCTCTGGAGTTTCAGCGACGCTTTCGGCCGACGCAACCCCCTCTAGAGCTTCAGCGACGCTTCCGGCCGACGCAACCCCCTTTGGAGCTTCAGCGACGCTTCCGGCCGACGCAACCCCCTCTGGAGCTTCAGCGACGCTTTCGGACGACGCAACCCCCTCTGGAGCTTCAGCGACGCTTCCGGACGACGCAACCCCCTCTGGAGCTTCAGCGACGCTTCTGGACGACGCAACCCCCTCTGGAGCTTCAGCGACGCTTCTGGACGACGCAACCCCCTCTGGAGCTTCAGCGACGCTTCCGGACGACGCAACCCCCTCTGGAGCTTCAGCGACGCTTCCGGACGACGCAACCCCCTCTGGAGCTTCAGCGACGCTTCCGGACGACGCAACCCCCTTTGGAGCTTCAGCGACGCTTCCAGCCGACGCAACCCCCTCTGGAGCTTCAGCGACGCTTCCGGACGACACAACCCCCTCTGGAGCTTCAGCGACGCTTCCGGACGACGCAACCCCCTCTGGAGCTTCAGCGACGCTTCCGGACGACGCAACCCCCTCTGGAGCTTCAGCGACGCTTCCGGACGACGCAACCCCCTCTGGAGCTTCAGCGACGCTTCCGGACGACGCAACCCCCTCTGGAGCTTCAGCGACGCTTCCGGACGACGCAACCCCCTCTGGAGCTTCAGCGACGCTTCCGGACGACGCAACCACCTCTAGAGCTTCAGCGACGCTTCCGGGCGACGCAACCTCCTCTGGAGTTTCAGCGACGCTTCCGGCCGACGCAACCCCCTCTAGAGTTTCAGCGACGCTTCCGGCTGACACAACCTCCTTTGGAGTTTCAGCGACGCTTTCGGTACTTTTCTTCAATTCTCTAACAGTCTTTGTGAAGCTAACTCGTTTATGTTTGCTCATAACGCAGTTCTCACAAGGACTCATAACAATCTCCGCATTAAATACACCTTATTCATAGCCGACGGTTTTTCGTACATATTCGACAGTGTCTTCAACAGACCTGACGTTGTCTTCTCCTTGATAATGTTGAACGCCACGTTTCTGGATAGCGTCAATCGGATCAGCCCCAAGGCTTGTCGATCCTTGAGCTTCCACTGTTCCGTGGTCATGGTATCCGGCTTCACCCCCAACAGAGGTTCGTGAAGATCTTTCTGGTACAGATAATCTTCAATCTGCATCTTTCAGAAACCGAAATCGGATCCATCGAACTTCTCAATTCCAATCTTTGAACTTTCCATCTTCACAGATCGTGGTGAATTTCGCCTAGCTCTGACTTCCGCCTGGCTCTGACTGCCGCCTGGCTCTGATACCAGTTGTTAGGATCAATACCAGTTGTTAGGATCGCACAACAACGCACACGCTCGATCTAGATGAACACAAAGAGAAGGATAGAGAGAATTTGCAAGGAGAACTTGGCTAAAAGGATTTTGTATTGATGACTTCAGATATGTACAACAAGAGAGAGTACAGAGAATAGAAAAGTACATTTTCAAAGCTCTACCGGACCAGATATATATATGGTTTAGTTTACTATATATAGCTTTACCAGATTTAGTCATCTACTATATATAGCTATTTACCAGATATAGCTTTACCGGATATAGCTTTACCATATATAGCTTTACTATATATAGCTTTACCAAATATAGCTTTACCGGATATAACCGTTGACCAAGCTATAAATAAGTATCAGGCTCCATAGCCTAACAGATTAGGCGTCGAAGTGATTAGGCGTCGAAGTATTCCACATATAGCAAATGAGGTCCACCCTACGTTCAATGATCATATTGATTTCTGTAAAAATAAAAAATGGTGAGCAATTTACTTCCAACATAAGAATGGATACAAAATATCAGCATGATACCAAATTAGTGATTATAAACTGAGGAGGGCATAAACCACACACTGACCTTTAGGTTTGTTCAGCAAAACCACTGTCCCATTTGGGAGGGGGGGCTCTGTATGCCTCGGTCAAAAGGCATGGGGATCCGTCTGAACAATTCCTCCTCTCTCTTATACAATGCGTTAAACTCAACCAACCACCTCAGGCTTTAATTCCACAAATCCCTCATCACCCTGTGGCCGCTTATCTTACTCGGAATCGGACACATACATCCTCTTCCTTCTTTACTTATAATATTTCCTTTTTATAGCCTTATCCATGACCACGCCCCTGCCTTACCAGACAATCGGAAGTGGGATCCTCAGAGGACTCGAGCTGGGGAGAGTTGTCGGAGCTGATTCAGGCGGGTGTTCATCGACTCTGAGAGGGCGGCGGAGGAGGATAAGACGGTCGGTTGATGATTCATATCGTAGTCGAGAATCTGCGGAGCGAAGAGGGAGAGTGAATTACGGAATCTGTGGAGAAGGTTGAGGTTTGAGAGTGAGTGATTTGGAAGAAGTCATGAGTGTAGAGCCAATGAGGAAATGGGAGGGAGGGCATGAAATAGGTTTGGAGAAGATGACTTCGCCATTGAAGTGGGCTGAGCTAGTTTGTGACACACTGAACATTTCCGGTGGGTTGGGTTGGGCGGGAGGGGATGTTCGTAGTTGGTTCTTTTTTTTTTTTTTTTTTTTGCAGGTTCAAGATTGGAGATGGAATGATCAACCCCTTGGATAGTAATTGATATAATTTCCACTATTTTCTGAACTCTATATCACAAATTTGCACATTAATGTCTGTAAATGAAAGTGAGTGTATTGATTCATTGATCAAATGAACGTTGAACATACATCATAAAGTGAAAGATTTCAAGACGCCCAATACCAATTTATCAAGTTTAGCAGTTCCTATAATCTTCCCAAAAGAATTTAAAAAAGGCTCCTGTAACTTATTCAAAATATTCACTGATAATGTATTCAACTTGAATATTTCCTCAACAAACCAAAATTACCAAACTCATTGCAACCTCTTCTAATCTAACTGGAAAGTGTTCTAAGATCAACCTCATTTAAGCATGAAGGAACCACCTGAATTGGTTGAATAAAAAAACCAGCTTTCTGGCAATTTTCCTCCAGAAGCTCCACCTGTGAACGCCCATCAGGGCAGAATACCACGATTGCTCCTCCACTGCCTGTGAACTTTGAAGAGGCACCTACTCTTCGGGCTATTTCCACCATTTCAATGTTTAAAGCACCCAGAACATCATCTCCAAACATACTCCTGTGAGTTCAGATATTAGGAGGGAAAAACAGCGGTAAATAACTCGTGCTATCTAAGAGTAAGGGTGAGTTAGCATAATTTTCGGTTGAGGGAAAGGGATTTGATGTGCTTGGTTAAATTGTTGAGAGTGTTCTTGAAAAAGTACTTGAAAGCGTATACAGAAAGCACTAAAAGCACTCAATTAGTGATCTTTTCAAGAGAAGTGTTTCAGAAGACACTATCATCATGAGTCGTGGCAAACTCACCCTAAAAGTAAAGATCAGATATCGCAACTGTTGCAATAACCAGCCAAGTTACATGGTTTAAAAATGAGACTTGAAAAAGAATAATACTATTTGTGGAAATTCCATGATTGTAGAGTGATGACATCCTGGAGGGCAAATCTCAAATAAACAACTGGGCCATCCAACTAATTTCAGAACAGCGTAGTAGGCCAAATTACTGAACTTGTAAAAGGTATTCTCATATAAACATAAATTATTTTCTCCAAGTACAATTAATATTCCAAGGGAAGACAAGCAACTTATTTATAGTTTAGGAGTTGAAAATTTACTTGAGAGACATATATTGTTCTAATATTGGGTCTAAAATTTGTTGAGTAAGTAGACACTAACCTGCGAAGATCGAAATTGCGGTTCATAAGTGCTGCAAGTTTTGAATAGTCCTTCTCAAGTAAAACCGTTCTTCCTTCTTCTGCAACCCTAGCAACTTCTTGCATTGATGATATAATGAATTTGTCACCATCAAGCCACCTCTGCCGTACTGTACTGTGGACCTGCATTTGCATTGGTCATGGATGACAGTGATTAGTATTGGAGATCATATTTCCAGCAGTCATAAGATTTAGTCCATCTACAGAGGAACTGTAAGATTTGAAGAATGTGAAAATTCTCTCTCTGACAAACAAAATTTAATTGTTTACGGTTCATTTTGATGTTCCTTGCTGTTCTATTGAATGCTTAGCAGGCTTATGACAACATATAATTGGGGGGTGGGGGGAGAACAGAAAAGTATTGTTGGACTCCTCCAGTATTTTTACTGATGCAATATGGCATTAGTTTTAGGCTTCGATAAAAAAACCTATTCATGCAAGAGCAAACAAGCTGCTAGAACATGAATAAAGGTAGAGAACAAATGTACTATGGGGTCCACTAAGATATAAACCTTTCCAGAATCACTTGGATTATCAGCATATATTAGATATAGTGGAGGAAGAAGATTAATATCCATGGGTGTGTATATGCCATGCCCAAGCTTCTCCATGTGTTCCTGGCTAAAATCCTACAGAAACAGATAGAAACATCATTAAAAATTCAATCTATTTCCATATTCATAAATATATCAACGTTTTTAGTAGCTATACCATGTAAACAAGGCCACCGTAAACCTGCGCAACACGATCTTGAAGACCAGCAACAATGCCAAGTTCTTTCTCTGCAGCAAGAACTAGGTTAGGTCTGACCTCTACTTTAATCAGATGCCTGACATCAAAGAAGTCTAGCAAGCAACTCAAGGCAGCACATACAATAGCACTGGAACCTGAAAGTCCTGCCTGGAATGCCAAAATCAAAGCGTCAGCCATTTGGTTCGTGTCAACAAACCATTTGCAGAATAAGGGAATATGAGTTTTAGCATAGGTACAAACACAAGCAGGCTAAAAATAATCGATCATATCATGAAATAACTGAAGTCTTCAGCTCGATGACCATTAAAAATGCACTAGCCAAGTAAAGCAAGAATGCATTGGTGTGCAAATCACAGATCAAAGTGAACTACGCAAATCTAAGAGTTGATTTATAGCTTAATATAGGCAGGTCTGTTGGGTTTTATAAATTTGAGTATTAATTAAGTCAAAAATTCAGGAAGGAACCTTTTTCATTTCCATTAAAAGAACACAAATCCATATTGGCTACACTACCAAAGGTTTAGTAAGCTTGATACATTGCTATTTTACCAACTAAGCATGAAACAAGAGCATCTACTTCAATGACCACAAATAATCATGAATCAGCAATATTGCAAGGCACTATACCTGTCGAGGAATATTAGTGTCGTAAGACAAAGTAAAATTCCTTGCATGAAGATTAATCCCGTTTTCTCTGCAATAATTATAAAAAACTTTACAAATTGCCATAAGCAATCGCACCCCACCATAGTAGCCTTCATTGGACAATCGATTTACCTGTAAAAGAACAAACAACTTTTAATCTCCGTTGAATTCATAAACATATTGGCTAACTTAAACTTCGAAATCACAACTCAATTGAATTTCATTAAATGAAATTTAAATAACTCCAACGCATCAACAAAATACAGTGCTATGTAATTTTATGGCGATTTCATCTTTAGATATCTAAAAATGAAATAGCAATAAGAACAGGAAATACAAAAATACTATTAATCAGCCACCGAAAAAGGAAACCACAAATTTAATAGACATTCTAAAATTTCAATCGCTCATTGAATTCTCCACAATGCAAGGTGTTATTTGCAAATCCCTCCAGGTGCATTGCAGAGAAATTAACCTGATCTAATAAAAAACCAGATCTAACCCAAACAATGGACAACTTCAATAGCATATGAGAAAAAACGTACCAGATGATCAAGGGATCTGAACTGGACAAGATCGTGGGTGGGATGAGGAGTGATGACAAGCTCATCAGAGGGCCGGAGTTGGACGGAGGCCTTGAAATTCGAAAACGCAAAAGAAATGGTCCGGCCGTAGTAAACGTCGCTCGGATTTCCCAGTAGTCCCACTCTGGCATAGGCCTCGTGCTCAATTACAGAGGAGGAGGAGGAGGAGGAAGGAGATGACGATGTCTTCGATTCCATTATACTCTCTCACTCTTCTTCTTTGGGAACTTCAGTTTGCGTCGCCGTCTTGTTCCCGCGTCGAGAGTCCTCGGAAGTCGGATGGAACTTTGTCTGTTGAAATGAAGAAGACGCAATATGGATTTTACAGAAGATTGAATTTATATACTATTTCATCTTTCATCTTTCATCTTTTTCCCTCAATTATATTTTATGGATCTCCTTCGATACATTTATTTATAAATATATATTTAATATATTTCCTTCTCAATATCATCGTATCATTTACAAACATACTTATATTATATATTTTCTAAAGTTTGTATACAAAATATATATCTTATATTATTAAATATACCTATACTCTAATACATTTAGGAATTATGTTTCGCATAAAACAACTATACAAGTGGTTATAGACGTAACTTCCATTCAACCAACAAAACTCATGGCAATTAGGATTTATCAATGCTCATGAAAACTCAGGTCGAACCTCCATTCATCTTACTAGATGTGTGGATACCGAGGCCACCTTCACACCCTTTTGTCCTTATGTTGTAGCAAGGTAGGGCGGTTCGCTTGAGTAGCTCAACCACCCCTTAGTCCAATACTCATGACATGCTACAGAACCTTCACCAAATCGAGGGACCAAGAAGGACATGGCTAGTGACATAGGAGCCGACTCGACATCAGTAGCTTCTTGCCATACTAGAGTAAATTCAATATGTGGTTCCACACGTTCCACCACTTCTCCATTCATTTTCAATACTAACCGTGAAACACCATGAACAGTAAGATTTTTGAAGTCCAAAATTTGAAATTTGTGATTCTGCCTTTCCCTAAAGGGAAGTTAATTTCATCCTCTCCTAAGGAAAAACTCAGAAATTTGGATAGGAATATGTATAATATAGGCTGCAAGTAAGCACTCAAAGGAGTTGGAGTCTAGAGAATCATCATAATTTAAACAGAACACATCCTGCTGCTCCAGAATGAGTATAATGACAAGTCTCAAACTGTACAATTCAACAAGAAATGTACAAATAGAGGATCAACCACAATCAATCAGACCTATAAAGAGAAAAAGTGCCACGGGAACATCTCTCAAGGAGCATATCACTCGTCCTCGTCCTCGTCGTCGATCTCTTCAGGCAGCCCCAGGTCATCTCCAATTCCCTCAAGAAGTGTATCAACATCCTCTCCTAACTCCATCAACCTTGCGCTTAATCTTTCCACTTTACTTTGTTCTTGACCGAGGCACACAAGCAAGTCATTCAGTTCTGTCTCACTCTCCTTCTGAGCTTCCTCCCTTGCTTCTGCCTTAATGGCCTCGATATCTGGGCTAATGGAAACTCCTCCACTCTTCAAAGCTTTTGCCTCTTTTTCTAAATGGAAGTTTGCCTGTTCAAGACTGTTATACGCATCGGAGAGGCTCTTGAGATCAGATTCCATCTTGCTAGCTAAGTTTTGGTAGTAAGATGCGTCAGATTCAGCTTTCACTTTCTCTTCCTTGAGCAGTTCCAGCCGTTTAGATACTTCTTGGAGATCTCTTTGAAGCGTCTCTAGTTGTACTCGGTTGGATGGCCCACTAACTCTCTGCTCACTTGAGGACTCACTCCCTCCAGTTTTAGACAGGTCCTCGGCCAAAGTTGCATTTCTACCAAGAAGGTCCTAAAAATGGATCGGATTACAGTTACATTCATATCTTGGTCTAAAAAATGGTGGAACATGAAGGATGATTAAATTCTATAAGCTTTTTTAGATATGCAAAATATATAAAGAGCATGTAGATCTAGAAATGAGTCTACAACAGACAATGTGTTGCATCCAAAAGCAGCTCCAATTTAACTAAAGATCAGGTCCCAAAATTTTGCCCATACACTCCTAAAAGTGTGCCAAAAACATAGAATTCAATAGCAGTATGCCACTATAACATTCCAAATTTATTAATTATTTAAGAATTAGTCACAAAGAATATAAGCAATGCATGCAAATAGTTTACCTGTATCTCGGTGCATTGCTTCTCTACAAATGCTTTAAGCCGCTTGATGTACTCACCATCAGTTTCTCCTTTCCTCTGCTCTAGTTCTGCTGGCACCACAGCCACCTTGCTCTTTGGTTGACTATATACTATAACAATACTCTCTCTAATATCTGCTTCAAGTCTCTTAACAGTGTTGATAAAATGAGAATCGAAAACAGATGAGAGAATGGGAAGCTCCTCGTCTTTCTGATTAGAAGAAGCATCCTCATCAACATCTTCAACTTCAGCCATACTAGCAGCTGTAGACCTTGTCAACACTTTCCGTGGTTCTAATGACTTGGAGGCAAAAAGAAAGCTTTTCTGCAGCTCATCAAACTTCAGAAAGTATGATGTAAGCCCAATCTTCTGGCTAAAGGTATCAACAATGGTAAAAGCATCTTTCTCACTATCACTTGATTTATTATAGATTACACACTCCCCCAAGATAACAGCTGCTAAACCCCTCATGAAAACAGTTGCGGTAGAATCTGCAACCAACTCAAGCAGATATGTGAGGTGGGGACGTGAATCTAGGAAGCACTGCACTGCACTGGGGCAATCAGCCAACCAAATGATTAGCAATTTCAATATGATTAGTTGAAGATATGAATTGCTGCTCAAGGCCGACTTCCCATTTCTATTTTTCATAGAAGAGGCAACAGCCAAATACTTCACCATTCGATGCATCAGAGGTTCAGGATTTCCCAAGGAATGCATGGGTGCTTCAAGTTTTATTTTCAATACCTGGGACATAGAAGTAAAAGAAAAAAATATTTTCAAGTTTTATTTTCATCACCAATTTAGTCGAAGTTTTTTTTTTTTTTTTTTTTTTTTTTTTTTTTTTTTTTTTTTTTAATTAATTAATTTTTAAAGAAACCGAACTTTAATTGAGAACTGAAAAGATACTTTTCATTCATGCAGTAGTTACGCAAACCAAACATTCATGCTTTACAGTCAATAAAAAAAATTAGAATGAAAGGCACCTAGTTGCATACCCTTTCCTTGCACTGACTGTTGTTCTTAATCACGTGAGAAAGAACACTGGCAGCTCTGCAACATGTCTGCAAACATATTACCCAGATTGTCAATAATAGAGCTCATGCTATGTGTCCCTTAGGGAACATCCGAGAACTTATGATATTTTGTAATGCAGACACTCACACCATATAAAACATTTAAGCATTTCTTTGATATTAAAACATATATTACCTCTAGATCGCCATCGTTTTCGCTCAAAGTAAGACTGCGAAGCAGCATGCTGCAAGAAAAACTTATTCAGATATTATCTTTCACCAAAAACTAGAATATGTCCGCTAACTACACTAATCGACTTTCAACTCATCTTCTACAGCAGTAACCAAAGAAAGGGTGCATTTAATAGGACACCAAAAGAACAATGCAGGATGGATGTGTGAATAAACCTTCCAAATGACATGTTAACATCCTCCTCAAGTGGTGCATGGATCATTGATTGTGGTTGAGGAATTAAAGTGGACGCCAACATTGTTTGCCCATCAGAGTTTTTCTGTTTCCGAAAACATGTTAAAAAGAATAATAACATAGTAGAATTTTGAAATTAAAAACAAAAAAACAAAATAAATATGGAAGAAAATCCATTATATTTTTTTGTGAAGAAAAAATAAAAAGTTAAGGCAAAAATAACCTCACAAAAGCACTTAAAAACATAATCAGCAGCAAAGAATTCTTGGGTACTTGATGTCCGCAAAATGATCCGAAGAATTGAATTGAGGGCAGGTTCTTGCACATCATCTCCAAGGAATTTGCTAGCAATAGCATCAAGATTTTTGGGATGCTCAGTGATCAGATTGCCAATGCATTGTAATGCCTAACAATATGCAGGAAAATAAATATATTAAATGGTTAACTGGTGTCCACTCATGCATCAGCTATAGCTAAATGCAAACAAACTGAAGTAAGCTAAAATAAAGATAATTTGATATTTGAGCATCTAATAGATTGACCTATCTTTTTTTTTTTTTTTCTATTGGAGAACCATGGCATTTAGCCCAGCTTATGCACATCTCAATTAACCCCATAACTACAACTTTATGATCTCGAAGGTATTTGAGCTTTATCACTTGTTCCATAGATCTCTAATTGAACTCATAATGGTTATTATAATGACATAGTTCAATAGTTAACAAGGTAGCAGATCCTCTGTCACACAACCACGATAAAAACTATGCATTCCCACGGCTGTAAATAACAGCTAATGGTTACAAAAATCAGGCTTACAGTAACAAATCGAGTAATGTATTGAAGAACAAGCCACAGAAAACTCTTATCTAATATATGCCTGCACATATTTGTAGGCACAAAAGATTTGTGAAACTATAACTGCACAAAAATAGAAATATCGAAATCTGAGCAGATCTCTGCATCATAGGCGTTCCTAACATTATCATATCAATAGTGTAGATAAGACAAATTCCAGTTGAAGAGCAAGAATGAATCCAGGTAGGTACCGTAAAAGCTACAAGAAGTAAGAGACAGAGAGAAGCTTCAGCTTCAGTTCTAAAGACGATGAAAACATTATTATGCAGAAGTGCACCACAACAATCATCCTAGAAAAAAAATATTGACAACTGAAAAGTCTTATAGCAGTGAATAAATGAATTCTGTATTTTCTGTGAAATTGCTAATAGATTTTAATAACTGGAGGCAAAAGATTACATTAATCAATATCGTTGGGGCAAAAAACCAAAGCAGCTAGAAGAATAATTTCTAGACATGTTTCTGTCCATCAGTGTAAGTCCATAAGATGAAAGTGTTTGTGTGTATATGTGATTGACAGATAATATGCTGTCTTACCGCACAACGGACAGGAACAGGGGCCCACTGGCTTTCAACACCTAACAGTAAAAGATGATCCAAAACCTTTTTCTGCAAAAAAAATTAAGGGCAAAGAGAAAATTCTTCATCAGAGAACCCCAGTTTTTCAATTGAAGAAAACATAGATAAAGTAATTGTTTTCTATTGCAAACCTGAACCAGAGTTGTTTTATTAGTCAGCTTATTTCCATCTTTTGCAGGATCAACCTTGGGATCTCCCATTATTAGCAAGTTTAGTGTTTCTAACGCACTGAGTAGATTTACTGTCTACTGGCAAGATGTTTCAAGAAAAGTCACTGATAAGACTTCATGGACATAACAATAAAAATGACTTCATGTGATATACAAGTGCACAATTATCTAACCTTTTGTTGTGTGAAACTGTAAGTACTTCCTCTTGACTTAAGAATTGATATTAACGGATCAAATCCAATAGTTTCCCTCAGCAATACCTGAGTATAACATTCTTAAACCCTTTTAAAAAAACTAATAAACAAAAAGCAAGATATTAACAAAATACAGTGGAAAAAAGCCGCACACCTGATTTGATGCATTTTTCCTTAAAAGGTTGCTCAACAATTCTAGGCAATCCTGTTTAAAATGTACTAATTAATTAAACCCATAGCAAAGTCAATATATTTCTATCACCAGGAAATTCTTGGCAAATTAAAATAATGTGTCAAACATATCAGTACACAGAATTGAAAACTTTGTTCTTGAGGAAACGACCAGAAGAGATCTAAATTATGTCAAGCATAGTGACTTCCCACAGACCAACGTATGAGAAAGAGGCCCAAAACCTCTCCCTAAGAAGTCTAGCATTTCCTCCAAAAAGTCTAGTGTATACTTTCAACCACAAAGCCTCTTTTTATAGAGAACTCATCACTTTCCTAAATAACTAAAACAGTTAAACTAGAAAACTATTTAATAACTATTACTAACTATTCCTAAAATTAATTTAAAATTCTCAAACACACAACATCAAAACCTTAAGTGAGTTGTTCAAGAGCTCTATAACATTTTCTTTGTCAAAATTGAGAGTGGGTGTAAGTGGCAAGTGACCAATATTTTTGTCCAAAATGATTTAAAATTTCAACATTTACACAAATTCAATTTAATTTTGAAAAAGAAGAAATATAAAAAATATTTATTTTCTGAAAAAAAATATCAGTTTTTCAAAGGGATAGGAAAGTTTCAGGCTATCACTTCCAAATGTGAGAAAGGTCATGAACTTTTGAGCAAAAGGAAAAAAAAATGGGGACCATATTTTATCACATGAAGAAAACAATAGATCCCAGAAGAGGAAAAACAACGATAATGCACACAAGGTATATCGGTAAAGAAAATGAAGTTTTCATTCATGAACTACCTGCACAACAACACCACCATCAGAACCTCCTTCCTCTTTAATGATGCTAAAAACCTTCTCAAATGCACCTTCGAAAACCACAATTTTTTGAATTTCCTAAAATACAATAGAATTATTGGTTAGTGAAGGCCAAGTCGCCTTTCGAACCATCATTAATAAAATATGAATTTTAAATCTATATCATACATGAGAAAGAGAGTTTAGGGAAGAAGCTATTGAATTCCTTTCAAGCCTTCCTACATTGTTTAGTCTAATCTAGACCTTTTCAATTTAACCACCCATTTCAGTGATAAGTTATTATTACAATTAATATTACATAAATAAATTTTATGTATATTTAAAGAAGGTAAACTAAATTTACAACAAGTTTTTCAATTTTTAATTTAAAATGTAGTATCATAAGTTTAAAATATTATTCTTAAGACATAATAGAATGAAAACTTCGTTTCTCCAAAATCGAATTTTATTTTATGGAAAATGGTTTATTATTGATTAACTAGAAATCAATCTTGAGTCCAAAATTTTTTTCTTTTGGGAAAAAATGTGCGATAGATTTTACATAATAATGTCAACTATTAATGGATAAATAAAATTATAAATTATTAAATACTTACAACTTTGATATTTCAATAGAAAAATTCTCATCAAGAAAGATATTTAAGTACAAAAATAACTATAAACCATATAACTGAAGAAAGATCAAACCTCAGCTTCACGGGTCAAGTAAGTAAGCAATAACAGCGCCTCATTCCGTATAACCTAAAAGGAAACCATAACAATATTTTCATGAATGATTCTAATATAAGAATGGTATAGAAATGAAGCTTTTAACTACTTTTCGTTGTAGCTCCAAATGCAATGAAAGTTCAGTGGAGAGAAATTAAGCAAAAAAGTATTATTCTCAGGGGCACCAAAAGAGTGTGTCCACTGGTAAAAACATCTATGCCTTCCCACACAAGAGTCTAAATGTTCAACATTTTACTTCTAATTGAAAAGTTCAAGTCCTCACACCCTATGATATATTTTCTTTTAAATCCATAAATGGCCAACATGCTTATGTCTATCTCAATTAATCTCATAGGACAACAACGTTAACTCTACAGGTGGTTGTCAAGAAGAAACTTCTAAAAAGAAATTTTAATATCGAGATAGGTGGCCGCCACAAGATTTGGACTCCTTCTAGCAAAGTTCATGTACCTTTTTTCTCTGGCCTGTTGATGGAAATATCATATGATATCCTCTTTACAATTCTGCCCTAATTGTTTTTTTTTTAGAGGGAAACAAATTTCATAGTGCCCCAGCACCTAAAGGTGCCTTACAAAAAGGACAACATTGTGCTCCCATTGTTTTTATTAAAGAAAATTAATCATAAATCTGAAGTCAATATAACACTATTTAGTATTGCTTTAATTTGTCCATCATAAATATATTCGTTCAGTTTAATATTGGTGTCAATATTTTGAAAATAAGTCAGCATTGTTTTCAAACTAACTAATTATTTAAATAGGTATTGGAATTACCAAATACAAATACCAACAGGAAACGTGAGGGGGAAAATGTGATACCATGTGGCAAGGTATTCCACTCACTGAAAATATATTGATGGATTATTTGGAGAAAAATAAATCTTATTTGAAGAGTTGATCTTTCAAAACAGAAGGTTAAAAAAGTATACCTCACGATCCATAAGCATGTCCATAAGTCGAGTTATACCACGAGGAATGCTGAGAATGGCTTCCTGCAGCCTTAAGGGGAAAGTCCGCAATTCAATTAATGAGAACTATAAAAAGTAGAAAAAGAGAAATAAAATAAAATTAACAAACTGAGTAAATAAATATACCTCGTGGGAGAATTCGTAAGAAGAGCTGTCAACAGTTGAAGAGTATAATATCTGACATAAAAATCCTCTTCTGACTGCAAAAGTTCAGAAAGAAACCCAAAGAAGGGAGGGGAAAAGTGGTCACATATGGAATTGAGTAGCACAAATGCATAAATAAACCTATAGATATCAAAATATATTTAAACATAAGAGGAATGACTGACCAAAAGACTCAAAAGAAGAGAGATGCTGTCTGATTCCCTTGAAAGCAAATCGGAGTTCATCAGAGCTGGTTGGACTTGATCCTTGGACCCTTTAGCATGATTGATAGGAGTTAATGCACTCACAAGAGTTTCCAGGGCCCCCCGAACCTGGACTCAAGAAATGGAACATATTACTAGACACGCTGAAAAATTTAAAAGTTTCTTTCTTTTTGAGACATAAAAATTTCATTGATAGATGGAATATACACAAGACAATATAACAACAAAAGCTCTCCAACTAAGACAGACAGTGTTGAGAGTATAATTATAAAAAAAATTATATATAAATAAATAATGACTTCGTGCAGCTGGTCAAATTGAACTAGAACAGAAGCATTTAAGTAAACTAGCAGCGTATAATAATTGATTAAAGTTTTCACTGCATAGAAATAACCATAGAATTACCATATAATATTATCTTTAAATTCCTCCAAAACTTCTTGAAACAGGCAATAACATATACTTTTTTTCCAGAATGAAAGCATAACTAAGCGTCATAAAGCAAGATTTAATTTCTCAACAACAGGGAAGCAAAGGACAGTTAAGGAACTGCAACCATTTCAACATCATCTCGTTCCTCCTTCAGAACACTCATGAGCACAGGAAATCCTACAAAAACATATCAAATATATCTTTTATTTGTAAATTTCACATAATCCATATAAGTAAAGTCAGATGACAATCAAAGCACAAGCACATACCCATTGCACCGAAAGCTAGCTGGGCAGCACGACTTTCAGCTACAACAGACTGAAGCTCCACCATGGCAGTCCTCCTGTCCTCTGCAAGCTGACCATTGCTAATGCGATCCAATACACGTTCAACATAGCTATGGAAAGGGGCAACACAATTAACCATAATATATACGAAAAGTTACAGTAAATGTAAACATTAAGATTCAGGAACAGGAATTAGCAGTTGGCGCAAGCGCACGTTATGCAACTTATCCATCATCCTATTAGAAGCACGTGGCATCTGCTTACCTGTCTTCATTGGATGAAGAATTCTCATTACCGAAAACAAGCCCAACCATACCCTGCACGAACAACGCAATCAATTACACAGGAGAAGAAAACCAATTGAAGATTATTTAAATACAAAGATAAAACACAATGCTATAAACGTATAAACAACAACAAAAAAGCCCCACATTATTACTCTAAACCTCGTAATCCACGAAAATTAGGACAAAGAGGAGAAGGAGATCACCTTGTAACCAGAAACCAGATCCATATTCGAGTAAGAATCTCGATAATCCAGAAACAGAAGCCGGCGCAATCGCCCCGAACCCAATACAACCTTCGGAAATGTCTAACACGCAATCCCTAATAGTGAGAGCTCTAACCCAATCATTAAAAATCCTAGAGATGAAAAAAATGCAACGATACATGAAATCGATCGAACAAATAGCCGCCCAAAAGGGAACAGAATCCCGATTAAAAGAAAAGAAACGAACCAGAAGTTAGAAACAGAGTGGCTGATCTCGGCGTCTGGCGATTTCCGGTTGACAGCGATGGAGTGGTATTGCTATTTCCTTCACAAGCGCTCTGTGTCTTTTGACCAAAACGGAAATACGGAGCCTTATTTTTCGGTTTTTTTTAATTCATTTTATATATATTAGGGATTTCTGTAATTATAATTAGAAGAGCTGGGCTTCGAGGGGAGGCCCACATATTCAGGCCTGTGATTGAGATTTTGGGCCTCCAGACAAACACGTTCCGGCCCATATATAACGAAAAAGACAAATTTGCCATTAAATAAAACGGGTTCTAAAATTAATTTTTGTTCATATTTGAAATAACAATTATAATATTTGCTCCACATAAAACGTTATTAGAATTGATTGTTGAATTATACACATTTTTACAATTAATATTTTTTCAAGAAATTACATTAAAATTATTAAACATTTTACTAATAAAATATGTATTAACCATTAATATATATTTTCTTTACTCCTTCTTACCCTAAAAAAATAGAGGCACCTTGCGTCCTTGAATTGTTAATCATCTTTCAGCCCAATTACGTCTTTCGACTTAATCTTAGGGTCTAACTCAACCTCCGTGGACGAACCTTGCAGAGGAACCCTTCAATTTTTTGGGCATTGAATTCTCACCAATGTTTGTGTTACTCTAACAATCTTGCTTCCGTTTCGTCCACCACTGCTTGTGCGGGTGCTTTCCTCTAAGGCATAACGCTCTCTTACCGATGCATTTTTACATCCCACAATTTCAGAAGATCTCTTAACTTCATTCATCTTCGACAGAGTAACTGAATAATTGTTTATATCACTATTTATCCACATATCACTTTTACTCAATTTTGGTCACATAATCGAGAATATAAAAAAATTTAAATCCCGAGTCTTTTATAAAATGAGTATTTTACATTGATTGCTATGTTTTTTTTGCTAATAGAAAATTATGGGCTGACTTCTATTATTAAAACATATGTATATCTATTTCATATAATAATGGTAAATATAGTTTGGTTTTTCTAAACTCCTTTTGTCATCAATTGAATTAAATTTATAAATAAACTTTGCCTTTATTTGTTTTTTTTTTTTTTCTATTTTTATCTATTTTTTAATTTAAAATTAAATATGTTATTTTGACAATAAAATTTAATATTCTTAAAGTCTCTTTTAAAGTCAATAATTTTGCATCATTCAAACTAACGTCAGATGCATGATGCATAATTTATATATTTATTTTTAAAAAATCTAGATATTTTTAGTATAGAAATAACTCATATATAATACGATAATTCAAGCCATAAATATTCATTTAAATGTGTTGAATTATTATATTAAAAAACCCAACAAAATTTGGTGCCTCTTGGAGTAATAATTAATTAAAAAAAAAAAGCTAATTAACTATTAAAAATTAAATTTAAAGATAAGAAATGGGGAGAACAAGTCAACGGGAGAGTACTGAGATTTCACAATCCCCGCGATAGCCAAAACCATGTGGACTTAGCTGTCAAAGAAGAGCTCGCTTCACAAACACAGCGGACCCAACTTCTCTTGGTAACGGGTCTAACACGTGGCCATCCTACGTCAGCAGAATCCACATGGCATCTAATGCGCCCGGCTTAATTTTAACATGCATTCATGTTTTTACCCATAAATTATTCAAAATTTTATTAACGAGTTTTAATAGATTTTTAAATTAAACTATAAATAAAAATTACAATATATTTTAAATGAATTTTTTTTTTTTTTATACAATATGATAAATTTACATATAAAAACTTTGGTTTAAAATAAATTAATATAGTAACAACCAGTTATCAATATTTTAAAAGAAGGCCGAAACTATTTTTAATTTACTTAAAAAAGGCAACAATAAAAAGTTACCTAAAAAAGAAAAAGAAAAATAGGCTTGAGTTATGCAACCAACAAAGAAGAAACGACAAGTTTCACGTTTCTCTTTTTATTTGACAATATTTTATGTTAAATATTTCACTTCTTTTCATAATTTAATTATTTTTTTTTTTAAAATAATCTCTACAGACCAACACGAATTCAATAATTTATTTAACTGAAAAAAAGCACATGTCAACCATTTATAAAATAATAATAATAATAATAATAACTAAGAACAACGTGTACCATGGTCACTTTTAATAATTTGTTTGTTATTTAGTATTTAAAATTTTTAAAAATACATTTTTTATCCTAAAATTTATGGAAGACAATTTCAACCCCAAATAAAAAATTTAATAATAATAAAAGAAAAATATCCCCTTAATTTAATTAAAAACAAAGTTTTCGTAACTATTAATTTAATTATAAATGGAATAAAAGAAAAATAATATATATAACGGTTTACCAAATATCCCCATAGCTGGCAGTCCATTGGATCAGCATCTGGGATTGGATCCAACGGTTAAAAAGGGACCAAGACGAGAGCACACAAGTTATTCCCTTTTGTTGAAAAGGTTTCTGAATTTTTGGGATTTTTTTTTGGAAATTTGAGGGATAAAATAAAATAAAAAGAAAAAGAAAAAGAAAAAAGAAAAGAAAAAGAAAAAGAAAATTGAGGTTAAGCACCATTTCTGTATATCAATCTTTCAGTCCGCTCTCTCTTTTGCGGCCTATCTCTCTCACCTCTGGAATTCTGGAATTTAGAGTTGCTTTTGTGAAACAGCGGAGAGCCATCAAAAGGCCCACCAACGGCTACAACCGCGCTATTTCGGCGATGAATCAAAGCGTTTAAACTAAGCCCCATTTCCATTTTTATATACCCACTGCTCCAAAATATCTCATCCATTTTTTGTTTTGCTTCGCCTCTTTTGTGGGGTTTTTTTTTTTTCTTTTCTTAATCTCACCCTCTAGGATCTGATTTTGTGGAGTTTTGATTCAGAATTTGAGGATTTATCCCGCATTTTCTGTAATTTTACGAGTATTTTTGTTGTTTATCATGTCTGATGGGTATTACAGCTCCAAGAAGACCGATGATATTTGTGAAGACGTTTGTGGCCAGGTCTGTTAGTTTCAATCCTCTCTGTTTCTGTTTCTTCGCTTGTTTTGAATCTGCTGTATTCCACTTTTTGGGATGAGAAACTTGTTTGTTTTGTACCTTCTTCTAAACCCTTTTGATTGAACTTGTCCTTCGTGAAATACCCATGAATGGCGAGAAAGGTACGGTTATCTGCAATTGTCTAATGATTGTTATTCTTCGTGTTCCTTCTGTTTATGAGCACAATGGTTTGATTTGAAGTGTGCATTGATTTGGGATTCAATCAAATTTTGCCGTCCTTTTCAATTTATAGCTAAAATTTCCTTTTCTAGGTGTTCGAATTTCACCTTAGCAAACGAATCGCTTCGTTTTTCAACGTCCTGTCGTCCCCACTCTTAATTTTCCTCTTGTTTTTGCGTCTGGAAATGAATTGGTGTCTTGAATCTTTTAGATCGACATGTCCTTTGATCGTTGATTATGTTCTTCAATGTTTGTTGTTGTTGTTGTTGGTTGTACCAGGGGCCTCGTGGAGCTTTTATCTTGTCTAGATTTCGATGTATTCTTCGAGGATGGGATTTGAAGACACTACTTTCTTTCTTTTTCGCTGTTCCACTCTTGATATTGTTCATATATCTCCATGGCCAGAAGATCTCTTATTTCCTTAGACCCTTATGGGAGTCTCCTCCTAAGGCATTTAATGAAATCCCTCATTACTATCATGAGAATGTATCAATGGAGTCTCTCTGCAAACTTCATGGTTGGGAAATGCGTGAATCGCCGAGACGAGTCTTCGATGCCGTTCTGTTTAGTAATGAAGTTGATATCCTGACCGTTAGATGGAACGAACTGTATCCTTATGTGACTCAGTTTGTGCTTCTCGAGTCGAACTCTACGTTCACCGGTCTGCCAAAGCAGTTGGCTTTTGCAAACAACAGGGAGCACTTTAGCTTCATTGAGCCACGGTTGACCTATGGGATGATAGGGGGAAGGTTTAAGAAAGGAGAGAATCCATTTGTTGAAGAGGCATATCAAAGATTGGCTTTGGATCAACTTCTTAGGATTGCAGGGATACAGGATGATGACTTATTGATCATGTCTGATGTCGACGAGATCCCAAGCGCTCACACGATAAACCTCTTGAGGTGGTGCGACAATACTCCGCCCATACTCCATCTGCGACTAAGGAACTACCTGTACTCCTTCGAGTTTTATACAGATGACAAGAGCTGGAGAGCTTCTGTCCATCAGTACAAACATGGTAAAACACGGTATGCTCATTATCGCCAATCCGAAGAAATCTTATCAGATTCGGGGTGGCATTGTAGCTTTTGCTTTCGCCGTATCAGTGAGTTCATATTCAAGATGAAAGCATACAGCCATTATGATAGAGTAAGATTTTCTCATTACTTGAACCCCAACAGAATTCAGGACAAAATATGCAAAGGAGAAGACCTATTCGACATGCTTCCAGAAGAGTACACGTTTCGGGACATAATCGGGAAGATGGGACCAATCCCTCGGTCTTACTCGGCCGTTCATCTCCCATCATTCCTTCTAAACAATGCTCAGCAGTACAAATACTTGTTACCAGGTAACTGCAGAAGAGAAAGTGGCTAAATTATGAAAGAACAAGAACGAAGAAATGACTTTGTAAATGTTGAACATAAACAGATACCTATTTTGAAATTTGATGGCTGTAATGTGGAGGTAGTTAAAGGTTGTGTGTCCAATGAAGTTGAGGCTGAAATGGAAACTGAGGGCAGAGGCTCCATACTGTTGCAGCTGAGGGAACTGATTGTAATTGCTATATTGGGTTATTAGGCACAAACCACCATATCTCTTCAAAGTTGAATCACATATCCAAGCTTGTCTTATAGGTATTGCTTATTAGGTAACACTGTAATTTCCACCATCTCTCTCTGTATTGATCTTAGAACACTGTCACAGTGCTCATTTGTTCCTTTCTCAATTGTTTTTTCTGGAAGTGAATAGAAATGCTAATGGTCTTAGATATCTGTTTTCTCCTTTTTTTTCTCTTCTTAATGTGTAATTTGTGGTGTGACCTTTGAAAATGCATACTGTTCTTCTTGTTTTCCTGTACCTCTTTGGGATGCAAGTTTAAACCTAAAGAACCAAGAAAACGGACCAAATCAATTTTGTGTGGTCCTGGTTTAAGTCACAGCGCCAAGAATAGCTTACTCTTCAGTTTTCTCACCGTTAGTAGATATTGTCCTATTTGAGCTTTCTTTTTCGAATTTTCCCTCAAAATTTTTAATTAAAACATGTCTGCTGGGGAGAGGTTTGCTTCGTTCTCCTCTTCAACGAATGTGGGGATCTCACAATCCAGTTCTCTTCGGATCCCAGCGTTCTCGTTGGCACTCGTTCCCTTTTCCAATTGCTATAGAATCTCACAATTCACCCTTCTTTGAGGTCAGCTGATACTTGTTCTCTTTTTTACGTGGGATCTCACGAAACTTCGAATTGGGATTTCATTTCGAATTGGGATTTCATATGAGGTTGTGATGAAACATGGAAAGTGGGAAGCATGTGGACATTTCTTCCTCTAAGCATTCAATCATGGTGCCCACCACTCTCCCTAAAGACCAAAGAATCTTCCATTTCACCAGAATAAAGAAAAATATCCTGAACTATAAAGTTCCTAGAGGTAAAATCTTCTTTATTATCTGCTGTTTTCACTTTCATTTTTCTGCAGTCCGTAAACTTAAGTTTAATTCAACTCGTTAAAGCGTATTATTTTTATGTAAATGTTTGAATTTCCTCTTATTTTGAGAAAAAGAAAAATATTATAATTATAAAAGTCAAAGTGTTCGTAAAGTAACTAACTATGGACTTAGCCCGAAAGAGACGAACAGATGAAAAGCTTAGAGTCTCCCACAAGTTATGCCAAGAACCTTTTCAACAATGCAAGACCATCATAGTCATAGCTGTAAAATGCTTCTTCATTGTTCTAATTCTCAAACCTAAATTCAACTTCATTTCCAAACAATTTGTCACCATTCAAATAAACAAGTGGGTTTTGGTCAACGATTTTCAGCCTCACCACTTCAAAATTCAATTGATCTTCCACTCTCTTTATGCCTTTATATATTAAAATTAAAACTTTGAGTGGGTAACCCATTTTTCCAAAAATACTATGAATAATGTTCTTCAAAAGATTATTATGATCAACACTTATTGACTTTAGTAATAATGATAATAATTATAATATAATAATAATCCAATTCTTTTTATTTTGTGTAATAATTATTAATTTTCATAACTGATTATTCGGATAGATATCGGTTATTAATTTTAATGAAATCATTTAACATGTATTTTTATATTTTTTATTTTGCTTTTATAATTATTTTTTAGTTGTTATTTTTGTAATATTTTATCTCAAATATATTAAATTCAAACATGTTTACTTGGGAGGAAGAATCTAATAATTGTGTAGATAAGAGATGAGTTGACTTCATCACCTTCCACGTTGGTTGGTGGCACTTCACATGGTGGATTCTTATTTATGGATTTGAATGGAGTCATCACCAATTTAGAATAGTCATCAAAGTCGAGTTTTCGTATAAAATGATTATAGATAAGTTGGCTCTATTTACTTCTCAGAGCATAATTCAACTAATTAAGATCGGTTCTAAGAACTTAACATAAAAAATAACTTTATTTTCCTTATGTGCACTATTGAAGTCATATAAAGAATATTTCCTTGAAGTGTTAGACCTAGTTTACGGAAAGGCTACACAGATGGATTTTGATTAAAGAAAAAAAAAACGTTACTAGAAAAGGGGAAAGGTTCTTTTTCTTATCCATTTTTGCTTGTTGCTTTAAGGGTTCGACAATGAATTTCTACTTCCAGCGTTTCAGGGGAGTCCTAAAAAGAAATGATTCTAAGTGAGTCCTAAAAAGACATGATTCCAAGTGAGCTAATTGATGTGACCCGACTAAAATTTTTACATCCACAAGCATTAAACCAATAGGCTGTTAAGGAAAATTAAAAATTCATTGATTAAAAAAAAAAAAAAAAAAAAAAAAAAAACCATGACTAGAATAAGAGCCACATCCTTGAAGCACAGTAATTTTTCTTACATTTTGGATTCTTAACATTCTCCATTCTAGCTTAATTCAACGATCTTAGATGGCCTTTTTGGTCTCTCTCAGTTCAGCCTATGGCTATTTTACGAGCACAAACACCGGCACGAGCACCATGGTGCTAATCTTTGGACATTGCAGCATCAATTATTTGGACTAATAGTATCAAAAGCATCAGCACAAGAAGTCTAAACTGAAAAATGATGAACAATCGCAGTAGATAAAATGAATCATCTTTAAGTTACCGTAAAATCGTTTGTTTCATGGGGCTACTGCGACCAAAGTTACCAAAAAGTGCCCTTTTCTCTCGCACACAATCAGACAGGGCATTGAAGCAACAGAAGATTATTGCACCAAGTTTGCAGCCATGGTTTTCTTCCATAAATTTCATCCATTTTACTGTCTATTTATCTATTTTCTACGAGAATCATCTTCATCACTACCACTCCAGTAATCGTGTCTCTGCGGTCTCGATGTCCCTGATTCATCTTCTTCATCTGAATCCCACAATGTCTTTCCTGAATCAGTATTTTTCGATACAAAGTTGTAACTATTCTTTGATTTTCTCATTCTATTCTCCTTTCTTTTAGTGTCTGTGTGTTCATAAGCTTCATTGGATTCATCAATGCTAGAGTCATAATCATTCAGCTTATTATTCTTCTTATCTTTCTTGATGTGATGCAAATCAACTTCATTGCTCCTGTAATCATCATTTGCGCAGCTTAAAACTTTCATGTCATCTTCTTCGTCTTCTTCCTCTTCTTCTGATTGCCACATGGCACTTTCAAGATCACTAAGCATAGTTTCAGGCTCAGAACCTTCTGAATCCATCCTTTTTCTGACAAAGGGCTCGACATTTCTCTTAAAACTTCTATTTTTGGCCAAATCATGCCTCCCTCCAGCTCCTCGAGTCGTTTTGACAATCCGATGAGCTCCATCAGAATCATCTGCATCGTTAGCATTCTGACCATCATCAGAATCCCATTCCTCCTCATTTGCGTGTTCATCATCTTCCTCTTCACTATCGTATAATCTTTGCTTACTATCTCGCTGTCTCCAAACACTTGGCTTTTCAATCTCGTCATCAGAACTGTTATTTGTACGCATATCGGATTTTCTTAATCTCCCACCGTGTTCTTCTCTATTCCTATACCTAATTTGGCTAAGCTCTTCTTTCTCTGCTGCTTCCTCAGCAACCCAATCTCGATCTGCTGCATCCTCTATCTCAGCTATGAATCTGTCTAACTCTTCCTGGTCACTGTCACTATGAGATTCCTCTTCTTCCATGTTACGCTCGATCTCTGTCGCTGTCTGCTTATCACCGTAGAAGACATACGGGGTACCTTCTTTTTTGTCAATGGCATTAAAAAATGTTGAAGCTACTCTCTGGATGCTGGCCATAGCAACTGGATCCTCTGGGTTTATACCCTTACGTCTGAGCTCTTGTTCTATCTTCTTTATGTTTAGCTTCTGAGAATCGAGAGCTTGTTCAAATCTGGCCTTGAATAACGCCTACGTAAGAGAACAAACAACTGTTATTCTACTGTTTTCTTGTCTTCCTTTATCCAACAACATTAATTATGATCTCCATTCACCCAATGGAAGAAATAATTTCCACCAAATCTAGTTAGTCAGTTTATTCAATCACATCTAGTCAGTTTCACCAAAGGGACTAACATAGTGGCTAGGAAAGAGTTAAGATCTAAAACCAAGCTTTCAAAAGAATACAGAATGAAGGTTGCCATAAAATTAAGGGACAAAAATTCAGCCTATCCCTTTTTAAGAAATATGGGGTGTGTGTGTGTGTGTGTGTGGGTGGGTGGGGTGGGGTGGGGTGGGGGAGCAACCCAAAAGAAGTACTTATTTTTAGAAACAAGGCAAAGAAACTGAAAGAACAAACACTGTGATCCAGCATGCGTACCTTTCTCTTAGTAAGGGTGTTGATTGGTATCAAATTTTTAGGTTGACGATAGTTTCTTCCACGAAACATGATGATTGTTTTCACGTTATGTACATTCACGACAATCCCACCGCTAAGTCTTGCAAGCATGATTGCCATTTCCTTGATTTTTTCTTTGGGGAAGTTATCACAACACACTTGCACAGTCTCATGAAACTTCCAATGGAGATGCATATTCTGGACCACTCCTCCAAACACTCCACGAACACCAACTGGGACGTAATTCTTATTTCTAAAGCCTATTTTTTTATAAGCTTGAAGCTGTTCAGGGGTCAGGAGCTCTGGGTCATGACGAGGGGGTGGCAACTCTGGGAGCTCATACTTCTTGAGTTGTTGTAAAAGTAATGCTACTTTCTTCTTGGCCTATGAAAGATATGAGACAAATGTGGTCATACTAATCAATCAAATTTAAATTATGTGGGTGTAGAATTATATTTTTATTTAAAACAAAGGCAGCAGTATAGTGACTTAAATTGAACATCAAATGTCAAATTCAGATTTCCCAGAGAAGGCTGTAATTCATAAAATATCTCTTCAATCACAATATTCATCAAGATTAAAAACAGATGCAAGTATGTCATCAAAATCGACAACATAGATTATAACTTCGAAATGGCATACTCTTTTGAGGTTGTAAAGGAGCCTTTCTTCCTCTGTCATCAGCTTTTTCTTAATTTTCTTAGCTCTTCGGATCTCCCTTAAGGTCTTACCAGACTCTTTCCTCATTCTCCTCTCCACCTTACTACGCATACTCCTTCCCTTCGATGTCGACATACAACGGGACAACCCATTGAAAGAACCAACAACCTTTGACTTAGAAGGCAATACATATTCACTACGAATGCTTCTAAGGGCCACATTGCTTGAAGCAATCTCTGAATGAAAATCTGCTAATGATACGACATTGCTGCACACATTAAAAAGAAAAAAATTATATCCTATCAGAATCTTTGTTCCAACTGCATTGAACAAAGTGGATGCTATCATTACATCTAAATGCCTTGGATATATGCTGAGGAACAATACCCACAGAATCAAAGTATGCATTCAATTGGATACTTGGCAAATGAGAGAAGCAGTACAAACGAAGTTAAATAATGTCATATATTTCCTGAACAGATTCAACTATGAAAGAGCGTCATATCTAAAAGGTAAAATCACGATCTTTTTTTAGGAAAACCAAACCTTCGCTCTGGCTGAGAAAATTTGCAAGAGTGATGAATTCCATAAGCAATAGCAGAATGGATGCACTTTTTTAACGCAGTTCATCAAAGGGAATGAAAAAACAATAAAAGCATAGACTTACGGAGAAAGCGAGTTTTTCAAAAAGCTGTATAAATTTCTTAACAAGGGAAAAGAAAACACACTAGAAAACCGAAAGAGAGGAAATTCATTAGGGTTCTCAAAGAAAATATAGGAAGCAATCAAATCGATTATAAAAAAAGGAATTGATGATTGAATGACTGCCGGAGAGACGAAGCGCCAAACTGGCTCCCCTGAGACTCTATAACTGAAGCCACAACATGGAAACAAGAACCTAATTCACAGCACCCAGCAACCAAATGCAACGGAATGAGAGCGAGGGAGAGAGAGAGACGATACTTGTAGCGATTTGATAGAAGGAGAGTGGAAACCCTAGTGAAACAGAGCCTTCGAGTAGCAGAAAACATTGATGAATGGAAGAGATGACGATCAATCGCTCATCTCCATTACTAAACACCGCCGATCTATCAGGGTTTGGCGCTGCAGCCTGCAGGGTTTAACGTTCTTTCAGATTTGACCATTTTACCCCTGCCTTTATTTATTTATTGTTTTTATACAACAAATGTGGATTTAATGTTAATTATTTAACTGAAGTGATTACTTAATAAAATATTAATATTAATAATTAAAAATATATATTCTCTTAATAGATACAATTAATATAATATAAATTTGAAGACGAAATTTAATAATTTCTATTTTAATTTTTTTTTTTTTGTCAACGAGTAAGGTTCTTGATAGAAATGTCAAGTTACAATTCTCGATAAGTTAGGATTGTACAGAGACAAGAAATCTCCTTTATGTACTTTTTCTACCTTCTCTCTATTCTACCCGATAAAATAGCTTCGTTTCTAGTTGACAAAAAGAAATCTTGTCATGAACACGAGCTCGATTTCTTAAAGGATAGAAACGTAATTCGTGAAGAAACATAGAAGGATATGAAAAAATGGAGAAGGGAAATAAATATAAGACCAAATACCATTCTCAAAATACATCACCACCACTACACGGTCATGAATATCAGTTTTCATACATCCCATAACAAATAGTAATCAGTTTCTACATTTTGCACCCAGCCACCCATCTTCATGGTGCATTTAACACAAAATTTGAGCAATAACCAGCTCGATCACGAGATCGGTCATATTCGTTCTTGATTCGACGACTTGACAATAAAACAACTGATATATGTGAATGTAAATTGTTATGTGCCATGCAGGTGGGGGTGATATGCATGGCATTCTCCATACAAATGAAAGCCAAATGACAGCAAAGAGTTCGACGACGAAATATGGTGAATTTTTGAGGAAGATTCTGGCCGAAAAGCCAGATTGTAACATGTCGTTCTTACGAGATTTCGCTTCATATCCTGTCGAGCCAGTCGAAAATGCTCTCTTGAGAACCAAACTGCAGGTCCTGCAAGCAATGATCAAAGTTGAGTTATATAGATCAAAGGAAAGCAAGCATTTGAAACTTGGGAGTGAGGCTAACTTACAGCAAGATGAAAATCAGGTGAAGTATCCAATTCAAGGTTCTCAAGGTCTGCAATTCCACACGTAACGTTATCGTTCACGATCTCGTGGCAACCGTTGCTACCGGAGAGCGGGAAAGACATTTGAGTTAGTTGGCTGTTACTTGTAAGAACATTAGAATCCAGGACTTCATTGCACAATAAGTTGTCTTCCAAGTAATGTAATTCAGCATCATCTATACCCTGAGATTCTCCGGCCAACCATCCCGGGAATCCGACGTCGTTCTCCAATGAAATATGAGCTGCTTCTGGAGTCAGCTCTTCTTCCTAATCAACAAAGCATACTAAAGTGAGAATTCGACATGAACACAGTATAGGGTCAAGGCATGAACGCAGTTGTCATAGAAACTCCACTTATCCACACACATCAACAGCCTAAGCCCACCGCTAGCAGATACTGTCCTTTTTGGACTTTCCTAAATTCGTCTGTTAGGGAGAGGTTTTCCCATCCTTATAAGAATGCATTGTTCTCCTCTCCAACTGATGTGGGAACTCCCAGTCCACACCCCTTGGGGGCCAGCGTCTTCACTGGCACACCGCCTGGTGTTTGGCTCTGATATCATTTATAACAGCCAAAGCTCACCGCTAGTAGATATTGTCCTCTTTGGACTTTTCCTTTCGGGTTTCCCCTCAAGGTTTTAAAAACACGTATCTTAGGAAGAGGTTTCCACCCCCTTATAAGAAATGTTTCGTTCTCCTCTTCAACCGATATGGGATCTCACACAAATAGACAATGAAACTAATTTAAACGATAAGATACCTTTGCAAATGATTGAGGCAGACCATTTTCAGCAACATCATTGGAAACAAATGATTTCCCCGATCGAGGAGGTATCGGAGGATTCGACTTGGGAGTTCTAGGACTAGTTTGATGGACCAAAGCATCAAAATCCTCAATCAGCATATTATCATTGCTCTTACTACATTGCTTTGGTTGCTGATAAGAAATCTTTGACAAAACATATTCACCTTCCTTCTCATCTTCTTCAACTCCCAAATGATATTGATGTATCACCCAGCTCGACCTTTCGCGTTTCGAGCCGCCCTTCGAACTTCGGTACAGAGAGAAGATCTTTTTCCATCCCTTATGAACACCCTTTTCTATCACAGCTTTGGTTTTACCAGTCTTGTGCCACCGGAAATGTTCCATGCTTGAACTATCTTCACTTTCAATTTTGCGGCGCTTCCTTTGGCCCGTGGCATATGCATTGCTTGTTTTGTGAAAGAAATGGATATCATTTCCATCTTTACTAACACCTGAATACTTGAAAATGTTATGATTCTAAGTAAGAGAACATTATAGTATGGGAAATGAAAAGAGCAACACAGATGAATTCCTAACCGGGGAGATTTTCTGGATGAGTGTAGCAGATTCCTTGATCTGTTTCTATTGTGGGGATGAATTCATCAATTAATGCATGTAGTTTTAAGTTCCCAACGGCACACTTTGCTGCTAAGTGATCCATTATTTCTTCATCAGTTGGATCAAACTTAACACCAGCAGGCAAACCAGGCCATTCAGGAGACACCTGAAAAGAAAATGCAATTGAGAGATATTCAAATTAAGGCACGACACAACTTGGGGGAGGAGTCTCATATCGGCTAATTAAGGGGTTGATCATGGGTTTATAAGTAAATAATATATCTCCATTGGTATGAGGCCTTCTGGAGAACCAAAAGCAAAGTCATGAGAGCTTATGTTCAAAGTGGACAATACCATACCATTGTAGAGGTCCGTGATTCCTAACATGGTATCAGAACTATGCCCTTAACTTAGTCATGCTAATTGAATTCTCAAGTGTCGAATAAAGAAGTTGCTAGCCTCGAATGTGTAGTCAAAAGTGACTCAACTATCGAATAAAGGGTGTACTTTGTTTGAGGGCTCCAGAGAGGGAGTCAAGCTTCGATTAAGAGGAGGTTGTTCGAGGGCTCCATAGGTCTTAGGGGAGGTTCTATGGTGTACTTTGTTCGAGAGGAGGATTGTTGAGAATTGTTGGGAGAGGAGTCCCACCTCGACTAATTAAGGGGTTGATCATGAGTTTATAAGTAAAAAAAAATATATATCTCCATTGGTACGAGGCCTTTTGGGGAAACCAAAAGTAAAGTCATGTGAGCTTATGCTCAAAGTGGACGATATCATACCCTTATGGAGGTCCGTGATTTCTAACAAACGTTAAATTTCTCCTTAAATATGAATGGACCATTTACTGCATATGAAGAGTGATGTTTTAGTCCATATTAAATTGAACTATCACTATAAGAACAATTATGAACACACTGAATGGAGTTCAAACTTACATCTGTATTATCAATAATAAAGTGACAGTTTGGGCATTCTCGTTTGGCATCACAATCTTTAATTACTTGGGAAGAGGATTGGCTGATGTTTCTGACTTTTCTTGCAAATGTTCGGCTATCAAGGATCCAAGCCCTACAAGAATGAGTTGCTAACAGTTAAAATTCAATCGCTTAGCTTTTAAAAGGAACATCTAATTCATTGGAATAAACAAATAAGCATTCAAGTGAAACTGAGTCCTTAAAGATGAAGAATTAAATTATTTGCAAACTTTTCATTTATGGTACCTTGAGTTTCCAGGCCCACACACACATGATAATCTCACGAACAAAATTGCAAGAACCTACAACATACAGTAGTAAAAAAAACACAATTTTTTTTTTACTTATCCTAGTGTGACATCCCACGTGGGTTGGAGAGAGTAACGAAGTATTTCTTATAAGGGTGTGAAAACTTCTCCCTAGAAGATGCGTTTTAAAACCTTGAGGGGAAACTTGGAAGGAAAGGCCGAAAGAGGACAATATTTGCTAATGATGAGCTTGGGTTGTTACAAATGGTATCAGAGCCAAACATTGAGCAATGTGCCACGAGGATGCTGGGCCCCAAACAGGGTGGATTGTGAGATCCCACATCGGTTGGAGAGGGAACGAAACATTACTTATAAAGGTGTAAAAACCTCTCTCTAGAAGATGCGTTTTAAAATCTTGAGGGGAAGCCCAGAAGGGAAAGCTTAAATAGGAAAATATTTGCTAATGGGCTTAGGCTGTTACAAATGGTATCAAAGCCATACACCGGGCAATGTGTCTACGAGGACCCTGAGACCCCAAGTAGGGTGGATTGTGAGATCCCATATTGGCTGGAGAGGGGAACAAAGCATTCTTCATAAGAATGTGGAAACCTCTCCATAGAAGACGTGTTTTAAAACTTTGAGGGGAAGCCCGAAAGGGAAAGTCCAAAGAAGACAATATTTGCTAACGGTGGGCTTGGGCTGTTACAAATGGGATCAAAGCCACACACCGGGGGGTGTGCCAGTGAGGATGCTGGGCCCCCAAGTGGTGTGGATCGTGTGATCCCACATCGGTTGGAGAGGGAATGAAACATTCCTTATAAGGGTGTGGAAACCTCTCCCTAGAAGACACGTTTTAAAACCTTGAAGGAAAGCCTGGAAGGGAAAGCCCAAAGAGGACAATATCTACTCCGATGAGTTTGGGCTGTTACACCTAAGATTTGAGAATTTGTCCCCCAAAATCACCAAGTTCCTTCTCCAAACTCCATTATAACTAGGTCAAACAGTGGTGGTTAAATATTTGAAAAATATTGGTCTCTGAGGAAAGAAAACTTGAACATGGATGGTATATTCATTTACCAGGTTGGTCAAGTAAATTCTTAAAATGATCCAAAACGATGGTTTTTGGTGCATTGGCAGGAAATAAAAGCAAAACCATCCTAAATATGTTGTCTATTTTGCGCCTGGTTAACTCGAACCATGGCAAAAGATTTTGAGTCTAAGACCCAAATGTCGAAAACAGGATATTCCCCCAATTTCTTAACCACAAAGGATCATGTTGGGCTAGTGGGGCATGTTCAGCTCTGCCATTAACACGAATAAACGAGCTCTCAAGCAACAAACAGTAATAATATAGCTTAAAAGATATTAAGTTGTGTTTCCCTTTCAATCTCGAGTATTAACCACATCCTCTGTATCGGCGTTTTCTCAAAATCAGCAGAGCATTACGAGTAAAAGAAGGTAAAACTCCAAGAGCTAGACTTATATTTTCGATTAAACAAAAGGGCAACAATGAACAAAAAAACCCATAATCTTGGCACAATAATTGAATCGACCCAGAAACACAATGAACAGAGAAACAGAAGAGAAAACACACACACACATTTTGGTATCAGGGATTGAAAGAACTCAAGAACACTCCACAGGGATTAAAGAAATTACATGAAGAAAGTAGACTCACCTCGCCATAATCATCAAGAGCTTGAGATCAAAAACAAAAACGATCAGAAGTGGTGGAAGAAGAAGAGGAATCGCATTTCAGCGAGTAAGGGGAGAGATATAATATAATGGTTCAGCGCGTTTGAGCTTCAGATTTTAGTCCGCTACGCTAAGTCTTAGTGAAAGAGAAGAGTGCGCGGAAAAAGAAAGCGTTGTGCAGTCCTAAGTCCCAACGGTGCCCAGTGTGAGCGGGAAAAACTGAGTTCCTGGCTCGGCAAAGCCTCGGGTACAAGATCATAGGCTCGGAAGAATACGTTGAAGAAGGTTTGGGGGAATTGTTGTACATGGGTGTGGGGCCCAACGTTGACGGAAGCTAGGACCGAGGCTAAGTAATGGAAGACGAAGCTGAGGTGTCTAGTGGAAGCATTGTAACTTCGAAAAGCGAGTAAATGTCATGTCCGGCAAATTTCAGGTGGGGGGACATAGAGATATACTTGCGCCCCAAGTAATATCACTAAATACTTCGACTTGGTCCACTCTTTGGATACCTCTTTATGTTCCTTTTGTTTTCTCATATATGTATATATATATTGAATTTTTTTTTAGTTCAGGAACGTACACCAACAAAAACAAAATCACGATAAAGCAAAACTTTGAGAATGTAGAAAATATATTAAAATTTCGAGCAGTTTTAAAAGACATACAACTCCAGTGTCAAAAGTTCCAAGTTACTTACAAAACAGGCAGTGTACCAGTGAAGACGCTGAGACCCAAAAAAATGGATTGGGAGGTCCCACATCGATGGGAGAGAAAACAAGTACTAACGAGAATGCTAGACCCTGAGGGGGTGAATTATGAGATCCCACATAAGTTGTTCATAACGAAATATTTTTTTTTATAGGAGTGTGAAATTTTTTCACTGATGCATTTTAAAACATTGAAGGGAAGCTTTAAAGGGAAAGTCGAAATAGGACAATATGTACTAGAGTAGACTTGGATTGTTGCAAATATGTTCACAAATTTCTTTTAAAAAATGTCAAATACATGTATAAATATTGTCAAAGTAAGCATAGTTCAAACGTAATTGTCGTGTAACCTTGACTAAAAGGTCAAAAGTTCGAATGCTCCCACTTAAAAAAAAAAAAAAAATGCTGAATTCAAATGAAAGTTCCGGTATGAAAAACTCGAACAATAAAGAAAGCGAGAAGAAGAAGCAAGCAGGAGAGGAAGGCATTTGGATGAATCATTGTTCTTACAGTTGACATCACAGCAACCCCAACTCCACACTCTCTTATGGATTCAACTTGAACAGATATCACTAATGGAATCTGCATCACAATTTATCTTTTGAACTACACTGCTTATTCTTTCACTGCTTATTCTTTTTGAAGTAAACTTCCGTTATTATACAATTTGCAAGGATCTCCAACTCTAATTCCATGAGTTCATTTCTTAACAGAAGGATCAGTAACAGCAATCAGAGAAACATGAGAAGAAACTGCTTGGTTTCTCTTCTATCTCGCTTTTCGGGACATCCCCCGTGCCACGTCTTGTGGCTGCCATCAAAGAACTAGTTCCAGGAGACTCTGGTGGCAGGACTGCATTCTCAGGTGCCTGCATTGTTGGTGGTGTAACATACTCTGGCTGTGGAATGGTGGAGAGATATTTCAAGAGCATCTGTATGATTTCGCTGAAGTTCGGCCGAGTATTCGGATCCTCTGTCCAACAGGAAGTTATAATCGGGGCCAAATCCTCCGGGAGGTTCTCGGCATTCGGTCGGAAATTCTGTATCAACAATGTCCAGAGGATAAAATGATGGAGATGATACAACTATTAGTCGTGTACGTATAGCTCTATTCAATCAACAAAAGGCAAAACAACAATAAGAACATGTAATGTAACATTAATCTGCTCCTACGCTATAATGAAGATGGTGGCAATTGTTTTCAATTTTCTTCTTCTCAACTCGAGAGAGACCTAAGAAATGGAAACCAAGCCGCTTACTTATCAGTTTAGGGTTAAGTGTGAGATCCTATATCAGTTGGAGAGGAGAATGAAACATTTCTTATAAGGGTGTGGAGGAAATCTCTCCCTAACAAACACTTTTTAAAACAATGAGACTGAGGTGATACGTAACGGGCCAGAGCAGACAATATCTACTATCGTTGGGCTTAAACTGTTACATTAAGTTTCTCTAACTAACAACTTGGCAACAGATACATACTCGAGAGAAATCACCTTAAAAGCAGCTGCATATGCTGCTTGTAGATTCGACATGCCTTCGAAAGGCAACTTATTTTGGACGATCTCCCAAAATACAATTCCAAAGCTATAAACGTCCACCTTGTGATTGTAATGCTTCTTCTCTCCATTTCTTAAAGTGACCGTACTGTATAGCTGCCACAAAGTATAATAGGTGATATAGAGAACTACCACAAAACAGCCCCATTGACATGAAATAATACATTAACCAAAATTTCACCTCTGGAGCCATCCATCTGTAAGTCCCAGTTTCAGCTGTCATCATTTCTGTTACTGACTCTTCTCTAGCCAAACCAAAGTCTGTAAGCTTAACAGTTTTGTGGTCTCCGGTCAAGATCAAATTCTCTGGGGGACAAAAAACGATATCCTTAGAATTAGAATGATCGATCATCCTCAGAAGTAGCATATTGCTGTCCGTCCGATCAAGCTTAAACCAGTATATAGTAAAAGGAAATCTAAAATCTAAATATAGATGCATTGTGAGATCCCACCTCGGTTGGAGAGGAGAACGAAACATTCTTTATAAGGGTGTGGAAACCTCTCCCTAGCAGACGCGTTTTAAAAACTTTGAGAGGAAGCTTGGAAGGGAAAGCCTAAAGAAGACAATATCTACTAGCGGTAGGCTTGGGCCGTTACATATAGTGGCACAGAAATGAAATGAACAATATTGACAATAAAACTATATACAATCATCTTGAAATAATTCCAGCAGCCTTGTACTATCATATCTCTTTTCAAGAGTAAATTATACTCTATACTACCTGAAGAATTTTGATTTATTAGGCTTCAAAGTACAGTTAGCAGAAGTATACCAGGTTTGAGATCGCGGTGAATGATACCATGGGAATGCAGGCATTCCATTGCGCGTGCTATATCAAGTGCAAAACAAGCTGCTTCGTGCAAGTCCAAGCACCTTGGCCGTATACTCAACAAGTACTTTCGTAATGTACCGCCTAAAAGAAGCTCAGTCACTATCACCATAATGGGCTCCTTGCAAGCACCTATAAACTGAGACAAACCGCCCCAACATCCCACAAGTTACTATACAACTCAGTTCATTTCGTTAAGCTGATTACTACCCTTTCTTTTTCAGGAAACTAAATAATCATTAAGTGCCATAAGAGTACAAAGAAGACTGCAAAAGGCACCAAAAAAAGAGAATCCAAAAAAAAAAAAACTAATAGAACAATCAAATTACTCGGCAATTAAAGTTATTAACTAAACACTGTATCGACAACCTTTGCAAGATTCTTGTGCTGAACTTTGGATAACATTGCAACCTCTCGAGCAAAGCGTGCCTCAGTTTTTGCAATTTCTTCTGGAGTTTCACCTCTTCGAATTATTTTAATAGCAACATTTTCGTTTTTGTATCTGGATTGTGAAAAAGAAATATAATTGCACTGAGACGAGCTGCTGTTAAACAAACACAAGCCATAAAAATATGCATGCCTGATTGTAATTAAACAAAGAAAATAGAGAAAGAGGGAAAGAAAGAAAGAAAGAAAGAAAGAACAAAACGATTACAAACCAAGAATTCTGAAATCAGAGTTGAATAGAACATAAGAAGCTTCAAACCCAAGAATTCAACGCTAAGAGAAAGGTATCAAGGTTAGAACAACTTACTTCCCCTTGTGCACTTTGCCATGTGCACCCTCCCCAATCCTTGGCCCAACAAGGATTTGCTTCGGATCGACCAGCCACTTAGCATCCAAATCAAACTCTTTTAAACATAACCCATCACCGGACTCCATTTATTTTACTAAACAAGACTCTTTAAGACATAATAATAAGAAAAACAAAAGGTTTTTGAAGCACAGCTATTACTTCAGAGAGAGAATTAGATGAATCAAACAGCAAGCAGATTAAGTTAAAGGACTATGAAAATATCTGCTTGATTCTGCATGATTCGATCTCTGTAACTCGCCGCGGACCAGACTCGAAGACCCAACTCAGTGTTTGGTAGATACTGTGAAAGAAAAATCAAAGGCTCGAAATTCTTGCAGCTCTGCCTTGGCAGGGATGAAAAATGAAGCGAAATAGAGAACAAGGAAAGGAAAAGGCTAAACAAATGCACCAATAAAATAACTTTAAAGGGTAGCTAGCAAAATAACAAAGTTCAGTTGAAAAAAGGCTGAAAGATCCAAGTCGTCCCTAGAGCTTAAGCACCCAAAATTTGTGCTTTCAAGTCTCCTCCGAGTAAGGAACATGACAAGCCCTGTATCAGCAAAAGAACACCGCGGAAGGAACTGGGTCTGTGTCATAGAACAGTAAGAAACAACTCAAATGTTGAAAGGAAAGGGAGAAAGACAGAGAGGGAAACAGAGCAACGGATACGTGGGGAAGGAAATCTGACGGGCTGAAAAGAAATGAAACAATATTCTGCGATAATTCAATCAATTCGATCGCTTTCTTAAAAAATTTCAAGTGGGGCCGTGAAGAATCCTCTTCAAAACGCACCCAAAAGAGAGAAAAAAATGCTTGGGTAGCTTTCACTACACGGATTAATATCTCAGAAAGCGTCTCCCCCTGCTGGGAAGTTAGTACAGACATTTTCTCAAACACTTGGAATGCGTCAAAAGAAAGTAAGATGGTTTGGCCACCGGGTGCTTGACTTTTCCATCAATATAAAAACAAATAGAAAAACACCCAATTGGGAACCCATTTCAACCATTGGTAGGTTAAAATTCAACTCTCGCAGAAACGTAAAAGAGGAAAAAGATGAACAGTAAGTAAGAAAATAAATGGGCATTAAAGTAAGCTCATTGGGTGAAGAAGAGAGGCGCGCATGCTTGACAAATGGGTAAGAGAGATTACGAAAGAGAGTTGAATGAAGTGAGAAACGCAACTCCATCGTCAAACAACAATTTCCACACCAAATTTTTGGTAAACTGTGGAGTTTCTTCTTTGAAAACGTAATGGCGGAAAAGGGTCAAAAATCAAAATCGAAATCGAAATGGGAATGTGGATTAAGACATGGATTCACGTGCTTGGTTTTTGTTTCAAGGAAATTGAAAAGGAGAGGAGGAGGAGGATGAAGTGATTTAAAGGATGCAGGTGGCGGTAGATGAGAAAATGGGGGGATGCATTAGACATGAGGTGTTGTGTGCTTAAACTACCTTATAAATGTCTCATTCATTTCACTGATTAATTTGGGTAGTTAAATTACAAAAGTAGTCCTTATAATTTTGATAAAATTAAAATTTAGCTTTTGTCTTTTTTAAAGGTATAATATGTGATACCAAGTAAATAAAGAATAAATGAATGAACAAGAACCGAATAAGAGCCATAATGAAAATAGAATGACTAAGAAAAACTTCAAAGAAATGCAAGTTATTACCTCTACCAACCATGTGCACTATTAAACATACTTTATTTAGAGCAATTATATGATGGGTGACGCATATGAATGAAGGGCAAAGTATGCTCAAAAGAATTTGTGTTGGTCGATAAGATAGTTTACAAATTATAAGTGCAGCAATCTATTAGACATAAATTAAAGTTACCACCGTCGAAGAGAGGAGATTCTTGAATTAGACATGGTTGCTACCTTTCTTTTTCATATTTTCACATAAACATAGCAAATACCTAAAAACTACAATTGGTTGTTTTTAAATTTAGTCTATTTTAGAAGTTTCTTAAAATAATTTTTAAAATAATTATACAAAACCTATTTTCATCGTTTTTCTTGTATTTTTTTTTTTTATAATTAAGAAAAGGATTATGAATCACATGGGGTCTTAATTAAATATTTACTTAGAGTAAACTAGTTTTTAATGAATATTATTATAGGAAAAAGAAAACACTAATGGAGTATTTAATTCAAATGTACATAAAGTATTAATTAAAATTTTAAAAATCATCGTCAATGATGATTAAAACTTTGAAAATTCAGAAACTAACAAAAAAAATTCTAAAAAAAGGATGAATCCCAATCTAACAGATTACCAAACAAGGGATGAATCGCCCACCGACACTGAACACACTTTTTGAAGAGATGAAGAACCGCCCAAGAAAGCTTCAGGCTTCAGTAATTGCTCAACTAAGACAAACATTCCACTGTAAAACAATGAACTACAGATTGATTTCCATTAAGATTATATAATATAGAATTTTTTGAACACGACAAAGAAATAATAGCAAACTCAGCGACGTTTGTATAAACAAGGTTTTAGCTGTGGCCAATCGATGGCTTTCCCTGTAGAAATTTTCTCATCCTGTAGAACACAAAGCAAAATGATGATTAAACCCAGTGGTGGAGTACAAATGAGAGGCAGAACGTGAGGATTTACAGACCTTTTTCTTGAAGTATAACAAGATAAACATCTTGTTTGAGAAGTCCTGCACATGATTGATACTTATAAATTAGCAGCAAGAAAGAAAAGGATAATTAGCAACAGAGAAGTAATATACCTTCAAAGCTGAGACAAAACCTAGCTCACAAACAGCCTTTATGAACTTTTTGGGATCGGCTCCTCCATTGCTTGGGTCAAATCTGCTTTTGACTTCTGCTATTAGAAGCCATCCACTGCGCATAGAAACAGAAAGTTCAGCCGCCAAGTGAAAGACAATTACACAAATAGAGGGCCACAAAGTAGCCCACCAACCGTGGTTTAAGTACTCTTTGTGCTTCTGCCAAGTAACTTTCATAATTGATCCCCATAAGTGAAAGACAAAACACAGCAACATCCACAGATGAAGAGTCCAGAGGTGTCTGCCATAGGTCATAAACATTAGCCAGAGTTTAGAGGTTTCTTTCTCGAAGATAACAGCCAATGAGATTAATATAAATTTCATGGACAGAAAAATTAAAGTGATGGGTATGATGTAATGCTCCTATGGACATATATATATAATCATCAGCACGGGGATTATTGGTAGAACAGGATAGCAACAATGGTTGCTCAAATAACACGATTAGAAATAAATGGCATATGTTTCAAAGCACTGTTATATCAATTATCCAACTAACCTCGACAAGTCCTCAATTTTTTTTAATATAGATAGCTAATATCATTCTAAAGCTGCACCTGTTGAGATGAAATAGATTATATCATCCAATTACTCGAAACTATAGCTGTATGTAATAAGGAGTGTGATACTTGACATTTATGTACCATACAAGTTATCATCTTCTTTACGTCTCACTCCAATCACTAATAGCAATTTACCATGAGAGTCATGACTCATCTCCCAAGGTTGATTCTAACCAATGTGTGAGATCCCACATCGATTGAAGAGAGGAACGAGTGCCAGCGAGGACGCTGGGCCCCGAAGGGGGTGGATTGTGAGATCTCACATCGGTTGGAGAAGGAACTAGGCATTCTCTATGAAGGGTGTGGAAACCTCTCCCTAGTAGACATGTTTTCAAAACCTTGAGATGAAGCCCAAAAGAGAAAGTCCAAAAAGGACAATATCTGCTAGTAGTGGGCATGAGCGATTACAAATAGTATTAGAACCAGACATCGAGTGGTGTGCCAACGAGAACGCTGGGTATCGAAGGGGGTGGATTTAGAGATCTCACATCGATTGGAGAGAGGAATGAGTGCTAGCAAGGACGTTGGCCCTGAAGGGAGGTGGATTGTGAGATCAAGTGGGGAACGAGTGCTAGCAAGGACGCTGGGGCCCAAAGGGCATTAGTTGGAGAAGGAACTAAGCATCCTTTACAAGGGTGTGGAAACCTCTCCCTAGTAGACGCATTTTAAAAACCTTGAGGGGAAGCTCAAAAGGGAAAGCCCAAAGAGGACAATATCTGCTAACGGTGAGCTTGGGCTGTCACCATGTGTTGCCAAATGTAAAAATAAAATAAATTTAATACCATAGGAGTGTAATTTTTTTTTTAAAACAACTTGCTAGTTGTTAAAAAGTAAAAAGTAACAACTGAGCTTTAGCAAAACCAATACTACTTTATAAGACAGCTGCACGATCTCCTGCAAGGGGAAAATGATAACAATATGGCTAACTTTCATGCATGAAATGCAGTTATATGTCTCAATGCATCTGATGACAATGAGTTCAAATAGAGTGCGCACATTTGACATATCACAAGCAACAACAGAAGGATCTTTGGAAACCAGATCAAACGAGAAAACTTTATTCTTCACATTTTTAGCAAGGCGTGCATCCCCTGTAATTCAGTTTGAAGGAAAGAAGAGAGATAAATGAACAAATAAGAATGAATGTTCTTAAAGGATCAAATACTTGATCAATATTTAGTAACGAAAGGCAAACAAAAGATTTTTTTCTAACACTCACCACAGCCAAAATCAGCTACCATAAATGAAGGATCGTGCTCTTTCAGCCATTTTATGATTAAATTCACAGGCAGCTCAGGCCAATGCGACATTTGCTCTTGGTATCCTGTATGATACTACCCATCAAAACGTTAATTAACCCTAGTCCTAGGCCTGGTACATGCAATTTACGTCTAAAACTTTCTCAAGGATCAGTGCATAGAAATTCCATATTCATGATTATATACTCAACATTAAAGCTTCATCTATTGAAAATACTTTGCTGTGAAGAAAGAGATAAACTTCTGATGTGAGCATCGCGTGAAGAAACTAGTTCTTAAATAGTAACAGAAACTACGTTTAGGAAGCAAGAACAGACGGGCAGAACTTACAACATCAAACAGAACCTGGTCTTCTTTGAAATAACTAAGCGCCTCTTCCCCTCTGAAACACACACACACACACACACACACAAAAAAAAAAAAGATCAATTGGTTTCAAACAATGTGGGTCTGATTTAAAAATAAATTGATAAAACTCAAGTTCAATAACTCTGTTTCAAGATTCAGCTGATAGAAAACTGAAAATTTTGAGATAACATAAACTTGAGACTCAAAATTTAGTGCACACATAAAGAAACACACAAACTCATCAGTAAAAACTAGAACAAAAGACGAAAAATAAAAGAATAGAAGACAAAACCATTACGTGCAGGTATACAATTTCTCATTAAGCATCCTGAAATGCCCTCCTGACAAACGAGCTCGCATCTGCAACATCACCCAACCATTCAGTTAATCCTTAAATTCCCAAAACCAATTGATTTCAGAACGAGATTAGTTTAAAAAATCAGTCGAACCTTATCGAGAAAACTAGACGAACCGGAAAGCCTCTGAGATTTTGTGGCGTCGGAAGAACCAGAAACAACGATGTCTTGGCTTTTGTCTGCTCCACGACGCATCGCCCTCTTGCGCTTTTTGCTTGAGCGGCCCTCGCCCACCATTGTTGTACGAGGAAACCTTGAAGAACAAACTCGCGTTGAGAAGAGGGGAGATCGAAAAGAGCGAAGCAGAGGAAGCAGAACGAATGCTGTAACTGGAACTAGGGCGTGCGCGTTGTGTTAGGAGTTTAGCAAAACCCACCTCAAGGGAGGCCGAAAGTTCGGTTCGGTTCGGTTAATAGTTGATTCTATGGAAGTAAAACTGATCCGAACCGACTGCATTCGGTTTATTTAATGGAACAAACCGTCTCTGATCTGGTTCGGTTTTTTTGTTCCAGTTGGTGCTAATTTTCACCCTGGACGGACCTAAACTTTTGCGTGAAATAAATTATTGGATGAAAGAAATAAAAAAGAAAAAAAAAAAATGGATGATCATATATTTTAAATTTTATTCTATTTTAGTTTTCAATACTTTCAAATATTAAAAATTAGTTTTTATTTTGATCCTTTCACTAAAAGTTTAAAATTATATCTAGTTTTTATTTTTTCCATGACACAATGTGAACATGTTTTTAAAATTTATTTTGAATATGAAAAAAAAAAAGTAATTTTAAGAATTTAATTACTCCCAAAACATACCCTAAAATAATATTTTAACACTTAAAACAATTTTCATTCCTAAAAGAAAAAACTAACAAAAAAAAAAAAGAGAAACATAAACACTACCAAACTACTCTAGAGACCATCTTACCACGAGAAGCTTTTTCCCATATGAAAATTGCAAATCTATTGTTTTGGAATAAGAAAAACAAAGCTTCAACAAGTCAGTCGCACCTCGATAAAGCTCGAGTTTCAAACTTCAAACAAAGAAGTTAGGATGTTCACTTGATTGATTTTGCTTTTGCTGCACTTCACTTCAGATTCAAAAGATGGAAGCTGAGTGGGTGTCGATTGCGATTTCTTTTCCAATCTCAATGGTCAAAATGAAATTTGGAAAAGAAATTTAATGATACGAATGAGTGGTTCTAGACAGGTTCTAGGAATTTAGGTTCTAGGAATTTAATTGTCACATTATGTAACAAGACCTTAAACCAAGCCAAAATAAAACACTCAAACTAGATTGATGGTCAATCCAGAGATAGTATGGTTAAACAAAATATTGATTACATTCTCCAAGGTAGGAAGTTAAATCATCCACACCACATTTATTGAACTAAAAAAATCATTTAACATTGAATAAGCAACAAGCAGAAAATAATCCCTCATCATCCTACAACATGATATTCATCATTTGTATGCGTATTGAAAGAAACAAATAATTTGTATCTGTAGATAAAGTAAATAGAGGTAGAAGAAGATTTTGTCTAGTCTTTGCTCTAAGAGTTCTGTTGGTATCATTACACTATTCTATAAATCTAATTCAGCAAATTGCTCTATCTTTACTAATATCACCAAATATTCTACCAGAAAACAGGGCATAGATACTTTTATGAGCAAACAAACATAGACATACCATTTATATTTTATCCTGATCTCCTGTAGAGGCTGTAGGCAACAGCGACAGAGGCCACTGCTCCAATTATCGCAGCAGCAGCCAGAATTTCACTTTGTTCCCATTGTCCTGTCCAGCAAGAAAATTTATTAGCTTTCTTTGGTACCTGCTCTTCTGAAGCTTCTTTCGACTGGTTTTCAATTCTACTACTTTTCCCTGAACTTTCATCTCTGCAACAAGTGAATCCATTACTGCCCTGGCAACAACCTGCTATTGTTTCCACTTTGCTTTGACCGCTGTTTTCTTCAATTTCAACCTTACTTTTCTTAATATCTTCTCCATTTGGAATCTTTAGTTCATCTTCCTTTTTGCCTTCCTCGGGATTTGTGCCCATTTGCCCTCTGGAATTGGAATGCCAATTTAATGTTCTACTATTGGGTGGAAAATAAATGACAAAGAAGAACCAAACAATTGCATCCATTTCACTTCTAAATATATAATTTATTCTTTGGGGAACAACATAAGGTTTAAGAGGTAGCTCTTCGGAATCAACAATCAAGCAAAGGTGATTGAGGTAGCTACAGTGAAGCCAAAAGTAGGTCGGTCAAGTAGTCAATGAACATATTGCATTTCAAACATTTAGGTCATATACTGTGCGATGCAGAGGGCTAAAGTGAGTTGCAATTTGGTGAATAGTTAACAGGAACGATGAATACTAACAATAGTATGTCCACTCTTACAGGAGGCATCAAGACTTGAACCGGGGAATCTGATGCTCAAAAGTAAGGCAAAAGCCAACGGCCTAAAGGTTCAAGATATCAATTAAGATCTTGTAATTGATAACAACGTATAGTTCCAGCTTTAGATCTCAAACACTCAGGTCTACTCAAAGTTTTCCACAGCAACAAGGGGATGATAAGAAAAATAAAAATTGTTCACAATACTCAATACGAAGTACATATAGAAAATGGAGAGGAGGATGATATGTCCATGATCTGTAAATTACAGGGTCTAAAAGTTCAGAAGAAAAAATTGATTATTGATACAAAAATGTATATCCCAAAAAAACAATAAAAAAGAATGCTTCTCCTTAAAACTCACTATTAATTATTAATACCAGCAATACAAAATAAATTCACTATCCAGTTCAGGAAATAAAATGCAACTGGAGAAGCACAAACCTTAAAAGCCTTTCCACGACCTCGCCCTTTGCAATGTGAAGTTCAAACAATTCAGAGACATCTTCAGGAGTTACATATCCGTACCTATAAACAAGGAAATTGAACCCCAAATTCAACCCAAGTAGACACTAAATATTCAGCTAAGGATTTCGTTTTCCAGTAAATGTTTATGCTAGCTTTGAAGAACCTTACCAGTGACCAGTTGTCTTCCCATCCACACCAGGTTGATATATGATCAAGTTTCCGGCATACTTGTGTCCTCCAATGTGTGAACATGCACTGACAAAAACCCGTTCCTTAAGTCCTCGTAACTCAATCTCCTCATCCAACTTCTGAACAAGAACGGGTCCACAGACACCACATCTCCGATCTCGACTAGCATGAACACACACAAACACGTGAGAGCCAGTGAAAGCCTCTGGCACTCCGGATGCCCACTGTTTATCATTCACAAGCACATCATCCACGAAGCCATCCACATCTGACTCTTTTAAACCCCTATTATCATCAAATCAAGAGGACGAAATATGAAAATGAAAATGGAAATGAAAGGAAGGAAAACGGAACAGCGGCACAAATAACAGGAAAAGAACATTCCAATTACTCCAAAATCTTACTGATCTAAAACTTGTTTGGCCTCAAAATTGATAAAATATACTAGATACAGAAACCACAATCGTAGTAATTTGCTAGCGATCAGATTAATTATAAAAAAATAACGATCCAGGAAGGTAGCAAAGAAGAATACCCAAAGTTTCATTATGTGCATGGAAACCAAAGAAGTTAAAGTCAACACCAGAAGAAATAAAGATGAACGCAAGAATTTCATAATATTTGATAAATACATTATTATATCCTTGAGAAGTGGCAAAGCATATTTCCAGCAGCTTATCAGCTGCCGGAAAATTTTCGAAAACCACAACAAGATTCCACCTGATTCTCAAAAGTTACCTGTATTTGACCATTTCAGGAAAAATCAACACATCTCCATCCGAAAATCCAGTTTCCTCTCGTCCAGCGAACATTGTCAGCTTCGTCTGACAAAACCAATTAAAAGACAAAGTTGCACACAAAAGCATCCACTAAAATCCACGGCATTCAACAACTCCTAACAAAACCAAATCGAAAACGCCAAATTCCGAAGAATAGGATTTCCGAATACAGAAACAAACAGCATCGATTTGCAAACCTTAACGGAGATATCATCCTTGCGAGCTTTGAGAGCGGCAGAGAGGAGCCTAGGGAGGGCGTCGGAATCAGATGCTTCGAGATGCGATGGCCAGGCCTCCGGAGTCTTGTAGCAGAGAAAAACGTGGCGATCATAGGCGCTGACGGTGCCAGCGAGGCTGCTCTGATACATCTCCTCTCGTCGGAATCCAAACTTCTCGTCGTCGGCGCCGGAAACGGTGTCGAGAGTATCGGAAGCCATAGAGAGATCGACGAAACGAGGTCAGAGAATGAGAATAGTGAAGAAAGTGGTAATGGTGGAAAGAGATAGCGGAGAGGAGGTAGCGGGTGGAGCGGGGAGCGGGAAACGAGAAGGGATCGGATTTCTTCTGGTTCTGAATCCCATTTGGTGACGCTTTATGAGTGCTTTGGACAACGACTTGAGCCACGCGACAGTGGTGCTTGCAACACGCGCCAACGGAAGTTTATATTTTTTTAGCTGTAAACATACTAACATTTTAGATTTGGGTTTCAAGAATTAGTTTTTTAAAAAATATATATATATATTTATAATATTAATTTTTTTTTTATCTAATTTTTTAATTTAGGTTTAGTCATCAATTTCAAAATATTACATTTTTATTTCTAAATTTTTAATTTAGTTTTTATTTTCATTCTTAATACTTACTTTTTCCCTACACCTCAACCTCTCTTTTACGACTTTATTGAATGAGGTAAAGCACCTGAACTTGAACCAAAACCTAAACTTCTATTTCCTGACCTCGAAGAAGGTAAAGTAGCCGTCGAGTCTATGAGGAATGTTCGAGATACTTTGATCCAACAACTTTTTAGGAGTTGGTTTGGCTGGTCCCTTCAGAAACTAACAAACTCAAGAACTAAAAATGAATTTTTTCCCTAAAAATTAAGTTTAGAAATATCATTGGTTTATTTACAAATTGAAGACGTACCTTCCCGTGAACAAAACATCAAGTCTCTCTTCACTTGGTTCATACTTCCCCTAGAGTTACAGCTAAGATAGTGTATGTCTGGCCTTCTACTGTCACAATCTCCCCCACATTGCGAGTTCTGAAACAAAACTCAATTGAAATCAAGACAAAAATGATTCACGTTTCTTTCCCCCTACAGATAACAAACAAGACTATTTTGGTAAGTGAACTATATAAGAACATACAGAGTAAAGATATAATAATTCAAACCCGTTGCTAGTAGATATTGTCCGCTTTGGCTTGTTAACGTATCGCCGTCAACTTCACGGTTTTAAAACGTGTCTACTAGAGAGAAGTTTCCACACCCTTATAAGGAATCCTTCGTTCCCCTCCCCAACCAAAATTGGATCTCACAAAAAATCAGTCCATAGGCAGTTTTATGTGCGTGCCTATGGAGCACAGCAAGGTGGGGCAAATGTTTTGCATTGTACATTGCTTTAGCAAGCATCTCAATTGATGTTCTCGCCAAGCTCACCATTGTTGGACCTTTCAAGTGTGGAAAAATCAGTCCATAGTCATTTAGCTTATACCTGGTTCGCTTCTTGATTGCCTCTGATCTTCAAGCAATTAAGAGATGATTCTTATTGCAATTCAAGAGGAAGACGTGGATATGACCATTTTATGAACAAATTTGAACTTGTTTGATGACGTTATTGTTTCTTAATGGACAAGTTGTCAGTACAAACCTGTATTTGAGAGAATTATGGGTTCTACTATTCTCCTTTTTAAATGGAAACGAATGCCAACTATGCTGCACAGACAAAAAGTGAGCAAAGAATTTGAATAAAGACAAATTAACAAAGCAATTTACCAGACAACTGAACTGCAAAAGCAGCAAATGTAAGCTGATATCAATCCAGAAGCTCAACAGAGATTCAAGTAAACACAATACTATATATACTTTGACAATTCGAACTATTCGAACTGTAACGGCCCAAGCCCACCGCCAATAGATATTGTTTTCTTTAGGCTTTCCCTCAAGGTTTTTAAAACGCGTCTGCTAGGAGAAGGTTTCCACACCCTTATAAAGAATGCTTTGTTTCCTCCCCAACTGATGTGAGATCTCACAATTCACCCCCCTTCGAAGTCCAGTGTCTTCGCTGGCGCTCGTTCCCTTCTCTAATCGATGTGGGACTCCCCAATCCACCCCCTTCGGGGCCCAGCGTCCTTACTGGCACACCGCCTCGTGTCCACCCCTGAGGCTCATCCTCTTCATTGGCACATCGCCCAGTGTCTGGCTCTGATACCATTTGTAACCGCTCAAACCTACCACTAGCAAATATTGTCCTCTTTGGGCTTCCCCTTTCAGACTTTCCTTCAAGGTTTTAAAACACGTTTGCTAGGGGAAGGTTTTCACACCCTTATAAAGAATACTTCGTTTTCCTTCCCAACCGATGTGGGATCTCATACGAACATTGTTATACACAGTGTTCATAGGAAGACTTGACAAATTAAGGTATCGGCTTCTAAAGAAAATTGAACACATCTGCTAAAGGTGCTAATCATGGCTATCAACGATTAAGTAATATATATAACCATCGTGATCACGCAACAATTTAACCACAAAAGACATACAAGGATTCCTCATAACCTACTAAATCAAATCCCACTTTTTAATAAGCAACTAGTTCATGAACTAACCTCAATCTTCCCGGATCTACTTTCAACCCCACATTGTTCAATCGAGTAACAATCTTCCCATTCAGAAAACTTCCAAGCCTGGGACCAACCAATTGGAGAGGCTTTTTTTGGGCTGGCTATGATGTAATTCTTTTCAATTTACCTGATGAAAAGCTTCTTGTTATCATCAAAAGAAGGAAGAAAAAAAAGAAGAAGCGGGAATGGAATCTTTCTTGAAAGATTTTTCTAATTAGTGCAGTGGTCAACATGTAAAGATAAATCAATTTCAGATGTATAGAGAACGCTAAAACTAAATATCAGCACAGTGATAATACAGAACAGCTTAGTAACTGCGCCTCAGCAGCGTTGAAGCTACAGAAGGAACGAGGAGAAGCCATTGATTAATATCCCAAACCAATTTCCATACCTGATGAAGAGCTAAATAAAGTATAAGCGGCTTCGAAGCTTCAATTTCTACTTTCATACGCTCATCTAAGTTCCACCAACTACCACCAGGAAACAGCGAACGCGAAACATGAATCGAATTTCCAAATGATTTGAATTTCTCATTTCCGTTTCCGTCATTTTCAAGCACCATGTATCGGAGCATCAATGAAGATTTCCGCACTCGATGACGATAGCATTTGAATTCCTTACTTCCAAAACTGCTAGAGAGGATGATAATCGAGAATTGAAGCTTCACCGTCGGCTTAAAACCAGACGATCGAAAGCTTGAACTAGGAGAAAATTTTGCCGGTGGAAAATACGGAGAAAGGAAAATGCGAAGATTCTGGCGGGCAATTTCCATGTTTGCATAAGAAATATCTTTGATGTACGTGGTGCAGAATCAAGCGAGACCCGAACCGATCAAGCCGAAGCATCCGGTTCATATCATTTTGACAAACCGAACCGACCGTTCAACCCAAATACTTCCGGGTTAACTGAGCTCACGTTTCTTCTTCTTCTTCTTTTGCTGAACTTGGTTTTTCAATTGAGCAGCAGATTCAGAGCTAAAACGCCACCGTGAAGCTCTCCTCTTCCGATGGCTGAGACCGAGGAACCAAAAATGAAGGCGCGGCCAATAGTGCGCCTGGGGATTTTCCTTATTTCTCACAGTATTTTCTTCAGGTGTGCTGTTGTTGATTTTACATGGATTTGACTCACAGTTTGGATCAGAATCTAGTCATTGATGAATGCCCTGTTCTTTTCTTTTTTGGGTGTTTTCTAGCGTGATTTGCTTCTCCGCAGGGGTCTTAGCTCTTCTGCTACTACCTATGTTCTCCATGAACACTTACATTTCCGAGAACGCTCTCATGCCAGGTCAATTTGGCTTCTTGCTTAGCTTGCTTATCATTATCTAATTTGTTTGATTCATTATTCATCATTTTTGTGCTTTCTTGATTGATCTCCTGGTAGATTAATTACAAATTAAGATTCACTAGAAGTTGCGGAAGTATCTGAAATTATCGGATCATCAAATTTATGTATCCTTGTTCTTCTGCAGTGATCTATTCATTTTACTTTATTTGGATAGACAGTAATCCTATCTGGTGGCATATATTTTCTCACAGGCTCTGCAAATACTATGCTTTCGGGTCAGGAAGTCTCAGACTCGAACAACTTGGTGAAGGATCTGAAGAGCTTGAATTCACAGCCTGGCTCAACAGTCTTGTATGCACTCACTGCACCGGCTTTATCCCCCTTTTTCTCCTTTAAAACCATAATGGAATTTTTTTTTATGCTGAACTTGTATGCTTATGATTTTGAGAATTACCAATTAAGTGAAAATTTTGTCCGAGTGATTTATGTTTTATATGCCCTGACATTAATGCTTTCGTGCATTTGCATGCTTTAAAGGTATCTACGCATTTTAACTCGGTGAACTATTTTGCTAATTACAAGAATTTTAATCCGTCGGTGGTAGGGCTGAACTTTGAAGTTCACTTGTATCCTATATTCCCATGAAAATATCAAGGAATTCATGGACCCAATTGGAGGAAGATTTGGATATATTATCCGACTTTGGATTTCAATATGAACTTCTGAATATAGTATTAGCCTCCTTCATTTGCAATCTTGAGACATTTGCTGAGGATAGTTCTTGTATGGAAAGGTATTAGACAATTAGTTCTAAAGTTCTCATACAAGTTACATGTATCAAATGAAGGCTTTCATCAAAATGTGGTATATAGTCTTGTTTCCTGAGATGTGATGTCTGCGTGAGTTTGGTATTATCTATGGCCATTAATCTGTGCATGTGGATTGGCATGTCATTTTATGTCGGTCAGGAGGAGCGTTGGTGTGTAGAGATGACCATAAACGTAATTGTGTGTAATTCTTTTCCCTTATATTGCAATGTATTTCATGGTTATCCAATTCATCTTTCCCCTCGAACTTATCAATAGCATATTTTTCGCATTTCCATAAGCATTATCTTCTTGCTCCCCTTGCCTCTATTACCGTTCTTTGTTCTACTTAACCTATGATAAAGAAATTTGTCTTTCTTTTCATTTTTCAGTGGAAGCCAGAAGATTATAGCACAATATATATTGAACTTGGGTGCTGAAGTTAATTACCACAGGTTCCACCCGCAATTGAGTCAGTTCCATCCAGTGCACTTTTTCTCTAGCCCTGATCCTGGGATCATTCGGGACAATGTTAGTTGCATGACACAGGGTATTAACACTATTGGCATAATAAGAGCACCACAAGCCGATGGAAAGGAAGCCATTGTTTTGGTGACACCTTACAATCCTGTTAAGACTAGTCTTCATGAGACTCTGTCTCTTGGTATTGCTTATTCAGTGTTTTCTTTGCTTGCCCAAGTAACTTGGTTGGCCAAAGACATTGTATGGCTTATCGCGGATTCACGATATGGGGAATATGCGGCAGTTTCAGCTTGGCTTAGAGACTATCACACTCCTGCATTTGGTCGTTCCATCATGATTGACACAGATGCTTGTCCAGAGACAAATGTCCTTTATGAATTTGAAGCAAACCATATGACAGAAAAAATGAGTCTAGGTGATTTTAAACGTGCTGGAACGATGGGTGCAGCCCTAGTTATTAAGGTTTCAAATAGAAGCGAACACTTTGAGGATAGTCTCAGTGTCTATGCTGAAGCATCCAATGGTCAGATGCCAAATCTGGACCTCATCAATATTGTGAATTATCTAGCACTATACAGGCAAGGTTTTCGGATTAAGATTGAGAAGTTTTTGCCTTTACTAGACTGCAAATGGCTCAAGGTTTTGGGCGAAGTGCTTGAGTCGATAGGAAAATTTATCAGAAGCGTGAACCCTGAATGGAAGTTTGGCATGGCAGCTTCTGACTATGTTGATGGCACCGCCACACTCGCAAGTTCATTGTACTACCAGGTAGTTTTCTCTTTAATTCATTTTCTAAGAGATTGTTGTTTATGGTTTCCTTTAATGGGCTAGGATAACGAACTAGTTTCCATTTATGTTAACAACAGAGATTATTTTCACTAAAATTATCCATGTTCTTCTTGCCATTAGGCTGTGGGTATTCCTACTGGTTCCCATGGGGCTTTTCGAGATTTCCAAATTGATGCAATTACTGTGGAGATGTCCCCCAAATTTCCTTCTGGTGTCAATGTCAGGCATGATGAATTCATATTGCGAGGCGGCCGGTCAGTGCTCATTTATGCCCCAAGAAATTTATAATACATCCTCCTCCCACCATTAACTTTTCAGGGCTCACTACATTTTCTGCTTTTCTATTATTTTGTCATTTCCCACTTCCCACGGGTATTGCCAAATGTTTAAATTTTCATTTGTAAATAGTTTTAATGGGGGTAAGAGAAAATGCTTCCTTTTCACTAAAATGAATTTGGACTGAGTTTCTTTTTTAAAACGAATAGAATCTGTTTGATAAGTTGTACATCTGTGTCCTTCTCAATTCAGTAAATTTGAATTGACAATTTACGCCCAGCCTGAGTTAATTATGGACTAGGAATTAAATTCTTCTGATCCTTGTGATTTGGCTAAGGATTTCGAGTTGGTTGTGCAGGCTAATTGAAGGAGTTGTGCGATCAGTAAACAACCTCCTGGAGAAGTTCCATCAGTCATTCTTTCTGTATCTTATGGTATCTACCAGCAAATTTGTATCCGTTGGTGTATATATGATTGCTTTTGCACTCCTTGTTGCTCCATTACCAGCAGTTGCGGCTTCTCTCTATTCTTATGCCAATAACTTGAATTTGACCGTGGAAAAGGTTGAACCTGCAGCTTCAGCAAATTCTGATGATGAGCTTATTGTCTCTTTAAGATCATGGAAATGGGTTAGTGCTGCAAAAAGAGTTTTTGTTGTTCATGTATGGGGTGCTGTTGTTTCTTTACTTCCATACTTCATCTGCCAAATACCTGGTTACAGTCCTACAACAAGATCTATTATTTGGGCGCTGCTTTCACTGCTCACGCTACTAATTTTGTCAGTGGTATTGTGCTCTCCACTTAGTTCCACCAAATCTTCTGAACAGCAGATTCAAGAGTGGGCTTTCTTGAAAGCAATGACCACCTCAGCGGCCTTTATTGGTTTGTGCCTCATGTCAGTAATTAACTTTGCTACCGCAGAACTTGGAGCTTTTTTGGTAGTGTCCATGTGCTTGTTGGTACATCCCCTGAAGCTTGATCTAGTGCCTGGGAGCTTTAAAGCTCTTTCAAGGGCAGCCTGTAACCTTGTTTTGGGATTCATAGCTTTTCCGCCTGTTACTTTCTTTTTGTTTAAAGCTGCTTTGCAAGGTTTAGACGATCTACATATCGGCGACTTCTGGAACTGGATGGAGACCCTCTGGGCATGGAACAGTGCTACTTTCCTCTACTTAGGTATGGTTCACTTGCCATGCTGGGTATTATGTACAGAAATTTTACTTCATTCTTGTTGAGGTACATTGATTAGTCTTTTGTGTGGAATTTGGTTAGACCAGCCAATTAGGAAAGAGTTAACTTTTGTCCTTGCCCTGTAGTCTGAACATCTAGTTTATTGAACTTTCATTAGTCCTGAGAAATAGTTTTCACTTTGAACTGTATTGGAACAAATTACACGTTCATCCCTTGTATGTTAGCTCCTGTAAGCAGGTCTTAAAGCCTACTTTGTTACTGATGTTTATAGTGTACGATTAATACAGTAAACTTTAACCCTCTTGGAATTTTCTAGCTATTTTTCCTTTAGGATTAATTGGGTCATTACCCTCTGTAGAACCAATGCTCAGTCTCTTGAATTTCTTTCTCCAATTACTGCATCTAAAGGTTGTATACCACATAGGCAGTGCTGGAATTGATGAACAAATTAGCAGTTGAGGTCATTCTTTGTCGACTATGCTCATCCGTAGTGTTTCATCATTTCGAATGGAAGATGGAACAAATATGAGTGTCACATAAATTTACAAGTAAATCAGTAGACTTTCAGACATGACGTTTAATGTAAGGTTATCACACATGGAAGCATCATTTGCTTTGATTTATGTATGTTTTGGAACTTGTGTTAGCCAATAGGCCTTGCCTCGTTTTATGTCATTTTGTAAGCACAACACAACATATATTTTTATTTTAGGTGGGTATGAACGTATCCCGTATAAGAAATGATGATGGAATAGACAATTCATTTATAATGCCTCGTGCCCATAATTCATGTTATGATTTAGAATCTAGATTTGATGATTAATGGTTCCGACATTTCCTACATCCTTTATGTTATGATCACGATGTCATTTTGTTTTGAAGTATTGCTAAGAGTGAATACTATTCCGATGAGTTATTTTAGCGTGTTTTGTTATCACTCACATGCTTTTTAGGAAAATTCATTTTCGGTTGCTCAATCACATGAACTTCAAAGTTAAATGTGCTTAGTTTAAAACAATTCTATGTTAGCCCTTTTCCTATTTTAACTCGGATCCTCATACAAATACTTTTAATGATATAACTCATCATTCCCCGTATTTGTATGAGCTTGTAACTAGCGTTAATTAAGAAAACCTATTTATTTCCTTATTTTAAGGTTGAGGGTAATTTACCTATTTATTTCCTATTTTAAGGTTGAGGTTAGATGATTGGACATTTACTTAGAGCTCTAATATTTTAAAACTAAGTTATTAATTAATATATTAAAAGAATATCCCAAATAAAATAGGTAAAATTAAAAAAAGGAACTAATTTAAAATATGAACACTAACTTAGAAATGACTAAAGGAATAATAAATATTCTTTTGTTAAACAATCAAAAAATAAGTCTCCGTTGACTTTTAATTTGTTATTTATAATATTAAGGTTAAATGATAGAAAATAAAATTATAAAATAAGAGACGGAGAATAATTACGAGAGAAATTGGTTTTTTATTTTTTATTTTTCCTTTCTTAACTTCTTTTCTTATTTATTTTTTTAAAACGAAAAAATTATTTCCAAAATAAAAACTAAAAAGTGGAACCCCATTAGAGAGACACACGTGGGAGATGACGGAGACGCACGTGTTAAGTCGAAAAAACGAGTGGTTAATAACCGCCGCAGCCCCCGGTTTTCGCGGGCTAAACATTTCCTTTTGGCGCCAAAACCATAGGGTTTCAACAAAAAAACATAGTTTCGAATAAATAATTTATTAAAAAAAAATAGGAAAATTTTCCTTTCCCGCCAAATTCTCCGGGCAGCTTGGGCAGCGTCAAAGGGTAGGTCAAAACCGATGATTGAAGGATGTGTCTGTTTCTTAAGATTTTAAATTATTTTTATTTATTTAAAAAGAAAAAAAAGAATATTTTTCTTATTTGTCTTTGGATTCCCTTAAATGCCCATGTGTGTATGTCTACCAAACCAAACACTTTCTCTCTCTTACATTGGATTCCTTTTTTTAATTAAAAAAAAAAAAAAGAAAAATGGATATTAAATTAGTGACAATTAATTCACACCCAAATCCCAACTTCCTTACAATAATATCTCTTTTTCATAAATTATATACTCACTTATAATTCACCTCCCTCCTCTCTATTATATTTATTCTTACCTATTTTTTCATTTATATATTTCCTTTTATTTAAATTAATAATTTTATACCTCTCAAAAAAAAAAAATCAATATTTTATATTATTACCGTTTATATTGTCCACTTTGAACATAAGCTCTGATGACTTTGATTTGGGCTTCCCAAAAGCCTCTTTTTTACTACACTTTTGAGGCTCACAATCTTTGTTCGATATTTGAGGATTCTATTGTCATTGTTCTGATACCATGTTAGGAATCACGACTCTCTACAATGGTATGATATTGTCCACTTTGAACATAAGCTCTCATGACTTTGCTTCGAGCTTCCCCAAGAAGCCTTGTACTAATGGAGATGTATTCCTCTACTTATAAACACATGATCATTCTCTAAATTAGCGTTGACTCACTCCCAACAATTCTCAAGAGAATTAAGAATAATGATTTTATTGTTTATTAATTTAACGAGAATGGAATAATTCAAATCTCTAAAATTTTAATCGAAGGTATATAGTTGAGCTAGTCGAACCGTACTTATGTGTAGTATTTAGCTTACTATATTGTATATTTATTACTAACTTTTGAATTCTAATTCTATTTAAGATGTTTTACCTTTTTATGACAAGAAACTAAAATATTGAGCTAAGATTATTGAGATGTCCTAAAATAAGTGCTCAACTCTAGAATTTAACTTTATATATTCTTCTCCATTTTGTAATCCGCTTTTAGCAAAATTTTAAGAACTAAATCGAATATTTGGTGGGATTTGGTTTCGGGTTTAGTTGTTTCGTTCTTTCGAAAGATTCGTCATATGTGATGTAAAGTCAGCTTTCATTTGTTCAACTTTACACGTAAGAAAGCACTTACTCTCTCGATTTAGCTCGCTCCCTTTCCACTCTGTTTATCTCATAATTATAATAAACTAAAAAAATTGAATTTACACGGTTCATCGTTCACTTTTAAGCTTAGAAATTGTAAAACTTGTCTCGTCGTGTATGATATATAAATTTAAGCGACATCAACTCAATCTTATCCAACCCTCTTCACTAGACCTCATTTTACACGTATGTTTGTATTCTCTCTCTAAAAGTAGAGAGAGAAAAAAGTGGAAAAAGTTAGTGAGGTAGAATATAATCCAACCCCATGCGAAGGGGTTGAAATTTGAAATGAGATATGATACAGCCTTCGTGGCGTCTCCATCACAAAATTTGCAGTCTTTCTTTAGTCCAATTTAATTCCCCCAATCAATCAATATTTCTTTAATATGAGTTTATAATCAAATAATACTATCTTTATTGGTACGAAGGCTTTTGAAAAAGTACAAATCAAAGCCAAGAAAGCTTATACTAAAAGTGTTTGCCAAAAAATTTATTATAACGGGCCAAAACGAACAATATCTACTAGCGGTGGGCTTGAGATGTCACAGTATGTGTTGGTTTGTGTCAAAGCAGACAATATCTACTGGCGATAAACTTGAGATGTTATCATCTGTGTTGATTTGTGTCAAAGTGGGCAATATCTATTAGCGATGGGATTAGGATGTTACCGTTTGTGTTGATTTGTGGTAATAGTTTTCATCACTCGTAGAATCATTAGGTATCGATGTTTAATTCTTAGACAAGAGGCAGAGCGTGACATGAAAAACATGCAAAGATGAATGCATGGGTATTTACGAATCACACCCTTTGCCACTCCCTCAAAATAGAAAATACTTCTCTTAGTTACGATGCCGTTGCAGGAATGGCTCTATCAGACATGCATTTAGTAATAACACAGACAGTCAAAATTTGATATCACCACACCAAATTAGTAAGCATTCAAACAAATGTATTGACCAAAATCTTTCAAAATTATGTCGTGTCAGAAAAAGGCAACAACCTAGTTAACAACAATGTTCCTCACAACCATTGTCTCATGTTCTCTCTCATCATCTTTGAATTCGTGACTCCGAACAATTTGAATAGAGTTTATAACTTAATCCGACCTAAGTTTTATTGGGTTCTTAATTTTCGTAATAATTTAAAAGTATGATAGGGTTTAATTGGGTTGTAACCTTATTTTTTTAATTGGTCGAGTTGATCTAATTAAAAAGATGTCAACCCACGAACTTACCAGAATTTGCCCGTATTTACAAAATTCAACCAAACCAAAAAAAAAAAAAAAAAAAAAAAAATTAATTTGACCCAATTTTTATGGTTTAGATTGGAAAGTCCGAGTTGATCACCTCTAATATTGATTTTCTTTTAGGTCGACTCCCAACTCTGTATCACTTACATGATGTTCATTACCAAAACTAACCACATGTATACCGATTACATAGTCAAACTAACCACGTAACACATGATTTGCATGCTCATAAAAATCTAATTAATTGGCTAATTTAATGACATGATGCATCAAACCAACACGAATAATTAAAAAAAAACATATTATTATGAAAAATGTTTCCCTTTAATTTATTATTAATTCTATTAAGAAAACATAATAAATTAGGCAAATTGTGCTTCGTCGTTAATAAATAATATAAAATTTATAAACTTCATTATCCATATGGTATTTTATTTATTATAAAAAAAATAAAAAAAAATTATATATATAATTGGAGTGGGCCAACGTAAACCTATCTTAAGCCGCAATCGATAGCCGACAGTGATCGTACTGAATCAGGGCCGCAAAACAATTTTTTAAAATTTTATTAAATGAATTTAAATAATAATAATAATAATAATAATAGCATATTAAAGTAAAAATTAAATGATTATTGAAGGAAATATTTGGAAATCTGTTTAGTTTAAGTACATTTTAAATATATTATTATGGTTGGTATATAAATAGATATTATATTTGGTTACATAATTATTGTATCCTAAGTTTAAGTTTAATTAATGTAGTTTAGATAAAACTAAATGGGGTTTGAAAAATATTAAACCCATAAAGAATAGAGCAATTTTGAATTTGTTTCCTATTAGGAAGCACATGCAAATTTCAAGATAAATATAAATAAATACAAAATAATAATAATAATAATAATAATAATAATAATAATAATAATAATAATAATAATAATAATAAAGTTGAGGTTCCTCTTTCTGATCCAAAGGAATCCAACCCACTCATCACAGTCAAAAACTTATGCTTATCCAATCCTTCCAAACTTCAAAGCTTATCATTCCACTTTCTGACCAAACTTTATGAATTATCATTCTTTTCGGATGGGTGTTGTCGTTTTGGCTTGTTACGTACCGTAATCAGCTTCACGTTTCAACACCTTTATAAAGAATACTCCATTCTCTCCAACCGACGTGGGATCTCACAGTCTCATGGTTTTTAAAACAAGTCCGTTGACATGGGATCTCACATTTAGAGAACGAAAGTACTAAATTTCAACGTTATAAGAAGAATTACATGTCAAATATCACTAAATCATACTATTTCCTGCGTAACATCTTACTTTTGTCCGTTCAAACTATACATTGACAAGTTAAGATTATACGAATCATAATTGAAAGTTATCCATTTGAATGCGGGATTTTGGGAACCATAGGTTTATTGAAAAATATGTGAAAGAATTTTGAAGTGATCCAAAGAAAGCCTCCAACCCCACATTGGATTCTAATATATTCTCACCCAATATGCGCCTGTCTTTTTATAAATCAAAGCGCTACAAACCATAGGCCTCCAAATGAGGTGGGTCACGTCAAAGCCCTCCAAACAACAACAAGAACAACAACAAAAACAAAAACATTTTCCCATCCATGCACATTCATTCATTCATATTCCTCCAAATTTTCTCATCTGGGTCTGTTTGTTTCCCGGGAAAATATTCAAGAATTCACAGAATTTTGAACATACAGATAAACTAGAATACTCATTTAGATAACAAATATTATATATACTTTGTACATCATCATCACCTTACTCCTAAGAACTACCAACAACATAAATATAGTAATTCCAAAAAAAAAAAAAAAAAAAAACATAGTGAGAGTTTGAAACCCCTAAATTCTCAGCTACTTCTAAACTAGGAGTTTGAAGACGGATTCTAAATCCGACGGTTGGAAGAACTCCCTCACGTGATTTTGATTCGAGCTTAATTTTCGAGATCTCCGCTTTCTCGGCGCCGGCGGACAGCTCAGTTTCTCCGGTATTCTTGCTTCTTTCGCTGTCGGCGTCGTCGAACACGACCTCTCGCCGTCGTCATCGCCGTCTTTCACCTTCGGTTTTGTGTTTATCTGCTTCAACGACGACCTCGCCGGCAAGCCAGCGATTACCCATTTTTTGGTCTCTGCTTCAAATCCGCCGTCGATTTGGGACTTCTTTGAAAACCCCATTTGAAATCCAAACATAAAACCCACAAAAGGGGAAATCAAAAGGGAAATCGATGAAAAGATTTTAAAAAAAAAAAACAGAGGAATTGGAGAATAAGAAGAAGAAACAGAGGAAAGGAGGTGGGAAAAAGGACTGAAAGTGGGACTTCGAAATAAAAATGGAGGAGAAAAGAGGATTTTGTGGAAAAATAAATAAGAAAGTGAAGGCGGCAGGACAAACAGAGGGGTTTTTTAAATTATTTTTTTTATCAATTAATTATTTATTTTTTGGAAAGGAGGCTGCCCGCGTTTTTTTTACGGGCAGGTCTGCTGAGACGCGAGGTTTTGCCGCCAACAATTGAGGCTTTGGTATCCAACGGCTCTTTCTCCCGCCTAAATATTTTTGGGGGTATTGTTTTACGGTTTTATCCCTTGTCGTTTTTCTGGTCTCAGGGAGTGGGAACTCTCTGCTTGTCAGGGCTTTTACCAGTCGGATAAAAACCCGGATTTTCTTCCAAATACAGCCCATCGTAAAATGGGCCTGGGCCCAGTTTCTCTCTTAATGGGCTATAATTTTGACTAGCCCATGATTCGTCCTGCGTTTAGGAAAAATGAAATAATAATAATAATTATCTCTCTATTTGCAACAAAAAAATTTTATTAAAAAAATTGGAATAAATAATTAAATTTGGTAACTTATTTTTCTAAAATTATATAAATACACTGTACTTCTGACGTGGACAATTATATCAAGATCTATAAATTAGATATACTGTGAATTTTAATAAATAATTACAAGGATTAACTATTTGGTATGTCTTTAAAATGCCTAGAGAGGGTTAGATGCGGTATTTTAAAAAAATAATTTTGTTTAATTATTTAAAATATTTTTTAGAAATAATAAGAAAAATGCTTCGAGATGATTTCTTTTTTTTTTTTTTTTTTTTTTTTTGTAAAAAGTGTGGGGTCCACATGGGCGGTTGGGTTGGCTATGCTAAGACAGAAGAGGACCATGTGAAAGCCCCCATCCTCAAATCTGACGTGATATGACATCATCACTGATGTAACCCACGTGGAGGAAAACTTGTTTCCCACGTCACCAGATTAAAATAAATATCTAACATCTAATGGTTGTTATAATGGTGGGCCCACCAAACAGTAAGGGCCTGACTGCAAACTGGAAAATGGAGGAGGACCTCACCGCAAATATTTTGTATTACAATAGTACCATTGACCGGTCCTTATTATTCACCCATATCTCCACGTGATTTGTTTTAGATACAGTATCTTTTAGTGCTTCTATTTTATTTAAAATTTATTTTTAAATAATTTTTGCATATAATTATTATCCATTATCAAATAAATGTTTTTAAATAAATTCAATAAAAATAGAAATTAAATCCATTTTAATACTATTTAATTAAAAATATTTAAATAATAATTTGAGGAGTTATTATACATAATAATAATAATAATGGAGAAATATTAGGTTGGTGATTCATTCTAATTTATTGATTTTCTCAATACAAGTCGCAAATCGCAAACTGTACGTGGGCTAATTCACGGAGGGCCCAATAATGGAAAATAAATGGGCCGGGTCGACTAATATTTTGGGCCTCCTAATCTCATTTACATATAGCCACGTATATCATTCACGTTGAAAAAAAAAATGCAAATTTACTAAAATACCATAAATATTTGGATGACATGGAAATTTTATATATATATAAAAAAATTAATGTCATTGGCACTTTAAACTAATTTGTTTAACTTATGAGCTACAATTTTAGCCCCAAATTATCTTTTTCGAATAAAAATATACATTTTTCACTCATTATTTTTCACTCATTAAATTATACTCAAATATATAACTTAAGCGATCGTGGGTGCCAAAGAAGAAAGAGAAGAAACCCGAAAAAAAGCAAAAAAATAAATTAAGCGACTGTCATTAGCTATGGAACTACTGACTCTACATTTCCAATATACTAAGAATTTAACCTTTTTTTTATTAAATTAGGCATAAGGAATGGTAACGGATGATACGTACTCTCTAAAAATCAAAAGTTAAAACCACTGTACACCCACATTCATTGTACTAAAACAAGCGTCTTAAAGGGCAACGTAGAATGACGTAAGAGCAAAACATGTTGTCTCCAATAACATAGTAAATAAAACGCTAATTATAATTAAAAAAAGTGATGATTGGAGACTCGGACTGGGTGGTTGAATTAAAATAATAATAAGAATGTGGGGTTATTGGAACAGTGTTTTGGACATTATTTGAAAGGGAGGGTGTGGTTGTCACCTTTTGGTTGTCTGTTTTGGGTTTGCAATATTGAAAATTCTGTTTGTCCCTCTTTTTTCTCTCATCTTCCATACCTTTTGCCTTAGGTTTTTGGAGGCCCCCCCCCCCCCCCCTCTCTCTTCTCCTCTCCTCTCCTCTCCTCTCCTCTCCTTGTTTTAGGGTTTCACTATCACTTACTTACCCCTTCTCCCTTCTTCAACAATCAACAAACAAAGGTAAACCCTAATTCAATAATATAATTAAAACCCCAATTGGGTCCAAATATTTAATATTTAAAACCCCATTTGATAAATATTTATATTATTTTATGTACAAGGCAAAAAATGGCTTCTTCATCCAGCTACTCCAATTCACCATGTGCAGCATGCAAGTTCCTCCGAAGAAAATGCTTAGCGGATTGCATATTTGCGCCCTACTTTCCACCCGAAGAGCCCACCAAATTTGCCAATGTTCACAAGATCTTTGGAGCCAGCAATGTGAGCAAGCTCCTCCATGAGGTCCACCCCCATCAGCGCGAGGACGCCGTCAATTCTCTTGCCTACGAGGCCGAGGCTCGTATGAAAGACCCCGTCTATGGCTGCGTCGGAGCCATCTCTATCCTTCAGCGACAAGTCATTCGCCTCCAGAAGGAGCTTGACGCTACGAATGCTGATTTGGTACGATATGCTAGCGGGGGCGCTCGCCCGTATGGACGGAGGGCAGCAGCGCAGTCTGGTGTGTGTTTTATTTCCCCCTTGAATAGTAATGATCGTCATGATCCATATTGCCGTGATAAAGAGGAAGAAAATTGAACCTTCTCTTCTTTGAGAGCTCTCCAATCTGTTCATCCCATGTTCTTCTAAGCTTTTTTGGCTACTTTTTTTTCCCCTCTTCATCTATCATAAAGTTGGTGTTTTTGGTGTATTACTTTTTTCTAATTAAATTAGCTTGTTTATATATATATACACACACTATATACTATATAGTATACGAGGGGTGAAAAATTAGTACTTTTGGAGATCTCATTGGTTGGAGAGGGAAACGGAGTATTCTTTATAAGAATGTAAAAACGTCCCCTTAACAGATACCTTTTAAAACCTTGTGGGAAAGCTCGGGAGGAAAAGCTCAAAGAGGACAATATCTGCTAGCAGTGGGTTTGGACTCTTACAAATGGTAACAGAGTCAGACACTCGACAATGTGCTAGTGTGGAGGCTGAGCTCCAAAGGGAAGAATACCCAATGGTATACCAGCGAGAAGGCTGAATTCCGAAAGGGGTGGACACCAAGCGTTGTGCCAAGACGCTGGACCCCGAAGTATGAGGAAAAACCCGAAAAGAAAAGCCTAAAGACTAGTGCTATGAGTGTTCTTGGGCCGTTACAGTTATATTTTTGTCTATATACTTTCTAAATGTCTAAATTTAGTATTGTTTCATATAACCATTATGCTAAGCATTTTTAGAGCTAATTTAAAAAAAAAAGTAACCATAGAAATTAAAAGGGTTAATTTCATCCAATATTTTGGGGGGGTTAAAATGACTGAAAATCAGCATTTACCTCATCCAACTTATAACCTAAATATATTCATAGGGATTTGAATCGGTAGTTAGTGAGAACACAAGAAATTTGTCCCCCTAAATTTGCACAACCTTTTGATGGTAATGTGTTTTGTTCATATAATATTAAATCCAATTGTTGCCTTCTTTTATTTAGTTTTATTTTTTTAAGTGCTTTCGGTGCGTCTTTTTTCTACGACTTTCTTTGCGTGTCATTAGTGTTACATTGTATATTTCCTCTACTTTTAAATAAATAAATAATCTTAAGATTCCTTATGTTTTTTTTAGCTAAGTTCACGAAAACGTTTAATAAAAAGTGTGTTTTTCTTATTAAAAGTATTAAAGAACGATCTTTTAACAGTATAGAGTAGTTTTGGAGCGTTTATGAAAAGCAAACGATAATAGTAGAACTCGTGAATGAACAGGGACAGGAACCGTAATCTACTCAATACCAGCACGACATGAAACAAGGACTAAATCTAAAAAGTTAAAACGAGACAAGATCCGAGGTGAAAGGAAAGAATGTGTTGTCCTTTTTGGGAAATGGATGGAAAAGGGGAGTCGTGTAAGGGGTATAATCTAAACCCTAATTATATGTATAAGGATTGGTGATTGTAGCAAGTGCGTGTGGGGCTCCCACGCCCACCGTCCAAAAAGTCCCCTCTGCCCACCCACGCCGCTGCATGACGCCTCCAAACATACCGCCCTCCCTCGCCCACCTTTTAAACTCACCCTCCTCTTCACATTCTTTGGCCCATTACAATCTTTCTTGGGCCCACACACTTTTGGCCCATTACAATTTTTATTGGGCCCAGACACTAAGCGGCCCAGTCTTGTAATTCTTGAATGGCCTACCAATAACAAAGAATCAATCTAACTGAAGAATCGCTATTGGCTTGTCCGAATATCTCACGTCAAAAATACTTGTTTGAGATTGATTATGTCAAGTTTAAATGATTCTCCATACAGCAACTTAAATGACATAGATTTGCAAAGAAACTAAATCATTGGCTAGAATTGGCTAGAATGAGAGCACACATGCTCATTTTACTACATATTCTAAGTCTCCGGACAAAAACAACGTACATGACTTTATATAGCCTCAGGAGCATTCCAAGGTTGTAACTTTCAGGGATACTTTGTGACCATAATTAGCCACTATGTAAATAAGCCTTAAAATACAAGCTGCATTTGAAGCATCTTGAAACCCTTGTTGCATAAATTAGTGCGAAATTAATTGCACTTGAGTTCAAGTTTAATAGATCTTTGGCTATATCTTGTGGTAATTTAAACAACATTCTTCACAACTTCCTTCAAGCTCATATTCTATGATTGAAATGCCTTGGTTCATATCACCATTCAAATGGTCACTTGGACGTTGCCCCTCTTGGTGTGCCGGCGACTGCAGTGATTCTGCTTCTGAGCTCTCTGGCATTCAAATGGTCACTTGGACGTTGACCCTCCCTGGTGTGCCCGCGACTGCTGTGATTCTACTTGTGAGCTCTCTGGCATTCTCATGGTCACTTGGACGTCGACCCTCCTGTTGTGTCGCTGCTACAATTCCAGTGCCGACGACTGCTTCAACTTACCAAATCACATATCCATATGCCACCCTCTTTGGCAGAGAGGAGCCTGAACTCTCCGCTTGTCGAGCCTTGCAGATTTCCATAATCCATGGATAACGTATCGGCACGTTAAGCTATTCGGAACGAAACCGACTTTCAGCATTCGATCTTGCAGCTGCATCAACTCCGTTTCATTACCAAAATCGCGATGAAATTTAACCAAGGCATTGAAACTTTCAGTGTCAAAGAACTCAAAATCTTTAGCAAATGATACCAATAATGATTCTGCTTTATAAACATTCCCTTCTTTGCAGTATCCATTTATCAATACTCTGCATATTTGATGATCCGGAAGCACTCCAGATTCAACCATTTCTACCATTAAACCTTCACCATCTACACTTCTATTGACTCCACACAAACAGGATATAAGAGGCTTGTATGAATCAATGCTAAGTTTAAAATTTCTCTTTATCATTTCAGATTTCAAAAGCAGTGCCTCAGAAACATTATGAACTCTACAGAAACATTCAATCAGCTTGTTGTAGATACAAGCATTAGGTTGGAAACCATCTTTAATGATTCTTTCAAGAACACTCTTAGCTGCAAATGGACGATCTTCCAGACACAACGACACGATAAGATAATCATATATCTCGTAAGTAACAATCGTTCCAAGTTTCCGAAGTTCGACAACCAAATTCAAAGCTGAGATCAAGCTACCTCCTCTTCCATATCCTTCCACCATAATCCTACAAGTGAAACTATCAGGGCAAATGCCAATTCGAGTCATATCGTGTAGCAATGATCTTGCCTCTTGCAGCCTTCCATCCTTGCAATATGCATTAATTAGCGTATTATACAATACGACATCGGGATCCAATTCTCGATCGATCATTCGATGAAATAGCTGATGGGCCTCTCTTACCCTTCCTAACTTACAAAGACCATTCATCAAGGAAGTATATGAAACAAGATCAGGCATCACACCCCTTCTAAACATTATCCTATATAAATAGAATGCATCATCTAATCTTCCTCTTCGACAATAGCTATCGATCAAAGTATTGTATGTCACGACGTCGGGATCGAATCCCTCTTCTTCCATCTTTTCTAAGAACTCATTAACCTTATTTACATCCCCAGCTCTACACAAAACATAAGTCAAAATATTAAAAGTATATGCATTTGAATGAACTCCAATCCTTCCCATTTCTTCATAGAGCTCCCAACATTGAGCATCACACTTCATCTTCGCCAGTCCATTTAGAATACAATTACAAGCAATCACACTTGGAACAAAACCCATCTTCACCATCTTCTTAAAGCTCTCATAACTTTCCTGAATCATATGAACTTTCACATACGCCTTCATAAGCATTTCAAAGATAACAGGATTCCAATTACAGTGCTCAGTGCACAATACCAGATTATGAAAAACATCCTCACTACCTAAGGCATTATCCTTAGACAACTCAATCAATTCAGACAAGAATTTCATCGCCATGGAAAATTGTCGGGACCATGCCAATATATGGATAATAAGACAATAGTTTTGGGAATTAAGTGTAATCCCCAAATCAAATTTAACCCAATTGAAAAAAGCAAGAACAGAGACGAAATTAGATTGGCACCTCAATATAATCTTGGAGATTTCACGATGACCCAAGTGGGGAAGAAGCTCCTTAATGTCGGATTGAAGAAGGGATAAGTGCGTGTTGCTGGTTTTGAGGTGCGAGGAGACGAGTTCGACGATGTTGAAGGGGTTTTGGTTTTGTGGGAGAAAATGGTAAAGAGGGTTGACGATTAATTTAGTTTCGGACCGAGGAATTGATTGTAAAAATGTTGAGGATGAAGCCGAAGAGAAATTTGATTTGGGAATTGAAGCGAGGAAGAAGAAGGGCTTCGAGAGTTTGGTGAGATTCGAAGCGGGAATTCGATGCATTGGTGTTGGATGAAAGGAAATCGCAGGGAAGAGCGCGATTAGAAATACAAAAACTCGGCACAGCGGGAGAATTTCTATGGTATATCCGCCATACCTCTTCTTCTCTCGTCGGAGCGCCGCCGCAAATATCGGCAAAACACCGAGACGGAACATAAAATACTTCCCACCGGTGGCTTAAGGTTAGGTCATTTGCTTTACTCTCCTTCAATTGAAATGGACACATACAAACTAACCCAAATCCAATTAATAAAATATTTAATTTTAAAAATAAAACAGTAATTATTTAAAAAATACACTTTTTAAAAAAAAAATCTACAATTATTTTATTTAATAAGATAATATGATTTAATTTATTTTCAAATGATATTTTCGTTACACATCGTGTCATAATACTTTTTTTATGAAATATTTAATTTATACATATAATTTGTCATTTTCATTCTAAATTTTTTTAATTTCATCCAATTACACCTTCAAGTGTTCAATTTAAGCCACGAAGTATTATTAAAAAAAAGTATTTTATTTATTTATTAAATCTATAATTACATGTAAAATAAAATTATAGATTTTTATTGAAATTTATGAGTAAATTGGACTAAATTAAATCGTGAGTAACTATTATAAATAAGTGAAAATTGATATGTTATTAAAAAAAAATTATCTATTTTATTATTATTATTTTGTAGGTTTTATAGTGTGAAATTGTGTCACGTTTTATTGTGAACGATAATTTTGGTTGAAATAATCTAACTTTTTATAAATTCTCCAAAACTTTAATGTAAACTAATAAGAATAATATAGTCTTAACAATTAATTAAATTTAATTTAAAAAAAAAAAAGAAAAAAAAGTATAGTCTGACGTGTTTATTTCCCAACAACTTTAATGTAAACTAATAAGAATAATAAATAAAGAAGAAAAAGTATAAATAGAAGCCCACAAGGATTGCATGGGTTGGTTGGTGATAAACGCAAGCAATGAGAGTCCTTCTCCAAATCATTGCTCAAATGACTTGTAAACCTTTCAATCATTGCGCTCCCACTTTACCCAAATTGCTAGATCAGTTGAGCTGGGTTTATATTAATAATTTATTTATTAAATTTAAAAATAATAATTATATTTTTTAAAATTAATTATTATAATAAATAAAAAATAATAATTTTTAATTTTTTTTTTTTTTTTTGTTGATCGTGAATATTGTGAAGTACGATAGCGAAACCGAAAGGGGCAAGTAGTCAGTAAAGTTAGTGTGGAAAATTAGGTTTGAGTAGGTCAATACAATGAGCCTTGGAAGAGCTGTCTGTACTACCAAATGTATTGCAACAAAAAAAAAAAAAAAGTAAATTCAAAACTCAAATAAATAAATAAATAAATAAATAAATAAATAAAATAAATAAATAACAATAGGGCTCTTTCTTTGACTGTGACAAATGATTCTTATAGCAAGGAATATATTAAAGGCGAGAAAGCTATGGTTTTTGTATTATTATACTCTTTTCCTTCTTAATATAACTATACAATAAATTCACCATATTTTTATAATTTATATATTAATAGATATTGTCACAAGTCGATGATTTTTATAATTTATATATAATTTAGCAACCATATTTTAATTTAATTAATTAGAAATTAATTTAAAATGTTCAAAGACCGATTAAAAATGAAGGGTGTAAATTACCAAAAAGGCAGTGTAGTTGAGCATATTTACAGAAATACCACGATTTCAAAACATGCAACCGCGTTTAAAGCATAGAGAAAAGGAGAAAAGTTGGGGATAAGTGTTTTGTTTTTTGAGTATTTTAAGAATCACTTAACGAAATTCTAAATCCAAAAAGGCAGCAAAAGCTTAGCATCATAATCCATTCCCATCCACAAAGTGCATGGCATTCACTTTAATTACTCAAAAAGCTCAGGGGTATTTTCGTAATCAACTTTCTATATAACAACAACACTTGAATTAAAAACACACACCCACATCTCAAATCAAGATGGCTGCTCCATCTTCACCAAACATCCTTCCTTCTCTCCAAGTTTTCTCCCTCAAATCCTCTAATTCTTCTACCTTATTTCTTGTCAAATTCAAATCTTTCCTTCACACTATCATCTTCTCTCATTTGTGTCGGTTGGCTCGGGCGATTTCCCGAGCTAAGTCGACGGTGGTTCGGGTTTTGAAGAAAAATTATCACTACACGAATAGAAACAAGAACAAGATCTTTTTCGGGTCGTTTAGACTTCATTATAATTGGTGTTCTTCCCATGTGATGCCTGTGCCTGACCCCGTGTGGGAAGGTCATTTTTACTACGACGCTGCCACTGCGGACAGCTCGCAGCTGTCCGGGTATTTGCAATGGTTGGAGGAGAGGAAATTAGAGAGCGAGACGGTGGCGGGGGTGACGACGACGATGGCAACGGAGATGAATGAGATCGACAAATTGGCGGAGATGTTCATAGCAAGCTGCCATGAGAAATTTAGGCTGGAGAAACAGGAATCCGCTAGAAGATTTCAAGAGATGATGGCAAGAAGCATGTGAAGAAAATTTGATGGGACAAGGTGGGTTTGATGGTGTTGGGGTGGCAATGTTTTTTTTCTTTTTTTTTTTTTTCTTTTTTGGGTTGAAATTCTTCGTCTTAATGTATATTATTTTGGGTGGAATTAAAATTTTCATCATTATATCCAAAATTATATCCAAAATTATGCTTAATTAATTACTTTACTCTGATTTTATATATATATATATATATATTACTTTATTAATTTTTTTGAAAATATGTTGTTTTTTCTTTTGAAATTTGGTTGATAATTATTTAAAAAGTGTATTTAAAAAGCAAAAAAAAAAAAAAAAAAAAAAAAAAAAAAAAAAAAAAAAAAAAAGTGAAATGATGATACTATGAACAGATTATAGTTAGAATAGAAAATTGTGCTTTTACTTTTTATTTTTCATATTTAAAAAAAAAAAAAAATAGAGAGAATAATGTGAGAGAGAGAGGAGTATTGGATGGATGCATCGCTTTCAAGTTTCATTTTGGAGGTTGGCAGGTAGTGATTCTGTTTTCCAGCTTTTTTGGGATTATACGGTGTCGTTTAATTGAACACTACAGACAATTCCTCATGTCGGAAAGGCCTTAAGAGTGACCAAAAATCAAAAGACAGTGGAAGAGAAACAGAGTCTGCCTGTGGGTTTTGTTCTGTTTAATGGTTCGCTTTTTTTGATCCCTTGTTCGGCTTGTAAATGACGAGTTTAAAACGTTATAACCTAATAAATTTATGTTCGGATTAAAAATCTGGCATTAGAGAGTCGTTGGAGTAGTAGCTGGAAATGGACAACGACAATGGTCATTGAAGATAGGTGGTAGACTATAGTGTGAGATCTCATATCAGTTTCTGGAAACTTTTTCTTAATAGACACATTTTAAAACCATGATGGGTTAAAGCAGTTTGCTTAGACTGTTACAAATAATCACTAGAGATGGGCAACGTCTAAGTGGGCATGGACGGTGGACGTTGACGACCACCATGATAAACGTGAAGGTAGAGTGTGAGAGTATCTTGATCATTTTTCTAAAATTTGGTATAAAAAATAAGCTCTGAACGTCAGGCACCCACTTGACACGTATAGACGTGTCTTAATAGTTTATTTTCTTGGAAATACATTGGTAAGTGTAGATGTAGTAGTCTCACACGACATCGTCAGCTCTAATCATGCTCGGATACACTTCATCTATTCCAATCATTTTCAACCAAAATCACACACACAACCAGTGTGACTAAGCAATTTAATGAAATCATAAAAAAACCTTAATTTAAGTAATCGAGCATGTGACATCAAAGTAAAGAAAAGGTACATACATCTAAATAAGAGTTATTCTAATAATTTTCGACTAACGTTCGTATAATTTTTTTTTATACATAATTAGAATTAAATTATATTAGCGTATCATATGATCTCAATTTATAAAAGTTGTGCTTAAATGACCGGTTCTTTTTAACATCATAATTATAAACGAACTCTCGAGATCATTGACCAATGCCTTAGCAAACGGCTACGGCATCTTTTTCCACCATCCTAAAGTAATTGCTTTTTCATCTTCACATTGTTCTAACTAAATCAATCAATGCTCTCAATCTGTTTCAACAAAGTCCCCAATCAAACCTTTCTTTTCTTTTCATTAAAAAAAAAAAAAAAAAAAAAAAAAAAAAAAAAAACGGGTAGAATTTATAAAATTTAATTATCTAAACTTTTTAATTTTGGAGATTACTCTTTTTAAGAACATAATTTGAATGACTAATTAATTTTTGCTTTTTTTTGTATTATAATTACACTTTTAAAATTTTAATTTAATTAATTCACCTCTAAAATTTGAGTTAAATCGGATTTGATATATTTTATAATTATAAAGGAGTGATGGGTCGAATTAAATTTAAATTTAAATTTTTTATATCTCAACGAATAATTAATATTTTCATATCTGATAAAACTCTCGTAAATAATTAACTTATCTGGGACGAAGACTTTTGAAAGTGATAGGAGTGGATCACATAAGATAGACCGGTCAAATATTTTAATATACTTTTTGTTTTAATTTTAAAATTTAAAATTTAAAATTATAAAAAAGAAGGGTGTGGATTTGGAAAGAATCTTGCTTTCTGAGCAATGTTTTGTTCTTTATTCCCTACCTCTCTCTTTACTTGCTTTTTTTTTTTTTTTTTTTTTTTTTTTTTTTTTTTTTTTTTTGGGTAATTTCATGGAGAATCTAATTCCTTCTTGCAAGTGATGCCTTAATGTAAGAAAAAGTGAGGCATAAAATTATTTTCTTCCGATTTTGTTCTCTCCCTATTTTTAATATTCCACGTCAGCTTAGGAGTTTAATTAGATTCTTAATTACTTTTTAACCTCTTTAAACCAATAATATAAATGAGTTTATGGAATACAATTCCACTTTTTTATATTACTTTACAATATTTCATTTTTTAAAGGCTTTTAAGTCTAATTAATTAAGAGTTAATATTTATACAAAATTAACTAATTAATTAAAAATATATATTATTAATTACGGATGGGCTTTTTTTTCAAGTAGGCCCATAATTCAAGCCCATACCAAAGCAGCTCGGCCTAATTATCGACTTTTTTTTTTTTTTTTTGGTTTTATATTTTAGATGTTAATTTTATAATGATTTATTATTTAAATAAAATAAAATATTAGTTAGTATATTATTCACTGAATTATAGGAATAATTATCCTCAATTTATGCGATTAAAACGAAATAATAACCCAATTAAAAAAATCTAAAAACAAAAAAAAAAAAAAAAAAAAATTGTGAACTGAAACTTCTGTTATTGATCTGTTAGACGAACATGACTCTTCAATGCTACGATATTGTGCACTTTGAATATAATTTTATAATCATTGCTTTGCTTTTGGACTTCCGAAAAGGCCTCACCCGAATGGAAAGAATAAACTCATGATTATTCTCTAAAGTAGCTGAATGCTTTCGATTAATTTAGAGCCGGGACATGAGGTGTGTGCTAATTCTGGATGGGATTTGCTCCGGTGGGCGGCAGGTTTCTGAAGCTCTGTTCCACAGCTTTCTTGGGCTCTTTAATGGCGGAAGTACCAGTTTGAGAAACAGAGTGGGACATGGAATTAAGAACTACCCTTCTTCCCAAATGGTCGCGGGCGGAACAGAAAGAAGAGCTGATGGCGAAGATTTGAAGCAGAAGCAGAAGAAAAACGACATATTCAAATGGAGCTCTGCAACTAAAGCTTAAACCCTTCTTCTTCTTCATTTCTCTGTGACCTTAATTCAGTTTTAGTGGAAATGGAGAAAATGGGTTTTTGTAGTTGGACAGGATTACGATACGTTTTTTTGTAAGACCACAAATAATTTTTTTAAAAAAAAAAAAAAGTCCCTCGTCAATTATTAAAATGAATTATATAATATGTCGGCAATATTGTATTTGAGTGTTCCTAAATTTAAATAAATAATAATAATACTTTGTTAAAGAACATATATATATATATATATTTAAAAAAAAATAAGTTCCATATTATTCATGATTTTGGCCAAACAATTGAGGGAGTTCCCTAACATATTTGGTAAGGGGGTGATGATGTAATTTTGTCATATTATTAGATTTGAAATCTATATTAATTTTTTTTTTTATTTTAATGTCACATCACTTTTCAAATCATTTCATTCATGTATGTAATTGACAACAAAGAGAAAAAGTACGGGTGGAACACCCCATGTCTAAGACTCAGATCATGATTAGAAATTCAGATTCGGTACTTGATGGCCCCGACGTTCCCTTACATTCCCTGCAACATGATCTTATTACCTACTCATCGTTTCTTAAGAGTAAAGATCATCCTCACAAACCAACATGAGTCATTCCCGCATAGTTTGTCCTCACTCACATGCATCTCAGAAAAATTCATAAGAGGTCACATAATATAGAATTGATCTAAGTAAAACACGCTTAACTATGAAGTTTCTATAGTTAAGTTATTGAAAAGGAAGGTGCACCTTGTAAGTATAGGAGGTAACTTTCATTTCCTTAAAGTTTTTATTAGGCATCCTATTCTCGGGATCGCTCTCATTCAGATGTGGTCTCAGTTTATTCATGTACTTCTCATTTACTCGGGTGTGAAAAAATGAAAATGTTTTTTTTTTTTTTTTTTTTTTTGGTCAATGATTTAATGTGGGTAGAGAATGCAATTATACAACAAAAGAATTTTAAAATTTATAAAGAGATGACAAGTATGGGAAAATGCATTATTAGAAAGAAAAGTAGAGGTGAGAAGAGAAAATGAAATTCAATAATTCAAATAAATTTCAACAAACATGAAAGAGGGCATATGGGTCCATGGAATTAAGTATTGAACAGAAAATATTCCTAAAAAAAAAAAAGAGTGAATAGGAAAAATTAAGTGAATTTGGAGAGACCTCTTCTCCAAACTGAATCGACACATTAACTAACTCACAAAATTTGGTTCAAAATTTTGGTAACGTTATTCATTGTTTTTATTCAATTATAAATTTTCTTTTTCCTAAAATTTCACTTTTTTTTTTTTTAATGATTTGATAACTATTTAATTTTGTGTTTTTGCATTTTTTTTGGGGGGTTCATTTTTCACATTATTTCCCTTCCATTGCCTTTTCTTTTCTCACATTCACATACCACTCTTAAAAAAAAAAAAAAAAAAAAAAAAAAAAAAAAAAAAAAAAAAAAATCTAACTTTTTTTACTTCATATATTTTTTTTATGTGTCATGAAATATAAATCGACAATTTTCGTTATTCCCAAATATATCATATGCTTTTTCTTCGTTCTTGTTAGGTTTAATTTGCAATACATAGACCTATCAAATTCTTAATTACATTATGTCGTTTTATTTTTTTTTTGTTCTAGAAAAGAATTAATGTATTTTATCGTAATTTAAATAAATCAGCCCTCCAAATCACTTTTGAACAACTTTTCTTCAAATCTCTTCCCTCCTTGATATCTTTGAACCTTTTTTTTTTTTTTTTTTTTAGTATTTTGGACCTCTTTTTGTGTCCCATTGGTTTTTTCTTGACAAATTTGTCTAAAACTAAAGAAGATTAAAAAAATCCATTTGGTTGATTTTCCTATTCACACAAATTCTATCAAATGCAACACACTTCTTGTCAGGGGTGAAGTGTTTATAAGTTGACTGGTCTTCTTCCTACCAACTTTATCGTGTTTATAAGTTTAGTTTCTAAATTTTGAAATTAATTGGCATGCAAAATGGACAAGAAACTTTCTTATTCACTCAAATCCTGTTTGAAAAAACTGTCTTGATAACTTTTGTAATCATAGATCGCTAAACTTTTAATTTTGTATCTAATAGAAAATAGTATGGTAAATAATAATGAAGCTAAGGATTCATAGCATGCAAAGACAAATGGGTCATTCAGTTCTATCTCACTAAATATTTACCACCTAAAAGCATCTCTGAACGTGAAGATTATGAAGAAATGAAGAAAGACTAAAAATTATTAATTACTCTAATAACCATCATTCTTGATTAAGGCATGACGCTGAGCTTCTAAATCAAACCATAGCTTGAATCCAATGGACATAGATATCTAATAAACTATGCATCACATTATAGTTTCAAACTCTTAATGTTCAGAAAACAGAATTCCTGATTTTGGGTCATCCTAAACTCCTACTGCTCTTAGTTCTCTAGAAGTTAGTTCCATGCACAACAAAGTGAATAAAAACAATTCTCTATCACTCTCATTTATTTTCTGTATAAAAAAAATTGACAATATACACCATGGTAATTGTAAACACACACCTCTATATCGAGAAATTATTCAGCGCGACTGCTAATGCCAGCCTTTCCCTTTATCTACAGGGAGTTTGTATTTTCTGCATAATTGTAGCGGGTTCCTGACTGAGACTTGGTGCCTTTACAAATGTTACTGAGGCTTTACTACCTGCGCAGACTGTCAAAATATGAAAGTAGAGAGGCTTGTAAGAATTGAAAGTATGCAAAGGAAAAAAAGAGATCAGCATATGGGCTACCAGTTCAATGGTTTTCAAGCATTTTAGTTCCAAGGAGATATGGAGAGATGCAAAACTCACCATATTAAGAAGGCGGAGGGCAGCGGGACGGGTGAACTTCCTCGCAAAAAGGAAACATGTGGATGGTTTTCCCTTACTGGTGCACCATTCTCTTCGATATTCAGTTTCGTAGTAGATATTATCAATACCCTGCACAAGACGAATGTTCTTTAACCAATGAAAAGGTCAACTGAAAAGATGAGCAGAATACTCAGTTTCAGTTGCTGACTGAACGAATAATAAATCAGATTCAACTTTCATTTGTATTAAGGAGTAAAGTGAAGAATCGCATCCTTATCAGTGTGTTACAGAGGAACCTAAGGGAATGGGGAGAATAGTTGGTAAATACAGTTAAAAGAATTTTCGTTCTTTAAAACCTTGAGCGAGTGGTTCAATGATTTACAAAAGATGAGGAAATTGCCCATTAACACAGTATTGGATGCAATATTTGGAAGTTCCACTTTACTAGGGAGGTGCAAAATGGAGCTAACCACTCAATTAAAACGTGGTATGAACAAAAAATAAAGCACCTTTATAGATTGTATAAGATCAAGAGTAGCATCTGAAAATTTGTATGTTACAGGATGCCAATTACGACGTTCATGGTCTCTGGAGTGTGAGAGATCCCATGCTGAATATGTAAGTGATCTTCGTGTGAGTTCTTCTTCAAGCCCTTCTTGCTGAATCATTAAAAATAAATGATTAGTAATCTGACCAACAAATTTATACATATAATGGCGTTTTATTATGTGAATTGTGTAAAATCTTGACTGCATAGGCAATTGTTGTTCAAGAAAGTTTCACGTGGATTTCTTTTCATTATCTGCTAGAAACTCATAGTTTATGTTGAAATTTGAAAGTTAGGATCACAGGATTCATTACCACGCGAATAAGTTTTAATACAAAGCTGCATTTTCAGATTATTAGCAAACAAGAAGTGTTCCAAGTTTCCAGCAATGATGTCAATGTTCAGAAGTATAACGCTCAACTATTATATTACATGAAATAATATGCATAAAAGCTAATGGGATTAAAATCAACCAGAAGAATGATCGAATTAAAGCCAGTTTGTGGAAAAAGAGTGCATGCAATGGTAAAACAAAGGATCATTGCATGCTTATAGAATGTTCGATTTTCTATTCCTCTATAGATAATCAGCCAAGTTTTTCTAGAAATAGAAATAGCTTTAATATATTGAAATGGTTGAAAATCATACGGCCAATAAAGTCTGAACATAATGTTCATCAGGTATGCAATTGTGTTCCTTGGATCCATCGCTAGGCTGCACAACAATGTATTCAAGACATTAGTATAGCAAGTTAAGCAGTCTAAATTAGCACTAGTTCCTTTATTTTAAATCTAATGTCTATATAATACATGCCATGATTATATTGTTAATGTGAGGCCCAATAACATTTGCGAAATGATAACAAGAAACTGCTTATGATTGAAATTCTTACAAATGGGTGATCCCGCCAAAACTCTGGTAGTGATTTCCTCTGCATAACCATCAAACATTCAGCTGAATAATTAATACTATTCCTGAATTGTAATAAAAGGGACATGGAAATATATACAACAAAATGAAAACAAGTGACCATAGAAGTGAACACATATGAAAGGATGATAAAACTGCGGCAAGATTACTTGCCTTGCAATGCTGTTGAAACATTGGAAAGACTGTATTGTCCTTCACTACAACCTCTGCATGCTTCCTAGTCAATACAACCCACTACAAGAGGATAATGAAGGTCATTTGTAGTCTGCAGAAATTACAAGAAAAAAATTATATGATTTAATTGGGTTATTAGATAGAATGATTACCTGAGACCCTTTTCTCCAGTTGCGAACAGGAATTACCGGATCCATTTTAGGATTGTAACGCCCTTCTTTTGTATCAGCAAAACTGGTTCAACCATTTACTTGTTAAACAATTTACCACCCAAAGCTATAAAACTTTGACAACATACACGATGACATGTTTAAAGTCCATAAGCTAGAATATATCAAAATTTGGATGATTCACAATACAAAAACTGGTAGATTAGCTTCTTTGTAGTCTGCAATCTGTATAGGATAAAACACAACATAATTATTGTCGAAACTTCAATGTCCAATAGAAAACAACACTTCGATATTTTCTACATGCCTTCCAACTTTAGAATCACTAGGAGAATTATGGTCGTTGGATTCAGAACCAATTAACTATAGTTGTAGGAGACATTTTCACAAGAATGCTGTTTATATTTTAGATAGCGTTAGATGAGGATGAAAAAGGGTCGAGCAAGAAAGACCATTAATGCAGAAATAGCGCTATAATGTATGTATAAATTAGTCCGTTTACCTGTCCACAAAACTAGTTGAAGTAGACATGACGTAGTCATATGTGTAGCTGAAGTTGTATAATGGTATGCAGCTGAGAAAAGATCAATTAACTGAAACATTGTAAGGATTGACTAATCCCATTAAAACAACCTTCAAAATATTTTGGAAAGAAAATATAACACATTAATCTTCCTTCACTCAATTATTAAAAAATATATCTTAAATCATTACTAAATGCACTCAAAACTTTTATGAATTGAAGGACAAAATGACAGCGTAAGAGGATACACAGGCTAACCATATCAAGTCTCACCTGTCAGAAAGAAAAATAAATCGTTGATTTGAAGTATCGGTAAGTGCATGTCTAAGCAAGATACGTTCTGCCTCAATCATACTTGCCTCGCCCCAGTCTACCTGATATACAAAACATTAGCATCAAGATAAACACACAAATGGAAATGAACTTTGCAGTGAAGCAACACAAACGACTAAATGAAATTTCCTTATCCTCATTGATGTAATATATTTACGTATACTTTAAAGGGAAGGCCAAAGAATCTCGATAACCCTCTAAACATTTTTATTTGTGCACAAATAAATGCAAAGCGCTGTAGAACAATGCATTTTGGTACTCCGGGAAAGAAAAACAGGCTGAGGTAGAAGTAAGTCTTCAATTGTATCGCATTTCATGAGATGTAGTTTTCGAGCAAATGATTGACTATTACTCCTTATGATGAAATTCCTTTGATGCTCTTGCCGGAATCTTCGGTAAGCAGCAAAGGCACAAACAAGTAACAACTACATATACTTGAGGAATTATACATATATTAGCCACTAAATTAGGACTCACACCCCAATTACTCTACCTATAGTATCAATTTGTTGACAATTTTGAATTTCTCATTCCATCATAAGAATTGTTACCTGTATACTACCGTTAACTTGACGATTCAAAAAATAGATCGATCTTGTCGTCGCCTTGTTAAACAAAAATCCTGGCCTCGAATGAACGAAGATCGAAAACTTATTCTCCCCTTCCTGCTAAAAATGTATACTAACTTCATTACGCAGTGAAAACAAAGAAATTATGAAATTGTTCCTATGTGCTCCACAATTTCGAAAAAACGATAGAACATTAAATCCGATCAAATGCCAAGTATCAGTAAAAAAAAAAAAAAAAAAAAAAAAAAAGCCAATAAACATCCATAACTATTTAGCACGATACCAAAAACACTACCTGAAAAAACGCATCCCAAACTATGTCCAATGGAAGCCGGTTCCGAGCTATGAACAGAAACGCGATTTTTGGTTCCTGCACCGCTTGAGGACGCAACGACGCCAACATCATAACCCGACCATACTGAGACTGCATTATAACTAAGCTCCCAAAGCAAAATACAAGCAATAGAGCAAGAGCGAGCTTCCTTTTCCATTTGAAGAGCGCCTTCCGCTGCCCAACCTTCTGCTTCATGAGGCTTCCTCTCCTGTTCAGCCAAATTTCTCCACCATTTCAAGCACGGAAGAAAAAGCAGGACATCAACAAGCTCTTCGCGATATGTATCATCGTTTCTCCCATTGAAACCCAGCGCGATCCATCGACAGGGTGAAGCAAATTTTTGGATCGTACGAGCAGCAAAATTAAGTGGAAATTGTTAGCAAATTGAAACAGAAAATTGCGTGGTAGTGCGGGTAATAGAGATCGAGATGCTTGAGAAGAGAAAGAATACTCGTGAAAGCAGAGTTTTCTCCGGCGGCAGCGTGGGAACGGGAAAGTAGAGAGAGAGAGAGTAACTTCAGTTTAGGTGCTTTGTGTAGGCAGTTTAGTTTCCTCCATTAAATTCTAGTTTGGTTTAGTATTTATTTATATATGCTCATCTTTGCGTGCAAAGCTGGATATTCCCTTCCTTTCTAATTCTATATTTCCAATTTGCCCTTTTGTTCTTTTGGGTGAAACTTAAAATTTAAAAATTAGAATTTTATTCTTTCATAAATAGTCAATAATTAAATTATAAGGGCTAATTATAATACTAATTAATTTAATTTATCATTTAGCTATAAAATTATTATATACGTAGGTTAACCGTTAAATGTTAAAATATATTATGAGACTTAACTTTATTATTTAAATTGTCAACATCAAATAATACATTCATTTTTTAAGAGAAAAATGTAAAATTCTTTTTTATACCTTTATTAAAAATTAGCTTAGGAACAAAGTGATTTTTTACACTAATTTATATTTCTTATTTCATAATTTTGTGTTAGATGTTTATTTATAATATCAAAAAAAAAAAAAAATATAGTTAAATTACTATAATTTTAAGTTTCAGCATTCATCATAACACGTCATAAATATTATTCATATTACTTATAGTTTGTTCAAATTATTGAAATTAAATTTGTACTTAAACAAAAAAAAAACATATATTTAATTTAAAATGAGAGGAGTAGAAATGGAAAGAAAATGATGGAAAGCCAAACTTAGAATTGTAGGAAAAATAGAACATGGGAGTTTCTTGTGAAAAAAATAATAATTATGAAATCTTGAAGCACACTCTTTTTAATTATAATCTTTCATAAATAAGGGTTAGTAGTATTTTAAAATCCAAGCAACCCAACTGCTACTGATTGTGTTGCAATTTTTGGAAGTAATATAATTAATATCTCTATGTCAAAACTTTATAAGTTTCAATATTATCATTTGTGTAGTAATTAGTTGAAATGTTATGACTTAAAAGAATACATTTTTTGATTGAAAGGTAGTTTTAAAATATTGAAGTTATTGGTGTAAAAGTATAATTAAATAAATATCTTTTTATAATCAGCCTCAGAATTATAATTCTTTTATAGGCCAAACCATCCAAGTAGATTTCCGGACGACGTCGTTTGCAGGGACAGTCCTTCCAAGATTCAGAAACCATGAGATCGTTATCCATCACTCCTCAAATCACTGTGAAGAGGTCTGCAAAATCTTCCCTCTAATTTTGCCCTTTTCAATTTGCTTAATCTGCCTCTAATGGCCGTTCGTTTCGCCATTGAAGTTTCTCGTCCGGCGACACTAGAAGACGAACATACACAATCAGCACATCTCAGAAATCTGCCATTCCTATCGGACGGCACTTGAGATTCGGAAATTCCACCTCGCGATTCCGCATGAGTGTCGATAATGGAGGCTCGAGTCGGAGCCGAGATCGGATTGGTGCTGGAGATGCAGTCATTATCGTCGACCATGGCTCCCGGCGGCAGGAATCTAACCTCATGCTGAGTAAGTTAGGGTTTTGGAACTTGGGTGAGATTAGAAATTCTACGCAATCTAATTTCATTGTGAATTTCAGATGAGTTCGTTGCTATGTTTAGGGATAACACTGGTTACCCTATTGTGGAGCCTGCTCACATGGTATGTTCTTCTTAACTGCATTTTTCTTGTGGGGCTGTAATGAATTCTCTTTTACTTTGCTCTAAAAACCACAGGAGCTGGCTAAACCTTCGATAAGAGACGCATTCAAATCGTGCGTTGAACAAGGGGCCAATCGCATCATCATAAGCCCGTTCTTCCTCTTCCCCGGTCGACATTGGCAACAGGTAACTTGCTGTAAGGCAGTTGATTTGATGAAATGACTCTTTCAGTAAGTGGATTGATAGCAATGGCTGGAATTTTGTAGGATATTCCTTCCTTAACAGCTGAGGCAGCAAAGGACCACCCAGGAATATCATACATAGTAACTGCTCCTCTTGGTCTTCATGAAAAGCTTGTGGTAGGAATTTCTCAAGTAGATTTCTTTTCCCAGTATAGTGAAGAAACAGGTTCATAAATGATCAAAGAAAAAAAAAAAAAAAAAGACTGTATTTGTTAGTATTGAAATGTGAGGTGTTCTGTTTGCACTGGCAGGATGTTGTGAATGATAGAATGAATCACTGCTTGAGTCATGCTGCTGGAGTTGCAGATGAATGTGAAGTTTGTGCTGGAACAGGCAAATGCAGATTTAATTAATGAGTCTATGAAAGTAGGGACTTGGGATGAAACGACGTAGTTTCGTTTCGAGTGAACGTGTTCGGTGGTGAGGATTGGATGGGTTTGTATATCAGTGACTACTGAAGGCTTTAGAATCTATCTTTGTTTGGTATCTAAGTTTGTAAGCTTGATCTTCATTCTATTTTCACAAATGACTACAATATGCACAATAATATTAGTTCTCAGAAAGGTTTTGAGAACAGTTTTCCAAACAAACTATTGGATATAGTGATTGAAATTCATAGCTTTTCATGAATCTACCTGTGTGTCCCAAAAACTTGTTTTACCCAATTCCAAATTCCACTGATCTTCTCCATCTGTATTTTCATGCTCGCATTAGCTCGAGCCTCTGCTTGAGCTGGGGTTTCTTCAACCGTTTCCTTTCCTGTAAATCTTCACATAAGTGATCGAATTGAACTAAAAGCCAGTTGAGAATAGCTTCATAACTCACCAAATTTTGTGTCCTGTTTCTGTCGTTTCAGCTGCTGGGTGAAGGCTTTGGCCGCCATGAAGACATTGGCCGGAATTTCCCAGCCGCCTCCAAACACGCCATATTCTTCCTTGGGCAGTGGCTGCATCAGATACTCCAACACAGCCAGTTCCTCCTTTTCTACCCAATATATGCAATTTACGGGACATGATTCCACTGAAACCTGTAAGAATGAAGCGAAGCTGTTTAGTGTTCTTTTTCTACTCGTAATTTACATTTTCCCCCGTTTTACCTGAATTTTCTGATCATTGTCTCCATACTGAACCTTAACTCGTGCACGACCAAGAGTCTCGTCCATGGTGAATGTATTACTTGCATGGTGTACACATTCCCTGCAACCTGTGAGAAATTATGCAAGCTTCTCATCTTCATATTTGAAAGTGGTTTCAGATAAATAATAACGAGTTCCAATCCTTTTTACTATTTCTTATCCATGTAACTTGGCGAGTTTAAGTCGAACTAGTGATGAATCTAAGCTAAAAAGATCGTGTTCGAAGTCAACATTCACAAAAATTTTAGACATCAAGAAACTCGAGTACAACAATAAGAACATCCAAATCCAATCATAATCATGCGTATATGTCGCCACAAAATCAAACTGCATAATCGACAAAAGTCTCTCCAGGCTTCGAGATCTTTTCGCAATATTGTTACTTGGCAGAGTTCATTAACAAAATGAATAGTAAAGGATGAACACAACCATACCAATGCAGGCGTTTCCGTCCACAAACAAAGCCTGAGATCGCAGAGGTCCTTTCCAGGAGCTGTAACCTAATCCAGGGTTATAATTCCCAAATCTCACCCTCGTCTCACCCATGGAAGAATCATATTCCTTCCTTTGATCCTCTCTCATCAGAACTCGATAAGCCTCGTTCAATCTCAACGTACGCTCGTGGCCCTGGCAATTTTAAAAAAATCATCAGAAGGTAGTTTGTTTACAATGAATTCTGGTACAAATGAACAACCTCTTGGCCTGCAATATCCGGATGAAATTTCTTCTGTAACTTTCTGTAAGCTTCTTTGATTTCTTTAGCATTTGAATCTGCAGAAACTCCAAGCAGCTCGTAATAGTTCGTCTCGTTCGCTCTTTCTCTTGCGCTGCATCTAATCGCCGTCCATCTCGGCTTCCTTCAGGCCAAAATTGTTCGTCAGAAGTATTATATAGAAGAAAATTGGAGCCGCAAAGCTCGTCAAATGTAAAAGATCTCTTCCACTCCAAAATAAAAGACTAAAAAGATGAAGAAGATAGAACTCTTGACAATATGATCGATCTCTGTAAAGAAAATTACCTTATGATATGCTTAGGTTCATTAGGATGCGCAAAAGATGAAGAAGCCATTGGCACCGAGCGTTGAATAGATGGAACAATGGAGATGGCCATGAGGACGAATGAAACTGCAACTTCGCCGCCAATCGACAGTCCAGTGGAGGAATGAAGATCAAAGAGTACGAAATGGATGAGATATTTCTCGGGATTCGAGATATTTCTGAAGTGCCACCAAGTCGCTTTTATATTGGAAAATTATTTCCGCCTTTAGCGGAATATTCTCTTCCGTGAGTATCTCAATTTTTGTTTTATTCTCTCTTAATACATATAATCCTTATCCCATCCCATATGAACAAGTATATAAAAAAAATAAAAAATAAAAAATAAAAAAAATCAATCAAATTTATACTATAAATAATTTGGAGGACAATAATAAAATTTATATTCTAATGCCATGAAAAGAAAAGAAAAACAATGCCATAAAAAATGGATTTCTAAGCGCCGCGGCCTCCAAATTCCCGCCATTTCAACTTGGGTGCATATAAATATGCGGTGCAAATTTCATTTTTCATCGCCAAGTATTCTATATGTTATCTCGCTTCAGTTGAATTCTGTGTTCGTTTTCATTCTTGCCGTCGCTTAGGAAGGCTTCACTCGCGTTCACGATCTGAATATCGAGGCTTCAATTCAGAATCTGTTCGTTCAACTGCCAAGAGAAGAGGTGCACATACAATGGAATGCTAGTTTTATCATTGATTATGCCTGATCACACTGTTACGAAGCATTTCTGATAAGGTTTTTATCTCGGGACAAGTTCGGTATCACATCGTTTTTAATTCGGTTATATTACAAAAGTGTGCATTAAATTTTTCTGGAGATTCTCGAAGGATTTCGTGAAGGACGGTTCTGCATTTGAGCTTGCCGGTGATGATTTAATTGCTAAATTTGGATGCCTATGCTTGATTGAGCATTTGTGTTCTTTGTATTTCTTGTTCTATGACATTGTATTTGTTTTTTAAGACTTCTCCGTCTGGATATCTGAATGTGTGTGGTCGGGATTGACACTAACGATCGTGCAAATGTCAACTTCTTCTTCATAAAGTTTAAACAATTCGTATTCATTTAATTATCTGCTTGTTAATTGTGCAGTTCTTACTACTGATTATAATGTTTTTCTTGCATCAGTATCAATCAAGCTCGATTATTCTACATCAGTGTCCAGAAGTCCGAACGCGATCATGGACTCATATTCACTGAAATCCGTATCAGATTTACCCGCACCACTTCGCTCGACTTTTAGTTTTAGGTAACAAGCCAATTCTGTAGAAATTTTAGCTCTAGTATTTTTAGACACTACAGTAATCGCAATTATGATTTTTCCATGATTGATTTCAAACTGAACAAGCGTCTAAAATTGAAAGATATGTATACTTCTAAATTTTTGAATATCTCTGTAAATCTTGTATTTGTTAGACTTATTCGTATTTTGTCTATTGCATCTCATCTTTAGTCGTTTGCTTCTTGTAATAGAATGAGCTGATCCTCGCTTTCTATCAATCTTCTTAGCAGCATCTGTTGTGTGATTGAGCCTGTATTTACTTTCTCATTATTTCTCATGGAGACTGTCACGAGAATTTGTTGCAAAACTAGTGGTAAGGAAAAGAAAAATTAGAGACTAGTGATAAGGAAATTCCAAGTTGGAGAAAAAATCGACCATCTTAACTTCTTAATTGATGTACAATTGACGCTTTTTTAATTCTAAGGATGCGATATAAAATCGAAATTTGAAATTTAAGGATACAGCTCACTCGACTATTTCCTCTTATATAAGCTGTCCTCTCCGACTCAAGTTGTAGACTAAGCTAATCCATTTTCTCACTTAGTAGTCTCTACGTTCAGGTACTTCAATTCATTACAGAGTGAATGTTTTCCTGTTTGTTTCAACTCCGATTCGAACATGGTCATTTCAGCCCCTACTGGGAGTGGTAAAACTGTACTGTTTGAGCTTTGCATTTTGAGGCTTCTTTCAAAATTTATTGCCGAGGGGAAGTTCATCCACGAAAAGGGAACTCTAAAAAGCGTAAGTCTCCCATGCAATTATGCCATCGGACAGATGTAAAAAGAGTGCTAAATTTATTCATGTAGTAATATTGGAGAGCATTGCATTATGTTTATACAATTCATATGCATGCATCGTTTCTCTTCAACAATTTATTCCAAGTTTAATTTCTCCTTCTCTCTTTTATTCTGTGTGCATATCCCATATACATATACACAAAGATGCAACTATTATTTGCATCACGTTTTAAAACATAATTGAGAGGGAAAATTACAATTTTATGTGCATCCGATATTACATTACATGGTTTCCATCTTCCTTTTACATTTATGCAGATATATATTGCCCCATCTAAGGCTTTAGTACAGGAGAAGCTCCGTGATTGGAATCAGAAATTTGGTTCTTGGGGGGTCAGCTGTTTGGAGCTAACAGGAGATAATGAAACTTACAATATGAAACATATACAAGAAGCTGACATTATTCTAACAACGCCTGAGGTCAGGACTTTAAACGCAGAACCCTTATTTCATGTATCAATGCTCATACAAAGTTAAGTCCACATGCAATTGAATGCTAATAACACTATTAGTCACACAATTCTCGTAAGTTTATTATTTCCATGTCAATCGTTACTTTCAAGAGAGTGATGCTTCTTGCCTAACATGATTTCTCCAAGCTGCATTGGTTTCACTGTTAGCAGTACTTTTCTGAATGGCTAAATACCTACTCCTTTTATTTTTTGCATTGAAGAAATTTGATGCAGTAACTCGGTATCACATAAAGGATGGTGGTTTAGGCTTTTTCAGTGACATAGCCCTTGTACTTATTGATGAAGTTCATCTTTTGAATGATCCACGTGGAGCAGCCTTGGAAGCCATAGTTAGTAGAATTAAAATGATTTCTCGCAACCCTGAAATGAAATCCAGTCCTCTCTCTCATGTTCGTTTCTTAGCTGTATCTGCTACAATCCCAAACATTGGGGATCTTGGTAAATTTACTTTAGTTTGTTATTACTAGTTTTACTCGCCTAAAAGTGAGTGAACTTCCAAATTTTATGATCGATTTAAACCATTGCAGCAGAATGGCTTAACGTCCCTGTTCAAGGAGTCAAAAGGTATGCTTTTCGTATGATATAACAGGCACCAAGTATTTTCATTGCAGGATCAAGCAGATTTCATATAGTTTTCAATGCTCATCAGGTTCGGAGAAGAAATGAGGCCTGTTAAGTTAACCAGCAAAGTATTTGGTAATTGATGTCTGAAATTACCAGTTCTGTGGTTTGCTTCTTTGTCTGATGCAGTCTACTATTTTATAAATGTAGAATGCAAGTACGAATTGTGATGGTTAAGTGCTTATGGTAAATGGGAATACGAATAAGTGTGAAGTATATGACACATTTTGTATTTTTTGCTGTTCTACTCTTAATTATGTAATCCTTCTGCAGGCTATGCCCCTGCTAAAAATGATTTCATGTTTGAGAAGGTATTTGATCGAAATTCAACATAGAATAGATTGTTTTCAAGAAATCACAACCAGCACAAAATATGTTTGGAATTATCTAACAGTTCCCAACTTTATTTCATTGTGTATTACAGCGCCTTCAGAACTACATTTTTGGTCAGTGGAACCATGAATTGTATTTTGCTTTACCAATATTATTTTATTTGCTTCAGTTTTCGCCCTTCTAGTATTGTCATACTGAGAAATGTAGATGTTCAAATGAGTTCGCAGATGTTCTCATGCAATATTCAAAAGGAAAATCTGCATTAGTGTTTTGCTCAACTAGAAAAGGAGCGCAAGAAGCAGCTCAACGGCTCTCGCAAACAGCAATGACCTTTGGTTATTCAAATCCTTTTATTAAAAGCAAGGAACAGCTGGAAAGGTTACGAGAAGCTTCACTATCATGCAGTGATAAGCAAATGCAATCTAATATTCTTTATGGTGGTAGAAGGCCGACTTCTTTTTTTAATGCACTCATATCATCCTGCATTTATTGCAAAGCTCGTATTGTTGAAATAAACATCTCACGTTGACAGTTGGGTATCACAATGGTGGGCTTTGCTTGAAGGATCGCAATCTCATTGAAAGCCTTTTTCTCAAGGGTGATATTCGAGTTATTTGCACTACAAATACTCTTGCTCATGGAATCAACTTGCCAGCACATACAGTAATAATAAAATCAACTCAGCACTTGTATGTTCTGCACCTCTTTCTATTCTACTTGTTTTGGGGATTCTAGAAGAAAAACATGCAAGAAAGTTAACTGAAATCTTCTGACCCACACATCTAATTTCTACCTTAATGCAGTAACAAGGAGAAGGGCCTTTACATGGAATATGACCGTTCCACAATACTACAGGTTCTTCATTGTCACAATATCCTTTCATCCCGGGCTATGTTTTCACGTTTTGTTGTGATTCAAAATGTAAGTTGGGTGTCTTTCTGAAATCCGGTGGAATGAACAGAAAAGTCCCGCAATCTACCCAACATATAAGAATGGATATTTCGTAATTTCTATCTTTCTGGAAATTGTCTTATGGTCCCACATATCTGGTCTGCTTTGTTATACGCAGATGTGCGGGAGGGCAGGTCGGCCTCCATTCGATGATACGGGAATTGTCATAATCATGACAAGAAGAGACACAGTAATGCCACGATATCTAAGCTTCATTTCTCTAATTTTCTTTGTTTACTTGGAAGTTTACAGAATTTATTGGTTTAAGCATTGTTTTTTTTTTCTTATTGCTATACGAAATAGTTTTCAACAATACCATTTTCATTTTTTATCCCAGGTCCATTTGTATGAGAATCTCCTAAATGGATGTGAAACTGTGGAATCGCAGTATGTATTTAATTCAGTGCACTTGTTACATCGGAACACTTCAAATGTTTTGTTTTACATATGCTTTTCCAACTTTAGACTGCTTTCGTGTGTGACGGAGCATTTAACTGCGGAGATAGTTCAAATGACCATCTCAGATATAGTAAAGGCAATTGAATGGATGAAGTGTTCGTATTTATACGTAAGAATGAAAAAGGTGTGTACGTTTTGTCATGCTATCCTCTTGATTATATAGTCCAGATATTTTTGTTTTCATCTTAACTGGTTTTTTTTATTTGCAAGCTAGAATCCGCAGAAATATGCTATCAGGAATGGAATTTCTTATCACAATACGGAGAAGCACATGGAAGGTACTATCACATTCTCTATGATATAAATTTGTTTAAATTGTTAAAGTAATTTTTTGCACTTAACCCCTCATGAGCTCTTTTTAGAAACTATAATCTATGATATTTTATGATCAGACATTTGCATTGAGAAAGTGAATGAATTATCTCGACATCAGATGATTTGGATGGATGAAGATGGCTTCCTCTTGAAGCCACTAGGTACACTTTAGGGAGTAATGACATCAACTATTTTCTACTATTTAATGAAATGAAAATTCCTGATTTCCTTTCTTTTCGGTAAGCAGATCCCGGGAGGTTGATGACAAAATATTATTTGAAGTTTGATACCATGAAACACATTATGCATGCCCCTGAAAATTGCAGTCTAGAGGAGGCGCTACATATCATTTGCCATGCCGAGGAAATCGCTTGTATGTTCCTTTGACCTTTTACCTTAAGAATATTGCTGGTTGTTTAGAATTCAGCTGAAGGAGGCTATAAACAATTTGGGGAACTGAAGGGATTCAGCTTAGGCGCACTGAGAAGAAGCTTCTTAATGATGTAAACAATGATAAAGATGGGAGGCTGCGTTTTCACATTCTTGGTGAAAAGGGGAAGAAGAAAAAACGTATACAGACGAGAGAAGAAAAAATATTTATTTTAGCAAACGATTGCTTGACTGGTGATCCTTCAATTCACGATTTATCCCTCAGTCAGGTTCATTTTCTCATAAAGCAAACGGCTTTTAAATCATATTGTCCTTGTAAAAAGTCATTACAACCGGTATCCTTGCACAGGACATGAATTCTATTTGCTCAAATGGATGCAGAATTGCCAAATGCATGAAAGAATATTTTGTATACAGAAAGAACTATACAGGAACCTTCAGCTCAATGCTTCTAGCAAAATCTCTATATCAAAAACTCTGGGATGACAGTCCATTTTTGCTCAAACAACTACCTGGAATTGGAATGGTGACTGCAAAGGTTTTTACTTCATCTTTTATTGCTTTCTGAAAAATGTTTATTAGGTTGTAGGTGAAACTCCCTCGTGAGAGAATCCTTTCAATTGTTCTTTTCAGGCGTTGCATTCTATGGGAATCAAATCATTTGAGGCACTTGCTGAAGCGGATCCGAGGAAAATAGAGATAGTCACAGGCAGAAAGTACCCATTTGGGAATCATATCAAGGAGTCATTATCATCCTTACCACCGGAAGTGGACCTGAAGCTCGAGGAAGCTGAATGCGGTAGACAAGGGAAGGCCAAGCTCATCGTAACATTAACAAGATTGCCCCAGTCTTACCGACCAAATAAACGACATTACGCTGAAATGGTTTGTTGACTTAAATATCTGTCTATTTTTCACTAGGAGTTGACTGTTGCAACAGAGAACTCTGTCTTGCAGATTGTTGGCTTAGAAGAAGATAACCACATTCTCTTTCATGAAAAAATAAGGTGATTACTTTTGAAACTTTGATGTATAAATTTAAGAAAAAGACTGGGCGTGGATTTAATCGAGAAAAAGGATAGAGTTTCGAGCTTTGGATATTTATAAATTTAACTACTTTTTTGGGTATGTTTAAACTTATCGTGTTTGATTTCATTGTTCCAAATTACCCTACTCTGTTTAACTAGATTTCTTTTTTGGTGCAGCAGAGTAGATGAATTCTCCAGGTACTCGAGACTAATCTTTTTGTAGCTCATTAACCAACAAAGTTTTCTTATGTGTCATATAAGTCATGAGTCCATTGTATTAAGATTCAGAGGCATCAAATGGTGAGTTTACATTGAGCTTATTTTGAGCGTTGCTATTTCTTTCCTAATTCCATAAGGTTATTGAGAGGGCAAACATTTCCTTACCCCATATGAATTTTTGTTGGGGAAAAGTCAACCTTTTTGTTCAAATATATCGAACTTGACCAGAAAATAGTAACTATAGCATCAATACAACCTTATCTCACTACTATTTTGCTCTTTCTGCAGCCCTTACAGTGCAGTTGTTCTTGTCTCACATCCTCAACAAGGAAAGTTGACGATTAAAGCTGACCTTATTTTTGATGAATACAGTAAGAATCTATGCCGTTTCAAAAGTTCATAGACCCTCTTGCATGGACAAAATTCCTAGTTCCCTTGGATAGACTTTTAAGAGTTTCTTCACGTAGTTGGCATTGATCTCCACCGAAAACTTCAACTAATGGAACGAAATTCAAACGCGAGAAGCAAATGGGGAAGAATGCCGCCGTCCTCCTTTCCTCCACCAGAGGAAGTATACATCATAGACAATGACAGTGAACCTCTACCACAAGCTGCAGTAAAAGAGCCTCCCAAATCTGGCGACTCGAACTCGTTACTAGATTCCATGTGAGTGATCTTCTCCTAGATCCCTGAACTCTTCAAGAACTGAATAGGAGACCTTGAAATCTGTATCTTAATTTGAGTGTTTAAAAAGTATACAACGATGAGTTTGGAGTACGTAAATTTAGTAATCTATTTAGTACTTTTTGCTCCTAACAAAACTTTTCAGGCCGAGTTTCAACCTCCTAGATGAAGAGTTTGAGGACGGTACGTAAATTCCTGAGAGTCAGAGCGCAACTCATGTGCTTTGTATCAAATTTCTCTCCTTGATTTCTTTCTGAAAGTAACTTAAAATTATTGCAGCCGAGCCTGCAACTGGCAACGACGAAGATGAATGCAGAATCATCACTGAACGAACTGTATTTGACCACATACGTAAGAAAGCCAAAAGCTTCCCTGTGTTGGCTGCTTCAAAAAATAGTGCTTATTCACCAGCACCAGAGACATATAGTTTCACTAGAAACACGCAGCCGCTAGAATTCCAGGTTGAAGCTTTGGAAGAGAAACAGAGAAATGAACTTTCCCCACATACTAAAGTGGAGTCGTTTTCAGGCTTCAGAGAGGAAGTTGGAAATGAATTTCCGACTCTACAAAACCACTTCCCCTCTGGACCACATTTCATGGATGACGAAAAAGGTACGTATCTATTTGGCTCAAAAGTAAGCTTGAATGAAAGTTTTATTTGGGTCAAAAATTTATTTAACTTTCTATTGATACTCCCAATTTAACATTCTAAGTTTCAATGTAGTTTAAATCTACGGCTAAAGTTTACCTCTAATCTTCATTGTAAAAGTGCTCATGTAGATCTCTAGATATTGAATGAGATTACATTATATTTTTAATCTATTAGACATACAATTTAGTTGAGTATAGAAATAAAACTGATAATTTAACACATTTTTATGATAGCTTGGATGGTGTATATTGGATCAAGAATGCCTTTTCAGCCCATCTCCAATTTATTCTTATACTTTGTTATAGACATATTCTAACGATTGCCAAAAAAATTTCAGGGGAAATGGGTCTCCAGACAGAAGAAAGTGAAATCATCATAACGGAGGAAACCATATTTGATGATATAATAAGAAAAGGTAACAGTTTTCCTGTAGTATCCCAAATTTGTGTGAATACACCAGGTGCATACAGCAAATTGAATCGGGCTTCAGATGCAGAAGTGGCATCCATGCAAATGCTGTCTTTTGATATCTCCATGGTGAAGGAAAACAAGCGGCCACGTCCAGCGAGCCCTAATATCAGCAACACCTGGAACCACCAGAGCCCACCTGTAGAAACCAAAAAGAACTGCTGCTCGCTAGAAACTGCCACCGAGACCAGGGAAGTAGATCCTTTCGTTGGATTTAAGAGCGTTTTTTCTTTCCTTTGACTCCTTTCTTATCTTAACACCGATTCATTCTTTTATTTTCCTTCTTGCTTGATCGTATATGGAGAGTTGTGTCATTTCCTAGATGCATTTCTTTAAATTGTTTCGGAATAATCTTTTAAAATTTAGGAAAAATACCAATTTTTACCGCCATATTTGTTTGTTGTATCTTTTTACCACAAAGTTTGTTTTCATTAATTTTTTCTTAGAACTTAAAATAGGCATTTCAATTTTAAATCCAAACTTGAAAAAATATTGAACTTGTCCCAATATTCCTATATATTTTCCTACAACAATTGGTAAGGATTTGAAAGACCTATTGAGTTACATATTGTGAGTTCTTGCAAAATTGTTGAAGAGTTAATTTGTGCATTAATCAACCTTAAATTTATTGAAATTAATGAATTACTAAGAATTTCACATTACTTTTTGGTAAATAAGTAATAAATTATTGAAAATTTAATAGATGGTAGAGGTTTAAAAGGTTCATTACTAAAATGGTTAATTATCGTTTATTATAAAATAAAATAAATTAAAAATAATATGTTATTTACTGGGAAAAAAAAAACTATATATTTTATTTTCCATGTCTGAGCATCTAATTAGGTTTAACATGTTTTAGGAAGTGATTTATATAAATTCATTGGCAAACTTTACTAAATAAATAGAAAAAAGACGGTTAATTAAACCCCACATATTTAGGTTCCTTCCCTATAACGCCCAAACCTCGGCGATGAGATGAAAGCCAGACTCATTCGAACCGCCATGTCAAGTGCCACACTGTTGTCTTCATCTCTTGCTCTCAAGAACCCTTCCTTCCACTTCTCCTCCACCTTTTCTACTCCTTTCAATGGACGTCTTCTCAAGAATCAGCTCCCCTGCCCAATTCGCTTCCCTGCCGTTTCGCTTCGATGCTATGCATCTTCTTCTGGTGTTGATCGAGTGCGCGTCTTGAATCCTGTTGTCGAAATGGACGGTAATATATCGTGTTTGTGGCTTCTTAATCAATCTGTTCTAATCGAATTGAATTGAGGATGATTTTGGAATGCGTTTCTGGCTGTATTTTATTATTATTATTATTTTTTTTTTTTTGGCTAGAACTCAGTTTGAAAACCTAGGAGTGTTGATTACAGAGTGAATGTTGTTTGCATGTGAACTCAGTTTCCTGTCGCTTCAAATATTTCAACTTGAGCTTGACTTGTCTGGTCTTTATCTAGTTCTGATTATTGAATTGATCAGATTCATGTGCTGTGAACTTATATTTTTCATTTGGATGCTTGTTACGGCTTGACTGATTTTGATGATTTTTTACTATTAGGTGATGAAATGACGAGGATCATATGGACAATGATAAAAGAGAAAGTATGGTTACTCCTACACGAAATTGTTTCGATTTTAATCTTTTCGAGGGAGATGATTTGTTCTGATACTGTTTCTTGTTTTCAATTACATTGTAGCTTATTTTCCCGTTCCTGGATTTGGATATAAAGTATTATGACTTGGGGATACTGAACCGGGACGCTACTGATGACAGAGTTACTGTAGAGAGTGCAGAAGCCACTCTTAAGTATGTTCTACTGGTAGAATTTCAGCTAATTTATTTGGGGATTTTCTTATTTTGGATTCAACAATGTTTATTTGCTTGTGCTCAATGGCGTGTTCTTTCAAAATTGGTCAGAAGCTGTTCAAATTATAGATAATGTATTTTTGGGTGGAAGGCTGAGACAAGAAGCAAACAAATTAGCTGATAATTGATTGCATAGGGAACATGGCTATGAGTTTCTACTGGATTGGCATACTTTATAGCTTGTTGATGCTTATATGAGGTGTAATTTTCTAATTGAGACGAGGACGGAGAAACAATTAGTTGGTGAAGATAGTATCATTAATTTCAGGTCTAGAAAAGCAATTAGAACTAAACATCCGCTCAATAATGGAGTACACATTACTTGAGTTCTTGTGCTTATCTCAGAGTTGTTCTTTTTGTCCTCCTTCGAACATTGTGAATGCAGGTACAATGTTGCTGTAAAATGTGCTACAATCACTCCAGGTGCGTCATTTGTATCCATGCCAATCTGATATTTTACAGTCACTAAATCATAGAGCATCCCGATTGAATTTTCTTCATTGATGTAATATTTGCAATAATTATCAGCTTTAATTGATTTCTCTTGATCTTTATCTCATTTTTCAGATGAGGCCAGAGTTAAAGAGTTTGGACTTAAAGCCATGTGGAGAAGTCCCAATGGCACAATTAGGAACATTCTTAACGGTTTGTTGGCTAAATATACTACCTTATTTTTCAAGGAACATTCTTAACAATTAGTGCAAGTGTTATTTGGACACGATACTACCTAAAAAGAATAAAGAAGAAAAATCTTACAGTCTTTTTTTTTTTGGAAGTTCGAAAATCTTAGTCTAATGTGGTTAAGATTTTGTAATTGGGAAATTAGGGTTGAGACGGACCTTAGTATTTTGGCTGTAGAAATAAGAGGGCGAGAAAAGGTTTTGGACTTGATCAAATGGTTGGCTTCTAGTTGAGGTACCCATTCTTAGGATTTTGGGAATTTCCAATCCTTTTGGTGGCTATACCAATTGGAGACCTTTTCTGTGAGCTCTATTTATGTTGGATTTTTACCTTTATGTTAATATATTTTTAATGTCCTATTATGAGAAAAGTATGAGCTTCATCATAATAATAATATATTTTGTACAGGTACCGTCTTCAGAGAACCTATCTTATGCCAAAACATCCCGAGAATTGTTCCTGGTAACTTTCATTGTCTAATCTTGTCTTGTAATACATAATCCATTATGGAACATTTTACAGTACTTGGTTGGATACAGGTTGGAAGAAGCCCATATGTATTGGTAGGCATGCTTTTGGTGATCAATACCGTGCCACTGATACCATCATCCCAGGGCCTGGAAAGCTTAAAATGGTGTTTGGTGAGAAAATTTTCTTTTCTTCACTCATTCTCATGTATTTCTCTGGGAAAATTATTCTTATTTATTTATTTTTGTTTCTATTCAGTTCCAGAAAATGGGGAGACACCAAGAGAGCTCGAGGTTTATGACTTCAAAGGACCAGGCATAGCACTTGCTATGTACAATGTTGACGAGGTTGGTTATTTTGTCTACTTCCATCAAACTTGTTCAATTTTTGCATCACATAAATTACCCTTTTAACACGTTCCTATACAATTGGTAGTCTATTCAAGCATTTGCAGAGTCATCAATGTCACTGGCATTTGAGAAGAAGTGGCCCCTGTATTTGAGCACCAAAAATACAATTCTCAAGAAATATGACGGCAGGTAATTTTTACTTGTTTCCCTATATCTAGTTGATTGTACTGTTGATATCTACTTTCAGTTTCCTAGAAATTGTCAAAGTGAGTTTATTTTAGTACTGGCCTGCAGGTTTAAAGACATATTTCAAGAAGTGTATGAGGAGAAGTGGAAGCAGAAGTTTGAAGAATATTCGATATGGTTCAATACATTTTTAACCTACTCGGTTCTCTGTAGTTATGCCTAATCTATTGCCCATGGCTGAATGTATTTTGGTATGGCGTTTAGGTATGAACATCGGCTTATTGATGATATGGTAGCCTATGCTGTAAAAAGTGAAGGTGGATACGTTTGGGCTTGCAAAAATTATGATGGGGACGTTCAGAGTGATTTGCTTGCACAAGGTAATGCCATCAACTTTTCTATTGTCTGGTGTCTATTAATAACACGTGCTTTAATAATTTAAATACTTCTACTCGGTCATACTTCTATCATTTTCATTCTTGATGTCTCTATTTGATCAGAATATGCAAGTTACTTTTGGACATTAACATCACGTATTTTGTTGTTAATATAAATAATCTTTGTTCTTGTCTTTATTGTTTGTATTGAGTATGAATGCTTCTTTTCCATCGGCAGGATTTGGTTCTCTGGGGCTAATGACTTCTGTATTGGTAAACACCTGCGAATATGAAATTTATGGACTCATAACCTTGACAAACGCCTTAAAAATTGAAACTTATTGCAGTTGTCATCTGATGGGAAGACGTTGGAAGCTGAGGCGGCTCATGGCACTGTAACACGGCACTACCGATTACATCAAAAGGGACAAGAAACCAGTACAAATAGTATTGCTTCTATTTTTGCATGGTCACGGGGGCTTGAGCATAGGTATTATCCCAATTTGTAGCTTTGCCCGGATGATGTTGAAAGTGTCCATTGTTACTGCTCTCTAGTATTTTCCTTTCAAGGGTTTTAGATCTTTTTTTTTTTTTTTTTTTATGACCATGAGTGTCTCAACTAATCTTGGCAATCATTTCTCTTTTACATTTGGTTGCTATGGTATCCTAGGTAGGTAGCCACCATGGATGGGACTTATTCCTTTTAAGCCCTTTATTAATCTCATGGTCCTTATTTGACTACTAAGTCAATCCATGATAGTTGTTTTTTCGATTATTTGATACTTCAATGTAGTTAACCTTGGTTTAAAGTATCGAGGTAAGTTGCGATCTCTTCTTCCTTTTTCCCTTCTCGAGGTAGGGTTAATGTAATCCTGACAAATATTTCTTCGTTCCCAATATTGCTCGGGGTTTACAATGGTGTGCATAAATTTGTGTTTCTTGTTCCTTCTAAGTAGCGTTTATGGAATCTAATTCTGTCTTCACTAGAGGCACCTAAACCAACCATCGTTTAACTGAACTGCTGCAACTCTATAATTTGGATACATATTTGTAATGGGGAATTGTGAAGTAGTAAACTAGGTAGGAACTGACCATTTTTAACTATGATTAAATGGTTTCAGGGCCAAGCTAGATCAAAATGAGAGGCTACTGGATTTTGTTCAGAAGTTGGAGGCTTCATGCGTTGAGACAGTGGAATCTGGGAAAATGACCAAGGATCTTGCCTTACTGATACACGGACCCAAGTAACAGTTTAAACATTTCATCTCATTCACTACTCTCATTTTTCAAGCTTAGAATTATTTAGATTCGTACTATACTTGCAGGGTATCAAGGGAGTTTTACTTAAACACAGAGGAATTTATTGATGCCGTAGCACAGAATCTGGTGGCAAAACTCCAGCGACCTCCTGTAATGGTCAACTAAATGACTAGTTATTGAAGATGGAGATTTGATTTCCAGGTACAAAGATTCTTTACTACCTTTTCTACAGAAACAGAAGTTAATGAATGGCTGAATGATTTCAAAATAATTGAATACTTAGCTATGAATGTAATGAATTGCTGTAGGACTGATTCCATGGCCGTTTATGGTTTTACATTATGTTGTTTAATCAATTCCTCTCCTTGATATGTTAATAGAACTGAAAACCAGAAGCATTTTATTAAACAATTTGATGGACGTTTTTAAAATATGGGTGACCCCATGATGGACCCTTCTCAAGTTCCTATAATCTCTTGTTGCAGATCCTTTTCATATTCGTCCACGAGCAAGGGTTGTTTATTTCATAGGAATCTTTGATATCACGAGGTGAGTATCTATCCAGATTCTCATGTTCTATAAAAAGGGTTGTTTTTTTTTTTTTTTTTTTTTTTTAACCAAATACTTTATTGCACCAATTCTTGTTACATCATCTCTCATAATATTTAAAAATAATTTCAATGAAATTGGTGTAATGTGTTAACGTTTACATTGGGTTACATTGCTAAATGCAATTAGCTTATATATTTATATGTCATATCCATATCAGAATAAAATTGTTAAGGTTTTATAACATGTAAATTTCCATTATGTGACATTTTTTGGGGTAAATTTATCAATGTCTATATGCAAATTTGATACGTTCGAACTTTATCGGTCTCACAATTATTTTAATTCATGAAATATGTAAATTAAAAAAAGAGAAATTTAGGTGGGGAAATCCCATCCACAATTTCTTGCCCCATTCTTATCCACTCTCTAAAATCAAATCACGAGATGTAGACCAGACTAATATCAATACCATATTCGATAGGAACTTATTTTAGTTGTGAAACATAACTTTTAAATCCGTTAATAATTCATTGTTTTTCACACCACTTTTATATTGTTCGAAGTAAGCAGAGAATTGATGTGTTTTAGGAAAGCTCGATTCAAATTTCGAAGTTAGTCATTGTTGAGTGGGCCTTGTTTACTTCTGAACCAGTAATTCATGGCGCCAAATTCCGTGTTTGCAAACCCCACTGCTCTTGATTTCCCAAACGGCATTCCATTTCAGCCATTAATTTCCATGGCCGATATCCAGATCTCAATTAGACATCTTCCACCGTAACATCTTGATTCTGTCTCTTCTTTTCATTCCTCCGTCCACTCTCCGGCAACCGGACCTCCTTCCACGGGAATAAACGAACGTCTTCTGTTACTTGTTCGCTCTCTGGGAGTCATTGGCATTCGAGAGAAATGCAGAGCGCTGTATTGGCTTTGGCCATGTGTTTTTCCCCTAGCACTCCTGCTAGGGCTACTTCTTTTCCATTGCCTCTAATTTCATGCCGACTTCGAAGCCCTAATTTCCCTCACTTTCCTCACATTGTTCCGTTTCGTTCCTTCCCATCCTCGATCGCTGTTTCTTGCTCCGGATTCAGTTCGAGGCTCCAGAAATTCACGAGAACTGCGGCTTCCTTGCCGGAGAGCGCTGGCGAGGCTGAGGAATCGGCCGATTTCGTTAACAATCTGCGGCTTGGTTCAATGTTTGGTGTTTGGTACCTTTTGAATATCTACTACAACATTTTCAACAAACAGGTTCTGATTCTCCTTTTTGCTTTTTGTTTCTGCACTGTTCTTGTTCTGCTCGTTTGATTTTCTAATCATAATCCTAAATTCTCAAAATTTTCAATAACTAAAAAATGTTCAATTATTATTAATTTTGGATAGAAATAAAAATCCTATTCATCTAAAAAAAAAATACTCTTAAATTTGTATCGAGATAATCTATGATGTATCGATAGACAGCTTTCGTCCTTATACAAGAGTAAAAGATTTTAAAGTAATTTTAAAATTTTATAGGTATTTTTAATAATAAATATATTTTTGAACTTTGTTGAAGCATATTTTAAAAATACTATTTTGAAACAAACTACTAATAGTTTGTAATTTTAATTTTTTTAAATTTAAAGTTATCATTAAAATTAAAAAAGTTAATATTTTTTAAAGTCAAATACAAAATATAGAGATATTTTTTATTAATTTAGTACTTTTAGTCATAAATTTTTAATGATAAAAATCCCATTAATATTAAGGAGCCGTACAAGGTCGGCGGTTTGTGGGGGTAGTTTTGTCCATTAACACAGATTGAGATTGGATTAATACTGACGAGGGAGAATATTTCTAGTCGGTCAATTTACTATTTTTCTATTTTTTTTTTTTTCATTTTAAATATTTGAAGTGTTATATATATATAATATTCCATATGAAAAATATGTGAATTCCTAAATATTCATAATTTTATTGAAAAGATAATTGTAAGGTCAACGTCCACCAAAAAAAAAATAATAATAATAACCCCACTAATCGAAAGCTACACATTGAACTACGAAAGGTCGTTATTATTGCACCATAATACTTTCAATTCTATAAATTAAATTTCACTAAATATTCATAATTGAAAAAAAAAAAAAAAGAAAAAGATTTTAGGCTCGATGTAAACACTGATAAACTATTAATTAATTAATTAATGTGATAAATATCTTCTTTTTTTATATATATATATTTGAATGAAAAAAAAGATATTATAATGTGCAGGTTCTGAAAGCCTTCCCCTTTCCAACTACGGTGACCGCTTTTCAATTCGCGTGTGGGACGGTCATAGTAAGCTTAATGTGGGCTCTCAATTTTCATCCCAGACCCAACGTCAATCGCTCCCAGGTATTATCTTATATTACCTTTAACTGAGTAATGTGAAACTAGTACTCTTAACGTATTAGATGAATTGGTTTGTATTCAATACTTGTTCTTCAGTTTGCTGCCATCCTTCCGCTGGCTGTAGCGCACACCATGGGCAACATATTGACCAATGTGAGTCTTGGCAAAGTTGCGGTTTCCTTCACTCACACCATCAAAGCAATGGAGCCATTTTTCACTGTCCTTCTCTCTGCTTTTTTCTTGGCTGAGGTACCTCAACTTCAATCCTCCTCTATTTTTTCTATTTCCGTCCAAGCTCATCACTAGCCGATGTCCTCTTTGAGCTTTCCCTTCTGAACTTCCCCTAAAGGCTTTAAAACGTGTCTATTATGGAAGGAGTCTACTCCTACTCCAACCAGTGTCTCGCACTGTCCGGTGTGTCAGTGAGGACGTTAGGTCTCAAGGGAGTGGATTATGAGATCCCACATTAGTTGGAGAGGGGAACGAAGCATTCTTCCAAGGGTGTGGAAACCTCTCTCTAGCAGACGCGTTTTAAAGCCTTGAGGGGAAGCCCAGAAGAGAAAGTCTAAAGAAAACAATATCGGCTAATGGTGGAATTGGGTTGTTACAATTGGTATCAGAGCTAGACACCGAACGGTGTGCCAGTGAGGACGCTGGCTCCCAGAGGGTGGATTGTGAGATCCCACATTGATTGGAGAGGGGAATGAAACATTCCCTATAAGAATGTGGAAATCTCTCCTTAGTAGTCGCGTTTTAAAGTCGAGAGAGGACAATATCTGCTAGTAATGGGCTTGGGCTTGAGCTTGAGCTGTTACACATAAATTGTTCCACTGGATCCATACGCAGAGGCCAACATTTTGGGTTGTTCTTTCGCTGGTACCCGTTGTAGGAGGAGTGGCACTCGCATCTTTTACTGAAGCCTCATTTAATTGGTAAGATCACATGTCATATCATTTCTTTGGGCTGCATAACTTTGTTCCTCATTTTGGGCTGCATATCATTGAGCTTTGGTTACAGGATTGGGTTCAGCAGTGCCATGGCTTCAAATCTCACAAATCAATCACGTAATATCTTCAGTAAAAAGCTCATGGTCCACAAAGAGGTACCAACTTTCAACCATTTCGTTCTTCTACTGCTTACACTTCAGTATTTACAATAATATCAGTGAATGTCTTTTCTCTTTGACTTTGGCTGTTGAGTAGGCACTGGACAATATCAATCTCTTCTCTGTAATTACTATCATTTCATTTATCCTGCTGGTTCCCTCAGCTCTTCTCCTTGAAGGCACTAAATTCAGTCCTTCATACCTGCAATTAGCTGTAAGTCACCAAACATACATTAAACTAGTTTCCATGCTTCATTTACAACATTGCCATTGATGGGTCTGTCCCTAATCTTCTTAATTTCAGGCAAATCAAGGATTGAATGTCAGCGAGTTATGCATTAGGTTGCTTCTATCTGGCATTTGTTTTCATAGCTACCAGCAGGTTAGTAATAAAGTAGACATAACTTAGCGTTAACTGTCACGTACGCTCGACTAAGAGGTCAGAGATTCAAACTTCGAACGTTAAAAACGGCTGCGTTTTGGTGGGTTTTTGGTGGGCAGGTTTCTTATTCAATACTACAGGAAATTTCACCAGTAACCCATGCTGTAGGGAACTCTCTGAAGCGGGTGGTGGTGATAGTGTCCTCTGTTATTTTCTTCCAAACAGCCGTCTCACATCTAAACGCCCTCGGTATTGTTCTCATACCCTTCTTGAATGGAAGGCTTCTGATGACCATAGCATTATTATTATTGTTATTAGGGAAAGGAAATGGAAGGCTTATGGGCGTGAGAATCTTTGGTTGCAGGAACTGGGATAGCTCTCATGGGAGTCTTTTTGTATTCAAGGGCTAAGCGTATGAACTCTAAGCTGAAGACTCTATAGATGAATCTAAATACAAACACAGTTTAGTTTATGATTAGATTTTTTTTTTCTTTTTTTCCTTTCTTGTGTTTGTATTTATAATTTTGTTCCTCTTTTTTTTTTTTTTTATATATATTATTTCAAGAAATTTGTCGGTGGTCGAGTAACAAATAACAATAGTACGTAGGATTTGATGAACGGAAGAGAAGCCTCGAAACCAACCCAAGCAGTGATTGCCACTCGAAGGCTTGAGGTAGAAGGTTGGAAAATAGTGTGCCCACTCCACCAAGTTCTACTACAACAAACTTAACCTAACCGGTTCATGAACTTGACCTTAAATTTAAAATTTAAACATTAAGTAAGAGCGTAATCCACGAGTTATATATTGAAGATCCTGAACATGGCATTCACATTTTTAATCTCATTCCACATTTAGGAGAGGAAACAAAAATCTACCGCAAATTAAACCTAAACAAGATTATTCAAAATTGAACTCAAGAAATTTACCAGTCGTCTAGTAACAAATAGTAATAGTATGTAGGATCCAATGAACGAAAGAGAAGCCTCGGAGCGAGCCCAAGCGAAGATCGACACTCGAAAGCTTGAGGTAGAAGATTGGGAAGTAGTATGCTCGGTTCACCATGTTCTATCACAACGAACGCAATTTGTTCCCGAACTTCACCCTAAATTTAAAATTTAAACATTAAATAACAGCTTAATCCACAAGTTATGCACTGAAGATAAACTCAACCTGTTTCCGAACTTGACCTTCACATTTTTAATCTCATTTAGGAGAGGAAACAAAAATCCACAGCAAATTAAACATAAATAAGATCATTCAAATAGCAAATAATACGTAGGATCCGATGCACAAAAGAGAAGCCCAAGCAAAAATCAGTACCCAAAAGCTTGAGGCAGAAAGTTGGGAAGTAGCACGCCCGATTCACCATGTTCTATTACAAAGAACTCAATCTGTTCCTGAACTTCACTTTGAATTTAAAATTTAAACATTAAGTAACAACGTAATCTACAAGTTATATACCAAAGATAAACTCAACCTGTTCCCGAACCTGACCTTCACATTTTTTATATCTCATTCAACATTTAAGATGAAAACAAAAATCCACACGAGATCAAATACAAGCCAACATAAACAAGATCATTCAAAGTTGAACTCCGAAATGAAACCCTAAAAAAAGAGTTTCCCTTCCATGTGTCACACGGGAGTTTCGAGTTTGTTTTTGCAGTTTTAAACCCTAATTATTATGATATTATAACATGTATTGTATTTAGATGATACATATAGATAGTAATATGGATCAAAGATTTCCCTGACAAATCAGCTCCAGCAGATCCATCTCCGATTTCATCGCATCATTCTGCATCAGATTCAAACACTCCATCTCCGTCCCGGAACCGGAACCCGAACCCGAACCCGAACCCGAACCCGACCCGAACTCGAAGTAGAACCCTCCGCCGTTCACCGCCGCAGGGCTGTGGCTGTCCACAAGCTGCGGCATGGAATCGGATATTTTGCGGTCTCCGGCGGTGACGGAATTGATGTAATTTTGAAGGATGGAGCCGTTGGAATTGGAATCACGGTATTTTCCTTTCAGCTTCTTGGAATTCTGGCGGCGTTTGGTGGCGTTCCAGTGGTTTTTTATGGTGTTTTCAGTCCTTCCAGGCAGCCGCCGGGCAATCTCCGCCCATCTGTTTCCGATGTCTTTGTGAGCTTCTATTAATATTCTGTCTTCATCTTCACTCCATGTGTCTTTCTGCACCCACAAACCATTTTTTCATCACAATTCTTATAAACAATAATAAATTCAATTTAGAGCCCAAACCAAAAAAATAAATATAAATTAAAAAAAAAAAAAAAAAAACAAACAAACAAACAAAGAAATGTTAATGAATTTTTTAATTAGCTCTAAATTTTTAAAAAATAAATATAAAAACTTCAAAATTTTACTTTATATTAACTTATTTAATATATTTTAAAAATTCATTAAAAAAATTTAGGGACTCATTATACATAAAACCTCTACCAGTTCAAAAATAAATAAATAAATAGACATAAACATAAATATTAAAAAATTTAAAATTAAGCTGGTAATTTACTATATTAACTTTAATTTATTTAAAAAAATAAAATTTTGACCACATTTAAAGAGAAACTAATTTAGAAAAGAAAGAAATTTAATGAATAAATAGATTTATTTTTAATAACTAAAAATAAAATGGGTTTTGGGCGTTATTTATTTATTTTTAGACCAAAATTTATGAAGGCCAAATGCCAAAAAAAAAAAAAAGCTAATTAACTAAGGAAAGATGATTCTCAATTTACTGTTACAAAACTTTGCTCAAATCATTGGATTTTTCACATAAAATCTTCACTAATTGAAATTAAACTCACATAATCACTCAATCACTCATATTTTTCTTTGCTTATATAAACAAATTAAGAAACAAATGAAGGCAATTTTTCTGATTAAATAGCGCCTAATTTCCGCTTCTTCCTGAGTTGTCAACTAGATATAGACAAACGGTAGACATGGTAAGTACTTAAAAATCCATAAAAATGTGTCGAAAAAGATCATGCGTCTTCAAAGAAAGACCAAAACGTCACGCTATATCTCAAAACAACGCGCCACACGCGTTGAGATAGCGAATCATTCGTTTTGAAAATTAAATAATATGCTATAAACTGCATGTTGACATATATGCAAAATGTATGGTATGCCGGTAGGAATACGCATGTAATGTGTGATGGACATGCTTTCTACGCTAACAAAACACGGAATTATTAACATTTCTTAATTAATACGCTCGAGCATGTATGTATGTATGCATGTATGTATGTATGAAGAAAAAAAAAAAAAGAGAGGGAAAAAAGAAAAAAACCCTGATGTCTGGTCTGAGGTGGTTGTGCCATCTCTCTCTGCACTGCTTCCCAACTCTCCCTTCCAGCATTTTTGCAATTTGTGACCATTTTTTGACTCCATATTCATCAACCAGCTGCACCAACAATCTGGAAATGCAATCAACGGCCATGATTAAATCTCATCAAGAAAAAAAAAAAAAAAAAAACCCTAGCTCAAGAACATAAAATTAAATCAAAATTCAATTTTTAAGGTACCTGTCTTCTTGAGGAGTCCACTGTCCTTTTACGATGTTCGGCAGCTTGGTCGGAGGAGGGCGGTTCTCCTTTCTCGACTGAATTCTTTTTTTCTTCTTGTTCTGATCGTATCCATTGTCGGTATTATAAGAGATCTCATCAAGAAACCACCGCCCTGCAGTTGCTGGTCCCAGCCCTAAATGAGTACTACTAGTACTACTATTACTGTTTGGCGGCTGAGAAAATTGAGGCACAAAGTTTCCGGGAAAATTTGTCCAAACGGCTCTTGAGCCTAGAAGCCCATGCATGAACTTGGCCCCATTTTCAAAGGTGTGATCTTTAGAGAATTCATTGCCAAAAGGTTGAAAATTTGGATCAAAGGTTTGGTTTGGCATGCCTGAAAGAAGGGTTTGTAAGGACCCGTCAATTGAAAACTGATGACGATCGAGCTCGTGATGGCTCGACGAATCAGATCCATTGATGGGGAAGTGATGAAGATATTGATGATACCGATTATGATTATGATTATGATTACGATCACGATCATGATCACGATCGAAGTTGTGGAGCTGCAAATTATGGAACAAACCCTTGGATGATGATGGGGAGGTGGCTAATTCCATGGCGGAAAATTCGCCGGTGTCATCGTCGTTGTCGTCGTCGTTGAGCTTCCGCTTCGACTCTGGCTTATCGGAGAAGAAGCTCGAGAGGAGCGGGAGATCATCTTTGAAATTGGAATCGAACTCCATGCAGCAGAAGCGAAGGTAGAAGCAGAAGAAGAGAGAAAAGTTGAAAGCTTCAAAGGTTGATTTTTTCTCTCTTTTTTCATATGAAAATGTCTGTAATGTAATGTAATGTTATTACAGGGTTTTATTAGTGAGGAAAGGCAAAGGCAGTGGACCCCATTGGATCTTGAGCCATTGGATGCTTTTTGATCCAACGGTTCATGTTGCTTGTTGATTATGACTGTTCAGCTCCCTCTCTTTAGTATTTTTAAGCAATAATTAAAATGGCGAAAAAATATAAAATATATAATTAATTAATTAATCATCATTAGGTCGTTATAAATTATTGTATTTTAGGAAAATTTGTGGGACATGCATGTCCAAGGTGACGTGGAAGACGTTGTTATGTTCTTCGTTAACTTTCATGTTTTGAAAATAATTATTATATATAATTGTTTTTTCCCCCTTAAGATCGCAACTTAATTTGATAATTATGATAAATAAAAAGAGTTATAAAAACAGCTGGATGATCGGACGGTGGAGAGACATCTCTTGAGTTTAGTTGATATTGATTTTTAAAAATATTTACCAATTAAATTGTTATTTTAATTATAAAAAAAAAAAAAAAAAGAGATAAATAAATAAATAAATAAATATATAATTTAAGGTAATATAATATAGCGAAAGTTGTTCAACTGAACACCTGAATAAAAGGGAATAAAAAGTGGAACCGCGGGGGCATAAAACGGACCGCGGTTAACTTTTGTTCGCCCCTTCGGCCCTCCTCCTCCCATTCAGAGCTTTCCACAGCGCCACCTTTCCAACTCCAGTATTTTTCTCAACTCTCTCTATTGATTTTGTACATGTTCTTCCAATTGATGCCTTGACTGTTGTAATCGCATGTGAAATCTGTTAGAATATTTCATGTTCTTGCGATATTTGTTCCAGGGTTTTGAGGTGTTGATTGTTTTGTTTTGTCTTTTCAATTTTTGAAAACTGATTTTGTATTCTTGATTAGGAGGGGGAATCGAGTGGGATTTATTGATCAGATTTTCTCATGTTGGTAGTTTGTGAGACGATCTTTGTTTGGATTTTTGTTTGATTTGTTGCGGATGTTGAGATGAGGATCTCAATTTCATCTTCCCGAAATATACGTTTCTTCTAATTGATCCGTTTCATTTTTCTTTTTCCTTCCTGATGTCTTGTTTTTTTGGCTTCTTCGGGTTGTTGTACTGTCTGCTTGTTTTGATCACTTTTGCGGTTTCTTGTGCAGCTCCTCAGACAAATAGAGATAGCCAGCTAAGGCAAAGCAGAAATGGGGTTGACCTTCACCAAGCTCTTCAGCAAGCTTTTTGCTAAGAAAGAGATGCGCATTTTGATGGTTGGTCTTGATGCTGCCGGTAAGACCACGATATTGTACAAGCTCAAGCTCGGAGAAATTGTCACGACCATTCCTACAATCGGTGAGTTCTTTGGTTTGCAAGACTTTTTCATGAAATGTCAAATTTTGATTGCTTAATTCGAGTTATTGTTACTCATTTTGATTGCTGTTAATTGTGTGCCCCTCGATGTGTTCCTTGCATTATGTTGACAAACTATAGCAAATAATATAAGATAGATCATGAAGGTGCTGTGTTTTTTTTTTTTTTTTCAGGATTTAATGTGGAGACTGTGGAATATAAGAACATCAGCTTCACCGTATGGGATGTTGGTGGTCAGGACAAAGTATACACCTGTATTTTCTCTCTACTCTCTTGTCATCCATGTGTGCTTGTCAGCGTTGTTGGCTTTGGCCTTAGGGACCTGAATATACAACTTGGTGGGGGTTGCTGGCTGTGTTCAGCAGTCTGGTGCTGCTGTGCTGATTACGTCTGAATAATTTAATTGGAAGTATTTTGTTCATCTTATCATATCTTCCTTCTCTTCGAGTATAGATTAAGTTTTGATATCTAGATATGGCAGTATCTCCTACCCGACAAAATATCGGATGCACATTTTTCTTGTTTTAGAATATTACATTACATGTGAGTGAGTGAATTTGACCCTAAGATCTCTTAAAGGAAGTAGGTATGCCTTAACTTCTGAGATATACTCAGGAGAATGGAAAAAGGAGCTACAAGACTCCCCTCCCCTGCACGTGCAGGGAGATTGAGGCTCAAAAGCATAGGGTTTTTTTTAGGGTGTCAAGGGGTCTTGGAACTTGGAGGAGGCTGTTTGAATTTTGACCTCCTTTAATGCCTTCATTTGAGTTGTTGGGTTTTTTTTTTTTTTGGTTGTGTGTGTGTGTTATTCCTTTGTTTTTGGTACTCCTCCATAGTTGTGGCTTTTTTATCTTGTAATTTATATTTCGTGGCTTGTTTTGCCTATGTTTTTGCATCACCTTTTTGTAATCTTTAATTCTTCTTTAGGAGTGTTTTTTTATAAGTAAAAGATGTTGCTGTTCATAATTGCTTGGAATTTTCAATGCTTGTGTCATGGATCCATTATGCGTCAATTTCAAGCTTCTAGGTTGCAACTTGCTAGTCAGTGTCATAATTGAGATTTGGGATGACTCCATTTATATATTGTTTTAATTTCATGTGTTTGATTTTTCTACATGACTATGATGAGATATTGTTTTGTTTCGGGTAAATTTGATGGAAACTGATTTATTCATTATTTGTTTTATTAATTGAATAGATTCGTCCGCTGTGGAGGCATTACTTCCAAAACACACAGGGTCTTATATTTGTTGTGGATAGTAATGACAGGGATCGTGTTGTTGAAGCAAGAGATGAGTTGCACAGAATGTTGAATGAGGTGTGGCCCTGTTCGATTTTTCTTTCCATACAGTTGAACCTGCTTTCTGTTTTAGAATAAAAATAGTAGACTGAATGTATTTGCTATAATATCATAGGTTGTTTCCTGTTGTTTGTGAAGATAAATTTCTGTGTACTGATGTAATATTATTATTATTATTATTATTATTATTATTATTATTATTATTTTGTTGGAGTTCAAGGAGTAGAGGGATTCGAACCTCTAACCTTTTAGTTTAAGATATATGTTTTAACCAGTTGAGCTATGTTCAAGTTGGCAATATTAATTATATTTATTGTTACTTTTCATCTTTCTCACATCAGGTGCTAATGATGGGAAATTTAGAAATTACTGATCTGCATGTTTCTTCTTTTGGTCTTAATATTATACCGAATGGAAACTGGGTGATGCTGTATCTGTTATCTTTTCTTTTTCTCTACATATCCCCCTGCCACCCAATCGTTTATTTTTTCAGTTTTAGCCTCTTATTGATGTAGAATTCTCTTTCGTTGTTGTAATATTTAAAGCATTTCTCTTATCACCCTCCCCCAAAGAAATGGAAAATTTCTGTTTTTAGCTTTATACATAATTTGTGGGCATCTGCCAATCTTATAGAAAATATACGCTGAGTTCCCAACTAATCTGCTTTCAGGATGAACTGAGAGATGCTGTGTTGCTCGTATTTGCCAACAAGCAAGATCTTCCTAATGCGATGAATGCTGCAGAAATTACCGACAAGCTTGGTCTTCATTCACTCCGTCAACGACACTGGTAAATTTCTTTTATTATTGTTTGTTTCTTTATTTATTATTTCTTCTGAAGCTTTGTTTTATTTCTGCATATGATTTTTTTTTTATTCAATTATGTGTTTCACTGGCTCAATTTTTTAAATATTCCAGAACCTATTACCTATGCTTACTGTTGTGCATAGATTGGATTAAAGAGACTGATCGGGGATGCTTCTATTTTGTTTTCTAACCAAAGCCAATGTGACTCAGTGTCATCTGTTCACTAGTTTGCTTCATGTTTTGAAATTTGGCTTGTCTTCTCCTACTCCGAGCAGCATTATCACTTTACTTTCTTTTTAGAGAACATCTGTTTAAAGATGGAACTAGATTCTTTGACCAAACTTGATATGAGCTTTTCATTTGGCTTTTTTGGAATGTAAGAAGGGCGGAGAGGGCTTGCATGGATGAAGCTCTCCTTCCTTTTCATTCTTCTTTTTAGGTTCATCTAGAATTTCATCAGCTTTTATATACACTTGTATTCTAGTTCGTTTCTCACAAATGTTTCATGTGTGATTAGGTTAGGAAAGATATACATTAGCTCCAGAAATCCTCCAACCTCATAAGCATCCTCAGTTTTAGAATATAAAGTCCAATTGCTAGCAACTTTAGTCTCGATTACTTTCAACTTTGAACTACCCATTCTTTCTAAATATTGTCTAGAAGACAGCTCCCTTTTTGGATGTGGGAGACTGAACTTGTAGGCGAGTGTGTGTGTGTTGCCCATAGTTTATACTTTCATTTTCTTTATGGAAGTATGGTCTTTTGAAAAATTTGTCCACAATGTTGACTTAGGAACTTTCTACCTCAGAAGTTGCTAAATGTGCATGGATGTGCCATCAAAATTCTACTTTTGAGTGTACTTTTGATGAGAGTATTTTAAGGGAGAAGGATAGTACTATAGAAATGGGTAGAGAAGTTTCCATATCAACCTATTTAAATTGCATTTTACGAACGGTTGACAATTTCTCAACTGGAAATGAAGTGATTGAAGACTATAAATTACACTCAAAAGAAGTGGTTTGAGCAGCTGTGCTAATATTTAAATTGACACTTCATTTCAGGTACATCCAGAGCACGTGTGCAACATCTGGAGAGGGTCTATACGAGGGTTTAGACTGGCTTTCCAACAATATTGCTAGCAAGGTAAGCACAAAAGTCTGTTGACATGATCTGAAATCTCATTTTTCCACATTTTAGTTTAAATTTTTTCTTCATGTTTGAATAGTAGAAACTGCGTATTTACTTTGAAAATCACAAAAAACATTTCCACTTGGCCGGATGAATTTGAGACTAATCCGAAAAAGGGATAAAACACTTGCAGTAAAGGGATAACACACTTACACCACCAATAAAGACTGTTAAAAGAACCAAATCTTGTAATCCGTTTTGCTTTGAGAGCTCTATCTCTCCCTCTCTTTTGTTTATTTCATTTTATCAATGAAATCTGTGCTGCAATACTCACTTGGAAGATCATTTGTAAATCTGGAAGCCTCCCTTCTTTTTACAGGCATGAAGCGGTTGAGGCTCTTGAATGTCAGACTGAGCTGTGGGTAAAGTTTGGCGATGATAGGGGTATGGTTCACTTTTCTCAAGAAGTGTCATTAGCAGCAGAACAGTTTGAAACTTCTATATGTATTTTCTATTTGTATACTTGTGACTTGATCTAAAATGATCAAAACCATGTTATAGTTTCTCTGAGAAGTCAACCTTGTTATAATTTTCTTTGTGATCATATTATTTTGCCTTTTGAGATCTCCTTTGTCTTTCTACTTGGCTATGGAGTTCAGTCGGACAATCTCATCTGGATCATTAATCGCCTCTACAAAATGTTGTGCTAGGCTGGTTGGCGGCTATCTGATGCTGGCCGATTGACCCTCAACTCATCCCTCTCCTTAAAATTGGTGAAGTTTTAAAATCAAGTGAAAAATGGTTATCTTTATGGGTTTGCTTTCACTTTTTGCTTGAAGTGTAATAATATAGGAGGAAATTTCAAGGATCGGTTAAACGTACAATCCGAAGTTGTCCCATTTTGATCTTGTTGCCAATGCTCTCTTATCTTTTAACATAAGATCACTTTCTTTTCGGCTCATGGAAAGATAGCCACCACACACATTGGATATAGGAAGTTGAACCCTTGAACCTTGAGTCATTTACAAACCAGAACACAGGTTTCCTTTGCTTTTGAATACTATTTCCTTCATTTAACTACAGCCATATATGCCTAGGGAGCTTCATGATTTAGTAGATTTTGTACAAAACATATTAGAATATCGTCTACTTTTTAGACTACAGATGAGGACGTTGTCTTTATTCAACCCCGTGTCGTTTATACTTTTGTGTTTCGGATTGATCTGGGTTTGACCCATCAAATATTATGATTCTATATCCAATTGTTAATCAGGTAGCACTTTTGGAGATAGATATTTAACAAGCTCCATTTTCTGAATTCGAAGCCAACCAGCTACAAAATTGGACAGTAGCTATGTTCCATATAGGTTGAAGTTCAATTAGTGGCTCTTGATGTTGCATAAGCTTATTAGAGTGTTTAATTGGACAGATGATTCTTGTGTATAGGTCACAATCATGCTTGTCCAAGATGTGTTGCTCATCGCTTGATGCAGATTCTTAAAAACTATATTTATTTATTTTTCAAATATTTATTTATTTTTCAAAACGGTGTCCATGAATTTAAACAACATTTATTACAAATGAATTCAATATCCATGCATTAACATCGCTTCCATCCCCTTTTCTTATAATTCATAAACAAGCATCATGATACACAAGTGTTGAAAACGATTGCTGTAAGCTATTATTTAAAACCCTAGTGACCTAAGACTATTACAAATTGATTGGGTCCATAACTTTATTAAAAAACATCAAAAAGTCATATTTGTCCTTCAAACTCACCTCCCCTTCTACTTACCCTAAATGTTCATTCCCCTCATTGACCAATTGATTCATGTCATGCATAGAATGGAAAACAATGTACATGTTCTATATTCCTCATACATACATATATGCATACATACATATAAACATGCCCGTTTCACTATATATAAGCCTTCATCCATCCTTACATTTTATTAGCTTCCCACTCCAAGGTAGTGAGAAAGGATGGGTACAGAGAGGTTAAGCTCTTCTCAGGATGATAATGAACTGAGGAAGGGGCCATGGACAATGGAAGAAGACTTGATTCTGATGAATTACATTGCCAATCATGGTGAAGGAGTATGGAATTCACTGGCCAAAGCTGCAGGTAAATTCTCTCTGTTTCTTTTACCTTCCTTTTTCTTTTTGACAGCAATCTTGTAGATGGGATGTTTTGGCTTCATGCTTTCTTATGCTGAATGGTATTTTTCTGCATTTGTAGGTCTCAAACGTACCGGGAAGAGTTGTCGCCTCCGATGGCTGAACTATCTTCGGCCTGGCGTTCGGAGAGGCAATATAACTCCTGAAGAGCAGGTCTTGATCATGGACTTGCATTCTAAATGGGGCAACAGGTCAGTTTCTTGATCTTGTGGTCATGTTTAAAGAGAAGTTACCTGAATTCTTTATGACATTCTATTCTGAAAACAAAGAAAAGTTTTTAAGAACAGCTCCTAGTCCACATATCTCTGATGATTATGAATGTTCTTTTTGGAATGTTTGACATGGAAGCAAGATCATCTCTCTGTACAAGATTCCATTTAGGACAGCTTTATTGCACGTTTTAAAAACCTGCTAAAAAGAAAACTAAAGTGATGAAAACTTTCCATTTTTACTCAGTTGTTAGCATTTTCTTTTCATGATCAAATAAGGAGAATATGAATATAGTGGAAAACTCATAACAACATGGTATTCTAAAATCAAAAATTGGCAGGTGGTCAAAAATTGCGAGACAGCTTCCTGGAAGAACAGACAACGAGATAAAGAATTACTGGAGGACGAGGATACACAAGCATATGAAGCAGCAAGAGGAAGGCGAGAAAGTTGGTGAGCTGATGATATCGATCGCTAGCGGTTTGGAGACGAACGACGATGGTGGCATCAGCCCTTGTAGCCAAGTTTCAAGCATTCATAATGTTGCAGAGCCGATGGAGATCAGCCATGACTACCTCCCATCATCTCAAGGAGATATTGAGGCTATGGCCTATGAGCACACAACTTGGCCTCGTGAGAATGGGGCAAGTAATGACAACTACTGGAGCATGGAGGATCTCTGGTCCATGCAATTACTTAATTGAAATGTTTGCAGGGAGGAACAAGAGCTGTGTTTAAATTATGTATAGTTTAACCTTAAATAAAAATTTTCCTTCTATAGTTTTGATCTTTTTTATGGGATGTTCATCAGTACATGAGTTTCTTTGGCTCGGCCAAACCGAGCGGTCTCATTCGATTCACACGTGTCATTACTAGTAGCAAAATTTTACTTAACTAGCAATGACTATACGAGACTTGTTATTTCGACCAAAATTTTTACTTTCGATTTTGGCAAACAAATAATGAATAGTACTTTCTTTCGGGTAACATATATAAAAGAAACCTGCTAATAGCTAGAAGTTCATAAGTGGCTTACTCATCACAATTTCATAGCTCTTTTGAACATGAAGTCGACATGGGACTCGAAATTATTTATTTTTAAATTTCAAATCGATGTATATTATTAAAGTGAATTTAAAAGAATCATTACTCTCGTAAAATATTGAAGGACCAAATTAAAAAGTATAGAAACTCGAAAAAGCAAAAATTAAAGATGGGAATAAAAAAAAGGAATAAAGGTGAAATTATTTTAAAGTTAGGGACCATAGAGATAAAAAGTAAGAAAATAAATTTACATTAAATAAATTATTATAGTGAAAACAGATTTTCGTCAACTTCCTTACTTAAATGTGAGAAAAATATGAGAGCATAGCTTCATGCTACAACTTCACTTACTACATTTTGGACTAATTTAATCTCATTTAATTAATATTTTTAATGATAATAAATATACACAGTACTAATTAATTTAAAATTTAGTTAAATGTTCCTGTACAAGTGCTCCTATGTTGTTACACCGTACTCTCTTCCATCAAACCAACCACCTTTGATCAAAGGATAGAATGGCTCTCAAAAGTTTAGTTATGTTTGGGTTCATTTCGATACTCAAATTTATCTAAACAGTGATTTGAGATTAACGTGATACTCGAGTAAAAGAGTAATACATGAATGAACCAATACCATATCTGAACGAGAGCAATCCTGAGTATAGTATAACTAAGAAAAAACTGAAAAGAACTGAAAATTTCTATTTATATTAACAAGGTGCAACTTTCTTTTCAGTGGCTCGATCATAGGAATTTCATGGTGAAACGTGTTTTACTTTGAGAAATTATATATTGGGTGACTTTTTAGGATCCATGTGAGTTGAATGACTCGTGTTGGTTTGTGAGAATAGTCTTTACTCTTAGAAGTAAGGAGTAAGTAGCTTGACCATGTTGCAGAGGAAGGTAAACTTGACTTCATTACCTAACTGTGCAACTCTCGACTCTCTTCCTTTGCTTGCATTGTATTTTAAATTTATAATTATTAAAATCACGAGCCAAACATTAAAAAAATTACAAATGCAAAAAGTCTTCAAAAGCAAATCGTGCTAGAGAAGCATGTATATGTGTGTGTATATATATATAGATCTATGATAAAGCAAATATGTGAAAGTGTGCTTGTCTCTTATTATATAAGCACATGTTAAATAAAAACCATGAAATACATGACATGCACGTGGAACATTTTGGAAAATTCCTTCACATGTTATGGTCGGCCATATGTGTACAGACATGTCCTCCATGCTGTCGTGTCCTAAAATGCTTAGGAGGACGCCCTACAACATTTTTTACCTTAATGGGCCAATCTGCCTTTGGGTTGGGCTTGGCCCAATTTTTATTGGATCCCGAAACTCTACAATACAGAAAGCCCACAAGAAATACTACAACCTATTTTCCATATAAATGGGCCAATCTTCGTTTGGGTTGGGCTTGGCCCAATTTATTGTTCCTGAACAAAAATTAATATTTTAAACCAATTTATTCATGGAATTATATTAATTCAAAAGTGACAGGTATTATGTGGCAGTGGTCGGCCCCGTATCGTTATCCTTCCCCTCGGGCCCATGCTTCGATTTGATCTCTGACGGCGCCCATCTTAAACGACGTTTGTTATCCGTTAAATTACTGACAATCCACGTGGCATCTTTTGTTTTGTTGACCTGCCCTTGGTCCCACTTCTGCGGGTTTTCTTGGCGTAAAAGGAATCTCACTCCTGAAAAATAATCGATGGCTGAGATTGCTCTATCATCTATGTTTTTGGTACACTCAGAAGCACTGGATTAGAAGGATAAAAATGGTAGTTCAGTCATTTCATTAACTGCCACATGTCGCCAATGTAGGATGGCTGGAAATGGAAACCGATTATCCCTTATAATATTTAAAAGAAAGTAAAATTACCATTTTAGCCTCGAATTTTATTTAGTTATTTTCTTTCATATAAATCGTAACCTCCAAACATTTCGATAATTATTCAACATAAAACTAATTAAATTAATCAATTTATTAGAATATATATATGAAATTATGGCATTAAAATATAGTTAATTAGTTATGAGTCTAAGTTCACCGTTAGTAGATATTGTATGTTTAATCCATTACGTATGATCATCAACATTACAATTTTAAAACGCATATGTTAGATTTTCACACCCTTATAAAGTAGGTTTGTGTCCATTGGAGACTCGGTGTCTTGGCTGGCACAATGTTCCATGATTGGCTCTGATACCAAAGTAACAATTCAATCCCACTACTAGTAAATATTATTTGTTTTAGCTCATTACATATAATCATTAATTTCACAATTTTAAAATACATGAATTTTTACCTCTTATATGAAATATATTTTATTCTCCTCGACATCCAATATGAAATCTGGAAGATAGGGTCAATAAATAAATAAAAGAAGTAAATAATGGCAAGTTTTTCAGGATATTTTGAAAGATATAATGGAATAATAAAATAATAAATTGTGATTATGTAGAGAGAGATTGGAGGGACTAAAATGGTAATTTGAGCTTGAAAAGAAAACAAATAAAATATTGTATTTTTATCATCTTGTTTGTTGGAGTGCTTCCAAGGGAGGGGAGGGCTATGTTGTCCAGAATCGGCTGCACCTCCGAAGACCAATAACGAAAAAGAGAGGGAGAGATGGGAAGGGCGTTCGTGTATGTGATTCTTGGTGGAGGTGTAGCATCTGGATATGCAGCCCTTGAATTTACGAAGAGGGGGGTCTCTCATGGCGAACTCTGCATAATTTCCGAGGAAACTGTCAGCAATTCCTTTCCTCCATCTCTCTCTCTATTTCCTTTTATTGCTTACAATGTTTCATTTAAGAATTATCGCGTTTCTTAGGGACGCACTTACGAGATTCCACTTTTAGTTCAAAATAGGAGTCGACTTTTCTCAACTCAATTCACCCATTCAGCCTTCCTTTTGTAAATGGAAAGATTTATTTAATCGTTTTTGTTCTTATACTGTTTTGTATGTATGTATGTATTTGTCATCAACTGGAGATATAGTAAATTCCATTAACTTGATTGAAATTTTATAGCCTAATATGGAACTAACAGATTACAGATTTGACTGTTTTTGGTACTCGTAATTCTTCCGTATGATTGATTATCAATAATTACCATATATGACACGGAATTTCTCCGCTGAGTGCTGATTCCCTGTTGTAGTGGAGCATCTGTGTTGGATTAATCATGTAACTAGAGGATAAATTGGTGTTTTTCTTTTTTTTTTATAAAAGCAGTAAGGTTATATTAAAAGATGCATGTTTGTTGTTTTCTTTCATCTGGTAGCTGTGTGTCAAGTCGGAATTATCTTTCATTTTTTATGACACAAAGTTTCTTTGAATCTCTGATAGGTCGCACCTTATGAGAGGCCTGCTTTAAGTAAAGGGTATTTACTTCCAGAAGGTAGGACTTCTAATCTTGCTGTATCGCTGGTTATTTATGTATCATAGGGTAGAAAAGGAAATAGAACAAACGTCTTAAGTTTGAGACGACTAAGGCCTTTAAGGATACATTTCTTCTAGAATTGTTGAAAACAAGACGTTTCCTCAGGCATAGGCCAGTTGCTCTGTCTAGCTAGCCTTGTTCTATCTATCATTCAGCAGGATGCTAGTTTTTATATTCCATCTTGAGTGGCATCAGAAATAACCTTTTGCCGGTGTTTTTGCTTTTTGGTTTGTTGCTCTATAGGACACATTTGTAATGTGGAATTTTATGCTAATTTGCAGCTCCAGCACGCCTTCCAGCATTCCACACATGTGTTGGCGCTAATCAGGAACGGTTAACGCCAAAATGGTACAAAGAACATGGCAAGTAATTCGTATCTACCTTGCTAGATCTGCAATTCTAATATAAGTAGATGAAGAAATATTACGAACCATTTGAGCATGCTAATCATTTTTTACTTCTGTTCACCTTTTATTGAGTCATTTCATATCTATTTATACCTTTTACCCTTTGTATATTGAAATGCACGCGACTTTAGAACCAGAAATCAAAGGAGAATACGATTGTTTAGATCATTTGTTCTCCTTTCTGCCTTTTCATGTAGACATTAGTATATTTCTTGATTCAGGCAGATATAAGTTGTACAGCCTGGTACCAATTCTCTTTTTGTAAGATGTATGTTTCTGTCTTCTTTTCAGGAATTGAATTAGTTCTTGGGACCCGAGTTATATCAGCTGATGTTAGGCGTAGGACCTTGTTAACAGCAGCTGGAGAAACTATTAGTTACAAGATTCTCATCGTTGCAACAGGTGCTCGGGTATAGAACCAATCTTTTAACGATAACACAAATTTCCTTGTATTCACCTTTAACATTTGCTGATAGTCTAATTTTTTCCCTTTGTTCAGTTAATATCTGAGTTTAAGTGGTCAAAACTTGTTAAGCATCATGGAGACGCATTTCACCAATTAAATAGATCTCAAAGTTCATGGTAGTCTAGTAATATTCATAGAATCATAGTTCTTGGCTCAAGTCCTTTTTTTTCTTTTTTAAGGCTTTGAAGCTAGAAGAATTTGGAGTGAATGGATCAGATGCAGAAAATGTATGTTATCTACGAAACCTAACGGATGCAAATAGGCTTGTCGATGCGATGAATTCGTGTTCACGGGGTAATGCTGTTATAATTGGTGGTGGCTACATAGGAATGGAGTGTGCTGCATCTCTAGTGATTAACAAAATTAATGTAACAATGGTTTTCCCTGAAGCACAGTGCAGTAAGTAACTTAATTATGATGCTTTCTTTTATTACTTAGTCATTTAACCCTTCTTGATGTATGCACTATTGATCTTGCCCTACATTGTACTATAGATTATTCCTAAGCTTAAGGATCTTTTTGTCTTTATAGTGCCTCGTCTATTTACCCCCAAGATTGCAAGCTTTTATGAAGATTATTACAAGGGTAAAGGAGTTGAGTTTGTCAAAGGAACTGTCTTGACATCATTTGATATGGATTCTAATGGAAAGGTACTACAGACGCTTCTTTAGTGATTAGGATATAATGAGGTGAAACATTATGCATTTGATGAGAGGAAGAGGAACCAATCCCAATGAAAATTTTGTAGCATTCTTTGATCCTGGATTCCATAGAATTGTTTGTTTCTTGAAGTTTTTCCTGAAGATTCCTTGAGAATGAATGACAGACAGGCTAGACACTGTGAATTCAGAATACCGATTTCGGTGTAGTTGTAGATTTGACTGATTATCTAACCATTTTCAGGTTGTTGCTGTCAACCTAAGAGATGGAAAACGGCTACCTGTAGACATGGTTGTTGTTGGAATAGGAATTCGCCCAAACACAAGCCTCTTTGAAGGCCAGCTGACCATGGAAAAGGGCGGAATCAAGGTAAACGGAAAGATGCAGTCGAGTAACAGCTCGGTGTATGCAGTTGGAGATGTAGCAGCATTTCCAGTCAAGCTTTTCAGTGAAACCCGGAGACTTGAGCATGTCGACTCTGCCAGAAAATCTGCTAGACATGCGGTTTCTGCCATTATGGACCCAGAAAAAACCGGTGACTTTGACGATGTACCATTTTTCTACTCCAGGGTATTCACACTCTCGTGGCAATTTTACGGGGACAACGTTGGGGAGGCTGTACATTTTGGGGATTTCTCAGGGAACACATTTGGAGCATATTGGGTAAACAAAGGTCACCTAGTTGGATCTTTTCTTGAAGGTGGAACAAAAGAAGAGTATGAAGCTATAGCGATGATCACCAGTCTGAAACCTGCAATTGAGGATTTGGCCAAGTTAGAAAGCCAAGGACTGAGCTATGCTATGGCGGTTAGTCGCGAACCACCTCCTCCATCACAAGTCATTAACGTTGGTAGTTCTTGCTCTGGCTCTGGTTCTGGTTCTGGTTCTGGTCCTTACCCTGTTCTAGAAACACCAATGTATAGATGGCATGCGACTGCCGGGGTTATCCTTGCTGGATCGATTGCTGCATTTGCATATTGGTACGGGAGGAGACGTCGCCGATGGTAAGAAGAGTCGTTTACCAAGTTGAGGAAGCATCAAGCATTAAAGTTGTGATGATGTACCAATCTTGTTCTTGGTATCATTCATAATAGTAGGGAATATTGAATGTTATATTCAATTATAGAAATAGTAAGTTATAATTTACTTGACGGTGTATTCATTTATTCCATGAAGAGTTTCACACAGTTTAAGATGATTCAGTTTCATAGTTTTTTAAGTCGCATCTTCTCTCATGTGTGAACGAACTTTTCCTCTTAACTTGAAACAGGGAGTTCCATTACTTGTTGGTTCTAATAATTGAATACTACTTTTGATGCAATTATTTTTTATGGTTAGTATATAAATAAATTCTATATAATACTCTGTCATAGATCGGGCATTTGGTCTAGTGGTATGATTCTCGCTTTGGGTGCGAGAGGTCCCGAGTTCGATTCTCGGAATGCCCCCTTTTCTTTTTCAACTTTTTATTTAGGACCATGTACCGATTTTACCCTCAACTGAAGCAGAGCAGCAAACCCTCACTTGGGAGTAATAAGTGAAAAAGAAGAGGGGTACTTGAGGAAAATAAAATATCAAACAAAACGCCATCTATAATCCAATTCTCCCAACCACTTCCTTATCCTATCTTCTTCTTCTTCTTCTTCTTCTTCCTTCTCCGCATCAGAAGAAGAAAGAAAAATGGCTTCCACACTCTCCACTCTCACCACCCTCCGTTCCCCACCGCACCTTTCTTATTCCCATTCCTCTTTTTCCACTCAGTCCTCCATTTCCACAACCCTCCAATTTCCCTTTAACCCTTCCTCCACCGCTACCTCCCACCGTGCCACCTACCTCCGTCCCATTGCCGCCGTGTCAGCCCCTGAGAAAATCGAAAAGCTCGGCGCCGACATCTCCAACCTCACTCTCGAAGAAGCCCGCATTCTGGTCGACTTTCTTCAAGATAAGCTTGGGGTCTCCGCTGCCGCATTCGCCCCCGCCGCCGTCGTCGCAGCACCCGGCGCCGCAGCCGGGGACGCGGCCGCGGAGGCGGTGGAGGAGAAGACGGAATTCGATGTGGTCATTGAGGACGTGCCAAGCAATGCTAGAATTGCAGTGATTAAGGCAGTGAGGGCATTGACAAGCTTGGCTTTGAAGGAAGCCAAAGAACTCATCGAAGGTTTGCCCAAGAAGTTCAAGGAAGGGATTTCGAAAGAAGAGGCTGAGGATGCCAAGAAACAGCTTGAAGAAGCTGGAGCTAAAATCGCCATTGTTTAATGCTGCTGGGGGAAGAAGTGTTTGTTTTAGATTAACTCACTCAGTCTTTGCTGAATTTCCCCTTTTTTTCTACTTGATGTGAACTGTGAACTCGTCGTTCTGACATATTTCCAATTAGAATCATATTGCTTGCTTTATGTTGCTGCTGTTCGCCAAATCGTTGTCTTCCTCTTATTCCTTGATCATCAGGTCTGTAAAACTACATAAACTTGTATTGAAATTTCATACAAAAGACCTGTTTTTTTCCAGAGAGAATGGTTTAGCTATCTCCCATGAAAGTCTGTTACCAATTCCCAACTGTTCATCAATCAATTGAACAAACAATGAACCAACAACACAAATGCAAATCAACGGCGAATTGACAACTTTTGCACACTAAATACACACGACCACGCTCACCAATAGTTTCTTATTTATCAACAAGATAAAATGAAATCAAAATGGCACGACTACATGTTATGATGGCTGGAAAGTCAGTCGTCGACTTGATCTTCAGGTGTCTCGTCCACCGTGCGTTTGACTGTAATTACAGGGCACTCGGCATGTTTTGCACAGAATTCACTTACAGTGCCTACAAAGACCCTGCAGACATCGACAAGCGGATTTTCCAGGCAGTTAGGCTTCCAATGCCATAAAGGTATTAAGTAAAAACAGGCTAAGAAATGATAAATTGAGTCTTATATTAGAAACAGTAATGTCGAAGAGCTAATACAACTCAAGCACACCTTTTGAACCGGCCAATGCCCCTGCTTCCCACAACTAGAAAATCAGGCTGCACGCGTTTCACCTCGAGGCAAATTACTTCAGTGGGATCGCCCTTCTTAAGCCAAGCTTCACAAGCAACCTACAAAAAAGTATTGCAACAAACAATGAACACGACCAATTGCAATAGAACTATGTCAGGAAAGAAAATAGTATGTCTAATTATCCAAAAAAGATTATCCTAACATTGCCTTCTTTTTGGTGTTTAAACAGACAATATTATTGTTTGATTTTTCTGGTGTACCAACAGTAGGTAAAGTGTGATCATAATTTTGCATATTTACATTGATAGATCAATCCAGCAGAAAAAGTCGTATAAACAAGGATTACCCCAATTTCATGACATCTATTGACAAAGAACTCCAGTAGTTGAAGCCCTCGTGCATTGTCCCTTTGCTTCAGGTCTTTAAAATCATCAGGTGATGCAAAGATACTATCTACGTCGTCAAAACCTACAAGAAATAAAATGAGCAGAGTACTGTTTCGGTTACTAGTTATTTTCTAACATGTGATATGTGGAATCAGTATCATTTTGAAATATGGTGCGTACACTGCCATCCCACACCTCAGTTCCCTTGTAAAAAAGAAGAAAAAATCAGAGAGATGGGAAAAGTCATCAAGAAGGTCAAACTATCGAAACTATTTCAAGAAATATAGCATCATAGTAATACTGTACAAAATATAATCCACATCCTCGAGTCATAGTATAGTATAGTACCTTCTAACAAAACCACTAAACATTATGTTCACAACTATTATGAAACAGTCAAAAAGGAGATAATCTTTCTCAGAAATGGCAATGAATCTAAAATTTTCAAGAAGATGGTAAATGGTTTATACATACATAACTACATGTGTGTGTGCATATATATGTATAAAACCACACAAGAAAATAGTCTATTCGCCATTTACCTCGAGCATAATTATGTGCTATCTTAAAGACAAGTGCTTCGAGAATTTTTAAAGTTACTTTGATAATCAAACAAAAAACTAAAAATGATTAAAGTACTTCCCACCGTCTCAAAAGCTATCCAAACTCATTCTAAGAAAAAACATCCAATTATGGCAAAAAAAATTAGAAACCAAATAGGAGTTGAGGGAAGCACAAACATCAAATTGTTTTTGTACAGAATATTTATAAGACAAAACGTGCTCTACATGTGATTTGGATGCATGTCTTTTAATTTGTTTCTTTTTTCAATTTAAATTTTGGGAATGTTTGAAAATGGCATGTCATGATCTTACAAGACCAGGATAACAGGTGACCTCTGTTTATGTGTCTTCAAGTTCTAAGGAACTCCGGCACATTTAGGCACATAGAAGACATGCTCAGGAGAGAAATGAAGGAAGGAGTCACTAACAATTATTTAATAATTGTAGTACTGAGAAATAATAAACACTATGTAGAAACGAAACAGGGGGCAAAGGACTAGAATCGTTGTGTGATAAGACTTGAAGATTAAGAGCATGTTTCAAAAACTTTCTAAGTGCATAAAAGATTTCTTTTTTTCCACATAACACTTATTTAAACACTTAAATTCAAACAAGCCGTAATATTAGATCAGGAAGTTTTTTGTTTGAGATGCTTGTTATTTATTTGTAGGACATATGATTATATAAGTAGGGGAGAGCGCTTCCTTCGAGGAATAAAGTTGCTTAAAACTGAATATTGCAACGTGAATACATGTATTATACTTACTGGTTGTACTGAATTTTGTTGTGTATAATTATATAAAAGATATTTCACAGAGATGTGATCGAGTGAAATGTAAAAATTTGCATTAGTCTACAGTTCAAATCATTGTTCAAAAGTCTGATACTTTCAAAAGAGTTAGAAAACTTGGATCGCTCTACCATACAAAGTCGTCGGTGAAATACACCAAGAAAAAGATAGAGGAAGCTCGTTTCCTATTTGTAGATTCGAAACTTCAAGAAATTTTAAAGCAGATAATCCATCATGCACATGCTAATTATCGAAATCAGTCATCAGTGCGATCTCTATATTTTTTTAGCGTTTAATTTGCAAGTTCAGATCAAGGAGAAAACAAAACTCTAGGGCATAGATCACAACAAAGACATATAAGCCGCACTTCTTGAATCAAATACGAAACTAAATGCCCTGGTACACCACTTAATAAAACAACAATTCCCTTATATGCTTCCAATCAGCCAATATTTCGTCATATGAAAAGTCGGAGTTCATCTAACCAAGTTCAAGATTCAGCAAAACAAGAAACAACGAACAGAACAACATCGCATCTCAACAAAGTCAATCAGCATCAAGCAAAGAGACCACAAAATAACGAAATCGAGAGAAGGAGAGCAAACCGTCTTCGTCGGGCACTTGAACATGAAGGAAGAGAAACTTGAAACCAGAGGTGTTGGAACGGACGATCTTCTGGAGAGTCCATTCGAAGGCCCTACTGCTGCTTATGGAAGCGTGTGGATAGCCCTTGATGGTTGACTGATTCACAGCAAGCATTATTCGAGTCGGTTCTCCCTCCATTGTCGTCTCTGTAATCGATTTTTCGCGATAACCCCTCTCTCTTCTAACGATCTCTGTTTCCCTCCAGTCTCGATGCCTAATGCCCTGCCTTCTGCCACGTGGACAACCCCCCACATTTCTTTTATCCAACAATTTTGTTTTTATTTTAATCCTTTCACATGTTCAATATTTAATTTCATTTTTTAACATTTAATGAAACTTCAACTCCTAATAAATTTTGGAAAATTTTGTGATATTACTTATTGTCTTGTTCCAAGTATATTTATTTTAAGCCCAACCTAAATAATTTTCAATTTTAAATATATATATTTTAAATTCTTTAAAAGTTTATTAGTGCTTTAAATTTGGACAATTATAAGTAATAAGAGTAACGTGCAACACTGGTCCACTTTGTCCCTGCTATTATCTCATACATAAGAAAATGATGCATAATATAACAGAAAAAATAATTTTTCAAGTGTAAAAACTCGAAAGTTAACATTAATAGAAACATTTCTTTTTCAGTAGTAAACAACTTCATTCATAATCTTATCACGAGCAATTTTATTTGAAAAACATCATAAAAATAAAAAAAGAGAACTAAGTACTGAAATTGAAACAATATGACTGATATCTCTTAATGATAGTTGATATTAAATTTGAAGTATTTTTTATTATTATTATTTTTCGTTCATAAATTTAATAATCGTATAAAACTGTTGGACATATTATAGTGATGTTATCGAATAATTGTTGAAGTACAAAAATAAGGTTGGATGATGAAATGCACACTCAAAGGCAAGAGAAGATGCTTGCTTGGTTGCTCACATCATCAAACCTCTTGGAATAAGAAACAACACAATACACATTCTAATAAAAGTAAATAACAAAGTAAGAAAATTTCTTTAAAAAATGGACATCTCTAATAATATTTTTTATATAAAGAAAAACAAATTTGTGATTTTGAAAACGCAATTAAATGTTTTTTTTTTAAAAAAAAAAATTTAGGGAGTAAATAAATAAAAAGAAAAAGAAGGTGAAAAATAAGATACTAAATTAATAATTTACCTTATAACTATACAAATTAGTGATTAAATTTGATTTAATTGGAATTTGGCCATTGATTTGAATTCCCAGTGAAAGAAACTCTTCCAAAACCCAACTGACCCAGTTGATACAACTGCAACCAAATTCTTTCTGCTTCAAATCTCGCACTAAAATTCCCCACCTCTTCTTCTTCTTCTTCTTCCTCGCCGGACCCCGGCATAATTTCCGGCAGCTCTTCCTCCCTCGCCGGACCCAAACCAATTTCCGACGCAGCAGCAGCGCCATCGCATTCCCTTTTCCGGCGAATCAACTTCCTCTTCTTCCTCGCCCGTTGCAGACACCGCCGGCCAATCATCCACGGCAATTTGACGAGGGCCAGAGCCAAGAAGCTAACCACGGAACAGGGGCAGCAGCAGACAGCGACACAATCGGCCACCAAGCCAGCAGTACAAGACCGGCAATGCTTGCCGGAGCAGTCAATTAGATCGACCCCATCATCGACGGGGAATCTCCGACGGCGCGTGGGTGGAGATGGGCTTTCTTCCATGTTGTGAAACGTTATTTTTCTTGATTAAAGGCTAAAAAACAGAAAGGGAAAATGAAGATTAGCTGAAAAGTTTTGGGAGTTGGGGAGTAACATAAATTCCCTAGGAAAATGGGTTGATGATGATATTTAAAGTGAAAGTATAGGAATTGAAAGCATAGTTCCATCAAAAGAAAGAGGGCCCATGGATGTTCTAATTTTACCCCAACAGTTGAACAGAAAAAAAGAAAAAAAAAAGGGGGGGGGGGGGGGGGGGTAAAAACAATTTAAGGTATTAATTAATTAGAAGATGAAGTGAGATGCGATGAAGACACTGAAATTAATATAAAGAACCAAAAAAAAAAGACATTAATAACAAATTTCCATGAATGAAAAAGAAGAGGTATGAAATAGGGAATATGAGTGAGACCACACAGTTGAGTTCAGACCCTAAGTTTATGAAAAATATTCCTTCTTTTGTTACTTAGTAAATGCAATTATTATTTTACCCTTCTTACCATATTGTTACTGACTTTTAATATTATATTTTTAAAAATAGTTTATGAATTTCATGTAAAAAAAAGAAAAAGAAATTAAAGTGGATAGTTTGTCTGTTATGGGCAGCAGCACACAAGGGGTTTTGTTGATTAACATTGAAGAATAAAGAGGAAGCCTTGGCTTCTGCTCTCTTCTTATTCACATGGGATGATGGGGGTCAAACCATTATAACTTTAATTTTCAAAATATAAAAAATTAAATTATTTAAATTTTCAAAAAAGTTTCAATAACGCCTTTAACCTTAAAAAAAAAAAAAAATAATTGAGATTAAAATAGTTAATACTTTATTTAAAAATGCTATTTAACTTTTAAAAGGGTCTCAAAAATACCTGACTTTCAAAACAAAAATATTTCAGACTGACACTAAAAAGGTTTCAAAATACTCATGAACTTTCAAAAATATCATTAAAAAATTTAGAAATAATCTACGAGGTATCAACGGACAAAAAATATATATATATATATATATATTTTATAAATGTAAAGATATTGATGCTAAATTTAAAATTTCATTAATGTTTTTTTAAATATAGTACTAATAGTAAGGGCACTTTTAAATTTTTTTAACAATGAAAATTTTTTAACGTTCAAGTATATTTTTTAAACACTAGTAACCGTTTACTTTCAAAACAAACCGTAAGTATATTTTAAAACTTTTGAAAGTTTAGAGCTATTTTTAGATTAAAAAATAATAATTTTTAGGTACTTTTATTAATTTAACTTTTTTATTGTTATTATTATTCGGTTAATTTGTTCGATACTATGTAACTACTGATAACTATATATATATATATACATTCAAAACTACATATTTATTCAATAAACAATAATATAGAAAAAAAAAATACTCCTACATAAGATATAAAAAGAAAACAAATTTAAAAAAAAAAAAAGAAGGAAATAAGAAAATAAATGGTTGAATAAACAAAAATGTAGAAAAGAAAAATTGATTGGACATGGCGAGCATTTCTATATTTGAGAAGAAAACACTCCAACATCCAAACACCACAAATTCAAAAAAAAGATGCAAAGAACAGAAACAATCTCACGAAATTTGAATTTCATTTGAAATTCAAAAACGTTCCTGAGAAACAAATCTCATTCACAATTCAACGCACAAACACGAAAACCTAACAATTGAAGAAAATCGTTAAAGAAAAAAGAAACAGAGCGATCGGAGAACTCACCGGAAAGGAGATGAAGGCGGCGAGGTTTGTCGATGGGGAAATGGTTCGATCTGGAATGGAGGATGGATGGATCGTGGTTTGCGGATGAATAAGTAAGTAAGTAATGTGGAATCTGGTCTAAATCTGAAGTCCGCTTGTCTGCCCTGTGCGGGAATTAAATAAAATAAAAGGAAAAATGGAATCGAAATTGATGTTGATCAGAGGCATTTCTTGGATTTTTAAAACGATGATGAAGGAAGGAAGGGTTGGGGATTATAATAAGAGAAGGCTGCATTAAAAAACTGAAGAACTGAAGAAGACAGAGAGAGGGGGAAAAAAAAAATAAGAAGAAGAAGAAGAAGGAGAAAAAGCATCTTTGGGGTTGATATTCATGAGTACCGATGGGCAGTGACAGCGAATATTGGGAACTGCTTCTCTCTTCAAATACCCGCTCTTCACTTCTCTTCCACTCCCGGATTCATTTCTTTTTCTTTTTTTCCTTTTAATTTATTTATTTTAACATTTTAATTCATTTTCTAAATTTAAATGCACTCAATTTTAGGAGAATCTAGTTTTTTTTTTTTTTTTTTTTAGTTCCTAGTAATTATAGTAATAATATTTTCTGTAAATATAATAAAATTTTAATTATATGTAGGCAGTGTTACATATTGTCCACTTTGAGCATAAGCTCGGGAAGCCTCGTACCAAGAGTATTCTTTGTTTATAAACGCATGATTATTCCCTAAATTAGTCGATGTGGGACTTCCATCATCTAACACTTCCCCTTGAACAAAGTACGTCTCCTCTTAATCGAGGCTAGACTCCTTTGGAGTCATAGTCATTTTTTATTGCCTTCGAGGAGGCTTGACTCCTTTTCTTTTGGAGTCCTTTGTTCGACATTTGAGGATTTATCAATCTATTGGCACGACTAAGTTTACGGCATGACTCTAATACCATGTTAGGTTGAATGACATTATGACCTATATGAGTTACGACCTCATGTATTTATAAATGTGTATAATGAAGATTACATTGTAAATCATAGATTTGGTAACAAACCAGTAATTCATAAATTTGGTAATAAACTAGTAAATCACTAGATTATCTTACTATGTACAGATATGATCTATTCTACGTTTAAAAGTAGCATGTGTTTTCAAATGCACCTTTCTTTTATCAAATCTCAGGGACATGATCTACCCGCAAGATAGGCTATACGAGAAAATGAGCGGCTTGAAAAAGGGTTGAGTCTCGGGGACTTATTATAACTGAAACTCCCCCACCATCCAAGTAAAAAACCATTACAAATAACACCTAACTGAATTTTCGCCTACATTTTGTCGTGTTTTAAGGTAGGTTAAGTCATGACTGAACCTCGTAAACTCGAGCGGAAAGGCTAGACTATATTAAAATTATGACATCTTTTAATTTTTTTTTGTTAAATAAATTAATGTCGAATAAGTGAAATCAGAGATATTTATTTAATTTTTAATGGGTTAAAGTTTGAAATAATAAAAAAATGGGATTTAAATATTTTGTCGGTTAATATTTAATATTTTAATGGAGGAAGAATTAAAGATGAAGATTAAAAAAAGTAAGGTAAGAGAATTAATTATGTAAATAAAGTAATTGAGGGTTAAATTATTTTAGTGTGCATGGCTGATGCACTCGGAGGGTACGCCGCGGCACGTGCGCCCACAGCCAACCCACCCCCTTGCCTTTGCTTTTTTGACCCACTCTTTTTCTTTGCTTAAATCGGTACTTACAGCTTTCTTAATTAATAATTATTAATTAGTGTGGATTTCCCATACAAACATTTAAATCTTTAATATATTTATATATTCATTAACAATCAATAATAAATTATTAACATTATCTCAACACTAATTGTTTTTCTTTCTAAAGTCATGCTAAAAAATTTACTACAAATATTGATATATAATATAAGTTTAAATTAATAAAAATAAAATAAAATAATTTAAATTAATAAAAATACCATTCTCATAAATTTTTTTTTAATAATATACTTGAACTAAAATAGTTAAAAAAATACTCATAAACTTTTTAAAGTAATATCAAAGTACGTGACAATTATATTTTTAAAATATTTTTTATTATAAACACAAATGGGTTAACGTTACTTTTAAAATTTTATAAGTATTTTTTTTTAATATAGTACTATTAGTAAAAAATATTTTGAATTATTTATTTTATTTTATTTTATTTTTCATAAATGGGAAAAAAATTAAATAATATTTTTGAACCACAAAAAAAAAAAAAAAAAAAAAAAAAAAACAAATCCCTATGCAAAAGAGTTTTAAAATTCATAAAAATTAGACAGAAAGTAGAGCAAATCAAAATTGTTCCATAACGAATAAGACCATTCACTAGACATTATGTTATAATTAATGCATAATAAATGTAGTTTTCATAAATTGTTGAAATGTAAAGTCAAATATCTTTTCAATCTTAAGCCAATCAAATTATTATTTTTAATAATAATATGTCAACTTTATTATAAAAGTTCATTTTAATTTGAGTCTCTCAATGTTTTAAAATATAAATAATGAAATGTGGTGTTATGAAGACCACTTATATGGAAAACAGACCCAACATGGGTGTGTCTGTAACACAAAACAATGACAAAACTTTTCCTATTCATTTCATTTTCATAATTATAGTATTTCACATTTGAATTTACACCCAAATTGTTGATTGGATTGTGTTGGGCAACATTTGAATTCGATCCCGAACCTTCATTAAAAAAATGCAAGTTCGAATAGTAACGATCAAGACCTTTCTACTTAGAGTTACTATTATTAGAGACAACTTTCTATATAAGATTTAGATTAGTGAAATCGAACCATGATTTTTTAATTGTACATAGGGGTGTTCATATGATTCAATAACTCGACCAATTTGAAGTACCCAATTCAAATCATAAAGGTTTAACTCGACCAACCCAATACCCTATTCTACTTTTAACAATATTAAGAATATTTAACGTCTATAACCAACCTTACGAAAACCTAAACCTACGGAATTACAAATTTTCTCCTTTTGATTAACTCATCACTACTTTTGATCCCTCGTAGTACCCTCTCTTTCTCAATCCAACTATTCTATGTGAAAGTCATAAAAAAGAGATCTTTCTCTCGATTTAGCCCTGTCTCCCGACGGGAGTATTTTAGTAATAGGTTCTATATATAAGAACGTGCAAAGACATGAAGAAGAGGCAGATAGACTAGTATTGATGGAGGCTACTCCACCAACATAAGCATAGTGATCCGATCTTTTGATCATTAATTTTTGCGAGAAATTCTTATTTGATTTATAATAGAGGAGGATGAATATTTTAGTAAGCGTAGGGAGCGCACGACTCCCTCGAGACAGAACATCCACCAGAGATAGCAACGGAAAGGGAGCAGGAACAAGGTAAGCCCAACAGGGACTCTATATTAATGATATTTTAAAAAATGGTATACATTTTACATTCTATATGAATGATATTTAAAAGAAAGAATAAAGCATATACTTCCTCATCAAGAAGCTCATTGCTATAATAATCTACAGTAAGTGAAGATTGCAAGTTCTTCTTCCCTTCAATAAAATCTGTTTACATTCAAACAGCTACGTCCAACGTTACTTCTAGACATTAGATCAGATACCTTCTTGTTCGACAATTGAAACGGTATTGGCGAGTCGATTGGAAGGGTGGTTTCGACTATAGTCCCGACAGGGACTCTGATCTCTGCTGCCAACTTCGTCGCCTCGTCGACTGTTGAGATAACTCGGTCGAAGCAAATGTATCTGCCGGAACCATTTTCCTTTAATTCTTCATATACACATACATGTGCTTTGGCCAATTTGGTCACGTCCACTGTTGCCAGTAGACCATTTTTGTACATCTCTCGAGCTCCTGCATTGATATCGATGGAGACTTTGAGTTTGATATGCATAATGTGTTCTTGTTAATGGAAAATGGAATCAATGAAAGCTTCTGCTGGGTTGTTTGTTCTTGAAGTTTTACCTTTGAGATAAGCCATCGTTGGAGTTGAATTTCTGGAATGGAAGTTGGAGCCAGTTATGAGAGGTGAACAGATGGTGGCTAGTTTTAGGCCACTTTCTTGTGCTATTTTCCATGCTACTTTTTCAGATTTTAGCTTCCCCAATGCAAACCATAGCTGCATAATCATCAACTGGTTTGTTAGAGCTCCATCTAATCTCAATTCTAAAGCTTTCTACAGTAATTAAATTCATAATGGTGGACCAAGGAGAAAGAAAGGGAGCGACCTTTTTATCTTGGCAGAGCTGGAAACTGCTCCAGCAGCCATGGTCGACAACTCGTGAGGTTCCAGTACTTTCAGGTTGGTCCCGCCAGATGCAAGCAAGGAGAGAAGATGTAAGAACACAATTTCGTACTGTTTCTGTTCTTGCGCACGCCTCCATCACATTCTCAGTGCTCCTCATTTCCACTTCGCTCATTACTTTCTGTGTACAAAAGTCCAATCCCCAAATAGCTTTAGAAAACTTTCAATAGTTTCGGGAGAAATAATATAACACCCTTAAAGTCCACACCTATTATTTTTGGACTTTTCATCTTCAAGGTTTAAAACTAGAGACGCGTTTCCACACCCTTGTAAAAAAAGTTTTGTTCTCCTCTCCAATCGATGTGGGATCTCACAATCCACTCCTCTTCAGGGTTCAGCTTAGGAGAACGACATGGAGTAGACACTGCGCGGTATGCCAACGAGGATGCTGACCCCAAAGGGAGTAGATTGTAAGATCTCATATCAATTGAAGAGGAGAACGAAATACCCGTTTTAAGGGTGTGAAACCCTCTCTAAGCATGAAATGAAAAGTCTAAAGGAGGACAATATCTACTAAGAATTACGGCCGTTACAATTAACCCATTTTAATCTCTAAACTTAACTTCACCTTAAACTATCACTTTCATCGCATTATATCTAAGAATAAGTGTTTGCAACATTCAATGTTCTTTTAATTTCTTCATCAAACAAATGTATTCTTATATTAGGCTGAATATGAAGTTTGTATCTATAGTTCTTGAAGTATAAAAAGCAATCGTTGCTCTCAATGCAGAAAACAGATTCAAAACGATCTTATCAGATGTGAGGACGACGGGGAGGGATGGTTCATTCATCAAATAGCAGCAAATTTCTCTCCAAGAAAAAGTAAAGGAAAAAACCCTCACCGTATAACCAGAAAGACCAGCAGGATCAATGGAAGAAGAGGTGTGAAAAACGCCACGGCAGCCATTGAAGGCTTCCACTAAGCTATTTACATCTGTAAGCTTCGCCACAACTACCGTCACATTAGGGCGGCCGCTCGTCGTCTCGTCCAATTTGTTCACATCCTCTGCCATTTAGGGTTTCCATTAGTCTATTAATCCAAAAAAACTACTCCGATCAATCATAAACCAATTGAAATTGATCGATTACGCTACAAGATACACGAAATTAAATTCAAATCGAATACTCAAAGAGCTTCAATCACTCACCAGGATTATCAACAATGACTCGAACAGAGTATCCATGAACTAAGAGCTCGTTAACGATGGCGGAACCAAGAAACGAAACGCCGCTAGTTACACACACGACTTTCTCCTCTGCATCGTCAATCAGCTTCGACTTGAGACTTTTGAACTCTTCGCCGTCCTTCCTCCTCTGGATGCCGCCGCAGGCAACGAGCTTGCGGCGGAGCTGCTCCAACTCCGATACCAAGGTTTCCTCGGGACGAAATAAAACACCCATTTCGCCGATTACACTGAAAATCTAGAGGACAGAGAGAGTGAGATAGGGAGGGAAAATTTGTTCGCGGTCGTTAAGTGCGTGGAATTCACTTATTTATAGAAAGGAAAAAAAAAAAAAAAGAAAAAAAGAAAATTTTTTTTTGGGGGCGTTCAATTTAGACTGCGGGAAAATAATATTAAAATTAAATATTTTAAAAAGTCGTTGGAATTATTAGGCGTCGGCTCAATCCAATCTTCTTCGACTCATTTTCCGGGAAGGCGCAGGAAAATAAATAAATAAATAAATAAATACAGAAAATTATGTGAATTTAGGCACGTGCTTTTGTGCACATGAAAATTAAAATATATTTAATAGATTAATGACGTATTAATCATTTTTTAAGTATAAATAAATAATAAATAAATACTTAAACTATTTATTTATTATTTCTTGATTAATTTGCAACGTTGACTAGCCAAAGGCTTTCTTGATTAATTTCTTTTAATACAGTTTAATTATTTTATTATTTGATAAATGGACGGTTATGTTCAATCTTAATTAGTATTTGCAATGGGCCTAAAAACAAGCAACTGGGAGCGGGAGGTGGATTGACTTCAAAGTTTGTAAGTTAGTGCGGGAAGCAACTCGATTCAATTGACCCCAGTCACCCAGCTTTGATTCTTCCTTCCCCATGGAAACTTCGGGTGCCCGCTTTCCGGTCTCCCACAAGCAGGCGTCAATGGAGATGAAGGTATGGTTTACTTGCTCCGGATTCAATTAATCCATTCTCTACATTTCTTGAAGGAATTCGGGATTTGGGTTTTCTCATTTTCCCCACTAGAAGCTTTTTTCTGAAGGGTTAATTCAAAGGAATTCGCGTTTGCCCACAACCTGTTTGCTTTAATGCCGCTGCTAGTTTTATTAGGCTTTTATCAAGCAGACTAGTGAGTCGCCTGTTTGCGGATGGGTAGTTTGAATTTTGATGATATAGAAACGAATTTGAAGTAGATAGCTTCTTCCTGCGTGTTGTTGTAGAATCGGGTAAAGGGGTTTTGAAGAAAATGCTCGATTCTATGGTTATTTGATTTTGATGAAGCATTACATCTCTTGCAATATTCTACGACTTACATCGTATCCCTATTTTTCTGGGCATCTGTGGATTCCAGTGCCTATGTTCTAGTTCTAGTTCAAAGCATTTTACTTGTCATTTTTGGTTAGCTCAGGCAGTAAGTAACCTCATTCATATATCTTCTGCTTTCAGGGAATCAAAACAGATATAGTCATTTGTCGCCATGATGATCATTTTCTCGTCAGTAGGAGTTTGGTTTTTTACTACTAGTGCATATGTTTGTTGGGGGTGGATGGGGAAATGGGTTTTTGGGATTTGTGTTATTTCCATCTCTGATGTTTGAAACTAAATTTAAGGTTATTGCAACTCAAATTGGGGCAATGGGGACTATGCTGCAAGCCAGGTGAGCAATTCTATTTTAAGGTTTTTGTGATAAAATGTTGAGCATAGATAAAACGCTTATTACCATCTCAAAGATCATTTGTTCAATTCTCCACCCCTACAATTGTTGAACTAAAAAAATGCTTGAGATGGTATGAGAGAAGGACATGCTTTAATGACTTGATAGTTGTGAGGTCCCACATTGGTTGGAGGGGGGAACGAAACATTTTTTTATAAGGGTGTGAAAACCTCTCCCTAGTAGACGCATTTAAAAATCATGAGGCTGACGGCAATACCTAACGGGCCAAAGTAGATAATATCTGCAAGTGGTAGCCTTGGGCTATTACAAATGGTAACAGAGCCGAACGCCGGGCTGTGTGCCAACGAGGACGTTGGACCCCAAGGGTGGTGGATTATGAGGTCCCACATTGGTTGGAGAGGGGAACAAAGCATTTCTTATAAGAGTGTGGAAACCCCTCCCTAGTAGATGCATTTTAAAACCATGAGGATGACGGCGATACGTAACGGGCTAAAACGGACAATATCTGCTATCGGTAGCCTTGAGCTGTTACAATAGTACATTGAGATTCATAGGTACACATAAAACATTGCAATAAAGGCTAAAATATTATGCTACATTAGATGCTTCTTAGACATTTATATGTTACCTTCTTCAGGAAGGAGGAGGGGATGGCAATTCATCCAACCTTCTCAGTGTCGACCGTTTTTGGGAAAAGAAATGAGGCAAGTCCGTTACGCTATTGTAGTTTGTTACTGGATTATGCTGTGACTGATACATGAAATTTGCAGCCAATGCTGATCGCTTGTGCACGTCAGTTGATCGAACAAATCAGGTAAACCTTCCAATTCAACATTGTCAAACTTTACGGTCTGAATATGAAGATCTGACTTCTGGACATGTATACGCGTGGACTTTGGAATCTGCGATAACCAAAACATGCAATATTTCTATTAAATAGATAGCCTGTCTTACTGTGAAAGCAATAGCTACTTGTAAAAGTTTGGGATCTCGACTTGTCTGGTTCTGATTTATGGAAATGCTTCTTTCCATATGTGGGAGCTTTGAGCTTTCTTGGTTGTCCTTCAAGAGATGCATCTAAAAGATTTGTTTCCTTAACTGGCTTGAGGCTTAGTGAGAGAGTGCTTGGTTCCCTCCTTTGAAACTTCCTGCAAATGTCGATAAAACACGTACAAGACAACAATGGACACAAACAACACTGTTATTTGTTCTATTGAGACATTCCAACAAGAGTTCAAGTTTCTCACAAAAACTCACTGAACGTCCTCTTCCATACAACGAACAATCCCCCCTGCCCACTAACAAACTGTCTTCTGTAAATCTCCATTCTTATCCCTCCTATGGTAAGTTTGTGCGATCGGGGAGGCATAACAGCCCGAGGTTTTAACCTTTTTAAGTGGGTACTGTGAGAAACTAGAGGGGTAGGATCTTTTTGTAGTGATGCTTGGTAATTCCAGTTTCTCTGGGAGGGAGAACTTTATGGAAAGAAGGGATTTTGACTGCTACTTACCGACATTTACTTGGAGTAGAGCTACCTGTATGATTTTTAGGATGCATTTATTGATGTGTTGAATATTGGAAGCTTAGAACTTTTACGCCCCATCAAGATGGATATTCAAATACCATGTAATCATATTAGAGAACGGGCATCCTTTTCCCATCTATTACCAACCTTCATCTTCAAGGAACAAGAGGACTACTGGGCTATGGCTTTAGAGATGGATAGAATATTTACTGCAAGCTCATGAACTAAGAAGCTTGCATCCACTTGAAATTTGGAAATTTCTGTTGCTTACAATCAAAGGGGCACCCACCCATAAAGTTTAAATTCTTTATTTGGGAACTTAGTGATACTTGCATTAATACTGGAGACAAACTCCAACGAAAGTTCCTATGGATTGCTGTTTCACCGAGCTGCTGCTACCTATGTATTAAGGATCAAGAAACTCTGTATTCATCTTCTCAGCAACTGTCCCTTTGCCTTCTTTTTGAGCTTTCCTATAAGATTCATTCAGTTTGTTTGTAACAAGACCCGAAGAGATCTTCACCCTCCTTAACATGTCCCTCATTGGCAGTTCCTTCAAGAAGGAGAAGAAAATCCTTTGATGCAACTTTTTCTCTGCTTTTTACTGGAATTTATAGCTGAAATGGAACACACACATCTTCACTGATACGCAACAAAGCATACATTTTATTGTTTCTTGTTTTATCTTGGAGTAAACTTTCTCCACCTTTTTGTAACTATAGCTTATCGACCCTCGTGACTAATGGAGGTATTTTCTTAGGTAATTATTTACAGCTAGAATGAGACTTTCTTTTGTAATCTATTTCATCAATCAATGAAATGGGTTCTGTTTCCTATAAAATAATATAACATGCTGAAATTATTCTTTGTTTCTGCAGTTTATCAGGTTCATACAAGCCATTATTAATCTCTCTTGGCCTCAAAGACCATTCTGTGGTAATTAGTCAACCATGTTTTTCTTCCATCTTTAGTAACCTGAGTGTGTTTTAAATGAATTCTTTCTGCTTTGCAGGAGACGATGAGAGGCATACTTTCTGCTGTGTCTGAGAATAGACTTTGGTAGTATTTGACTTTTGCTCCTTAGAGAGAAGGGAAAAGAATATGTTTGATATTTGCATTAGAACCATATTCACCTTTGGTAAGTTAATATTTATATTTCTACCTTTTAGCATATCTTTTGGTGGGTGGGTGGGTGCAGGGATAGTTTTGAAGCTTTTATTGGTAAATCATCCCTCTTGTTCGACTTTTTCACGACCAATAAGATGATAGATGATAGACAAGGAGGAGATTTTAATGGAACATTGTACAAGGTAGCTGTTTTTTTAGTTTAACAATGATGAAAATTTGAACCTCTAACTAGAATATGCCGAAGTTGGTTGTTAATCATCTAGGTGTGAATTACAATCGAAAGGTTCCAAAGCCAAAAATTTCAAACTACTAAATAATTTCAAGTATGAACATAGAGATATTCATAATCTAAAAATAAATCAGAAAAATGTAAAATTTACCGATTTTGATTAAATTTAAAAGTACTATCCCAATGAAACAATTGGATTGAAAGAAATACCGGGTTTAGTTACTTGAAACGCTGCTAAAAAAATTGGGACAGTTTTTCTTTCGGGAGAAAACAAAGGAAAAAAACACAAATTTCATTGATTTCAAAGTTAATATAGTTGATACCAATTTGAACATAACTCAATACACTAAGCAATCAAACCATTATGATGACATTAATTATTTTCAAGGTATTTTCAAGGTTTTAAGGTCGAGCTCCAACTGTAACATTTGTCTATGATAGCCGTGCTATTGGCTTCAAATGTTGCCCTTCATAACAGGTTCTTGAGAGGACAATTTATTACATTCCAATGCTGTTTAGAGTACAAATACTTGGTACAACCTATGATCTTGAATGTAAGTCATAAGCAATCATTTGAAATGAAAAGAACAGAAGAATATCATTCAATATTCAGTAAATTAACTGTAGGTTAAGTTTGACTTATTTTTATAAGAAAACAGAAATTGCAATATATTACAAGATAAGCATTACAAGATACATGGGAAATACATAAAAGAACATCACAAAATTTTCGGTGTCTGCCTTTTGACATCACATTTATAGTACACTACAAATACAATAAAGATTGGCTCATATCATCCACTGGGATTTCTTGCTTTCAGAGACGGCCACACATGAATTACTAAAGAATAACCAAGGAGCGAAGGCATCAGGGTGATATCTAACCATTGCGCTTTACTTGCTTTCTTTTATGTTCTCTCTTTATTTGCCATAGAAATCATGTGTCTTTCAAACTGTGAAAATGAAAAGAGAAAACACATAAAGACCGATTGCTTTCATCACATATCCTACCAGGTTCAAGGCAATTAAACAGAATTAACTCGAATATCCAGTCAAATATGATAAAGAAAAAAGACCTCGGCATTTTTCAACTTCTGCTTCTCTAATTCCTCGTTGAGATTATCAATCCTGAAATTAGAAAATAAAAGATAATTAGTTCCACGAGAATCTGGTTTTGAAGTAAAAAGGCAAATTGAATTCATCGGACTTGAAGTTACACCTCTGCTGCAGATGGACGACCTGAGACTGTAACTCTCTTTCCCTCAAGGAAGCCGGTGGTGTCTGGACATCAAAGAAACCATCACTTGATGGGGTAGCCTAGAATATGTAATATAAAAAGCAGAAATAACTGGATTCAACAATGAGCCATGGCCATGCTCGGGCAGCCTTTGGCATGAGATATCTTGTTCTTAGTAGTTTCTAAGGATTTCTATGACTAAAATCTTAATCTCTTGTACTTTTAAATTGGAGCCTTGTCTGTAATTGCATAGTTTGTTACCCTCTGCTGTTTGTTGTTTGCTCCTTTTGTAATTGGATTTCCTTTTTTTTTTTTTTTTTTCCTTTTTGTATTCTATTTCTTCTCAATGGAAGTTGGTTTCTTTATAATTTCTTTTTTAGAAAAACAAGCTAAATTATGTACCAGTAGTTAGCAGCTCTTTGCAAAATTAATAAATAAATGAAATTCATCTATATACCAGCAGGAGGTCAGGAATTATAAAAACAAGCTCAATTATGTACCAGTAGTGTTTTTTGCAAAATTAATAAAGAATTCAAATTCATCTATATACCTGCAGAGGGTCATTAGTGGCCGTCTCTGGTACATCTGGATTCTTGCCTGTGTCAGTCAAGGACTCAACAAAAATATAATAGAAGAGAAGGTGCCAAAAGAGGAAGTATAAAAACAAAAAGAGGAGAAATACCAGTCAATTGTTCCAAATACTTGATCAATTTAACGATTTCTTCCTGTCAGCAATAATGAATAAAATAAATGTTTATTTTGAAGCATTACCAATACAAGTAAGAAGGATAAGCAAAGCAGACCCGTTGCAGGATGTTCTGCTGCAGAATGCATTGCATTGATGGGAGGAGTAAAGAAGGCGTAAGGTTCAGGGATGTTGGGCTCATTGTCCCTCCACAGATTGGGCTAAATGAACCCGTCATAGGACCCTAAATACAGAAATAGAATGGCAATGGTTACAAGGCCATTGCCTAAAAGGTAAATGTCTGAGTTCATTGGTTATATGAGAAATCAGAATGCACAAAATCCTAAGCCATACAATATCTAAATCAATTAGATAGGAATTAAGATTAAAACTCATAAAAGCAATGGTATATTTGACGGGAGAATTCTCTACCAGCCAAAAGTACCAAAAGTCGATAAATGCAGAACAAAGGGGACCAATCTCGAATGTGAAAATGAATGCATGCATGGTATAAAATCAAAATAACGGGTAATAAATCCATCCAGAGGTGCCACCACTTCTTCATTATAACATATAAACTTAGATGACATACTCAAAATTCTGTGTATGATACATGTTTAAAGTTACAAAAATTTGCTCAACTTGTTTACAGTAGCCATATCCTACGTTGCTGCACAAAACCCAATTTGATAAAGTGGACAATGAATTGAAGATTGATACGATGAAAAATTCACTTAAAAGAAGGGATTGATTTGATGGGAAAAATTTCAACCAATCAAAGGTACCAGAGCCTCAACTAAAGTCAATAATGCAGAAGCAAACAAAAGATATCAATTGGCCGTGATCAGCATGAGTGACATGAAATGGAAATAACAGGCAACAAAACCAAAGATAACATTTATTCACGGAAACAAAGAAATTTGAGAAGAGAATAAACCCCAATTTCAAAGTAAAGAGAAATATCTTAATGTCAAAATTTTGTTAAAATTATTCAAATAAATCACTCACAAATCACAATTAGGGGAAAATTATCTTAAACTTGAGAAGCTAGCATGTTTTCACGAGCATAATGAAAATTTGCAAAAACAGAGTTCATCTTTCTGAAAATAATCAGAAAGCACAAGAAGAAAGAACGAGACCGAACCACCTAACCTGAGTTTTTTTTCTCCCTAATATGGTCACATAATTGGTCAAACAAAATAGGGATAAAACTTGACGGCGAAGAAAAACAAACTGAGATAACAGTTGGTTTGCTTTCTATCATAGGCCAATGCACTACATATAAGCACTCTGCAAATTACTAAAATTATATCTTCTACAATACTTCCCTTCTTGACATGATCAGAACCAGAAAGGAGATTTTGTTTTGTACAAGATTTCAAAATAATGCAAAAATACCTTCGGACTAAGCTCCGCTGAAGTAACTTTAAAACGCCCCTTGCATTGAACTACTGTTCCATCTGATGTATCCTCAACTGAATATGATAAGCAAGAATATTATGACCTTAAAGTTGTTAGCATAGAAATAATTTAAGCCCAGAGAGAAATAGAAGCCTAAAGACATACCAGATGATATGTTATTTGTATCTCTTTTTTGGCGATATAATAATGGACCACTGAAATTACGTTCAGATGGAAATTTTGACTGCACATAATCCCTTCGTTGAAGTTTGAAAAAAAAATAATAATAATGTCAGACTTGCCTAAACCACATTGTGAACATCCAAAACAGAAACATTTAATCAACCAAAAGAAAACATGTATCTTGGACTGATAAATTTAATTTTCGAATTTAAAACTAAAAGCAACACCATAGATTCCATTAAGATACTGGCCGCGTTTTGTCTTTGGCATCAATAGCGTTTGTTGTGTGAGGAGATGGTCAAGGATCCCTCACACTTGAGATAAAGAACATAAAATATAAAATTCCACTTGAACTTGAAGCACAAATTTAAATATCCAGAAGAACGAAAAAAAAACCCATCATCAAGTAACAAGCTTATCATCTAAGGTGGACGTTGACTTCTCCCACGACCAGAAAAACATAATGCATGGACAAAAACACAAATATTAATCAGAATAAATCTTACCTATCACCATCTACAACAATCTTTTTAGGAGAAACAGCATTGTCAGAAATTAATGAACCACTATAAGACCTCTTATTCTCTGACATGTAATGACGTGGTAGGGGACCACTTTGCCCTGAACTCTCACCCTCGATTCTTCCATTTTCCCTATCGACTGGCCTTACACTGTCCGTGCTTATATCTTCATAGATGTCAAAACAATCTCTGCATTGGAGCATCAAGACATAAAATTACATAATTTCTCCTTAAATTATCATATCAAAATCCACCTCAAAATTTAAAAAACTATAAAGTAAAATACAAATGCAATATAAACTGGAAAACTGACAATTTGTTCGGAGTTTAAAATAACCATACTTGAGTGCTTCAAGAGGTTTTGTAGGGAAAGAAGCAAGGGAACTCTCCAAATAATGAAGATCACTGAAACCATCCTAAAACAAAATAACAGGAAAAAAGATGCCAGAAAATGTTAGTTAGTCAAAGGACTATTTGAGCGCTATAGATTCAAGGAACAATGCTAGTTTTTCCACGTCAATAATAAAGATTTTAGTAAAGGTTATCACAGACAGTAAAACCTCCTGACTAGCGGCAGCAGTTCGGTGATTCGGACTTCCAAGGGATGAACCCTCTACTGGAAAGCTAAAATCATTCTTCTTGTTTCTTTCCGTTGTTGTATGTACATCTAGATCTTCCATGTTTGACATATCATCATCTTGAATCTGCAAGAAACTCGGGAGTCAAAATGAAAGGAATACTGCTGCAACCAAAGCAACTAATAAATATATGTAAACACTAAACCAGGCAATATGATACTTACAAGGGCAGCCTGATTCTTTAAATCCTCAAGGTTGAAGTTCCAGGCACTAATTCCTCGAATATACTCTTGCTGTACAGAATAACGGAGTTTAGATAATGACACAAAGCCAAAACGGCAGATACTAACTTTTACAATTAACACACTGATGCCCATTCAATGCAAGCCTTTGAGATGTACAAATAATCCAATGATTGGAAAACTAGCCATTCCTGTTTGCTCTTATTTTGACAAATTATTTCTCCAATGAATGGTCTGATAAATTACATCATCCCCAATTACTAGAAAAGCAAGAACTATATTCAATGCAAGGACTTGAGATGCATAAATAAATCAAGGATTATAACTAATTTATCCTTTCTTTTCTCTTACATTTACAAAATTTGTTTATCATCAATGCTCTAATAAGTTTCATCATTCCAATTACTAGAAAAACAAGAACTACTTTGGATCACTAGGGTTCTCCTTGACATGGGTCATGTTCCTGTGGTCCAACTACTTTTATATAAAAGAATTTCCGGCTAAGGCATCCTCTGCCCAAAATCAATACACTCGTGACGTAGTGGGATGGGACAGGGCTATTATTCCAAAAGCTGAGAATTTTGGAACATAAGCTTAAGGAACGAAACAAAGCTACCTTCAGAGACCTTCCAGGAGGGAATCTCAGGCAATAAATGCACTAGCTGAGATGGATGGTATGGAAAAACAGAGGGATTTTAAAGCTAGACCCTACCCAACATTTTATGAGCATCTCTTTCTGTAAACTGACAAAAAAACTGAAAATCTTCAGTGACACATTCGTGAAGAAGATTTTTGGAAACAATAGCCTTAAAATATTGAGATTCTTCTCGTGGACTTTTATCCAAGAGGGGATAAAAACGGCTGATTTGGCACAAAAACATGATATGGTACATTCTACCTAATGCCATGAAGTGTAAAAATAAGCTGGGGAGCCAACACCACCTTTTGGACCATGTTTTGAAGAGCCATTTGCATACAGGTGTTGGAAGAAAATTTTGAACAGTTAGCATGTCCTGGTGCTTCCCAAAGAAGTTTATTGAGTTGTATTGAGCAACTCTTGTACAAGGACATCCGTTTAGAAGAAGCTAAACATTTGAGAGAATGTGGGGCTAGCCATGTTTTGAGAGATGTGGCATGAAAGAATTGTAGAATCTTCAATATGCTTCTAGAAATTCTGAGAAGTGTAGGGACATCATTCATTTCATTAATCCTATGAGGGTTTTCTTTTTCCCAATCTTCCTTCTAATTTGGCCACTTTTCAACATAAACCAACTGGATGAGTTTTTTGTAATCCTTTAGGCAGCTTGGGGTTGATGTCTTCATTCCTTAGGTACTTTCTTCTCACTTTAATGAAATATTATTTAATAGGAAGAAAAGTTTACAGGGGGAAAAAAAACGATCCACCATGTGCTTTTGTGTTGGGTGCAACACACTTGAAATCTAGGGGCCAAAGCCCGAAGGCTCCAGACAATAGCACAAGCATGCATCTTAAACCATCTTAGAAAACTTATATGTAATGCCTTCAACATTTCAGGTAATGAGTTTTTATAATTAGCACCTGTGACAAATGCTCCTTGTCTCCATACAAAGCCTTGTTCTGCACCAGAAGATCAGCCTCCTTTGCCTGTAAAGAAGATGAGGCAAGACGAACCGTTAAACAAACTATCAATGCCTTTCTGAAAGTAATCAAAGCTGGTAAAAGAAAGGCCTGAGATAAGCAGTGAGACCTTTAGCTTCTTAAAGCGTTCCCCTAATGGATCAAGGCCATCCAGGATTGTTCGAGCAAGATAATCAACTGAACGGGCATGTTTAAAAAAAGGGTGCTTTAAGAGCTTCTCTGAACTTGGCCGTTTCTTTGGATCCTTCACTAGGCATGTAGCGACCATTTCTTTGAATGACTGAAGTCAAAATAAATATTTTGTTTTTGGATAAGAAATTTTTATTTTTGGGTACAACAAATGCAATGGATAGGGATTTGAACCTCCGACCTCCAAGGAAAGAGTAAATATCAATTCCCGTTGATCTATGCTCATGTTGTATAAGAAATTTGTATTACAAAAGGAAGATATAAGCAAGAGAAGGGAGAAAAAAAAATGGAAGCTCCTGAATTAACAAAACTATACAACTGGGTGGGTACTTAAAGCTCCCTACGAGATTACATACCTTAGAAAATTTCCTATCTCTTTCATAGTCAAGACCAGGAGGAGCATTTTGTAATGTCATTAGCAAAACCTGTAATGCCAAAGAACCAAGTGACATAAAAAAGTTCAACTTGGTCAACTACAGCAGTCGTGGACTAATTTCATAAGGTTTCCATGTTCACACAAAAAATGATAACGCCAAAGAACGAGTGACATAAGGAAGTTTAGCTTTGACAACTACACCAGTCATATACATCAGTTATTTCACAAGTTTACACGTGGAAAAACTTATAAGGACATTGAAAACATACTTTCATTGGTGGGTATTTAGAAAATGGAGCATGCCCATGAGCCAGTTCAAGCGCTGTTATTCCAAATGACCAAATGTCTGCCCTATTGCAGAGAGGAAGAAAAAGATACATAAAAGAAAACATATCGCAGAAAGAACTTCTAGCTTACGTTTGTGCATGACACAAATCAAAAGAAAAGAAATACTATAATATACGTGATGACATATCACATCACATGCAGATGAGCAACCTACTCACTTGAAGTCATATCCATGTAATTGCTGCATAACTTCCGGTGCCATCCTGAGGATTTCAAAACATTGTCCACAATCACTTCCAATTCTTTTTAATTCTATATCTAGATCAAGGGACAACAGAACAACCCCAAAATCTCAAGGCACAGAAGTGAGGAATGGAAGGGTACCAGCAAGGAGTTCCAACAAATGTGTTTCTTGAGCGTTGCCTATCTCCAGTATCAAACATGCAAGCCGAGACTCCAAAATCAGCTAGTTTTACTGTACCATTAGAATCAAGCAAGATATTCCCAGCCTGCGAAAAAAACAAGGCTTGTGAATGTCTTTAACCAAAAAAAGGAGAAAATCACCTAACAACATTATGTCTGTGTAATGTCTTGATATGCAGGAAAAGAAACTCCAATGCCATCCAGTGGACAAACTACAAAAATGAGCTAGATTTATGTGGAACGACCATTGTTGCTAGCAATTGCGAGATGTAGTTCAATGGAGGCATCAGTTATCTTAGGTGGGAAGGAGTTGAAAATTATATCATCTCTAACATGAGAAGGTTCTGTGTCTTTCACCTCCCACCTTCTTACTGGAGTTCGTATGGATGAAGAAGGAAATTAGCTCTTCTCCAGAAAAAGTTTGTTAGTTGAAAAAATAAATTTCGAAGAGAAAAAGAGTTTTGCATCCTCCATAATGAAGACATGTAGTCTTGCAAACACTTCGCATGTTTTTTGAACAATTTATATTAAATACTTCGGACATTAGTTTCTATGATGTTATTGTTTCATTTCTTATACTGAACGTTGCATTGGAATACAGCAGAGCACAAGTAAGGAGTGAAAAAAACTCTGCAGTTATTAAAAATATTTTTTGTCAAAATATGATAAGATCTAGGAGCTATACTCAACCTTCACATCTCTATGGATGTGGCCATGAGCATGAAGATAAACAAGAGCTTTCAGAACCTCCCGCAATAGGGTAGCTATGACAGGCTCATCAAAACCTTCAGAAAAAGCAGATTTCATAATATGAAGGCAAGATCCCCCAGACATGTATGGCATCACAACCCAGAGGTGGTGACCAGCAGTGAAGGAACAATGTGCTTTTAACAAATTTGGATGATCAATCAAAGTCATCGTTTGAACCTCTCGCCGAATACCATCCTGAACAAATTTCCTCCAACATTAGTTGTAAAGACACAATAAATATAAAAATAAATAAATAAAGACGATTTATCACACTAGCTGCTTGCTTAAAATGAGTTTGTCCAATATGCCAAATTATGAGTAGGTGAGTCTACAGTCCCTTTGGGGACATCTGATAAAACTGTGTAAGTAAGTCTACAAATAGGTTCCGAATGTAAATATAAAAATATAGGAAGAATACTTGAGGAAATTAGAAAAGAAATAAGGAGAGAGATGATGTCCTCAAAGTGATAATCTTAATACAGTGACCATAGAAATTTCTGCAAAGTAAGTTGAATGGATAATGCACTAATGCCAGTTCAGATCAAGAAAGACAATAAGTGGAAGGAGGAACAATAGTAGACTGTAAACTTAACAAAACCATCAATGTAGAACAAAATAATCCCAGCTCTTATGGCCCTTTAGAATTTTGATCCCAAAATGAAGACACTGATTACTTGAGAAACGGTAGCTCCACTTGGTAAAATAAACCACTTAAAGTACAATATAAAATCCATATATATACATGTGTGTGTGTGTGTAGTATATAAAAAAAAGAACTGAAAGGGTGAAAAAATGTCAGGAACGTTTGAAATGAAAGAAAAAATATACAGGAGATTGATCAACATACTAGGTCATTGTTGCACTTCTCCAAATCAAGAGCCTTTATAGCGACAGTCTCCTTTAGTGGAATGCACAGTGCCTTGTACACAGTGGCACTGACGCCTTCACCAACTTCTTCATGCAAGTTATAATCCTTGGCATTCACTGGATATCTTTTTTCTGAAGGAATCTCCATATTTTTCCTTTTACATTACAGAAGTAAAACTTTTTTGCCCAAAGATGTCCCAACTGATGTAAAACTAAATAAAATATATTCCAAAGAAATAATCTTCAAACCCATGTAAGGAATCTTCCATTTTGATAGCATTTTTCTCAGATCAGCAGGACACTGTAAATAAGTTGTAACTGCATCAAGACAAATGGAAAATGAGCACATCCAATGAACTCCAAAAATTTGATATCAATAAGCAAGCCATCTCTTTAGCCTCGAGCATGTTAAATTCTAAGACCATCTACCAGCAAACAACCAACAAAGCTCCCAAGACCACTGAAAAAAATTCTGCACATACAAACAGAAAGAATGGTTAGACATTATAGAGGGAAAAGGAACAAGTTTGATAACAAACTCAGAAGGAAAAGAAAGACAGCAAATTCAACAAAGCTTCCAACACAAACTCCTAAACTTCCATCCTTCTTGGAAACCCACCCAGTTCCACCCTTCCTGGTATGTTTGCCTGCTTAGGAAGATTCCCTAATTTTACATTCACTACCCCCTGCAAAATTCACTACACGCCCTCCAATGGCATCCATCTCACCTGGAAAGTGGAAACCTCAACTTCATTCAAACCTTTGGTAGTATATTGCGTTGCTAAATTCCCGCTTAAGCTGAAAGTCAAACCCTAATTATAGCATTGATCATCATAACTAAGCCCAAATCGTACAGCTCAAGTGTAATTTCTTTCTTACATTGTAAAGCCCAAAGATCCAAGACCAAAATGCCCATCCCAACAAGTTTCTCTGATTTCACTTATAACCAAAATCCTATCCCTCTTTTTATATTCTTCCATTGTTAATTGAAGGTGTTAAAGAATGCTTTTTCTAATTCTCCATCCGCCACCGACCAAAGAAGACAAAATTTGTGTTGATCTTCGGCCCAAATCTCTGGGATCAAAATAGTTTCTAGCAAATCTTAATCGTCAAATACTTGTCCAAATAATTTTCATTGGTTGATAGGCCACTTTCCACATCTGTTCATTAGCAAAGTTAGACAAAATGAGAATTGGCCTCTTCCCCCAAATAGGCTTTTTTTCGACTTCAGTCAATCAGAGATCTGATTTCGGTTCGCAACTAAAGCCTGTTCGTTTCTCCTATCAAAATGAAATCGCAAGAACTCATCTTGGGAAAGAACCCCCTTTTCATTCATTTCATATTAATTACAATAGGCAGGGAAAAAAAAGGAGAAAAACGCTTAATCCTTCTTGGATATCTCATGCAAGAGACAAGAAGCAGACTTAGACATGAACTGCTACTCCGACACGCTCTCCTAAAAGCACGCTACAAGAATTAAGATGCTAATTCGGCCATGGCCCCTAACCCAAAGCTAGATTTTCAAAATAACTAACTAGTAAATACATACTACCGATAGAACAACAATAGAAATGAATAAAATTTCGACAAAGACTTAACTTCCAATTTCCAAATCTTCAAACCACAAATTTACACAAGAAAAAAAAAAAAAAAACCCAATTCCCCAATCCAAAAATCACATTTAAATGCCACAACCCAACGAATTTCAACTTCAATTAACAACCAACATAATTCAAACTCCACGATGCACAATTAACACTACACAGCAACTAGCGCTATAATTCCTTTAATACAAAGTACAAACAAACACATATTACACAAGAAAAAACAGCTAAAACGAACAAAAAACAAACTCAACAACAGGTTGCAATAAACAGATGAAGATTACAATCAGACGAGGATAGAATACCACAGAAATTGACTTTCCGACAATGTCAAACGTACCTAGGGTTAGGCCAGGAAGCTAAAATCGAACTCCAAACGAAAATAGATGTAGAAGAAGCACACAGAAAAGTGAATCGAGATGGATTTCAGGTTGCAGTCCAAATGGAGATTGACGATGAAGGTTCAGATTTGGGCTTTCCAGTAACAAATTTCTTTTTCTTTTTTTATTTTTTTCTCTGCATCCAACTAATTATCCAGCCCGAGTTCCCGTGATCGAATCTCTCGCCGTCGCCGCTAGTAGAAAAAAAAATAATTATAATTAATTAATTATTTCTGGAATTTAATAAGAATTCCAGAAAACATGAATGGAGGCGACTTTGATTTGATGCAAATGAATTGGGTTTTTAAGAGAAAGAAGAGATATGGAATAAATGAAGTAATTAAATAAAAACAACAATAATCGAGCTGGGCAGGTAGGGCCCCAGGGGCAAAGCGCTTCTGAATTCAGCGGTTGAAAATATCGGCACTCGGTTTTCCAGATCGGCGAGTTTTTGGACAGTCACATGTTTATACAATATTTTTCTTTTTTTAAAGAAATTACTTAAACTTGCTTTCTATGGACCATCAGTCTATACTTGTAAGTTGGTTTTTGGTTCAATTAGCTTAAAAATGGAAGGTTGCTAAAGTGGGTATCATTTTATTAATCTTTTAACTCCTTCCATACGTTACAATTTAATGAAACTTCTAGAAAACGTATACTCAACCGTAACCGTAAGTTAAACTTCTTATCTTTCATTATTAAATTATAATACAATGAACATCTGTCCACTAAATCTGTGTACCTCGACATTCCCCTACGATATGGTCATATTACTTATTTCTCGCCTCTTCAAAAGTGAAGAGCACGTTTAACTATAAAGTTTTTATAACTGAGACACCGAGAAGGAAAATGTATCTCGTTGATATAGTTAGTAACTTTCATTTCCTTTAAAAAAAATTAATCGTTTTATCCTCAAGATCGCTCTCATTTATAAGTGGTTTTGATTTGTTTATGTATTCCTCCTCTACGCATTTGTAGTTAAGTATGGTTTGTCGCAATAGGTACGAAAAAAACTTGGTAAATGTTATTACAGTTACCGAAACAAAAAAATTGTTTACATGTTATACCAAGATAGAGTTACATATGAATGTCACAATGTATAACATTTATTTAATTGATATTCTCCCGATATAAATTTTAAAAATATATTAAATATTTTTTAAATTTAAGAATATATTAGGTACCTACCATTTTTGGGTTACTATAATTTGCATGGGAATTAAGAAGCTTACTTGGTTATATATATATATATATATATATATATGTATATATATATGTATATATATATGTATGTATGATGTAGTTTCTATTTTTTTTTTTTTTTTTTTTTCTGTTTGAGACCTCCAAGTAGGCATGGGATCTCCGTATTTAATTTCGATCATATAGAATTTGGTCCATCGTACAGAAAAATAATGTTATCTTAAAATTATTAAGTTATATAAAATTTTACCATAAAACTCTTCGATTCATGAGATTAGATTTTATATTTAGTTAAACGTTGCCGTTTCTACCTCGAAGTTAAAAGAATGTTACAATTTTTACATTTTCATAAGTTTTTTTTTGTCTGAAAATTCGTTAAAGAAAAACATTCTTATAGGTGCAAAATTGATCAAATTTTTCTTCATACGAATTCGTTGGTTTTGACAAAATTGTTCAATGATTAATCTATTTATCGATCAAACTTAAGCATATGTTGTAAAAAAAATTGTTGAAAATGGTGGAATGAATTAGCGAATGAAAATTGATACAACGTGACAATTTTAAAAGTAAACTTTTTTAATTATTAAATACGAATTCGCAATTTAATCGTTGAATTTTAATGTCATCACCGAGAACCAAACTAGAAAATTTGTGTATTTTTTTTTTTTCTATCCTAAATAATTTTGTCAAAAGGTTAGAAAGAAGAACTTAAAACCCTATATTCAATCCCCCAAATTTTGCAAATTAGACAAAAATAATAATAATAATAGGATGGGAAACTTTGGTATTTATTTAATTATTATATAGAAACCTAAAATCATAATAAATCTTAACATTAATTTTTTTAAAAAATGAAAGTGGCCACATACGAGAAATTTGAGATCTCCATCTAAATGTATATTCAACTTAAAAAATATTCAAATATGTTGCAAATTATATATATATAAATAAATAAAAGACAAATTCAATTTAATTGTACCGTAGGTTAACTAAATTTTTTTGGACCGTTATTTGGAGGACCTCTAAAATTAGGCAATCTGTCACGACCTGATTTTCGAGGTTTCGAAAATACCGAATCGTGACTAAAAAGACGAAATCGAAAACAAATAAAAAGAAATAAGATAAAATTGGAGATGAAAATTTTGATAAAATTTAAAACAAGAAATAGGAGTCAACGTCACCAAAATTAAAATCAAATATTTCAAAAGGAAAATACAATTATGAAGAAAAATACAAAAGACTCTAAATATGAAAAGGACAAAGGACTCTAAAAGACCGACAAGGGACTGACGCTCCAGAACGACACCCCTCTGTGACAGTGCAGCTCTCGAACACCTTCCGGTATCGACTGGTACCTGAAAAAAAAAAAAAAAAAAAGGAGAAAGGGGTGAGTATAACCACGGTCTTTCTTGAGTTTCTAAGGAGAGAGATCTAAGCTGCGACTCTCTCTTTCCTGTATCTTAGGAGGCTTACCCGTCTTAAGCAGTGAAATGATCAGTGTCCTGAGGTGAGGCGTGACCTCATAAGTAAATCTGAGGGGGATTGTATGGCTGGATTTGAAAACGTGACTCTGTCTGAACATCATCCATGAAGGTTAGCTGACGACCCTCTCATAGGACCATACATCCACTAAACGGGGTGCGACCCCCTGTGTGCCGGTCAGCTACTGAGTCATCCTAGGTGGCTCCACGTCCCACGCTTAGGGATGGGTTCCTACGACCCAGGAGTCCTGTTTAGAAGACCCCTTAGCTATCACCATCAGAAAGGAGAGTTTTTTAAGAGTTGAAGTTAAAAGAAATTCAAATCTATAATCTATAATATTTTATGAGGAGTTATATTTATGTTAGATATAATATTCCATGATTGATAATTTTTATTTATTTATTACATACCTATGTAATTAATAATTTTTAAATTTTAATATTTATTTAATTATTGACAAATATTTATATAACTAATATTTTGACATATGTCAAGTTGAAAATAATTTATAATTTAAATAATTTCTTTAAAAAGTATAACGATGCTTTCTTCTATGAAGACGCTTCCAAAATGGAAGGATTCTCTAACTTTATAATATTTCTCATTTATAATCTCATAATTATCCTATTTTATTTTATTTTTTATATTTAATTTTGAGAAAAGATTTAATCAAAATATTCATATTTATTGTTAATTAACCTACCTTCATTTTTCAAATATTGATTTGCATATCTATACCCGTCACATCTATTTTTCTCAATTTTTATTACTTTAATTTAGAAGGTCTCAATTTTTATTTTTAAAATATGCATTATAACTTTATTCCGTAAATTCATATTCTATTCATTTATCTGTATTTATTTTTTATTGTTAAGAGTAAAAAAGTAAACTCTCTCCCCTTCTTTAACTAAATTAATATTATTACAACCATTCGAATAAATATATGAATAATTAATCATACTTATTGAGAGCACAAAAAAAAAACATTATTATAATAAAAACACTTCTAAGTTTTCATTATTAGACAAAAAAAAGGGTTTTCGACAAATTGGTGAGTCGATAAATCCAATTATTATAGTAGTATTGACGAATAATTAGTAAATAATTTATATTAATTTGTTATATAATTAGCTCTCTTATGTTATGGGTCAAACACGTTTGTTATATAATTATTATGGCTTTTCTCAAAAATACGTTTTTTTTTATAAAAAAATTATTTTAAATTTAGTCTTCAACAAATAAATACATTTTTGTTATTAGTCTTATAACCATAAGTTAAAATTAATTAAGAAAATAATAACGTAATTTTAATATATAGTATAATAGAGTTAGAAATACTAAATATTTACGTGGAAATAAAATAAATTAAAAAAATGACATTGGATATTAAGGATAAAGTAGATTATTGAATATAGTGGCATACCATAATTATTAATTAGATGCATAAGATATTAATTTTTTTAAAGTTTAGTTAATAAAGTGACCTAAGGGGACAATGTAGAAATAACGTAAAATTGAAGGGCAAATTTGCAATTAAAATAGCTCAACATCTACGCCGCACAATATTGAGTAATAATATCTTGGGTCTTAATCCATCCATTTTATTTTCCAATCCGTTATTTTCAATCTAATAATAATTAAAATAAATTACGACTTATAATCCATCAAGACTTTTGTTTTTTCTTTGAAAATAATTATCGCCTTCGGAAGAAATTTCTGGTGTGCCTGAAATTTTTTATTTTTTTTATTATTTTTATGTCGTTTTCAATCTTCAACAACCTTCGTTTCTATAAATGTGAAGAAGCCGCTTTAACTCCTTCAATGTCTGCCATGGAAGCAGAAGAGACAGAGGAAGGAGGATCGCCTCAATTCTTGAAGAAACTATCTTCTAATCCAACTATGCTAGAAGATGAAGGTTTGGATCTCTGCCCTAGCTTCAACAGTTACTCTGTCAACGGACTTGCAGAAACCGCTGCGAGAGTTGCCATGGATTTCGAAGGAATGGTCGGCGATGGCGATGGCGGTGAGGACGATGATTTTGAGTTCGTTTCGTTTCAGAAGGCTGAGGAAAAAATGATTTTCGATTGTCCGATTAGTCCTGTTTTTCCTATTTTCAATCACCATCTGTTGGAGATGAGCGATGGAACAGAGGCTAATGAGTTGAACCATGGAAATGCTCCAATTGTGAAGTTTTCTCTACAGAAGCTTATGAGCGATGATAGAGAGCATGAGCGTGAACTCGATCGTGATCTTGCTTGTTCGTCTTCGACATCTGAGGCCGATGAATTGGACATGATTCCACCGGGAACGTACTGCGTTTGGACGCCTAGGTCAATGGAAGCGGCGGAGCGAGGAAAATGCCAGAAGAGCAACTCCACTAGATCAGGATCAGGATCAGGATCAGGATCCTCGTCTTCAAGACGGTGGTGGCTTCAAAATTTGCTTCGACGAAGCAACAGCGAAGGAGGAAAGAATCTGCTGGTCTTCTTAACACAGTCGGCGAAACCGGAATCAACGACGAAGAAAGAAGAGAAAACAGTAAAATTAGGCGAAGATGCACATCGAAAGAAGAGCTGTCCAGAGGCCAACACGATCGCCGGAAAATCGAAGGTCAAAAGAGGCGTGGTCGAGAAGACATCATCGGCGCACGAATTGTTTTACGTTCGAAACAGAATGTTGAAGGAAGGAGATAAGAGACGATCGTACCTTCCGTACCGGCAAGACCTCGTCGGATTCTGGGCAAATGTCCATAGCGTGAGCAAAGCGTTACCTCCATTCTAAGCCTCTCAACAGGTTCTGCTAATTAATGGATGGTTTAGATTAATTATTTAGTTAATTTTCATAATCCATATGATTAAGATTTATCATCCATGAGTTTTGATCTTTAAACGCATGCACGATTGAATCGTTTCACTGTATGTAAAATATATCTATATAGTTCACGTTTGTTCTATAATCAGGTGATTTATCTTCAACTTTATTTTTAATTAAAAATCAATAAATATATTCAAATTATATGCACTTTTAAGTCATTGTTGTTGCTTTATTGGTTAAAATAATTAGATTTTAATAATTTAGTTGTTTTTCATCGAATGGCACGTGTGACAGTCTTTTCAAATAATTTATTTTTCTTTAAATGGGTTGAAATGGATAAGGTTGAAGGTGTGACGTGGCAGCAAAGGTGAGAGATTAGGATATTGAGGAAATGGGTGGGGGAGAACAAGAAGGGCATGAGAAAGGTAGGTTGATGTGATGCCATAATCTCTTCCAACGCTACACCTAATATCCTTAAAACACTAAAATAGTTATTACAATCTATTTAATCTTTAAAGACTCATTTCGTTTCACGTATCTAAATTTTAAAGCTATGACCTTTTTAGTCGAGAGTATATGTTTTAACTAATTGAACTATATTCAAGTTGATTCAACCATAAACTTATTATTAGGAGTCCGAAAATGAAAGAGGGGACTATTTACAAAAGTATATTGATATTGATTAATGTAATGTACAAAAATACAAACAATGTCCAACTATTTTTGGCTCAAGATTCGTCAGGCTTTGGCTCCAGAATTACAGGAATTTTCTCCATGTGATCACCACGTAGCACCTCCACAATCACCTGAGCATCAAACATCCATGAAAACATGTCACAAAATTTGAATACTTCGTGAGAATTCAAGTTCATCAATGGGTTTATGTTACTGGGATCATTCTGTTTGCAGTCCATGAGACTTTTATTTGGTTATACTACATTTTTCAGGTGAAAATCCGTTTCTAATTCTTGAAACGGTATCGTATACATGACTTTTTATACACAGTTTAGAGACTAAATCGAGATTATTGGATTTAAAAGTGGTCAAACTAATTTTTCTTGAAAATTATGAGACCAAATGGTTTTGTATTGTCACTAAAAGCCCACATGGGGATCATGAGGCAACATATCCTAAGGTAGTTGGCTTCATCACATGGGGTCTTGCTGTCTTTTTCAGAACCCAGAGTTTTGGAGAAATTTCATTAATATTCTCTAAGTCATTCTAGACCTCTCCCTAGTTCTTTTGGATTGGAATTTGTTCATGTAGGTTGTTTGGGGACTCTTATGGTGGGCATTTCTTTTTGGCATGCCCTTATATACATTCAAGGGGTGAATTGTGAGATCCCACGTAGGTTGGAGAGGGGAACGAAACAGGGTGTGGAAACCTCTCCCTAGTAGATGCGTTTTAAAATCTTGAGGGGAAATCTGAAAGGGAAAGTCCAAAGAGGACAATATTTGCTAGTAGTGCGCTTGGGTTGTTACAAATGCCTTAAGCTAAGAGTTTCAACGAGCTAAAGAAAAAAAATGAAACAGGAAAGTTCAGATTACCTTGTCACCAACTTTACACTGGTCAAGAATTCTGTACAAATCGCTTCCATTCGCGACCTTCTTCCCGTTCACCGACGTTATTATATCTCCCAATATAAGTCTACCATAAGCATCCCTCTTAGTCGGTAGCAGGCCCTGCATAATGTGAAGTGATCAAATCTTCTTTAACTTAAGTATTGAGGTTGGAGGTCTTTTCAAGTTCTTGGAGATATAATGGAACAATGAAACGCTATAGGTATTAGAATAGAAATGCAGAGAGAAAAAGAGAGGAAACTAATACAGCTTTCCCAGCAGGACCATTTGCAGGAGCATCCAAAACAAGCACTCCGCTTACGCCCAGCTGTTCGACAGACTGATCGGGAGCAAACTTGATTCCTAATATCGGTCTTGTCACCTTCCCATATCGCACCAACTGATCAACAATGCCGCTCACCTACATTGACAGAATGTTGATGAATACTTCTTCAAATCAAGGGAACTTCAGCAGCTTGTAAGATATGTCATATGTGTACTAACAGTGTCAACTGGGATTGAAAATCCAACACCTGAGGATGCCCCAGATGGAGAATATATTGCTGTGTTTATTCCGATGAGGTTTCCTGAGCTATCGAGAAGCGGGCCTCCACTGTTTCCTGGATTAATGGCTGCATCTGTCTGAATTACATCTTGAATGGGCCTACCAGTAGCAGCAGAACTAATCTCTCTGCGAAGGCCACTGTCAAGAGCAAGATGAATGCTTAGTATATGATATATTAATATAGTGTATGGTCAAATCTGTGGGGTCTCATACCTGATTACCCCAGTCGTAAGAGTATGATCAAGTCCGAACTGCATCGACAATAATGATTATATTTTAGGACATCAAATGGGGAAATGTACAAGACAATAAAGAAGCTACCATGATGAGACTGGCTTTAGAGCCAATGAAAAAAATGATGATCTAAACCCGAGTTCTTTTTCTAATACAAAAATGTGTATATTTTTATATGTGAAGCCCAAGACCTGGGATGCCAAAATCTTTGCTTCGAGTTGCAGTGTTCTTTTGACTAATGTAAGATCCCACATTGATTGGAGAGGGGAACGAATCGTTCCTTATAAGGGTGTGGAAACCTCTCCCTGGCAGACATGTTTTAAAACTTTAAGAGGAAGCTCAGAAGGGAAAGCCCAAAAAGGACAATACATGCTAGAAGTGGGCTTAGGCTGTTACAAATGGTATCAGAGCCAGACACTGAGCAGTGTGCTAGCGGGGACGCTGGGCCCCAAGGGGGGTGGATTATGAGATTCCACATTGGTTGAAGAGAAGAACGAAACATTCCTTATCAGGGCATGAAAACCTCTCCCTAGCAAACACGTTTTAAAACCTTGTGGGGAAGCCCAGAAGGGAAAGTCCAAAGAGGACAATATCGGCTAGCGGTAGGCTTGGACTGTTACAAATGGTATCAGAGCCAGGCACCGAGTAGTGTGCCAGCTGGGACGTTGGGCCCCCAAGGGGGGTGGATTGTGAGATCCAACATTGGTTGGAGAGGGGAACAAAACATTCTTTATAAGGGTGTGGAAACTTCTCCCTAGCAGACGCGTTTTAAAACCTTGAGGGGAGGCCCGGAAGGGAAAGTCCAAAGAGGACAATATCTGCTAACGGTGGGTTTGGACTATTACAACTCATTTCTTAGATGACACCATTACAACACAAGTATCAGAGGAGTGTTGTGCAATTACCAACAGCAAAAATTTTTAGAATCTTGTTAATAGTGAATACTCTTTGCAGAAAATGCTTCATCCTAGATTATTCATTTTTTGACATAAGAAATCAGTAGCCTGAACTTCTATATATTAGATGTATGAACATGACAATGGGCACCATAAACCCAATGGCTAAGGCAGTGAATAGAAAAACTCACAGGGTTTCCAATAGCAAACACTTTCTGACCAACAAGCAAGTCTGCTGAGATACCAACAGGTATAGGTCTTAGTTTGTCTTTTGGTGCATCGATACGCAAGACAGCAACATCCTTGTCTTGGTCGAATCCAACAACTTTTGCATCGAAAGTAGTTTGGTCAGCTAGAGTGACTCTGTACAAAACTAAAACCAGTTTAAATGTGAATAATGAGGTGCCACGCTAAGTTTTAAGTCTAAATTCAAATACAAAACTTTAACTCATTACAAATAATAAAAGAACTTGATGCTATTCTTTTCATGTTCCTGAGGCAAAAAGTGTTATAGAATATACATTTCAAAGACATTACTCACAATACATAACCACAAAAACAAAATCACATAGGCAAACAATACGACACAGTTAAGCTGAATGTGACTACACATGTGAGATCCACATCGGTTGGAGAGGGGAAACCTCTCCTTGGTGGACGCATTTTAAAACCTTGAGGAAAAGCTTGGAAGGGGAAGCCCAAAGAGGATAATATTTGCTAACGAAGGGCTTGGGCTGTTACAAATGATATCAAAGTTAGACACCAGGTGGTGTGCCAGTGAGGACGTTGGGCCCCCAAGGGGGGTGGATCGTGAGATCCCACATCGGTTGGAGAGAGGAACAAAACATTCCTTATAAGGGTGTGGAAACCTCTCCCTAGTGAACGCGTTTTAAAACCTTGAGGGAAAGCCCAAAGAGGACAATATCTGCTAGCGGTGGACTTGTGTTGTTACAAATGGTATCAGAGCCAGACACTCGGTGGTGTGCCAGCAAGGACACTGGCCCCCAAGGGGGTTGGACTGTGAGATCCCACATCGGTTGGAGAGGGGAATGAAACATTCTTTATAAGGGTGTGGAAACCTCTCCCTAATGGACGCGTTTTAAAATCTTGAGGGGAAGCTCGGAAGGGAAAGCCTAAAGATGACAATATCTGCTAGCGGTAGGCTTGGCTGTTACAGCACATTTCTGAAAACATTAAGGCTAAAAGCATTTTTTGAGGACCATTTGCAACATATTGGTTCTACAATTAAATACTTTGATGATGCTTCATATCCTATTAATACCACAGCCTTAAATGGATACAGCCCCCAAGGTAATGAACACACAAATGAATACCATGGAAGTTATACATAGTCACTAAAGAGTGTTCATGACTAACCTGAGATCAGAAGCACCACGAATTACATGATAATTGGTGACAATATTTCCATCTTTATCCCACACAAATCCAGAACCCGATCCTTGTGGTACCTCCAACACGTCTAGTGTAAAAGCATCCTGCCTAAACCCACATCAAATCACATTTCAAATTGACAATCGCACCAAAATTAGACCTCCAAGAAACGACCCAAGTTATAATCAGAACTCAAATCCAAAAGGACGATTACCTTGCAGCAAGATTCGTGATATAAACTACAGAAGGAGTATTCTCCTGAAAGAGACGAACTGTTGCGAGTTCATCCGTCTGCAATTTTCTAGGAGTGGTGACAACAAAAGCAGCCGCCGGATCAACATCTGTAACAAAGAGAGAAAAGGACAAGAACACCGAAGTGGTGAAAATTAGCAGCGACTCGCAAATTGAAGCAAAGGGGTTCGAGGGATTGGTGAGTTTTGTGTCAGTTGTAGCTGAAATTTGATTGCGCTTCTTGTTGTGGCCGAGAATGGAGAAGATGGGGTATCTAAAATGGCAGCTGGGGTTCGAGAAATTGTGAAAAGGGATGGATTTAGAGAGAAAGAAGGAAGTGGGTCTTCCGTTTGGAGGCCGAGAAAGTGGGGAGAAATGGAAGAAAGTGGAAGCGAGGGAAAATGCAGCAGCCATCACTTTTCTGCTCGGACAGTTGACGCAAATTGGATCGCTCAATTCAGTTCAGCCAGCTTTATGATAATATTAAAATTATAATAAATTTGGCGTCCCAAATTCTTTTCTCCACTGTGTACTGCAATTGTTTATTCCTTCCATATGTTTATATATTTATGATCATATTCAAGACTATAATTTTGTATTTTGTGTTTATAGAACATGAAACTTTTGATTAGATGTTAAAAAATCAAAATTTCTATTACTTATTTTGGTAAAATTGATATATAATTCATAGCCCATTTCTATTACTTATTCGCTCCATCTTTTCCTCGAGTGCGAGCTATGTGAGGGAGATTAGCAAAGGACGTGGTGATGGTTCATTAGAGACAACTTGCTAATTCGTTAGGGGTGTCTAGGTTATAAATAATGAGTGTTAATGACATTAGAAGATGCATATCATTTTAGCTCTCTTGTGATGTTTATCGAGATCTAATGTAACAGCTCTCATAATGTCCATTTAACTTTTGAGTCGCTTTTCAGTAAGCTCTTTGGTTAACGGATGTCTCATGCTTGTGGGAGGATCTTTCGTCTTCCCTTTCAGGAGATGTTCTTATCTTACAAAATTGCAAATTTCAGAGCCAGTTCCACGTATCTTAATCCTGGATTTAATATATGTAGTGTCGCTCTAGAAAGTTGAAAGCCCCCTTATCCTTAAAACTAATGTGCAGTTCATCCAAGGTAGATGCCCGTTTACATGGGATGGTTGGTTGCATACAGGAATGTTGGCAAGAAAATGAAGGTAGCAGATATATAGTTATATTCCAACAGCCTAGCTTGGCACTGAGGAACACTATTTTCTGATTTGGCATATCAACTCTAAAACAAAATTAGATGGAAAGAACATTAGAAACTTACCCACAAAAGCGCCCAAAAAAGTGCTCAAATAATAGTGGACTTAACTTCAAACTAAGCCCGGTTGAAATCAAAGAAATTGGGCACTACCAAGGTTTTACTGTAGAGAGCTTCTATAACAGCCTAAATCTACTGCTAATAGATATCGTCCATTTTAGTCTATTACATATCGTCGTCAGCTTCACGTTTAAAACGCGTTAGACACTAGGCAGTGTGTCAGCAAGGAGACTTGGCCCTCAAGGAGAGTGGATTGTGAGATCTCATATCGGTTGGAGAAGGAAACATATCATTCTTTATAAGGGTGTGGAAACTTCTCCCTAACATACGCGTTTTCAAACTGTAAGTCTAACAATAATATATAACGGATCAAAATGGATTTAGATTATTACATATTTTGATGACCATTAAAATGTCTGGACTTAAGCCGATGTTATCTCTACTGAACTCGTTTGCATTGTGGAAGTGGCCCTCAATTATATTCAAACCATGCCTCAAATGCTAAGTTAATTTGAGCTAAAAAGATGGCATTTTTACTGCATTTCTTTATTTACATTATCATAAGACTTGGAATGCTAGTGGCCTCCAAATTCCCTTTTCATCATTGTGGCTCACAAGCCTCCATGTCACCCACCATAATATTTCCCCCTTTTTGCTTTGCCCACTTATGTTGACTCTTCCCATCCTCTTTTACTCTTTTCTTTTTCCTTTCTAAATCAAAATGAAATTAATTACCAAATAAAATACATTCATAAATTTTGCATCATCGGTCCAATACTCGAAAGAAAAATAAATATGTATCTAAAATTGAATAGTTTTGAGTCGAAATATGATAGTTATTACGAGACAATTTCGTGGGTAAGCTAATTTTTAAAATGTCACAAATTGATTGCAAATAAGGCACCTACAACCAACCATAAGAGGAGAAAAAAAGTGAGCTTTTGTTGATTCTAAGGGTGGATTCACTTGATGAGTTAAAAAAGGTAAAAAGGAAGACGACAAGGAGCACATATGGCTATTACAATAGGGAATTGTGATGGCTGCATATAAGAATGGGATGGCGCCAACTTCATGGGCGTGGCGCATCAGGAAAACAGTGGGCAACCTTTCTGCGCCTCTGCTTCTTCGCCATTCCGTTTCAACTCCATTTCCCCATTCACTTTTTCCCTATTAATTCCTGCAATTTCTCTTCCTTGTTGTTAATCCGAATCTCTCTCTGTTCTTGTTTTTCTCCTCGTATTTGTTCTTGTTCTTGTCGTTCCTTACGTTCCCTTGTCTGCATAATCAGCAATAACAAAACCCAGATTGAGATTTTGTCCTTGGTTCGGCTGCTCTGTTTTAAGTCTCTGAAACCCTGAGAAGACCCTTCATTTTAGCTGTTTGATTCAACGTCTTCTTGCGGTTTTCGCAGGTATTTCTCCCCATTTCATTTATGTTGTTCGATATTTCACTCTGTTTTATCTTTCATAAGGGAAATCCAGTTTTCCATGTCGACCAGATTCATATCTGTTTTACCCCCGTTTGAACGGTGGATGTTGATTTTTTGCCCTTTAGAATCTTTTTCCTTTTTGTTAGCTTTATCAATTTTGAGGGATTGAGATTATGATTACTTGAACTGGGTCAGTTTTCATATGAATTTCAAAGTAGAACGTGAATTGGCTTGTGGGAATCTCTAAGGGATAAAGAAAGCTCTTGAATGAATGGAAGAAGGCAGTGCATGCAATGAAGAAGAGTAGCTAACCCGTTTTTACATCTCGTTAGACACTTAGGATACTTGGAAGTGATTTATGCCAACAATTGTTCTTGTTTCTTTATGAACCATGCCTGTTGTCTCTGAGAATCGAATAACATTTCGAAACGAAACGTCTCATAGGAAGCGCTGACATGTGATTTCTCTTACTCTTGTTGGCTGAAGGGCTGCAATGGCGATTTGTATACCTGTTGGAAGCTGCAAACTGTTCTGCAGGGCGGTAGACTTGAAGTGGCAAGGTTGTAGAAAAGCTCAATGGGATGCTAGTATAGCTTTCAAAAGATGCTCGCAGGATGAGTTCTCACGGTACGGAACATAGATACCGAACTAGATGAATATAATGATCAAAACAAACTGTGGTTTACTGCATTCCTGCCTGGATCACTTCTATCATTTTGTCAATATCATGTTTGTTGATGGGTTCCAGCTGAACAGTACCTGGGTATCTTACATTTATAGAGTTAATATCAGAAATTATCGTCCAAATATGACGGGATCGGGGAATAGCTTCTCTTTATATCCACTGAACTTTGACATTACACGGAAGAGCTTTGCATAAGACAGTTTTTTCTTGTTTGATACTTTTATTTCTATCTTGCATTGAGTTATGTTCGACAAATTGATGCATACTTTTTACCTGTTTAACACCATGGACTTCATGTTACTTATTGTTTGACACGATTGTTCAGGTCGCATAGGTTAAGCAAGTTCTCACATTTACAAAGCAGCAAGACTTCCCAACCTACAATTAATGGGAAATGGAGAACTCCGACTACAGTCGCTTCAGCGTGCTTGAATGACGGTTCAACGAAATATTTTGATTTTGTTATTATTGGTAGCGGAGTTGCTGGCCTTCGTTATGCTCTTGAAGTTGCGAAACACGGGTCTGTAGCTGTGATTACCAAGGCTGAGCCTCATGAGAGCAACACAAATTATGCTCAAGGTGGTGTTAGTGCTGTTCTTTGTCCTTCAGACTCTGTTGAAAGTCATGTGCAGGACACCATTGTAGCCGGAGCTCATCTGTGCGACGAGGAGACAGTTAGAGTATGTTTTCCAGCTTATCATAAGTTTCAATACCATTTTTCTTTCTTTCTTTCTTTCTTTTGAAGTTGCCTATTTTCTTTAGGTTGTATGTACAGAAGGACCTGACAGAATCAGAGAGTTGATTGCTATGGGCGCATCGTTCGACCATGGGGAAGATGGTAACTTGCATCTAGCAAGGGAAGGGGGACACTCTCATCGTCGGATTGTTCATGCTGCAGATATGACTGGAAGGGAAATCGAGCGGGCTCTTTTGGAGGCAGTTGTTAGGGATCCTAACATTTTTGTGTTTCAGCACCATTTTGCAATTGACTTGCTAACTTCCGAGGTTTGCTTTCGTCTGTTGTTTCTTCTGATTTTAGCGATTGTATCGAAAAAAACATGGGAAATTTAGACATCAGAGTAATATCAAAGTACAAATCAAATGCTTTAGAATTCAGTAACATGAAATGATGTTGCTAATGTTGCAGGATGGTTCTGACATTGTTTGTGTTGGCGTTGATACTTTGAACGCCGAGACACGGGAGGTGATGTCTCAATTCATCCCAACACATATCAAATTATCAGGACGCAATTCTGAGTCTTAGTCAATTCATGTATTCTGCTTTTTAACGTCGTTTCTCTCGTGTACTTCCAGGTAACACGGTTTATTTCAAAGGTGACTTTACTTGCCTCAGGTGGAGCTGGACATATGTATCCATCAACAACGAATCCCCCGGTACTTTTCGTTTCCCGATCTACAACCTTCTAAATGAAACTAATTAAACTAATGTTGGTTGGTATTTGCTTAAAGGTTGCCACAGGAGATGGAATTGCCATGTCTCATCGAGCTCAAGCTGTAATTTCCAACATGGAGTGAGTAACCATCTCAGTTATTGTGATTTATTTTATGCATCATGATTGTTCCTGAGTTTGATTGATAAGCGTTGCTCGGTTTCCCAAGTGTACGAATCATTGTAAGTACAATTATCATTTTCCATAGGGAATGAATGCTACACATTACCAAATTCTACTCCTACAATTAAAAGACACAATAAACAACTATATTAAATAAACAACTATATTAAAGACACAGGGTGGTGTGCCAATGAGGACGTTGGATGGTGAGATCCCACATCGGTTGGAGAGGGGAACGAAACATTCTTTATAAAGGTGTGAAAACCTCTCCCTAGTAGACACGTTTTAAAAACCTTGAAGGGAAGCTCGAAAGGAAAAGCCCAAAGAAGACAATATCTGCTAGCGGTGGATTTGGGCCAAATTAGACAATAAAATACCCAAATAAACAATCGAAAGACACATCATCTTACCTTCCAAGTATCGTTTTGAGGATGCAGGAGTAGCTTCGTTCTTGTGTTGTTGGTTAATTTGTAGTTTTGCTTCATTTCCTCGGGTCGATTCGGGGAATGATTAAGGATGATAGGAGTCATGGTTCTAATTAAATTTGGTATCTAATGCAGATTTGTGCAGTTCCACCCAACTGCCTTAGCTGATGAGGGCCTTCCAGTCAGACCAGACAAGCTGAGAGAAAACGCTTTTCTTATTACTGAAGCCGTTAGGGGTGATGGCGGTATCCTGTACAATTTAAGTATGGAAAGATTCATGCCGTTGTATGATGAGAGAGCCGAGCTCGCTCCCAGAGACGTTGTGGCTAGAAGCATAGACGACCAGCTGAAAAAACGAAATGAGAAGTATGTGCTACTAGATATTAGTCACAAACCCAGGGAAAGTATTCTCTCTCATTTCCCCAACATTGCTGCTGAGTGCCTCAAGTATGGTTTGGACATTACATGCCAGCCAATCCCAGTAGTTCCTGCTGCCCATTACATTTGTGGAGGAGTTCGTGCAGGGCTTCAGGGAGAGACTAATGTGCAGGGTCTATACGTGGCCGGTGAGGTTGCTTGCACGGGTTTACACGGAGCAAACCGTCTAGCTAGCAACTCATTGCTCGAAGCTCTAGTTTTTGCACGAAGGGCAGTTGAGCCCTCTGTTGTTCATATGAAGAGCTCAAGTTTTGATTCCAGTGCCTTGAATAGGTGGGCTAGACCATTTGTTCCCATGTCCCTTGGAAACCATTTCATGAGCAGAATCATATCAATGACAAACAACGTAAGGAAACAATTACAACTAATCATGTGGAAGTATGTCGGAATTGTTCGGTCAACCACCAGGCTTGAGACTGCTGAGCAGAAGATCAGTGAGCTAGAAGCAACATGGGAGGAGTACTTGTTTCATCAAGGATGGGAGCCAACAATGGTGGCTCTGCAGGTTTGTGAAATGAGGAACCTGTTTTGCTGCGCAAAGCTAGTTGTTAGCAGCGCCCTCGCTCGGCAAGAGAGCCGTGGGCTTCACTATACAATCGATTTTCCTCATCTCGAGGAGAGCAAGAGGCTTCCGACCATTATACTACCTTGTTCACCAACCAAAAGTACTTGGAGCTCAAGACAGCTTCACTGGCAACCTGTGTCGTAGTAGTAAATAATGTCTCTGCTATGGCAAACATGGTACTGCCTAAATCATTATATTCATTGACAGAGTTATCATTCTTTTGTGTAGCGTCCTTTGCCTAAGGTTACATATCTTATGTGCAACTTGCAGCTTTTATTGCATACAAGGTTCGGTTCTCCTGCTTAGTAGTTTCTATGTTTCTAAACATCAAATTATTTAGTATCTATGATTTTGAGATTGTTGAATTGTTTACAAGAGTTTTGAAGATTTTCTTCATATCTTTGACTTTTTAGGGCAGATATTGTCCTCCTTGAGCTTTTCCTTTTGGGCTTTCCTTCAAGATTTTTAAAACGCGTCTTGTTTCCTCTCATATCGTTTAGAGAGGAGAACGAAACATTACTTATAAGGGTGTGGAAACCTCTCCATACCAGACGCATTTTTAGACCTTGAGGGGAGGCTTGGAAGGGAAAGCCCAGAGAGGACAATATCTGCTAGTGTTGGGTTTGAGCTATTACAAGTGGTATCAGAGCCAGACACCAGGCGGTGTGCCAGTGAGGACGTTGAGCCCCGAAGGGGGTGGACACCGTGCGGTGTGCTAGCGAGGATGTTGGGCCCCGGAAGAAGTGAATTGTGAGATCCCACATCGATTGGAGAGAGAAACGAATGCTAGCAAGGATGCTGGGCCCGAATAGGGGTGAATTGTGAGATTTCACATTAGTTGTAGAAGAGAATAACGTATTGGGGTGTGAAAATCTTTCAATAGCAGACATGTTTTAAAAACTTGAAGAGAAGGAGAGCCCAAATTGGACCATATCTCCTAGCTAAGTCCATTACAACAGGAGTGTTTTCTTGGGGTCGGAAATTTCTTGGTCATGGACAAATCCCTGTCATGTGCGAAGAAGATTAACATGTTCAGAAAAATACAAAGATCTGTTGTACTATGTCAGGACAACCCATGCGTAGAACAAGGATGTTCAATTTTCTTCTCCTTTGTCCACGCTTGTGGCCCCTCTATGTCGTACCCTTCTCCAAATTCAATCCATCTAAAATCCACTCTCCGCTCATTTCGTCTCAGTGCGCCGCTACTTCCCATTATCACAAGTTGCCTATCAAACCATTCAAAGTCTGAGAGGCATTGCTTTTGCTTAGCGTGGTGGAAAATTATGGACCCACTTAAGCTCCGTCGTGTGTTGGTGTTTCTGTTTCTGGGTTTAGTGGGACGAACGGTGGCGTTGGCTGGCGGCAGCGGCTCCGGTTGTGGGTTTCCGGCTGTGTACAACTTCGGCGACTCAAACTCGGACACTGGAGGAATATCGGCTGCATTCAATGTGATTCAGTCACCTAATGGCTTAACCTTCTTTGGACATCCTTCTGGGAGGGCCTGTGATGGCCGTCTCATTATAGACTTCATTGGTAACTTACCAAATTTGTTCATATCTCTCTGTTTGTGAAGGTTATGCACAAATTACTTACACTGTAAATCATAGCTCAATAAGAACCACAATTCAACTGGCATCCACCTATTCTTGAACTCAAAATCATAGTTGAATTAACTCCATTTTGAGCTCTTATGATTTGTGTGATTCTTCTGCAGCTGAGAAGCTGAAATTTCCATATCTGAGTGCATATCTGGACTCAGTAGGAACAAGCTTTAGGCATGGAGCTAACTTTGCAACAGGAGGTTCGTCGATTCGTCCCGGTGGTTACAGCCCTTTTCATCTCGGCCTCCAAGTATCACAGTTCATCCAATTCAAATCCCGCTCGACCTATCTATACAATCGACTCCGCTCCAACAGTCAGTTTCTCAATAATTATTCTTTGCACATTACACTTCTCAGAATAGAACAGAGCTTCCTCTCTTTGTTGTATGAATTTTCTAACACAAATGTTGGCTACATGTTGACAGACAGGACATCTCTACCAATGAAAAGTATAGCGAGGCCCCAGGAGTTTCCGAAGGCACTATATACGTTCGATATCGCACAGAACGATCTCTCCTACGGTTTCCAACACTCATCAGAAGAACAAGTTAAAGCTTCAATTCCAGATATACTAAACACATTCTCTGAAGCTGTGGAAGTAGGCAATCTAAATCACTCACTCAACAGTGCACATAAAAACTGTAATGACCCGACTTTCCGCACACACATCGGTTGGAGAGGCGAACGAAGCATTCCTTATAAGGGTGTGAAAACCTCTCCTTAACAGACGCATTTTAAAACCTCGAGGGAAAGTCCAAAGAGAACAACATCTGCTAGCAGTGGGCTTGGGCGGTTACAAATGCATAAATTATACATTTTTTGTTGTTAAGTGATGACTCCGACCAATGTGTGTGCGGAAAATCAGGTCATTACAAAAACACTTCCAGAAACTTTAATGAAAGCTCTGATGTTCTTTTTTGGTGTATGTTTCAGCAACTGTACAAGGAAGGGGCAAGATATTTCTGGGTGCATAACACAGGTCCAATTGGATGTCTGCCTTTTGCCATTCTGGATAACAAGAGGCCAGGTAATATAGACAGTGTCGGGTGCGTGAAGAGTGCAAATGAAGTCGCTCGAGAACTCAACCGACAGCTTAAGAATCTGCTGCTAGAGCTAAGGAAAAAGCTTCCTCAAGCTAGAATCACACACGTAGACATGTATTCAGCCAAATATCTGCTCATAAGCGACGCAAAAGCGCAAGGTTGTCACCTTTTTATCTCGATGTCCATTCGAAATATCGATCGGAAGTTAACTTTAGTATTGGAATTGGTGGCAGGTTTTGTTAATCCAGTGAAGTTTTGCTGTGGGAGATTTCATGGCTTTTATATTAACTGTGGGAAGAAAGAAGTTGTGAATGGAACAGTTTATGAGAATAATCCTTGCAAAGATCCATCAAAGCATGTTAGTTGGGATGGCATACACTACTCTGAGGCTGCAAACTTGTGGCTTGCTAACCATATTTTGAATGGTTCATTTTCAGACCCACCATTGTCGATTGATAAAGCTTGTCAAGCTGCTCATGATGTATGATAATGACAGTAAGTTTGATGAATTACTTGTTGATTCATATCAAGAAAATGCTTAACATTGAACATGTGAGCATGAACTGTAGCCACACCTTTTGAAAATATAATATGTGGTTGTCAAGTGATTCTCCACTCATTTTGCTTCCTGTTTGTTTTGGAGTTCTTGTCATCTATTATCAACCACTCATTTCTTTGTACTCCATTTTTTCTTCCAAAAAATTACAGGCCCTTAGAAGTTGTAATAGTCCAAGCCCACCGCTAGTAGATATTGATTGCTCTCTTTGAGTTTTCCTTCTGAACTTCCCTTCAAGGTTTTAGAATGTGTCTGTTCGGGAGAAGTTTTCACACCCTTATAAGGAATGCTTTGTTTCCTCCTCCAACCACCTCCCTTAGGGCCCAATATCTCCGGGTTGGCATACTGCCTGGTGTCTGGGTATGATACCATTTGTAACAGCCTAAATTCATCGCTAGCAGATATTGTCCGCTTTAACTCGTGTATTGCCGTCAGTCTCACGATTTTAAAACACGTCTATTAGGGAGAAGTTTCCATACCCTTTTAATGTATGCTTTGTTGTCCTCTCCATCTCATAATCCGTGGAGGGTGTCAAGTTGAAGATTTCAAGCAAAGAATGATAAAGAAAACTCTTGTATATAATGATCTCCTCATCCTTGTGTAACAACTTTCAGCGTTATGTAACGCTAGCATATCTTTGGGCTTCCCCTCAAGATTTTTAAAACGTGTATGTTAGAGAGAGCTTTCCACACTTTTATAAAGAAGGCTTCTGTTCGTTTTCTTCTCCAACCGATGTGGGATCTCACCATCCACTCCTTTGGAGGCTTAGGGTCTTCGATGGCATATTACTCGGTGTTTGACTCTGATACCATTTGTAACAACCCAAGCTCAAGTTCACTCTAGCAGATCCTGTTCTTTTTAGACTTTCTCTTCTGAGCTTCTCCTCAAAGTTTTTAAAACGCATTTGTTAGGGAGAGGTTTCCACATCCTTATAAGAAATGATTCATTCTCCTCTCCAACCAACGTCGAATCTCTCTACATTGAATTGAAAACCATAAACTCGGAGCACCGAATAACATGATCATCAACTATTCTTTCACCTTTTTTGTTTCCTGGTATCTTCAAAGAAGGATCCCTATCAAGATCCCCTGCTGATATGGTTCACATTTATTTTTCAAGCCCAAAGAATCTCCTATTTGACTGATCCCCACTCTACCTTTTTCAAAGTCAAAATCCCTCAACTTCCTCTCATTTTCTAGATTCTTCCATTCATCTTTATTCATATCCGACCCGTTAAGTGAAACTAAAAGCAATCGATGGGAATGCAACCAAAACAAGATCCATGGGTGAAGTCAAAAGTAAGACGAGCTTATACCCAAAGTAGACAATAACAAATGATATTGGTCCCGTCCCTCGATAAGCAAATAGAGTTGACTTGGGAAGATACCTGTAAGTGGCAGTGAGCCACAAAAAGAGCAACACAGAATAATGGTTCCTTCCCATTTGAATTGCAACTTTTTTTTTTTTTTTTTTTTTTGTATACTTTAAGGATAAATTAAATTTAAATCTTTTACCTTTTGTTATTCTGTTTCTTACTTTTATAGAATGAAAAAGGAAAAAGATAACAAAATTTCTCATTTTCTTACTTTAGGTAAAAAAAAAAGAGTTTTTTGGACAGATAAAGGGTAAGAATATGAATATTTGAATTTTTTTTTGTTTTACAAATAATGTTAAAGAATAGGAATAAAATGTGTTTAATTTGAATATAACTTCTGACGTTCCCTTACGTCTTCTTGTCGTTATTCTAACATGTTTTGTCTTCACTCATATATTTATTAAGAAAATCTATAAGAGATATTATTATAGGATTGGTTCGTTCGTGTACCATTCATTTACTCGAATGCTCAAACCTCTTTCTAATGCTATTACTTCGACAACTCGTGCCTCTCAGAAAGACACGTATTCCAATATTTTATTGATTTATTTCTTTAGTGAAGTTATCATGTTGGTTCCATTCATGCACGTACGTGCTGAGGAAAAGGATCAATCTCACAAAAGAGTCTTAAAATAACTTTCCCTATTCATTTCATGATCTCACCAATTTTGAAATTAGGATTGAAAGGAAAAATTAAGTTAACTTTGATCCGTATAAATTTGAAAACCCATCGATTATTGTTCACAACCCGGTAATAAGCTTCGAACATTTGATGTATTGGTTGAGAATATATGTTTAAATGAGTTGTGGGCTATAGACACCGATGAGAATTTTGTTCTCTTCAGTTCTACTAGAATCATAGGTCTTGAATTTCTACGCGCGAATTTTTTCAATTATTGATTGTCAAACCCTACTCAACCTAATACAGAGGTACTTATGGTAGAACGGGTTGATCGGGACTTTCACAATTCTGCAAGCCCTTATGTCCTGAATGCTCAACTAAAATGTCGAACGAAAAGTCATAACTAACCGAATAAGAGCGCTCATGTATAAAAATCTAGAATTAGCATATTTTTTACTTTTTTTTTTTTTTTTTTTTAATTTTCTTGTGATGGAAGTGATATAGGAATAAATAATATGGAGACTTTGATCATATCCTCAGCATGTAGCCCTAGCTGAATATATACAAATATTCTGGTTCCTTTATTATGGGACCCAACCCTTTCTGGATCACTCCATTTCTAACCAGGAGAAGAATAGGGTTATATATTCACCTCAAACTCCCTTTCCCTCTGCAAAATCAAGTGCCATTGCCCGTTCGAGAACCCGAGCCACCGTTATAAATACCCTTCTCTTTTGCCACCATTTATCAGTAGAGTTCGGTTCGGTTTGGTTTGGTTTGGTTGAGTCAAGCGTATATGGATCACCCATCTGAAACACTAAGGTCTCTCTCTCTGTCTCTCTTAATTTGTAGCATTCTTTGGAGGGTTTTGTTAAAGTGTGTATAATTGTTTGAAAGTGCAGGCACAAATGTGCAGCTTGCTTCAGGCAGTTCAACAAGATAGAGCACTTGGTAGAGCATATGAGACTCTCGTTTCACTCACTTCATGAACCCACTTGCTCCCTTTGCCACAAACACTGCAGATCCTTTGAATCTCTCAGAGAACATCTCATTGGTACGCCAAAGTTTCCATTTTTAGTTTTAAAATTAAGATATTTAAGCTTATAAACACTACTTTCATCAGGGCCTTTGCCGAAGCAAGAATGCAACAACATATTCGGCAGGAGAGGATGTAAAATTTGCTTAGCCATCTTTGAGAGTCCTCACACCTTGAGGCTTCACCAAGAAAGATGTCAACTTCGATCTCCAAATTACGTATGTGAAAAATGTTTTTCAAAACTGTTTTTCATCAACAGTAACAGCTCAAGTCCACCGCTAGCAAATATTGTCTTTCAAGGCTTTTAATACGTGTCTATTAGGGAGAGGTTTCCACACCCTTATAAAAGATGCTTCGTTCTCCTTTTCAACTGATGTGGAATCTCACAGTAATGTATCAAAGTCAGACACGAGACGACGTGCCAGTAAGGAGGCTCCCAAAGGAGTTTGGCACGAGGCAGTGTGCCAACAAGGACACTAACCCCAAGGAGGTAAATTGGGGGGTCTCACAACGATTGGAGAAGGGAACGAGTGTTAGTGAGGACGCTGGGTCCTGAAGAGAGTAGATCGTGAGATCCCACATCGTTTGGAGAGTAGAACAAAGCAACTTTTATAAGGACGTGAAAATGGGGGCGAAAAAAGAAAGAGAGGGATGGGGTTTCTCTCGCTTTTGGCATAGCGGGCCCCAGCAGGAGTCCGCACGACGGGCTATTAGCTCAGTGGTAGAGCGCTGCTTGGACTGTGAGGGCTCTCAGCCACATGGAAAATCTTTCCTTAGCATAGGCCTTTTAAGGAAAAATCTAAAAGGGAAAGCATAAAAAAGACAATATCTACTAGCAGTACCGTGATGTGTGGTGTGTGCTTGTTGGGTTGAATGCGTTTTATTTCTTATTTGACATCAAAATTGCTTCCTTACAGAGTCAAATCATGGCCCGTTTTCGCAACATGGGAATTTGTGACAAATTGACGAGCGACAACGGCCGCATGAGGCGCCATGAAGCAGTGGCATTAGCTTGCAGAATGGTGGGCGGTGGCAGCGATGGGTTGTTAGATATATGCGCAAGGGTCTGCCTGATTGACGAAAACGAAACCATCATTTTCTCTACTTATGTCAACCCAACGCTCCCCATCACAAACTATAGGTACTACAACACATCCCAACTTTAGAACTAAACTAACCCAAAGGGCTCATCTTTTGAATTATCATATGCAGGTTGGAGTCCACGGGCGTTGGTCCAGAATACATGAGGGATCATGCAATGCCATTGAAGCAAGTTCAGAAGAAAATTGAAGACATCCTGTGCAATGGTGAGCCGATGTGGAAGATTCGACCTGGGGTGGGAGGGAAAGCAAGGATTCTTGTGGGTCATGGCTTGGGAGATCACCTCAAAAGCTTGCAAATTGAGTATCCACCATTCATGATAAGGTACATACTTTGAGTTCTTTCCATATATGAAACTTTGGTTTTAGTTTTTTTTATATGAATTTTTCACAGGGACACTGCCTACTATCCACCATTGATGAAAACAAGCAAGCTCACCAATTCTCTCCACTATCTAACACAAGCTTATCTTGGGCAAGTTCCACATAACCCTACCTACCTCGTAATTCATCCTTGATTTTTTTTTTTTTTTTTATATACAAGAAATCTCACCATTCCGATAAAAAGTTTAAAAATTTATAAAGAAAAAGACGAACTTTTTTATGATTGTGTTTGATAAATTTCAAATTAGAGCAATGGAGATCCCACGTTGGTTGGGAGGAGAACGAAATTTTCTTTATAATAGCATGGAAACCTTCCCCTAGTAAATATGTTTTAAAAACCTTGAGAAGAAACCCGAAAGGGAAACCTCGTAATATTTACTAGCAATAGGCTTGACCCCGTTACAAATGGTATCAGAGCCAACGAGGAGGTCGAACCTGGAACATCAGGTGGGGAGGAGAACGAAACACCCCCTTCAAAACGGTGGTTTTAAAACCTTAAGGGGAAGCCCAAAAGGAAAAGAAGCCCAAAAGGGAAAGTTGTAGATCTTTATTGTGTTTTTCACGTTTTTCACCTGCATGTATGATAAATTCGCATCTTTGATATATAACGAATAGTTTTGTATATATTACAATGAAAATTGATAACAAGTCGGGTGTTGTTTGTTTATGCAGATACGATATTCAAAACGGAAACAAAGATCCTTACGAGGATTGTGTAGCGACCATGAGGTTGTACATGAGAATGAGATCCCAAGTTCACAAGATAGAGGAGTATCCATTGGCTTCTGACCCACAAAACAAGAACAATTTTGGAATTTGGAAGCAATTTGAGCTTGAAAGGATGAGCCCAGAACAGATGTTGGAAGTCTCAAGATCTGATTATTATTGCTGGTGCTTGGACTCCAAGCTTAATTAGACCTTAATTAAACATTATAGTTCATAAATCCTATGATAAGTTTGTAATAAATATGGAGAAGAATGTGTTTATGCATTGCAAATTTAAATAAAACTCTCAAAATTATGGTCAAAAGCTATTCCGTTCCAGCTCTAAAACAGCAAACATCACAACAATGTACATTAAACAAGAGGAACAAGAAACATGGTGTGCAGATTTTACACAACTTATTTTCCCAAACACAACAAGGATTCTTCTCCGGTGCATTGTGACAGAAAACTGATTAAGAAACTTGCTTCTAAGGGATGGGATAAACCATAACTTTCCCAGTAGCTCGGGAGGTTTCGAGATAGGCGAATGCATCGAGAGTGTCGGAGAACGGGAATGGAGATTTGGGGTCGATGATCGGCTTCACCTTTCCATTTTCCAGGTAAGGTTTCAGTTTCTCCAACATGGCAGCATCTGAAGTAAGAAGGAAGAAAGCATCTGGAAATTCTGCAACTGGTGCAGCAATGCTTACGATATTCCCGCCTTCTTTGATCGCCTTAACGGCTTTATTGGGCTGGCCTGCAGTTTGAAAATCAAGACATGGATCACTTGTAGACATTTTCTCATAGACTAACAATCAGGTGAAGAAGTGTAACTATTACCGACTGCATCGTAGACTACATCGAATTTCTCGGGAAGGTCTTCGAAGTTTTCCTTTGTGTAATCAATAGGCTGATCAGCTCCCAAGCAACTCAAGAATTCCTGTTTTGATGTGCTTGCAGTAGCAACAACTCTCGACGCACCAAACACGTGCTTTGCGAGCTGTCTCATACAGAAACACCAAGATCACATTAGCCAGCAATGAAGAAGAACAAAACTTATTAGACAATGAATGTAGCAGCACAGATATCATTTACCTGTATAACATAAGCTCCGACTCCGCCAGCCCCTCCCAAAACAAGGATCGATTTTCCAGCAGAGAACCCAACCCGTTCGAGACCTTCATAGGCAGTTTCCATGGCAAGGGGAAGGCTGGCAGCCTCTAAAAAACTCAGATTGTTAGGCTTCAGAGCCAAAACTGTCTCTTCTGTAGCAGTATATTCTGCCAAAGTGCCAACGTTCTTTGGCTTATCTAGTGCTTTGTGATTTATATCTCCATATACTTCGTCTCCTACCTTGAACTTTTTCACCTCACTTCCCACCTTCACCACCACACCAGCAACATCATAGCCAGGTACTGACTGTAAGAACAAATCAATTACAGGAACAAGAACACACACAATATGTTAGTTCCCAAACTTCCACACAATCTCATTAATTATAGAAACCAATTTGAGTTCAACAACAGCATCGAAGATTGGAATCTCTAACCTATAACTAGTTAAGCTAGTCGACGAACAAAATCATCTCAATAAGCTACCCTGATTTTGCATCCATTCAATTGTTAATCCACATTTAACAAAATGATATGATATTGTCTACTTTGATCCGAATGGTTTGCCTTTGAGATTCAGTCTAAAATCTCAAAGATGTTATGATTCCAGATATACCAAGATATTCTCATTAATGCAGAGGATTCTATGTTTGCAACAGGGTGTAAGATGAATTTCTTCAGGATCATATGAGAAACGGCAGAAAGAACTACACAATATGTCCTGATGAAAAAGACCTTAACCCAACCCAGATCAGATGGTATCGTGCATGCAAAATCAAGAACAGACCCAGAAAAGCTCAGATCAAAATAAAACAACCCATGTAAAATCAAAAGAAAAAGAGAGGGAGAAAGAATGATAACTGACCGGAGGGGAGTAGTTAGAAGCTTTCAAACTTCCATGGATCCTCTTGTAATCAATGGGGTTGAGAGATGCAGCAACGACCTTGACGAGGACCTGGTGTTGGTTGATTTGAGGAACCGGGAAATTGGAATCGAGTTTAAGAACATCGGCAGTGTTGCCGAAATCATGGTAGACCCAAGCCTTCATGTGGGTGGGAACAGAAGGAGCAGCCATGGATGGGATGGAGAGGGAAGAAGAAAACCCAATTGAAAGCGATTTATTGAAAGCGAGATGGAAATTTCTGAGGCGGAAAGGGGTCTAGTATTTATTGTCGGCGGAGGCCTCAGGAGTCGATGAACAATTGTGCACGTTTCGGGTCTGGATCATCGGATTAATCCCATATGAATCTTAGGTCTTTGAATTTGATTATCGATTTGGACCCAATTGAATAATTTTCAGTTTGAAAGGAAACAGTTTGAAAAGTATATTCATATATTTATGGAATATGACTTAATTATCAATGATCTTCGTCGATATATATATTAAATATAAATGCGTGTGTCAGCCTTAGTCATTCATTTATAATATTTTGTTTTTTTTTTCTTTTTTCAAAAATAAACTTCCATGAATATTTTTATTTTAAAATAATTTACTTCGTGCATTATTGGTATATGTAATAACTTTTCTTTTAAACTTTTTTAATTATTCTATTTTCAAGATTGCTCTCAGTCTATATACCCCTCATCTTCGGGTGTATAAAAAATAAATTTAAAAAGATTTATTACGTAAAAAATGATATCTTAAAATATTTAATATTTTATCAAATAATAGTTTTATAAGTAAATTTGGGTGTTTTTTTATTCATTTTCTTACTAAACCAAACCATAACTCAACCGTTAATATTAATTTTCATTCGTGTTGTAAAGATTATTTATGAAGGTTTTAGAATACCGTAACAATTAATTTTTTTTTTAATTTACTATTTATACCAATTATAAAATCTCGAAAGTTAAGATTTATTTAATATTTTTGTAAGCTAATTTTGTTTAATTTATTATCAGGTCTCTACATATTTATTTAATATTTTTAAGTTAACAAATAATTAAATATAAAATAACGTATCTAATGTAATGGTGTCTAATAAAATCTTAAATTCTTAATTTCATATATGATAGATCTATAAATTAAAAAGAAAATACCAAAAATTCATTCCAAAAAGTTCAAATCTATTAAAAACAAAATTATTAAAATATAAAATTTTAATTTGTTAGTATCTTGGACATCATTTTAGGCTAAATTAATAAAAGTAAATACCTTTAAAAGTGTCAATAATAACTTTAAATTTTTGAAGAAGTCTACAAAAATATTCTTACCGGTAAATTATTAATATTTTATTTCAAAAATACATTTAAACTTTTAATAGCGTTAAAATTTAAAAAGTTTCATTACCATCCTTCAATTTTCTACTGTATTAAATACCTATGTAATTTTAAAAGTAATATTAACGCCTTCAACTTTATAAAAAAATTCGCAAAAATTATTACCGTTAATATAGGGTCAAAAATCGTCTATCAACATTTTATAGATTATCTCTAAATTTTTTAACCTTACTTCAAAAAATAATATATTAATAATAGGGGTATTTTTAAACTTTTAAAAAAAATTAAATATGTTTTTTAAGTTATTAATTTTTTTTAGAGGGTATTAATAAAACCCTTAGAAACTCATAGAGGATTTTTTTTTTTTTTTTTTTTTTTTTTTTTTTAATTGGTTCATCCAAAACTAATAGTTTTTAAAAATTAATTTAGTCTAAATTTTAACTTATAAATGTTTAAATAAATTAGTCCAAAATCAATAAATAAAAACATTTTAGGAGAGGAAAAAACTATCAAATAAAGTATGAAAAAGAAAAAAAAAATTAAATGAATCCAAAATAAATAAAAATATTGAGAATCGAAACCAAACGTAAAATTGACTAATCATGGTGTTAATACCCACTAAAGATGGAACAAATATTTGAATGAATTTAATTGGAGGAGTGAATATGGAAATGTATGGGTTTCCATTCACCAACTCATAAAGAAAAAGGAACCCAAAGAATATTTAGATATGAATGTTGGGTTGAAGAAGAAGATGTATAATTAATTTTAGACCAATCTTTGAATTCTTGTTTAATACTCATCCAATATAGGGAATCTAGGAGACACCCATCACCATCATTAAATGCCTTCTTTTTTTCTTCATTTTCAAATTCACCACCAAATCAACATTCAACACATGTACATTCAAATTATATTATAATGTTGTGTAACAATCGAAATCGAATTACTTGAGTGAAGTTTATCTTATGAACACCACATTCTCCACTACTACTACTACGTACCATACCCTAATCCCTTCCCTCTTTGTAAATTTGGATCCACGTTCACAATAAAACCTTATTCCATTCAAACAAATATCAATTCATCCTAAAATTCTTTTCATATTACTCTTCAACGTCCAATAACTAATCACTTCTTTTTTTTTTTTTTAAATTTATTTATAAATTGTTTATCAGTCCATCAAGTTTGGATAATTATTTAGTTTTTTATAAAAGATATCATGCAATTTTTTCTATCTTTTATTTATTTTGATATAAACGGATGGGTGAAATAAACTAATAAAAATGCATTATTATATATATATATATATAATAAAATGAATATAGTTTTTTTTTAAATAAAAATGATATAAATTAATTGGTTCTCTCAATACTAAAAAAAATTCTCCTCGATGAAACACGGTTTGCATACGGTATGGGCAAAAAATACAATTTTACGAAACTTCCGTAAAGAAAATGATATAAAAGAATTTATTCTTTTATATATATATATATCTCTCTATATATATAAATATAATTTTTTTTTGAACGAGTAAATTTTTTATTCTCGAGTTTTTAGTATAGCTTTTATTTAGTTTCAAATTTTCAATTTTAATTTTAAAGTTTTGAGTTTAATTCCTATTTAGTTCCTCTATATTTTTTTTTAATTTATCATTGATGTTAATTTTTTATTAATTAGATTAACTCTTTTAAATTAATTATAATAAAAAATTTCATTCCTATTAAAATTAATTAAAATTTGTACATCATACTATTTAATTAATTAACAGAAATCTAACACCAAAAAAATTAAAAGTAAGTATTAATGATAAAAACTCGAGAATAAAAATAAAAAATCTTAAAATATAATAATTAATTCAAAATTTAAGGGAAGAATATAATATTTTAAAAGTTATGAATCAAATTAAAATTAAAATATAACCTTTTGAATTTCAAGAACTATTTGACAACTATTTTTAAATTTTAGAGATTAAAAGGTTTATTTTTTTAAAAAAAGTAAATATAGGAAGATTTTTGATTTATTAAAAAACGCAGAGAAATTATATTAAAAAAATTCCTGAAATTTATATCTTGCCATTTATTGAATTCATTCCTTAGTTATTATATTTTTTAAAAACATTATTATTTAATATTTTTAATGTAGCGTAAGGCTTCAAAATTGTAAAATATCCCAATAAAGATGCTTTTGAAGCTTCTTTTATTTAATTCTTTGATTTCTTACTTTGGAATATATATTTTTTTCTTTTTTATTCCCACTCTTCGTGTTTGATTTTTGGGATTTAAAATCCTTATCTAATTTCCTCCATTAAAACAAAAGGTATTTTCCACTTTTACACCATTTTTTTTCAAATGGGTCCCTAATCTTTTGATAATTTCATTTGTGTCTTTATGAAATCACTTTTTTTTTTTTTTAATTTTTTTTAAAATAATTAAGTCCCCATTTCATCGTATATAAAATTAACAATATAGTATTTACTTTGAAAAATAAATGAAATTTTAGCTTATTATTATAATTATACACCAAACTCTTGCACGTGCGAAATAATACATATGTTACCAACAAAGGAAAGGATAGAGAGGTAAAAAAGGCATCTTTTTTAATTTTATCTGTATGGGAGCCCATTTTAATATCACAAAATTTAATGGACAAGACAATTCTGATCGGACGGTTCAGATTTAACCTGCAAAAGTCGTCTGTAAAATAAATGTATTTATACATATTATTCGTAGTTACGGAAAAATTCCAAGATTACAAGAGGATGGTGCCGAATCAGTAGGGGTATTCTGGTCTTTTCACATTATTGGGAACTATAAATTGCGGTCGGACCCCGACTATCAAGTTTACCCGCTGATAACAACCAGAGGTTGCACAGTGCGTCGTTGAATCAATTCCGCTCTGGGACTGATTTTCCGGTCGTCGGAGTTCCTGTTTTCTGATCAAACATTCGTATTCTCTCTTTTTCCATCTCTCTATTTCTTTTAGTGTTCATTTTGTTCTTCGATTTTTCTCTGATTCGAGGTTTGTTTTCGTGTTTTTTCTCAGGTTTTCGAGACTGACGAAGAGCTGGGTAATAACAGATCTGGTGGTGTGATGGGGTTTTGTGTTTCCCCATTGGGAACACCGGCTAGGTTACTGTGGAGTACCAGCTTCTTCCGCCACAAGCTCATGATTTTTTAATTTTCAGCTCTGTCGCTGAAAATTAAAAACCCCCATCTAAATCTTTTCTTCTTTTAATAAAGATCTCCCTCGATTTCGTGTTCCTCTGGCCAATCCGTAATCGCTGGTGATCCCCTGTTCACGATACCTGTTTCAGATTTTAGAGAATAATTGATGATGACGGACGGTTTGATCTTCAACCGGTCTCCAGGTCACAGCAACATGCTGTTTTTCGGGAGTGGCGATTCCGTTCTTCGTGGTAATTTTCATTTTAGTTCACTGATTAGTAGAGGAATTGATGAATTTTTCATTCGAAGGGGGTTTTAATAAGTATATCGAGATAAAATTTCTTTAAATTGTGATTCTGCAAATGTTAGGACCAAGGTTCGCGATGGGGATGGAGGAAACTTCAAAGAGGCGACCCTTTTTCAGCTCACCGGATGACCTGTTCGACGACGACTACTACGATGACCAACCGCCTGAGAAGAAGCGCCGGCTAACTCAAGAGCAGGTATTCAAGCAATTCTAGTTTTGATAATATAGCGCATTTATTTCATTAATTGTTTCGAATCAATGCTGATCTCATTGTTAGCAAGTTCTGTGATGAGAAAAAATTAAGCATCGTTCTTAGATTATGAAACTTCACTCTTTCTCTAGATAAAATGCTAAAGGAAAATTCCCACAGGGGAATCGTGTACATGGCTAGTGTAATTGGGTACAATATCAAGTTCATTTTGAGTGTTCTGTTCTGTTTCTGGTTTTCTTTATTGTACTTATTTTTTTTATCCTTCAATGTTCCATTTCTTATTAATTACTGAGACTGCGCACCTTAGATTTTTATAACAATCTTTACTGCTGGTCAACCCTTATTCATGGCCAACGATTAGGTGCATCTGCTGGAGATTAGTTTTGAATCAGAAAATAAACTGGAGCCAGAGCGCAAGACTGAGCTAGCAAACAAACTGGGTCTGCAGCCAAGGCAAGTGGCTGTGTGGTTTCAAAATCGCCGAGCTCGATGGAAGACAAAGCAGCTTGAAAGGGACTATGATCTTCTCAAATCTTCATATGATTCCTTTCGTTCGAGCTATGACTTTGTTGTCAAGGAGAATGAAAGGCTCAAAGCCGAGGTATTTATCCCCACTGTAGTTTGTCATTTTGGCACTTTGGTTTTACAGTGGAGATTTTACCTTTGCTTCTGAACTGTTATTAATTGTCCATAAACCTTTCATATGTTTATGCCAAGTTTTGTAGATGCTGAAAACTGTCTTTGACGTGACATAAGTTTAAGTAGAATTCTTTGTAAACCTTTAGGATGGTGGCCATTTATCTTAGTTTCTTAAGATGACTCTGTAGTTTCGAGTTAATCTTACAAGTTTCTTAGTCACATTTAATCTAAGGACGTCTTGTAAACTTGTGGTCGTACAGTTGAGTTCGACTTTTTAGGCACGAGAAGTTAATCTGGCATAGGTTCATAACCCAATTCCAAGGATTGAGAGAATATATGGGTTACTTTCATAGGGACTCAGTATTGTTACATACCTACCAGTCTCTTATGCATGCTCAATTTCTGAACTCAGGTAGCTTCTTTATCTGAGAAACTTCTAGCTAAGGAAGTGGTTGAATCCTCGTTTCAAGCTAAGAAATCCGAGCCATTTTTGGAACACCAAATCCTTGTTCCTGTTGTGCAACATAGTATGAAGATTGAGGACCACCATAGTTGCAGGAGCAATGGAAGTGCCGTGCTGGACGAGGACGGTCCTCATCTCTTAGACAGTGGGGATTCGTACCTCCTGAGCAATGACTATAATGGCTGTGTTTTGCCCGTTTTTGGAATGAACTCGGAGGAGGAGGATGGAAGTGACGATGGTCAGGGTTACTTCTCAGCCGTATATACAACAGACGATCAGCAGACGAATGAGGTAGAGCCTTTGACCTGGTGGGACTGGACGTCGTAATGCAACGTTCGAATCATCTCGATATGTAGTTGGGTGGAACTATAATATAAGGTTTACTGTTTGATACAGATGAATAAGGTTAAGGCTAGTGTGAATATTCCTTAGTTAATGTATGTGTATGGATAAAACTTACATCTTGTACCATTACAATGTTGTTCTGTGTTAAGGCCTTAGTTGGGCACCTTCAGGACTGGCCAAGTTGTAAAAATCTTTGTAATGTTGAATTTTCTTTTTCGTTTCACACCCTCAATGTGTTCATCTTTTAAGAGCTCCCTTGGGTTGTTTTGCATTTCCGTCTAAGGCGTTAGTTGGGCACTTTAGAAAGCACGTGATTAAGAACAAAACATGTTGAAAGGACTCATGTTGATATATCGGATAGTTTTTCACTTTTAGAAGTGAGAAATAAGTAACATGATAATCTCGTAGGGAAATGTCGGGACATGCAAGTGTTGATTTTGGTTTCAAATCCTGGATATGGGGTGTAACATATAAGTATTATAAGATCATGTGTTCGAGAATTGTAGAGAATCAAATAGTGTATATCATATCCTTTTTCTGTGCCACGAGATCTCAAAGAACAACATCCGAATTCATTGTATTTGAATAGATGAATCCCTCTAAACCCATTTTTTTCAGAAGAACAAAGACAAATGCTAGCTTGTTCCTCTCCCCACCTTGACTAATGAAACAGGAAAGACATTAAATGAAAAGGGTCATGTTTGCTGCAAATTAAATGAGGGTTGCTGTTGGAAAGATGACAAAAAAGGTAGCTGAAAGGATGTAACTTCATGGCCATGGTGGCTACATTCCAACCTTTGAACTCATCTCAGTTCATAGTCCTTGCTTCTTCTTTAATTTAGACTCCCAATACCTCCAAAGCCAAAGAACCCGGCAAAGGAATTGAGTGGCCAAACAGTGAATAGTGGTTTTGGTCCCCAAACAGTGAATGGTGGCTAGATTCCTACCTCGAACTCATCATCTCAGTTCATAGAAATTGTCCTTAGTTCATAGAAATTGTCCTGTTACATATCGCCTTTGTAATTCTCTCCAATCGATGTGGAATTTCACAATCTATCCCTTCGAGCTCCAACATCTTTGCTAGCACACCGGGTAGGGAGAAGTTTCCACACCTTTATAAAAATGTTTCGTTCCTCTCTCCAACCAATATGAGATCGTACAAAATTTTGAATTTTGAGATCTTTTTATAACTTAGCATACGACCGACAAACAGTAAGAATAGGATTTTGTATTTACATCCTTATTGAAAAATGGAAATGGACCTAACAGTTCACATATGAATAATATATTATTAAGTTACACGTTATGACTCAAATTTAGAAGACCGGAAAGTAAGAAAAGAATTTTTTTTTATAAATATTAGTAATCTAATTAAGTTTGATAATTGATTATATATGTAAAAATAAAATAGTATTGGCATTGTCCAAAGTACTAAAAAGAATGTGTATTGTAGGACCCTATTTCCACCCCTTGACATGTGCTTTGGAATAGTGTTTTGAAATTTCTACTTTTTTTTTTTTTTTTTTTTTTTTTGTAAGAAAATAAATTATTGGAGAAAATCATGATCAGCTTCTCAACTAATATCACCGTTCGACTTTACGACATTTTGAATGTATATTTGTATTGTATCAAGCAAATAGTTATCGTTTTTCTTTTTATGTTCATTATTTTTCTCCCCTGATCATCAATTCTTCTACTCGCATCGATATATTGAAATTATTGAATTTTGCTATTTGGTCTCATTTCTCTTAAAATGGTCAACTAATTAAAGTTGACCGTTTTTCCTTCATCAAGAGATATCGGTAATCATGTTAGTAGTCACATGCATTTCTTCTTTTCTTCAACGATTTTATTTGCTTTTACTTTCTTGATTTTGTTAGTGAATGAAGTGGACAACTAGATAAAAGAAATTTGATATGTTTTTTTAGTTCAACAATGGAGGAACTGAAATATTGGAACCTCTACCTTCTTGGTTGAGATTATCTTTGACTAAATTACCCGAGCTACGTTCAAATTGACAAGAAATTTGACACGTTGCTTCGAAATAAATGAATATTTGTATATTGAATTATCTAAAAAGAATAAAATAATAGAAAACAAACAAAAGAAAGGATTATCCACCAATGTATTTATTTCCTACTTTTCAAACAAACAAACAAGAAACTTACAGAAATTAAAAACAAACAAAGAACGTGTTACTTGCACAATCAATATGTTCTAACAAAAATTGATTCCACCATGTTTAAAAAATTTCCTTTTCCCAAGCTTAGTTATTGCAGTAACTGAGAAACAAAATGGATCGTAAATTCTAACAAACTATGATACTTTATTCATTAAAAAAAGCTTGAATCAAGCTCAGCCAATCAAACCACATAATAAATTCTGAACAACCATTGCTTTCACAGTTTTCTTTTCATTCTTCCATTGCTATCATTGCGAAGGAATTTTAAGCTTTTCAATCACAATGCATGTTAGTTGATACAGTACCCACGTTTCTCAGATTGAGCTCATTAAGTTCATTGTTCATTGTTCATTGTTCATTGCTTGTCTGCATTTTCTTTTGCAGTTTTCCTCCATGCAACTGACCAGAAAGCTTCCTTGCTTCAATTTTGGGACATTTTTCCTCTGAATTAGCCTTAATGGATCCGAACTTGATCTGGGGTTGTCCTGAAAAGGTATTTTCATCTGTTATTTCAACAGATGGTTCTCGAAATCTGATCTTCTTGGCTTTATTTTGTTGCAGAGGGATTCATGGAGGACAATTTTCACTTTGGCTTATCAGGGTTTGGGGGTTGTTTATGGGGATTTGAGCACTTCTCCGCTGTATGTGTACACAAGCACTTTTGCAGAAAACCTTCAGCACTCTGAGACGAATGAGGAGGTTTATGGGGTTCTTTGCTTTGTGTTTTGGACTTTGACACTTATCCCTTTACTTAAATATGTGTTCATAGTTCTTAAAGCTGATGATAATGGCGAAGGGGGAACTTTTGCTCTGTATTCACTGCTCTGCCGCCATGCTCGCCTTAGCTCCCTTCCAAATCACCAGCTTGCAGATGAGGAGCTTTCTGCTTATAAAAGAGATACACCTGAACCCACTAGTAATTTTAGTTTCAGTTCTTGTTTGAAATCAACTCTGGAGAAATGTAAAGTTTTGCAGAGAATCTTGCTTGTTCTTGCCTTGATTGGGACTTGCATGGTTATCGGTGATGGAGTTCTCACACCAGCAATTTCAGGTGGCTGATTTGGTTTTTATGTTTTATTAGATTCAAAAATGTTATTCTAAGTTGGGAGGTTTTTGTTTTTTGTTCATATTTTGCAGTCTTTTCAGCTGTGTCAGGGGTTGAGTTATCCATGGCTAAGGAACATCACCAATGTAAGTTTCTTTTTCAGTTCATCCCTGAATTTTGTGATACCTTGATGGATCTGCATCTACTGTTTCCAATGGAGGCCAATTGATCTGTATTAGCTTTTGTATTATCTTTGTATTAACATGTGAGATCTCACATTGGTTAGAGAGGCGAACGAAACATTCTTTATAAGAATATGGAAACCTCTCCCTAATAGACACGTTTTAAAACCGTGAGGCCGACGGCGACACGTAACGAGTTAAAGCGGACAATACCTGTTAGCGATGGGCTTGAACTGTTGCAAACGGTATCAGAGCTAGCCAACGAGGACGCTGGCCCCTAGGGGGTGGATTGTGAGATCCCACATAAGTTGGAGAGGGGAACGAAGTATTCTTTATAAGGGTGTGGAAACCTCTCCCTAATAGACGCGTTTTAAAACCATGAGACTGACGACGATACGTAACGGGCTAAAGCGGATAATATTTGCTAGCCAACGAGGACGCTGGCTCCTATGGGGTGGATTGTGAGATCCCACATTGATTGGAGAGAGGGGAACGAAGCATTCTTTATAAGGGTGTGGAAACCTCTCCCTAGTATATGTGTTTTAAAACTGTGAGGTTGATGGCGATACGTAATGGGCCAAAACGAACAATATCTGTTAGCGGTAAGTTTGGGCTGTTATATTAAAATTCTAGATTCGATATCTTCTCAAATGCTAGAAGTCGATGAGTAGAATTGCTGGTTCGGTTAGATATAATCTTGAATAAGATGATCAAATTTGTAAAATGGTTTGGTGGAGTCTGCTAGTTCTTGCTTTTGTCGTACTATTTGGTAGCAACTCTGAATGCTCATAAACATTGCACAAATGAAGGCAAGATTTGGATCATATGAAATGACATTTACTTTTAAGTAACATTTTTTGGTGTTTGATTCAGAAGAACGTTCCATTCTCTTGCAGATATTAAAGTCCCTCTGGCATGTGCCATTCTGGTATTCTTGTTTGCATTGCAACATTACGGCACGCATCGGGTCGGGTTCCTGTTTGCTCCAGTTGTAATTGTATGGCTTCTATGCATCAGTGCCATTGGTTTGTACAATATCTTCTATTGGAATCCTCTTGTTTACAAAGCACTCTCCCCATATTACATGTATAAGTTCTTGAAAAAAACCAAAAGGCAAGGTTGGATGGCGTTGGGCGGAGTCCTCTTGTGTATAACGGGTACGATGATGTTAGATCCAACCGCAATCAATTCTTTACGTCTGTTTCCTTTGTTTCTGATATGGTCGATTATGATTTTCAGGCTCGGAAGCTATGTTTGCTGATCTTGGACACTTCTCACCTTTTTCTATCAAGGTACTAATCTGAAGCAAAACAATCGTTGCTTCCACGATGATATGATATTGTCTACTTTGAGTATAATCTCTCGTAACTTTGCTTTTGGTTATCCCATAGGCCTCATACCAATAGAGATAGTGTTCCTTACTTATAAACCCTCGATCTTCCTCTTAATTAGCTAATGTGGGACTGCTACTCTTAATAATCCTCAACAATCCTCCCTTCGAACGAATGGGTTCAGGTTCAGTAGTGAACTCGAATGAAGAGTGAAATCAGTATAAGGCGAAGGATCAATACTGCACACTTATTCGTTTAGTAGATTCCCCGCTTTTCTTATCTTAACCGGAAGATAGATCGAAGAGTAGAAATCAATTAGTTTTTGACTCGGGGGCATCAAGTCGTCTTTCGCCCCTTTCCGATTCCTCAACCGGGAATAGAGCACACGATAGAGCCTCCCCTGAGGTCTCCTTCTCTAGAGCTCTCGAACGCCTCTCCTTAATTGATACTCAACTCCTTCTTTGGAGTCCTTGAACAAAGTATAACTTTGTTCGACACTTGAGAGGCTCCACTCCTTTTGTGGATCCCTCGAACAAAGTACACCCTTTATTCGACACTTAAGTCACTTTTGACTACACCTTCGAGACTCACAACTTCTTGGTTTGACACTTGAGGATTCTATTGATATTCCTAAGTTAATCGCATGACTCCGATACCATGTTAGGAATCATGATCTTCCACAATGGTATGATATTATCCACTTTGAGCTTGCTCTAAAGGCTTTGCTTTTGGTTCTCCCAAAAGGCCCCATACCAATGGAGACTGTTCCTTACTTTAACCCATGATCTTCCTCTTAATTAGCCAATGTAGGACTACTCCTCTCAATAATCCTCAATACTCTTTAGCTTTTCAGGTCACGAGCACAATATTTCAATGTTTTCGTAACAATAAGTCACAATGCTGCAGCTTGCTTTCACTTTTGTGGTTTATCCATCCTTAGTTCTTGCATATATGGGACAAGCTGCTTATCTTTCTAAGCATCACCATCTCGACAACGATTATCGAATCGGATTCTATGTTTCTGTTCCTGGTAGGTTGGTTTTAGTATTATCTTTCTTTTTAGTTGAACCAAATAGGCCAATATGAAGTAATGTAAGGAGCTCCCTATGTCTTTTTGCAGAGAGAGTAAGATGGCCTGTTCTTGCAATAGCAATACTTGCAGCAGTTGTGGGCAGTCAAGCAATCATCACGGGCACGTTTTCGATCATCAAACAATGTTCTTCTTTGGGTTGTTTTCCAAGAGTAAAGATCGTTCATACGTCTTCGAAAATACATGGCCAGATTTACATTCCCCTCATCAACTGGATACTAATGATATTATGTTTAGCTGTTACCATTGGATTTCGAGAGACAGAACGCTTGGGCAATGCAGCAGGTATTTGTTCATTGCTAATACTTTTTATCATCTGTTTCTTGAACTTAACGACATGTCGGTCTGTTTGTTTATCATTCAGGGTTGGCAGTTATTACCGTTATGCTAGTCTCGACGTGTCTAATGTCACTTGTTATTGTGTTATGTTGGCATAAAAGTGTCTTCCTAGCCATAGCCTTCCTAGTCTTCTTTGGCTCCATAGAAGCTCTCTACTTTTCTGCCTCTCTTATGAAGTTCTTTGAAGGGGCTTGGGTTCCTATTGCACTTTCACTGACATTCCTTGTGGTTATGTATGTTTGGCACTATGGCACTCTAAAGAAATATGAGGCTGATGTTGAAAACAAAGTCCCTATAAATTGGCTCCTCGGTATAGGTCCCAAAATCGGGATCGTTCGGGTTCGGGGGATCGGCCTTGTACATACCGAACTCGTTTCAGGGATCCCTTCCATTTTCTCTCATTTTGTCACAAACGTTCCAGCCTTCCACCAAATTCTAGTCTTCCTCTGCATCAAATCTGTCACAATGCCTCATGTGAGACCTGAGGAAAGGTTCTTGGTAGGAAGAGTTGGGCCAAAGGAGTATCGACTCTACCGCTGCATTGCACGATATGGCTACCGTGATGTGCACAAGGACGACTTGGAATTCGAGAGAGACCTTGCCTGCAGCATTGCAGAATTCATCCGATCCGAGAAAACAGAATGCAACACTTTCAGACACGAGGACTTGGACGACAATGACGACAACGAAAGAATGAGAGTGATTGGGACTTCATCAACTCAACTAAACGGTATACAAATGTGTGAAAACGAATCGTGTTCTTTGCCGATCATCAGCAATTCAGAGATAAGGTCGGAGAGATTGAGGAAGAAAAGAGTAAGATTCGTTCTACCCGAAAGTACGAAAATGGATGTCGATACGAGGAGAGAGCTGCAAGAGTTGATGGAAGCAAGGGAGGCAGGAATGGCATTCATAATGGGACATTCATATGTGAAGGCAAAGAAAGGATCAGGTTGGATGAAGAAGGTTGTGCTTAATTATGGGTATGATTTCTTGAGGAAAAACTCAAGAGGCCCATCTTATGCTTTGAGTATTCCTAATGCTTCTACTCTTGAGGTTGGTATGGTTTATTATGTTTAAACAATTGTAGCTTTTGACATTTATTAAATCTGAAACAATTATGAACCGTTGAATTATAGCTTTTGAGATTTCGCCCGTATTTACACAAATTTAAAAGTTTAGGGATTTATTAAATACATTTAAATATATTTTAGTCTCTTAATTAGATTAATTACATAATTTTTGAAAATTTTGAAAAAAAAACATGAATTTTATATATATATATACTTTGGTTGAAGTACAATTTGACCATCAAAGATTAATTAATAGATTTTTCAAAGAAAACATTCTTTGAGAGAGAAAGATTAGAGGTGTATTACTGTTATTAATATTATTCCACACATAATAATTGAGATCTGAAATGGAAAGGCACGTGATGGGCTTCACAAAAAACATTTTTCTAAGATTTTTATTAAATTGATATCCTAATTACACGCTAAATTGAGTTTGATGCGTTCTATTTAAATTTTTGTATGATATGAGCCAATCTGATCGATTTTTCATTGAATGTTTGAATCGTCCACCCATAACAAAGCTGAAATTTACAAGAAAAACTTGATTTTGAAGTTTTACGAGTTTTGGACCAAAAGCATAGGGAATGTTTCTTTATGTAGTCTTCTACCTTCTTTCTCTTTGCCCGAGAAGGTGATTTCTTATTTTGTTATTTTTTAATAAAATTGAATTATATTCGAGTGGATAGAAATGGTGAGGGGTTAATATGTTTGGGTGTGTGCTGGCTGGTTGGTCTCACTCTATGCTCTACTGGCCCTTCGGCTCTGTTTCCGCCTTGGTTTTGTTTTGGGTTTTGGCCTTGCTACCTCAATTTCTTTTTCACTCATTGGGACAGCTCTATCTCGTCAATTGCATCTTCTAAAACCACTAAACCTTCTTTGTCTCTTTCACTGTCATTCCTTCTGAGAAAAGGGTACCACATGGTTGATATGTAGAGGCCAAAACCGGTCAACTTTCTTTTCCTCTTTACTCCACTCTTCCTCTATATGTGTACCTTCAATCCCCCAAGTTTTTGAGGGTTTTCCCTCCTCAATCTTCCTCATTCTCGACAATGGCCAGGATTTCCGTTGCTTTTGCTCTCGTTTTTCTTCTTCTTTTTGGTGGGGTTTCTCCTGCTTCTGCTTCGCCTCCTGGAAGTAAGTGTATTTGATGATTATGATGACGAGGAGGAAGATGAGTAATTTTGAGAAGAACCCATGTTCTTAATCTTATAATTTTTGCATTTTTTCCCCTCTTTAAATGCTGTCTATGGCTCACTCAGCTTACGGCATTTCCACTTTTTGTGCAGAAATTGTTCGTGGGGTTGTTTCCAATGTGGTTTCTTCTCTTGTGAAGAAGTTATGGTCGATGAAATCCACTGCCAAAACTGGTATGGATCTTTCTTAGCTGCCTTGGATATGAAGTGGTCTGTAATTTTTTAACTGGGTTTTCTGCTTAATCTTCTCAGCTGTTTCCAGCCGTTCGATGATGAAATTCGAGAGTGGATATACGGTTGAGACGGTGTTCGATGGCAGTAAGCTGGGAATCGATCCTTATTCGGTCGAGATGTCGCCTACTGGGGAGTTGCTGATCTTAGATGCTGAAAACAGTAACATCTATAAGATCTCAATGCCATTGTCTCGATGTAAGCATCCTTTTGGGTCACCATTTTTATGCCACATGATGAACATTGAGCTCATTATTTGTATGACACATGATTGGAAGTTTCAAATGGAAGCTTGTGTTTTACTTTCTTGAGCTCTTGATTGTTTTTTCTAATAGATTATTGTACTTTTGTTTTGAAGAAGGCTCCACTTTTTGGAGTACGATGTACTTTTCTTAGTTCTGTCTCTTCTTGGCACTTGATGGTATCAGTTTTGGTCCTTTATTTCTTCCAAGCTTTGTTAGGCTAAAAAGAGAAGGCTATACACCAAAAGTTGTGGCATTCATTGGTCATTATCTGAATAAGACTTAGTAGTATGTTTTATGAAAGGATCTGTATGCATTGCCTATACTTTTCTGATGAGTTCGCTGCAATCTTCTCTACTGGATGATGTGCAGATAGCAGACCAAAACTGGTTTCAGGATCTGCAGAAGGATACCCCGGACATGTCGATGGCCATCCAAGAGAAGCGAGGATGAATCATCCGAAAGGGCTTACTTTGGATGAAAGGGGAAATATATACATTGCAGATACAATGAATATGGCTATCAGGAAGATTAGTGACACTGGTATATCTACAAATAATCAGGATAGTTCGATATTCGATATTCGATTTTGTAGTAGTATCCAAATTAATATCTGTCTTCCTTTCGACGTAACGGTCTGGTTTAAATGTCTATGCACGTGGAGCTTCTATCAGTTTTAAGTTTCATAGGGTGAAAACTCTTATATATGTGAGGTTAACTGCAGGGGTTACAACTATTGCTGGTGGAAGATGGAACCAAGGGAGTGGTCATATTGATGGTCCTAGTGAAGATGCAAAGTTCTCAAATGATTTTGATGTTGTTTATGTGGGAAGTAGCTGCTCTCTTTTGGTTATAGACAGAGGAAACAAGGCGATTCGAGAGATTGAACTTAACTACGATGACTGCAATACTCAATACGCTGATAGTCTCAACTTGGGTAGAACGAAAAACCTTACTCCTGCTATGCTCTTCATCTCTGCTATTTCTTCGCTGATAGTCTCAACTTGGGTACAATCTCTATCTGCAGGGGTAGTGTTGTTGGTCGCTGCTGGTTTGTTCGGCTATCTGCTTGCTCTGCTCCAACGTAGAGTGCAAGCAGTGCTTTCTTCACCAAAGGTAGCCCATTCCATAAAATTCATATTTTTGATCGTTTCAAAGAAATAACTATGTTGTCTCATATATACATACATTGTTATGAACATCTGGGTGCTGCCATTTGGCGGATGGTAGTGGGTTGTGATTTTGTAAGTCGAGTAATTATTGAAACAACACAAGCCCGTCCACTGCTAACAGATATTGTCTTCTTTGGGCGGATTTCCCTTCCGAGCTTTCCCTCAAGGTTTTTAAACATGTCTGTTAGGGAAAGTCCAAAGAGGACAATATCTGTTAGTGGTGGGTTTGAGTTGTTACAAATGGTGTCAGAGCTAGACACAAGGCAGTGTGCCAACGAGGACGCTGGCTCCCAAATGGGGTGGATTGTAAGATCCCACGTCGGTTGGAGAGAAGAATGAAACATTTCTTATAAGGGTGTGGAAATCTCTCCCTAACAGACGCGTTTTAAAACCTTGAGGGGAAACCCATAAGAGAAAGCCCAAAGAGGACAATATGTATTAGCGGTGGGATCGGACTCTCGTTTATGTTATGTTACAAATAGCTACTTTTTCTTTTGTTTTTGTGTTGAGAAAATTCATTTTATTGGAAATCTTCGTTTGGATGAAAATGTAATGGACCTTAATGCTTCGTGTTTGGATGGTAGGATGAGGAAGTAAGAAGTCATCAAATGAAGAAGGCTGCACAAGCTGCCCAATATCAAAGACCTCCTCTCAAATCAGTCAGGCCTTCCTTGATTCCAAGTGAAGATGAACCAGAGAAACTGGAGGAAGGATTCTTCGGTTCGCTTGGGAGGCTTTTCGTCAACAGTGGCTCGTCTGTAGCCGATATCGTTGGGGGATTTTTGCCTGGATTTCGAAGGAAGCCTCTCAATAACCAGATCCATCACCAGTTTCAACAAGTCAACAGACATCCAAACTCTTGGCCCTTGCAAGAAAGTTTTGTGATTCCAGATGAAGACGAGCCACCATCCATTGAAACGAAAACTCCGACAATAAAAAAAACGTATCCATTTATGACACAAGACCTCGATCGATCTCATCAGTTCAAGCCAAACAGAAACTACTTCAATGGGTGGGACAATGGTGGTGAATTCCATCAACAGCAGCAACAGCCGCAGCAGATACATCATCAACAGCAGCAGATACAGCAGCAGCCGCAGCAGCAGCAAATACAGCAGCAGCAGCATCATTATCAGCAATATCAGCAATATCACCATCGACAATACTCTACAGGCCCGACAACATACTACGAGAAGAATTGCGAGACGAAAGAAATTGTGTTTGGTGCAGTTCAAGAACAAGATGGACGCCGTGAAGCTATGGTGATCAAGGCTGTTGATTATGGAGATCCAAGATATAACCATCACAACATTCGAGCACGATACAACTATACTGGTAATCCCAACTCTTATTGACAAGAAATAAAACATATATCTTTCAATGCTTTGAGTTGGTGAATTGGGGAAGAATATGTGGGGGAGGAGTAGATTTAGGAGTCAGGATATGCTTTCTTTGTTTGTGCCACAAGTCCAAACCATGTTTTTATGGTGAGGACTGAGGAATGCTAGTCTTCATACAGTTGTTCATGCTTCATATTTGTTTGTCATATTCATATCATCGGTCGAAATCAAGGATACTTGTACTTGTTAATGTTGTATGCATATCGTTAGTTCATATCAAACGTTCTTCATACATCCTGTCCTACCGTACGAACAAGTCGAATCCAGAACGTGTTGGTTGGAAGATTCATTTCTGCCATTTTGAGTTTCTCTTGCAGCAAGTAAAAGAAAAATATCATGATGTTCATGTTCTAAACATTGCTGCCTCAGCTGTTTGATCATACCATTTGTTAAGGTATGATGGAACCATTTAGAAAGATTTGTAGGCCAAACTTGACAATGAAGTATCAAATGGTTGCATTGCAAGTCTACTCGTAGATAAAATTTCGCCAAAAAATATAATAAGAAAACTATACATTTTAAAAGTAATAAAGCATTATAGCATGAGGAGTTTGACATGCACCGTGAATACGACTATGGGCAACATGCCCTGGACAAGCATGACCGTGATGCCAGGGACCCTCCTATAAGATTTGAAATTTCCATTTCGAATCCGAAATTTTTTTAGATATGAAGTAGAGGAGTGAAGCGATCATAGAGGTAGGAGAGTTGGTGAGGGTAAGGATGAAGCACATCGCAGACTGAAATTAGACGATGGTGGTGAGATCTCAATACCTTATCTCCATTGCATTTCTGAGCGAAGAATTAAAAGAGAGTGAGATGAAGAACGAAAATTAAGAGTCGAAAAAAAATAAACATCTAGCGTTTAAAAAATAATAAAATGTCAGCTCACACCAACTTTGATAAATTTTTTTTTGGAGTAGAAAATGTGTAATTATGATCATGAACAAAATTAATTGAACACTTTTCAATCCAAACACATGGAAATCAATGCCATGAATCATAGAACATGTTATGACATTTAAGGGTAATACATTGCTTAATGAACAGCCTTTGTTGATCAGCTCAATTTTATTAATATCATTTTGGGTATATGTCATTTTCTCATAAAGTACAATTGAAAACAATATTAGTCAATTTGAAGCCTAATTTTTAAAATCAAAACTCCGATAATGGAAGTTCGCAAATTATCATTCACACCATGGCGCTGCTTTCGGCTGCTGATGAATCTCCGCAGTAGTGACTTTCCAACGACATTGACTCGACCTCCACGCCACCCCACAACAACTTGAGCAACGCCTGCATTGTTATTGTCGGTTGATCCATCCAATTCCTGTCCGGCCAAAACGATCCCTCTATCACCTGTTTCGACGGTCCAAGACATACCCTCTTCAGCTTATGTCACTCTCTTTCTCTAGCTGCCCCCTTCCAGTCTTCGGCACTCGCCCTCGGCTCCTCCGACGTTCCCAAAAGGAAGAGATTGGTGAAAAGGTGAGGACCCTTTTCCCCTTTTGACTCTGTTCTTATCTGAGCACTGAATACTTGGTTATGGAATCTGTAATTATGTTTTGTTGAATATTACTCTGCTGCTTGTACGAGAAGGCGATGAAAATTGAACCCGTTTTTTCTTTATTGCCAATTAGTGTAAAGGGAACAGGGAAATTAGATACCCAATCGAATATATTCTTAATTAGAGCAGGGAATAAGCTAGACTATGGATGTAATATGTGTAAAGAAATTCTACCTCATCTTAAGCGATTAGGTAGCTTTTTTTTAGAGGGGGTTTGTTCCGTGAGCTATATGTTGGAACTTCCTGATTGTTCGATGTATTCTATGCTTTTCCCTGCATCTAAAAGACATTAGCTGTTTTGCAGCTTTGGAGATAGCAAACTTTGGGGGCCGTTGAATCTTTTAGCCTAGGCTGAATCCTCAGGATATTGGAGAAGCAGGGGGTCATCTAGTAACCATGGAGGAAGGTATGGACACATTTTAAACCACTTTTGATGTGTTAAGCTATTCTATCATGTAAAACCAAAAAACGTTTGGGGGTTGTGATGGGTGCTTTTGAAGGTATGGGAGCATTGAAGTACTCGCGGACAGCCTATGAAGAGGCATTGGATGTACTGTCCTCGTTGATTGTCAGCCGTAGACGCTGCGATAAATCTGGAGATCGGTTTGAGTTGATGTTTGAGTATGTAAAGGTATTACTGAAACTTAACACTTTATTATTGCTATAGTATACTTGAGCTGATGATCATTGAGTTGACTCAATATAATAGATGCTTGATTTAGAGGAGTCCATGTCGAAAATGAAGGTCATCCATGTAGCTGGCACCAAAGGCAAGGTACCATCTTCATCTGTTCATGTTCTTTCATTTGGATACTTCTACTTTTGTCCCATTCACTTTAACATTGTCAACTTAGAATTTTTAAACTTTGCTTAGAAAACATGAGAGTTAGCTTGAAAATGATGCTGTGTTAACTAAACTTTTTTCTTTTTTCGGGACTTACATAGGGATCCACGTGCACCTTTACCGAATCCATATTGCGTAAATGTGGCTTCCACACTGGCCTTTTCACTTCTCCTCACCTTATTGATATCCGAGAAAGATTTCGCTTGGATGGGTAACTATTTTGCATACTACGATGTTTTGTTGTTCTTTTATGTGGTAAAGTTGGTCGACCACTACTTTGTTTATTGAGATGATGCAGATGGTTGTCCTTACAGTAAAGCCATTGATTTTTCGTTGCAGCAACGACTTGCTTCACATTATCTAACTTTATTTCTGGAACTATTTTCTCGTTTTCCACTTTGGTTGTTGCAGCATCGACATCAGTGAAGAGAAATTTTTAGCCTATTTCTGGTGGTGTTATAATAGGCTAAAGGTATTTTACTTGTCAATTTGATATATTATTATTACTTTTAATACATAAGTTCATCTAATGGATCAAATATATGGTGTCTTTGAATCTAATTGTATATGTAAACATTATATTTAGATTCTGAGTTGCTTATTCTTCTAGTAAAGAGACGTTTGAACTCTATAAAACTAAACCATGGGCTTTACTATTATTTTTTAACTGTAAATAAAGCATTCATTGATATTTTGAAAGTTTTCTAGAACAATTTATTTTCTTCAGGATTATAAACAATTTGTTTTCTTCAGGAAAAAACTAGCGAGGATGTACCGATGCCTCACTTGTTTCGCTTCCTAGCGTTACTTGCGTTCAAAATTTTTTCAGATGAACAGGTTTGATGTGTTCTTTTTATTTTAATTTGTTTCTGGATAGGCTTTCTTTGCTCAATTTATTACTGGGATTATAATGATAATGTTTTATTGTCATCAATGAAGGTGGATGTAGCTATCTTGGAGGTTGGTTTAGGTGGAACTTTTGATGCTACCAATGTGGTATGCTCATTCTCTTTTGGCTTAAATTATAAAGTATTTCATGGCATGTAAGATATTGTGAGATCCCACATCGGTTCGAGAGGGGAACGAAGCATTCCTTATAAGGGTGTGGAAACCTTTCTCTAGCAGACGCGTTTTAAAATCGTGAGGCTGTCGGCAATACGTAATGGGCCAAAACGGACAATATTTGCTAGCAGTGGGCTTGAGATGTTATAATGGTATCAGAGCCAGACACTGGGCGGTGTACCAGCGAGGACGCTGGGTCCCCATGGGGGGTGGATTGTGAGATCCCACATCGGTTGGAGAGGGGAACGAAAGCATTCCTTATAAGGGTGTGGAAGCCTTTCCTTAGCAGATGCGTTTTAAAACTGTGAGACTGATAGCGATACGTAACGGCCTAAAGTGGACAATATTTGCTAGCAGTGGGCTTGGGGTGTTACAGATATAATTTGTTCTTGATTAGAAAGTAGAAACCTTCATCAAGGTATAGCCATTTCATAGATTCTAATGTTTCAGGTCCAGGCACCCATTGTGTGTGGTATAGCTTCTCTGGGTTACGACCACACGGAACTTCTTGGTTAGCCTTCTCTCGACCTTGACAATAGTTTTCCTGGAAAATAAATGTTCGACAACTGTTTGCGTTATGGCTTAAGCACGAGCGTAGATGTTTTCTTTCCTGTTTGATAAGTTTGATAATGTCAAGGTTTTCTTACATTGTTGCTTTCTTTCTGTTTTGAATTTGTCTAATTAGGAAACACTCTTGGTGCGATAGCTTCGGAGAAAGCTGGTATCTTCAAGGTTTGCTTCAAGAAACTTTCCTTAAAGCATGAACGTCTAGGAATAATCATTTTGTTTCCATCCCTTCACTTCGGTGCAGCGTGGGGCTCCAGCTTTTACTGTATGTCAACCTGATGAAGCCATGCATATGCTTAGAGATAAAGCTTCCCAGTTGGATGTATGTGCAAAGCTCTTCCATTCGCTACCTCATGACTATGCCTTGTTCACACTGCCTTATATTTGCACGTCCCAGGTACAACTTACAGTAGTGCCATCGTTGGATCCGGAGCTTCTACAAGGTCATAAACTCGGGCTTGAAGGCGAGCACCAGTATCTAAATGCTCGTCTTGCTATTGCGCTATCCTCCACTTGGCTTCACAGGACTGGCCATTCCAATCTGTCGTACAAGGAACAGAGCGTAAGTTCTACATATGGGATTTGTCATCAGTTTTCCGTAAACATATCTCGTGTTTTCTGATTCTTTTTCTTCTTAACAATATGTTACCAGGGGTCTTTGCCTGAGCAGTTCATAGAAGGGCTAACCACTGCCAGCTTTGAAGGGCGAGCTCAGATTGTTCCTGATAGATATAATGATATTGAATCCCCGGAAGATCTTGTCTTTTATTTGGATGGAGCCCATAGTCCTGAGAGCATGGTGGTTTGCAGTAGCTGGTTTTGTGCTGCAATAAAACATAACCAGGAAGGGATCTTAGATCATCAGTTGGATGATAATGGTACATCTTCAAATAAACTTCTTCAAGGATATGATAATGATGAGGCAAGGAAGAAATCTGTGCAGGTAGATTTTGACTTTAGCTTGACTTCTCCAAGTTCGTTTTATTGTTTGTCAAGAAAAAGGGATCATGAATAAGATAGTTAGTTTCAGTTTGAAAACCTATTCATTTATGCAGTGCTTCAACTTCTTTAGATGGTGTTTAATCTAGTAGTGTTGGACATTGTAGGTGCTATTGTTCAATTGTATGTCGGTACGAGATCCACAGTTGCTTCTTCAACCTCTGATCAAAACGTGTGCAAATAATGGTATGTATTTGTCGAACTCTTCGAACTGAAAAAATCAGGTGATCTGGTTAATACACAGTATTTCTTTTGGATTTAAAAGAATGATCTATAATTTAGGTACTAAATATAACATTACTTAGAGACAAAGAAAATGGAAGTTATAGAATAAGTTTTTAGCTGAGACTTACGCTGTGAGATCCTACATCGGTTGAAGAGGGGAACGAAACATCCCTTATAAGGGTGTGGAAGCTTCTTCCTAGTAGACATGTTTGAAAACCGTGAGGCTGACAGCGATACGTAATGGGCCAAAGCGGACGATCTCTATTAGCGGTGAGCTTGGATTGTTACAAATGGTATCAGAGCCAGACACTGGGCGGTGTGCCAGCATGGACGCTTGGCTCCCAAATGGGGTGGATTGTGAGATCCCACATCGGTTGGAGAGGGAAACGAAACATTCCTTATAAGGGTGTGGAAATCTCTTCCTAACAGACACGTTTTAAAACCATGAAGCCGACGAGTTTACGTAACGGGTGAAAGCGGACCATATCTATGGGCTTAGGCGGTTACATATCTCAAATAAAATATGCCACAAATCAATGAAATTCCATAAGAGTTTGGTTATATGAACTCAGGGGTCCACTTCAAGAAGGCAGTCTTTGTTCCAAATACATCAGTGTTCAACAAGGTTGGAACCCATGGTTTAGCAGAAGCAAATGGTGAAGTAGACCTTTCTTGGCAGTTCCATGTTCGAAGGGTGTGGGAAAACATCATCCAATCTGAGAAAGGTATTATCTGTTTATGCTAGTGATCTTTTTCTAAGTGTTTGGAACCATTCTTTATCCTCTGACATATTAGGAGGCGATTCTCAAGGAATTGGTACCATGGTTGAAGAAGAAAGTGAAAAACCAGAATTGAGTGGTAAGAGCTGCGAGAACAGCGCAGTGTTTTCTTCTCTCCCAATGGCCATTAAATGGCTCCGAGATAGTGTTCTGCAGCAGAACAGGTCCATTCGACTTCAGGTGCGAATATTTTCGAGTATGTAGACATGGGCACGTTTGGAACGAAGAAATTTATGAGCTTTCTATTATTCAGGTTCTTGTAACTGGTTCTTTACATCTTGTGGGAGATGTGTTGAAATTAATCAAGTGAAGGACGGGACCTGTTTAGCGTCCATGGCGATGGGACTACGCTTTTACTCGAACAACGACATCAGCAAGAACACGGTGCTAGAATTCTTTGAACATTCATGGTCTCATATTTGTTGTTTACAAGACTTGAGGTAATAATGGCCTTCTTAGGCTTCCATTTTTATCAGGGTTACATTTATTCTCAACTTTGGAATAGTGCATCATGTTTCTTCCTAATTATTTTTTTGTTATAATATACATAAAATATATCTATATTATGACCCACCACTACCCAAGATCTAAATCTGACCATCATCACTTACTCATCATCATGTCAGCTGGATGACTAAATTGCCTTCCTACCTACTTGGGATATTAGTACCATCATGATTGATATCATTGGACAGTGAACGAATCACTCCTTATGAAAGTATAGAAATCTCTCCTTTGCAGACGTGTTTTAGAATCTTGAGGAAAAGTCCGAAGAGGACAATCCATGTTATCAGTGGGCTTGGACTATTACAAATAGAGAACATTCTGTCACATATTCTTTAAATTTGTAGATTCAGAGTCATATCCTTGAATTGGAGTTTGGGAGATCTCGGCTCTTAGAGGTTTAGTTGGATCGAGGATTAACGTGATCGACATGTTTTAGATATAAGCTAAAGTGGTGGGGATGTTATGGTATGGTGCAGGCCACACAGCTGGAAAATATGACTCAACTTATTCCATCTGTTGCCACCTTAAAAACAACTAATAAGAGTTTTAGATTTATGTCTGATTAATTTTAAGGAAATAAAAAATTAAGGAAAAAAAAAAACTATTTAAGGCATTTAGCGTAAATAAGGACTAATTTTCCAGCGTGTTTTCCGTTTCTGGCTTTACCCTAATTCTGCTCTCATATATTGATAATTAACTCAATAAAAACTGAGCCATTCGATTTCAAACTCAGGGAAGAGAGATTCTCTCTGAGAAGATTGATTTGCAGAAAACTTTTCTGCAAATCAATTCCATCAGATCTCTCTCCCTCTTTTAATGTCTGTTTCTCAATCTCCTGACCTTTCTTCCGACGTTAATGGCTTCCACACCGATGACCTTCTTCACGAGGCTGCCTTCGCCAGCCGTGGCTGCTGCTTCTGGCTTCCTTGCCTGAGGTCTAGTCCCTCCAAGTCCTGGTGGGAGAGGATTAGGGCTGCCGATAATGACGACGAGTGGTGGCTTCGAGGCTGGAAGAGGTTCCGCGATTGGTCCGAAATCGTTGCCGGCCCTAAATGGAAGACGTTCATTCGTCAATTTCACAAGAATCGCCATCGTCAATCTACTTACCGTTACGATCCGCTCAGTTACGCTCTCAACTTCGACGAAGGTCCAGCTCTCGACGATCCTTTCAGCGAGGACTTCATGCGCCGCGACTTCTCCATGCGATTCGCCTCCATTCCGGCCTCCGCCAAGTCGTCCATGGACCTCGGCAAGGATGGACCGTCCTTCATTTGATTCTGGATGGATATAATCATGTGGCTCTGGAACCTCCGTGTGTTTGATTGCTTCTCGCCAGAACCGCCGTGCGCGGTGGTCGTCGTCGTCGGAGGAGGAGCGGAGGGGGTATTTGCTTTTCGGGGAAGCGGGGATTGTTAACAGTGGGGGTTAATTTGTGGGCAGCGTTACAATCTAAAAACTCGATGATTTTTTTATTTTTTTTTGTTTGGTTCTTCCGTTTCTATAAGATTACTTTTTCTTAATTATTATTATTTTATTATAATTATTTATTTGAAACGAAAATTATAATGATTTTTTTTTTTCAAAAAAATTTACAATCCTATAATAATTTTGTTGTTTTTATATTTTACATTTGAAGATTTCAAGTTTAAATTATAAATTTAAACCTTTAATAATGTAACATAACATGGCCACACCATACCTTTTATTTATCTAATTATTTGTTTTGTCATATTAACTTAATTTGTCTAATTATTTGTTTCGTCATTTTAACTTAATGAGAATCTTATGAGATGAACTAAAATTTTAATCCAACAAGAGATTCAATGTTTGTCTATGAGGACGGAGTTGTGTCGAAACTTTAGAAGCAGCTAAAATAGCTATGAAATTTATCCAATACCCTTTAATCCCACCTCAAACGTGCTTTCTTAGATGTCCTTAAATCAATTATCAAGGGAAAAAAAGACAGTTTATATCATATTCAGCCGACCTTTTCACCTATTCAATGTAAACAAGATTAGGCACCTCAAAGACACCTATTCAATGTAAACAAGATTAGGCACCTCAAAGAATAGCTCAACTAATCACATTTAAGACAAAAGAATGTGAAATTTCACCTCGAGAGAGTTGGCGGTTGAATTGATTATATGACTAAGTATTTAGTTTTAGATGAAGATGTTCACATGGGGGAAGACTAATGGATGCCCAAAAGACTCTTTCATTCATTGAGTAAGAGAGATGCCTATTCATTCTATCAAACTTCAAACCTTTCATGGATCCCACCACCACTCTCTCTCGCTTTCCCCTTCAAAGCAAGAGGGGCCTCATAAAAGAAAAGCTTCTTCTATGAGGGCAAGTGCCTTTAAAGGTATGACAAAAGTAAGAGCGCATGGGCCACTCATTCACACATCTTAGACAGATGATCATGCAAGGGCAGGGCAGGGCAGTGCAGTGAGAGAGTGCTTTTGAAGCCCTCTCTTCTCTGCTTTGGAAGATTTTAACTAACCTATAAATATGCAACTGTCAACACTGTCAAGGCTATAGAGATGGACAGTAATTGTGAGATCACACATTTATTGAAAATGGGAACAAAAACATTCCTTACAAGGTGTGGAAACTTCTCTCTAACGTTTTAAAGTCGCGAGAGCAGACACTATTTACTAGTTGTAGGCTTGGGTAATTACAAATGGTATCAAAGACAGACACTGGGCGGTGTGCTAGCGAAAACGTTGGCTCTCAACGATGGTGGACGGTGAGATCCACATCGGTGAGAGAGAGGAACAAAACATTTCTTATAAGAGTGTGGAAACCTCTCCCTAACCGACGTGATTTAAAATCGCGAGGCTAATGACCATAGAAACAATGATTTAAGTAAGATCTACTACACGGGCGGAGTTCATTCGATTGCTCTAACTTTCTAAGAATCATGTTGATTGCATTAGCGTTAAAGACATCACTACTCTTCCTATTCTACACATTCTATACTGACATCATTTGAAACTCAAAAAGGATATGATTTATGGTTTCAGTGGTAGGAAGACATATGGATGGATACCAACACTTTTGTTGTAATCAATACCTCAGAAGTTAGCACCAACCAAATCTCAAACACAAAAATGTAAATAGATACAACAAACATTCAGAAAAAAACAGAGTTTTTTAGGCCATTTTTATGATGGCCCTTGTGTTTGCCTCAACCATGGCAAGTCTGTATTAAGAGAAGAATCCATACCTATCTGCGGCTCAGTAGAACTCAGATGCTTCCCCTTTTTAGACCAAAGCCAGATCTTCGAAACAGAGTAACTCTCTCCTTTAGCTACACTATTCAGCTTCTTCCCATCCAAATCTGCAATGCCCTTTGGTTCTGTACCTTTGAAGGGCTGTTTATGGTCACCCTCTTGTTGAGCTCTAGACAAGGGAACTCTGAGCTCAGCGTCTATAACAACGTATTGATATGATCCCATTGAGTAACATCTCCTAGCATCCAAGTTGCTACTACTGGTCTCTCCAACTTCGGTCTCTACAGCCTCAGCTATGTTCATTCTTCTGAATTTTCCAAGCTTCACTGGGAAACCTCCTTTTTCATTCACTACCTCTTGAATCTCCATTCTTTTTTGACAATTAGGCAACCTATGATCTGCATTACCAACACATTCAGCTTCTTCTCCCAGTTCATCGAAATCGAACATTGGATTTTCGATCGAAAAACCAGGGCTAAATAACGTTCCTCGACAAAGAGGGCATGTCGAATTCGACAAGAGCCAAGTGTCTATACAATTGACATGGAAGGCATGGCTGCACATAGGAAGTAATCTGAGTTGGTCCTTCTCAGAATACTCACACAAGCAAACAGCACAATCAAATGGCTCCTTAAGCCCCACTATCTCCTTATACTTAAAAACAGGAAGTGCGTCTATAAAAGCTTGATCTAAACCAGAATCATGGAGATGGAAGAGCTGCTGAAGCTGTCTTTGAAGTGCATCAGAAGGAGACAGTTCTGGGTTTCTGTTGGATTGAGAGGAGGATGAGGAAGATGGGTGCTTTATAAGGAATCTAACAAGAAGATGGAGCAGACCAGAAATGAAGAACAGAACAGCCAAAATCACTATGATAAAAAGAACTGCTGGACTTATCCTCGTACCGGACGAGGTTGCAGATGGCGCTGCTGGTGGGGTAGGTTCCTTATTGTAAATTACATCAAAAGGGGAAGAAGAAGAAGGCGGCATAGGAGGAGGGTAGCTCAGAAATCCATCTTTCTGAAAGATTTGATGCCGAATCCGAGTCATTTTCAAATGGGGTTGCTCCAGAAACCAATTTTGACATTCCAGAGATCAAAATACTAAAATTAAAACCATACACCCTCCGCTTCTCAGAGATCGAACCAAGCCCGAAGCCCGAAGCCCCAAAATCAGTGCACTACAACAATGCAAAAACAAACAAAAACCCTAAACCAGAGGCGAAAAGAGAAGATGGGTTTTGAAGGGGATGGAGGGTTTTCGGTTCTCCGTGTGTTTTGGGAAGAATGGGAGATACCCAGAAGAGTAAAGGAGAGGAGAAAAGAGGCGGTGGGTTGGGAGATACGCGCAGGGAGAGAGCGTGGGAGAGGGATTGGTCAACCATGGGAGACAAAGGGAAGTGTGAAAGAGTTGGGGTTGGAGAGAAGGGATGGAGCAGATTCAAGCTCAACCATCGCGTCCATTGTTAATGGTAATGGCTGGATTTGAGACAAAACATGATATATAATAATAATGGAAATAAGAACAAAATTCACACCCAAATTCATGCTTTGTTTCAAGACATTACTTGGAGTTTGGGGATGTAACATGTGAATGTTCTTTTTTTAAAACATAATTGGGATAATATGAATGTATTGATTTGATTGTGTTGGAAATTAGGGAGTTTTAATGTTGATAATAATATTTGGAAAGCATAATGGTTTTCCTTTTGAAACTAAGTGGGAGGGAAAGCAAATGAATACCAATTTCATTACAACTTTGGTTCATTTCTTTGCTCGCTTTGAATGGAGTTTTGCAAGTGGAAGGCTTCAAAAATGTCAACAAAAGTTATTAAAAAGCTAAAACTTCTCTTTTTCCATCCCCTTTTATTAAAAGTTTACTTTTTTTCCTTTCTTTGGGTACGATACTCAACCCAAATTAATATGGATTATGACTAAATAGGTTTAGATTAGGGAGATAATAGAAATGGTATGTTTATAGGTTTTTCGCTTAATTCTCCCATTAAATCCTAACCTTTTCACTTTAGTAGTGATAGGCTTAGACTGATATATAATAATGAACAAAAAGATCTCCGAGTAATGAGTTCAACTCTCACGTGTCAAACACAACGATTTCAACTTGTTGTTCATAGAGCAGCTGAAGGAGGATGAGGGCGTGCACAGCCATACAAAGTTCTTATTTGAAGGAGGTGCTGCCATGGCTATGGAATTCCATCCGGCCATATTCACTTAAGAAGTACGTATGAAAGTTTCAAAGCTCCGATGAGGGATTTCATCTTGTTGTAGGGCCTTGTGGGCAATTCATCTCCACAGACCAGATGGTTCTCCATGAACCTGTTTCAAACAAACTAGCTTGGGCTTGGGCTTGGGCTTGGGCCTGGATCCACCTGCTACTAATATGTCACACCATCTACGCCTTCCTTATTATTATATTATATGAGGTAACTATATATTATATGCATTGAACTATACTAGGAAGGCATTACCTTCATATTATTATTATTATTATTATTTATTCATGGTTGTGACCTAATGCCCTCTCACCAGTTAACTTTCTGTAATACAATTTTCTTTCCGATAACTCAATAAAAAATTTAAATATTAATATTCAGTTGAGAATAAAATAAATTATTTTTTATAAAGATATAGAAAACTCTCTCTAATAAATACGTTTTTAAATTGAGAAGCAGGAGGAGAGTTTGGTGTCCTAGCATGCATGCAACAAACCGTCCACAGATGGTCTCTTTATTACATCATTTCCAACAATTTTTGTTTGTTTTTTTATTTTAAATATATATTTTTGAGAGTTGATTTATATATAAACCCTCCGCTCCGGACTCTGTCCAGTTGTCTTCAATAACAGAGCATTTCCCCACTGAACTTTCTACTCTGCAATAAAGTCGCGATGGCGGGAAGTTACTTTATGGAAGGCGTTCTGCCATTTCCGGCGATGGTAACCATGGAGTGCATCAACGTTGGTCTCAACACTCTTTTCAAAGCCGCCACCGCCTCCGGCATGAGCCACCACGTCTTCATCGTTTATTCTTACTCCCTCGCCGCCTTCTTCCTCCTCCCTTCTCCCTTCATCTCTCGCAGGTCTTTTTCTCTCTCTTTCTCGATTAATTCTTTCTTTCTTTCTTTCTTTCGATCAAGTAATTTTTAGATTTTGATTTTGCAGATCCACGCGGCTTCCACCGCTCAATTTCTCTATACTCTCGAAGATCGCTCTTCTCGGACTCATCGGGTGCTCCATCTCTGTGACCTAATTCATATGGAATTTAATTGATTTTGCTTTTCTTCGAAAAATTGAATTGAATCGGAAGTTTGTTTGCAGTTCTTGTTCGCAGATAATGGGATACACGGGAATCAATTACAGTTCTCCGACTCTTGCTTCCGCCATCAGCAACCTTGTTCCTGCTTTCACTTTCATTCTCGCCATCATTTTCAGGTTCCTCTTCCCCCACTTCTCTTTCTCTTTTAATACAATAATTGAAACCAAAACTTATTTAAAAATATATTAATTTATATGATAGTATTATAATGAATTGTGTGGATCATAAGATTACTTCAAATAATATTGGTTTCCATTTCCATCTTTTACACTCAAATTCATTATTTCTTTTCTATAAAGAAAAAAAAAGTCTATTCTATTATGTCTTATTATTAAAGTGCCCACACTACAATTTTTTCAACAAGTGGGGCCGCCTAATATTTTTTGTTTTTTCTTCCCAAGGTCAGGCTTTCCTTGAAATGTGATGCAAATATTAATAAAATCTCTATATTAAACTATATTTAAATTTAAATCGATCCACTTCTTTTATTAATTTATAAGTCATGATTCATCACAAAAGTTTATCTAATTAGAATTTTTAATCCATGCTTTTATTTAAACTTGTTAGGAATTAATCTTATATCTAATAATGAAAGTTATGTGATTAAAATTATTAGGAGATGGTCACAAACTTACTTACTTTATTATCAAATTTAATGTTTTTTTTTTTCAAAAAAACATCAAAATCATCATTAAAATATCCATTTTATTTTTGTCGTTTTTTATTTTTTATTTTTGCTTGTGAAGTATGAGGAGCATGTATAACACACGTCTGTGTAAAATCCTGAGCCTTTAAGCCACAAAAAAAGTGGTCACTTGCCAAATTGGAGAAAGATACAGAGAGGCTATCTCTCCCTGACCAATTAGAAAATTTAAAGATGAATTGAAATTTGTTTGATAAGACACTTTTATTCCTTTTTATGCAAATTATTGGTAAATTTGATGAAGTTAACTTGGATGAAGTCGTGGAGTTCTTATGGCTTGTTCATCTGAATAATTCAAGAAAAAGAATCTGATAATGCATGTGAAGTGGTGTTGTCCATTAAAAATAAGATAGGTTGGTTTGTTATCCTTGTGATTCAATAATTTGATTATGCGTGTATGATGAAAGGATGGAGAAAGTGGTGATGAAGAGCAGTAGCAGTCAAGCAAAAGTAATGGGCACCATAATATCCATATCAGGTGCATTTGTAGTGACGCTTTACAAGGGTCCAAGGGTCATATTCTCTTCACCACCCACGTCTCTTTCCCTCCATCATCCACTTACCTCTTCAGATTCTAATTGGGTCATTGGCAGCCTTCTCTTGACTGCTGAATATATCTTGGTTCCACTTTGGTACATTGTTCAGGTAAATTTCATCTTCATATTTTTTTTGTAAGAGCTCGAGCCCACCGCTATCTATATTGTAATATTTGGGCTTTTGTTTTCCCTCAAGGTTTTTAAAACGCGTATGTTAGGGAGAGGTTTCTACACCCTTATAAAGAGTGTTTCGTTCCTCTCTTCAACCCATGTGTGATCTCACAATCCAACCCCTTTGAGGCCAGTGTCCTCGTTGGCACCCATTCTCCTCTCTAGTCGATGTGGGATCTCACATCAGTTGGAAAGGGGAACGAAACATTTTTTAGGAGGATGTAGAAATCTCTCCCTAACTTACTTCAATGGGATGTCTCCTAACTTTAAAAGTTGTACTATTAGAGCTTTAGTCGATGCCCCAAAACGTGTTCTACGTCTGTATTTTGTGAGGAAACTTCAATATGAATATAACCAACCTTGAAACTGTTGAACATTTTTTCAGACAAAAATAATGAAGGAATACCCAGAAGAGGCAACAGTGATCTTCTTCTACAACATAACTGTGGCCTTCATAGCTGCAGTTGTAGGCGTGATCTTAGAGACAGATCCAAGTGCTTGGATTTTGAGGCAAAATACAGCGTTGGCCTCTGTTTTATGCTCCGTAAGAACCAAGAAAAGCCACTCAATACAATTCATTTCACAATGATATCTAACAAAACTTTGTTCTTTTTTTCTTTTCTATACTTTCAGGGACTTTTTGGATCATGTTTGAATAATACAGTTCATACATGGGCACTCCGGTTGAAAGGGCCGGTGTTTGTAGCGATGTTTAAGCCATTGTCGATTGTCGTCGCCATTGTAATGGGTGTTCTGTTTCTTGGTGATTCTCTATATCTTGGAAGGTATGACAACAAACAGAGGGAGAGTTCTGGAATTAGCTTTCCCTTTTGTAACTCTAAAACCTCAAGTTTCTTGCATGAATTCTTCTACCACTTAAACTAACTTGAAGAAGGTTGAACTTTGGTTGTGTTGCAGTCTTATTGGAGCATCCATAATTTCCGTAGGGTTTTATACTGTAATGTGGGGAAAAACAAGAGAAGAAGTGGGCGATGAAGAAGAAAAAGAAAGGCATAGCCATAATGTTAGTGATGACAAGGAACCACATGAAGATCAGAAAGTACCGCTTCTTGGAAACTACAACACACAGAGATACAGTTCAGATCATGTATGAAAAGGCCATGAAAATGACTGGTACAGCTTTTATTTACCTTCAAGCGTTGGCTATGGCCAAACATGCAAGGAAAAATGTAAAATTTGTTAGTGGTCAAAGCATGTCATAGGGTTGTAAATATCTTTAACATCGACCCTGTAAAACCAAATGTGTTTATCAACGTAATTTTAAATCATTAGCGCTTGTGCATACATACAAACTGAATCTATTATCTCATAAGATACTATAAACGCGCTCTAACTTGACACTGATTAACTGAAGATTAGCTTAATAAATTTGATATAGAAGATTGACGTGAGATCCCACGTCGATTAGAGAGAGCAATGAGTGTCAGTGAGAACGTTTGGCTACGAAGAAGGTGGATTGTGAGATCTTCCAAGAAGGATGAATGCTAACAAGGACACTGGGCTACAAGAGAGGTGGAGTGTGAGATCCCACATCAATTAGAGATAGGAATGAGTGCTGACAAGAACGCTGATTCTCAAGAAGGGTAGATTGTGAGATCCCAGATCGATTGAAGAGAGGAACGAGTGCCAGCAAAAATGTTGGACCCCAAAAGAATGGTACAACCTAACCGGACCATGCTAGTGGTAGGATATAAAAGAGAAACAAATTGAAATTCAAATTCATACTCAACTTTAGAAGTGTTGAAGAACAATTGGGTACAATTGGGTCTACCAAACGGGTTCAAGTTCAACGCTGGTTGGCTCGGAGGTTTAAGCGGGCCGACCGATGCCCACTTTCCCTCCCTCTTTCCTCCCTCCCTCCCTGTGTCTTCCTCGTTTCGATCCACTCGGCGGACATCTAATCTGGTTCGGCTCTTGGCAAGTGGCTTTCCAACTCCCACAGTCTCTTGCAGAGCCTTTCCCTTGATCCCTCTTTCAATTTCCCATCCATTTTCCACTCTTAGCTTCACTTCAACGCTTTACCTGCCTTTGTTCTTCCACTTCTTAATCCCCTTTTCGCTAACCTTCTGAAACTCTCGTCTTCAAATTGTATTTTCCATTTCTCTTTTACCTCTTTCTCTTAAATTTAGGTTTTTGGGCATCTGGGTTCATCGATTTCTTCTGGGTCTTTGTGTTCTCTTCCGTTTTTGTGTTGTATCTCTAGGGTTTCGAATTTCCTTGTTTCTGGGTTTCGTTTATTTCTCCCCGTTGTTCACTAATTTAGTTTGAGGAGTTTGTGTTCTAAGGCGATGTCACAAGGGTTTGCGATCGAGCTCTATTTCGATCCGGCACTTGAAAATCAGGTTCTCAAGGCTTGGAATGTACTAGCTCGCCGTCAAATCAGTACCCAACTCATCGAAATTGAATCGCGCCCTCACATTACCCTATTTTCCAGCCCTTTCCTCGAACCCACAAAAGTTGAATCCATCGTTAAGAATTTCGCTTCGAAACAGGAACCTTTGCCTTTGTCCTTAGCGTCAATTGGCAGCCTTCCCAATGACAACAACATTCTCTTTCTCGGTCCAGCGCCTTCGATTTCACTCCTCCAATTCCAGTCCCAATTGTGCGAAGCAATGAGGAAAGAAGGAATTGAAACTGGAGAGGAATATCGCCTTGGCTCCTGGATTCCCCATTGCTCTGTTGCTCAGGAGGTGCCCAAGGCTCGAATGGCTGAGGCATTTTGTGTTCTAAGGGATTTGAAGCTACCAGTATCCGGGTATGCAATTGATATTGGGTTGGTCGAATTTTCCCCTGTTCGAGAGCTCTTCTCTTTTGTTCTTGGCAACACTCTCGAAGCTTGAATCTGATACCTCTTCCTTATGAACTTGTACAACCTTAAATTTATTGTAGCTGTTTTAGAGGTCCTGTTTAGGCGCTAGAGCATTACAAATAAGGATGCATTTTGTATTTCATGTTATGAATTTGATCTCTTTTATATTCAAGTTGAATCTTACTTGCTAGTTCATTTAATAAACACATTGGATTCTGTTGAAACATGAAATGAATGTTAAAGGTTTACACCTTTCACATATAATTTCTCTTGGATAAACGCTGGTTCTTGCAAGTTGCAGTATGCAATGCATCATGAACACCAAAGTCTTATTAAAACTTTCTGCTCTAGATCTAACTCAAAGAGGTATTTGAATTAAACAATGCTTGGTAGATTTCAATCTCATATGTTTGTTAATGAATCTTTGATTCAAACCATATCTCCATGGCCTAACCATTCTGAGTTTCTCTGTTATTACTTGATGTTCATCTCCACTGTATTCATGTCGGTACTCGTGTTTCTTTCTCGTTAAGCATATGCTTTAGCTACCCTCGTTCAGTCTGTCGTTGAGGTTGTCGTGGGTTGATCTGATTCATCTGTTTCCTGAATTATCTATATACATTCTCTGGTTAGTTGTCTATTCTGTATGAGTTTATCAATCGCTTACTCGATACACCTCGATGTGCCTTAGATCACGAGAGACTTACTCCATAGAAAACATGGAGGCTTTCAAGTCTCTATGCCTCATGAGATAGCTAAAAAAGTGATATCAGGGGCTCAAGGAATAAGTTCATACTATAAGTGATGATAATGATGATGTTGAAAGTGATATAAAAGCATTCTTTTTTTTCCTTTTGTACTTATTATATGAATATAATGTTCATTGAATTGTTCATATTCATGTTTTTCTTTCAATTTAGTGAAGATAAACTTCACACCTATTGGACCACTCAGATTGCTCGTAAGGGTGAGTTTTTGTGCTTCATGTCTATATAAAGGCCAAGGAGAAGACGTGCAAGTAAGCTCTCTAACCATATTGAAATGCTATCAATTTTTAGAGTGTCGTATTGGCTTTAGCAAGCCAACGCCACATCAATGTCCTAACTCTTGGAGCCATAGTCATAGCTCTGAGCTTCTGCTTCTGCAGACATGGCAAGAACCAAGCAGGCAGCCCTTGGACATGAAATCTTGTATAAAGTTCATGGTCATTCGAAAGTTCGAATGTTTTTTAAGCGTAGTTTGGGCAAGATCTAAGAAACATACAAGATCAACTTTTTCCGTGTTTCATGAGCGAACTAAACATATTAAAGTGATTTGTCATTTCATTCTTCAGATAATACAACACGGATTTGTGTCCATAGGATATAAGAAGACTCGAGAACAACTGGTGGACAAATTTGTTCGAGATTAGGGGGAGTTTTATAGTATATTAAATAAAAAGAAGAAGCAAGAACAACATCAAAATAACTTCTCTCTTAGACTCAGAATTCCCATTATTTTGTGTTTGAAACCCATATACCAACAATACTATATCGTATCATTATATTGTACAAATTTACTGAACAAAAAACCTCCAAAATCTTTATCTACCAATTTTCAAACACCAAATACCCTTTTGAAAATCTGTCATTTTTAGTTCATTTCTGCCCAGTTTTTTTTTTATAAGGGCCTAAAACACCAAAAGAAACTTCATCAAATTCACTCCGAATGATACTTTTTCAGTTCATTTGCTCACCAATCAAGTCAAAACCCACCACCAGGAATGACAAACCTTGGAATAGCAAGAAATAGAAGTGAACTCCATGTGCTGACAACAAGCTTCTAGCTGATGCAGTTAGCAGCAGAAAAGCAAGAGCCAGTTCTTTTCTATACACCTTGTTTCTCTTCTTCTTTGAACCCATTTGCTTCTCTTGTTGGTTCAATTTACTCAACAACTCGAGTCCCGACTCCGAATGTCTCCTCAGAATCTTCTCCTCGTTTGTAGTTTTCGACTCGCGCTCGGCAAATGCCAGGAAGTCGGATTCGGATGATCGTCCTGTCTTTTTAGTCACAATCCATTCGTATGAACTTCCGAGCTGGAATAGCCCCGAAACCATGGCGTTGAACTTTGTGACAGACATGGTGTTCTCAAACAAGAGGTATGGGATCAAGAAAGGGAAGGATTTAGGGGATGGAAGAATGTTTAGCAATGACATGAAGACTGGGATGTAGCAGATTACCCAGAGAGGCAATTCTGCTTCTGGAATAAACATTGTCAATGGAAGTATGACACAAAACAAAGTGAATGAGTAAAAGGGAAGTATGAGTTTTCTCAGGAGAAAGAACAGGAATATCAAGTTCGTCTTCTTCCATATTGATATCTGCACAATCCAGGCGATCGGTTTAAGCTCAACGAGTCGATCATACGACATAGGAATGTGTTTGAGAGTTTACCTTTGAAGTAATGATGGAAGGAAGGCATAATCTGAAGAGCTGCATTGGACCAGAATGCCAACGGTGTTGCTGCTTCTTGTAAGCTTCATATGATTCAGGCAATTCACACAGCACCTTGACATCATTGAGGAAGATGAATTTCCATCCCTTCAAGTGAGCTCGAACTGCAATATCCATATCTTCCACCGTCGTCCTCTCGAGCCAGCCACCAGATTCCTCAAGCGCTTCCGTTCTCCAAACGCCTGCCGTTCCATTGAATCCAAAGAAATTCAGGAAAGCCCCATTAACTTGCTGCTCCACTTCAAAATGGAAGCACAAGTTGATGTTTTGGAGTCGTGTAAGTAAGTTTTCGTCCCGGTTAATGAACGCCCACCGAGCTTGGACGAGACCGAGCTGAGGATTTCCCTGTTGGCATGTTCAAAACATGTAAGCAAGCTTCCACAAAAGGTTCCGTTGATTAAGAAAAGTTCATAAGTACCTTGAAATGGGGGACAGTGAGTTTAAGGAAATCAGGGTTGGGCTGGAAATCAGCATCCAAAATAGCTACAAACTCATAATCTTTAACATAATCACAAGCCATGGCGGACTTGAGATTCCCAGCTTTATACCCAGTTCGGATCAATCGATGTCTATAAACAATATTAACACCCTTTTCACTCCATGACAGAACTTCTTCTTTGATCAAACGCTGAAGATTTCCATCGTCTGAATCATCAAGAACTTGAATCAAAATCCGATTCCTCGGCCAGTCAAGCTCACAAGCAGCAGCAATTGATTGTGCATAAACCTATTTCAATGGTGATAACAAATCGCAACAGATCAGATCAAGTGTTAGTGCTCCAAAGTGAAATCAGGGAAGTTTTCGATTCATTACCTCTCTCTCATTGCACATTGGGATTTGAACTAGAACCATCGGAAAAGTTGAAGCATCTTCCAAATCATAAGCGTCATCTTGAATGATGGGTTTGATTTTCTTGAATTTGATCCAAAAGCAGCCAACACAGAGAACAAGGCGATCAAGAGATTGGATCATGAACAGAACAATGCAGAATTTAGAAAGCATTAACACCAATGGAGCAATGTAATCAACTCGAAACGAAAGCCAGGAGACATAAAACCATTGGAGAAGCCCATGAACTTCGAGCTCCAATGGCTGAATCATTCGCAGATTCCATTTCTTGAAATGGGCAACAAGTTCAACAATCAAACCGGCAATAGAAATAGCGAGAAAAGCTTTAATGAACCTATACAACTTCCCTCGACTCTTGGAACCCTCTTCGTTAACATCCGCATGAGCAATGCGCTTCTTAACAGAAGCAAACAGAGTCTTGACAGTGATAGCGAACCACGAGAAGAAAAACAGAGCTCTGTGAGCTTTGAGGAGAAGAACCCATGTGAGTTGCTTGGGACTGGCAGCCTTCTGCTTCTCGGGAAGCAACAAAGAATCAGAGCCATTGATTTCCAGTAAGTTCTTCTCGATTGTGACCACAAGAGAGGTGGGAGCCATCTGGGTATGGATTCAAATGAAGAACTGGGAAGAAACAGAGCAAAAGAAGAAACACCCAGATGGGGAATTTTGAGTTGGAAGAAGAAACAAGAGGAGAAATCGTCAGAACAGTGTGATTTGTAGTATTGGGAAGAGAGATCTGAGAAATGGGGTTTAAATTATTAAAGGGAAACCGAATCCAGAAGGTGAGGGGGAGTTTCCCATGAGAGTTGACAGAACAAAACAGAGAAGAAATGGATCTCAATTTGCTCAGCCGAACGACTCATAAAGGAAGAACAAAGGTTTTTTTTTTTTTTTTTTTTTTTCGAAAAAATAAATTTGTTTCTGTCGAGTAGGGCCATTACAATCAGCCCTACTGTAACAGAATAGAACAATTTCAGAACAAAATTAAGAACACCTTTTCAATGAAAACGAAAACTCAAAAAAAAAAAAAAAAAAAAAAAAAAAAATGTAGAAAATTATGTGAAAAATGGTATCTGATCTATTATCTTAACTTTAATGAGAATCTGATTACATTAACTAATTATTATATTGCTAAGGTTTGTGTATGTGATTATGTAATTATTAAGACAACAATTTCCCCTTTTTAAATTATTGTTTTTTTCTCTCTCTCTATCACTTAATCATACTTTCATGTTGTCATGTGGTCTATTATTATGTACATGTTTTTCAAGAACCGGAGTAGAAGTTGCGAGATAAATTCTTTGTATCACTGATGATTTATTCAATGACAAAACAAGAGTAAATGCGCTACACAATTGCTATGTGAGTTTCACAAAAGTGTGATTGTGATACGTAATGCATGTCGATCGGCCATACACCTAATTGGCGGTGGAGGAAGGCCAATATTGGTATTTTGTGGGGGCATATTTTAGATATCATTTTATAGTTGAGTGGGTCACTTATTATACCAAATTAATGGAATGAAATTATATTAATTTTTGAGTTGAAATATGCCCTTTATTGGTATAAATAGTGTCTTTCAATTATTTTATGTTAGTTATTCGGATGTAATTTCGGTTCATTCATGTACCCTTATTTACTCGTGTGTCACGTCTAATTTTTATAATTTCTAGTTTAATAATTCATAAATTTTAAAGTTAGAAAAATAGTAATTTATAGGTTTGACTAATTAATGATATTTAATAGGAGGGAGGGAATTTAATTAAGAGTAAGCTAAGTTAATTTAAGTTTTGCATTGAATAATAGTGAGCTCAGCATCCAATGTCTCACTTTATGTAGATTTAACTCTATGTCATCTAAAGTAAACCATATTTTATTATGCTTTAATATATCATAAATCTGACATTCAATTTTATAATAAAGTTTTCCTCTTAAAAATAAAGAATTATTGCTTAGACATTATCATAATATAATATGATGACCATAATTACCCGATTCACATCTCAATCAATCATTTTCCAAACATAAGCATATGATACTTCTTATCATACGATCTATAATCAGATCAAATCAAACACATGGCCATTTGTCTTGGAATCTTCAATTTGCACACTTCTAAGTGTATTTCGTATAAACTCGACTTCTCTCATTGGCCACACACACTCACATCACCAAATTGCCTGTCTTCTTCCTTAATTACTCGCCCCCATGTGCTCCTAACTCCATAAATCTTCTTCCCTTCCTTCAGTCCAAGTCCAAGTCCAACCTCTATTAGTATGATATTGTTCACTTTGAGTATAATCTCTTATAAATTTATTATGAATCCCTTACCTTAGTGGAACTCCTTTCTCAATAATTCTCAACGTTCCTGCTCGAACTCTACCTCCCCGTTCTTCTCTCTCGAAAGGAAGAGGTGTGTGGTGGTGGGGCGGGAGAGGTTTATAAGAGAAAAAGAAGATAGACAAAGTAGAAACATGTGAGGGTTGGAACAAAGACATACACATTTAAGGCTTCTGCCCTCTCACCAGAAGACCATGCCCCTAAACCCTTTCTCAATTCTCTCTCTCTCTTGGCTCCACCACACCATTTAGAGTCTATCGGTTCTTTTGAAATTTTATTAGTCCCTCTCGTGCAAAAACTTAATTTCAAATATTGGTAAGTTACACCAATTCAAATGACTCTATATTAGTTATAAGTGTCAGTACGATATATACACACCATTAAGCTATCTAAATCATTGTCTTCCATCCGACTTTCTCTCAAAATTTTAAAATGGGTTGGTTAAAATGGTCTCCTATTTCTTACTGGGCTTACTCTCGAGATTTTTAAATGTGTCGGTTCGAGAGAGGTCTCCTCTCCAACTAATGTCTTCTTTCACAATCCACCCCTTTAGGCCCATGTCTTCATTGACACATTATCTCGTGTCTAGTTTCATACCATTTGTAACAACCTAAGCCCATTGCTAACTCTCTACCTTTTTGGGTTTTCTCTTTCGTGTTTCTCTTCAAGGTTTGTGTCTGTTGAGGAAAATGTTTCCACACCCTTATGAGGAGTAAGAAATGTTTCGTTCTCCCGTACGAGTTTCTACGTTTTAACCATTTTTAGGGCTGGCAAGAAAGTGGGCCTAATAGTTATGGGCTTATTAGGCACCCAGAACATAATGTGATTTTTTAAATGATTGAAATATGAATTGTAATCTAATGTTGATTTGTTATATGCAATTGAATGGCAGCAGCACATAATAAGAAAGAGTTCACACAATGATGGCCTCCGAATTCCAAGAAATTAAAGAAGAATACACACAACGCTCTTGTTGCCTATGCATTTTCTTCATACCCATCAAGCCCATATAAAAGGCCATGCCCCATCTTCCCTTTCAAACACACACACACACACACACACACACCACCACTACAAATGGCCTTCTCTAAATCCAAGTTCCTCACTCTCCTTATGCTCTTCTCCACCCTCCACCTTGCCTTCCCCAATCAAGAACCTCTCCACGTCCCCATTGCCCAGAGTGACATCGTCGGCCATCTTCTGCCTTACGCGCAGGACTGCTGCAATTTCGACCACACCGGGAATTGCGGCGGCGGTGTCGGTGTCGGTGGTGGTGGCGGCGACTACAACAACCCTCCTTGTGTGCAAAATGGAGGTGGGTGTGTGCAAAATGGAGGTGGGTGTGTGCAGAATCCAGGCAACAGATGCTGCAGTGGGTCGGGGTGCCAGGGTTCGTCGTGCCCATGGATGGGAGCGTGCCCGTCTTGTGGCTGTGTGAGAAGCAATGTGAAGGTTGAGGGGCAGGTTGAGGGTGATCACATCAGCAGTGAACCAATTAAGACATGAAGCTGAAGCTGAAGCTGAGTGAGGGAGTAGGATCATGTTCTTCATGTCCAACAACATTACTCCCATTAGTCAATAATAATGTCAAAGCTTGCAAATAAAAAGCTTCATGAATTCATGTTCTTCTTCTTCTTCTTCTTATTATGATACCCACTTCAATTTCAATGCACAACTTTCCACTACGTATCCAACTTGATCAGTCACATTGCTTATATACTTTGATTTTTATTTCATTTCAAAATGTCCACACGTGGTAGAAGTTCTTGGGAACATGGAATTCAAATACCCATTTAATGATGATGAAGATGTGTGATATAACAATGGAAAGGGGCCACTCAATTGCATCAACCAAGCTCTTCTTAGCTGTTAAGATGAGTTGCTATTCAGCTGTTGATGTGGACCTCCAATTAAGTTTTCATTAGTATCTACCAACTTTCATGCAACTTTATTTTCTTCTATCAGTTTGAGGATCCAACAACTCAAGTCGGGTTCTTAATACCATTTGTAACAATCAAGTCTATTGCCACTAGATATGGCTTATTTTAGTCCGTTACGTATCGTTGTCAATTTCACGATTTTAAAACGTGTCTAGTAAGGAAAAGAATGTTATGTTCCTCTCTCCAATCAACGAAGGATCCACATAAGAGAACTAAACATTTTGTTACAAGGGTGTGAAAACCTTTTCCCGTGAGATTGATAACAATATGTAATGAACTAGAGTGGACAATATCTACTAGCGGTAGGTTTTGACTGTTACAAATAGTATCAGAGGTTATCACCGAATGGTGTGCAAGCTAGACACAGACCCCAAAAGAATAGATTGTGGGATCCCACGTGTTGGTTGGAGGAGAGAACAAAATATTTCTTTATTAAGATGTCATGCATTTTAAAATTGCAAGACTAACGATAATAAGTAACGGGTCAAATGTGGGACCAAGATAAGATGGTAGCATCACATGCAAATGCAGTAGGAAACTGAAAGGCATATGGATGACATGTTTGGTGAAATCAGTGGAAGCGATGTAAGGTTTGTCCATAGAGATTAGAGTGAGGTGAGAGACATTTGGGTTCATCCACCTGCCTGCACCACGCCGTCGGCACCCAACGTATGGCCGCAACAATCAAAATCCTTCACCTACTGGGCCCTCTCAAGTCTCTGTCGTCTTCTTCTGCTTCTTCTTCTTCTTCTTCAGTTCTCTCTGTTTCTCTCTCTGTTTCTCTCTCTGTTTCTCTCTCTGTTTCTCTCTCTCCGCCATGGCCTTTCTCCTTCTCCTTTTCCTCTCCGCCTTCACTCATTCCGCCACTGCCACTCTCTCCGCCGACTACTACCGCAATTCCTGTCCTGCATTCTCTCAGATCATCCGCGACACCGTCACCAACAAGCAAATCACCACCCCGACCACCGCTGCCGCCACCCTCCGCCTCTTCTTCCACGACTGTCTCCCCAACGGCTGCGATGCCTCCATCCTCATCTCCTCCACCCCCTTCAACTCCGCCGAGCGCGACGCTGACATCAACCTCTCCCTCCCCGGCGACGCCTTCGACGTCGTCGTCCGAGCCAAAACCGCCCTCGAACTCTCTTGCCCCAACACCGTCTCCTGTGCTGACATTCTAGCCACCGCCACTCGCGACCTCCTCACTATGGTTGGCGGCCCGTACTACACCGTCTTTCTCGGCCGAAAAGACGCTAAAATTTCCAGAGCCGCCGCCATTGAAGGCACTCTCCCCAGGCCCTCCATGAGTGTCTCTGAGATCATTGGAATGTTCGGCTCCAGAGGATTTTCCGTTCAGGAAATGGTGGCGTTAAGCGGCGCTCATTCGATTGGCTTCTCGCACTGCAAGGAGTTCACGTCTGGGATCTTCAATTACAGCAAATCGCCGCCCTATGACAGCCATTATAACCCTAGATTCGCATTAGGGTTACAGAGAGCTTGCGCTGATTACCAGAAGAATCCGACTCTGTCCGTTTTCAACGACATTATGACGCCGAACAAATTCGACAACATGTATTTCAAGAATTTGCAGAAGGGGTTAGGGGTTTTGAAATCCGACGGCGGATTTTACAGCGATTCAAGAACACGGCCGTGGGTGGAGAACTACGCTGCAGATGAGAGAGCCTTCTTCGAGGCGTTTTCTCGAGCAATGGTGAAGCTCGGTGGCTATGGCGTCAAAGTGGGAAACCAAGGAGAAATTAGACGCAGGTGCGATGCCTTTAACTGATCTAAATTCGTGTTTGATTCCAATTTCGATTCTATACCCCTCTTTTTGATTGTTTATGATTGATTATTATAAGATCCAAAGTAAAGTGAAGATATCGCCATTGTTCTGTTCCTTGGGTTCATCAAAATCATGAATGAATCTTACGAGCATTCAACTGAAATGAAATAAACAAACCCACAGATCATAATTTTAAGAAATGGAGTTCTTCAGATTGTAATGAACCAGAATGCTTTCACTTGGCATCTTCACTGGGAAGAAACAAAAAAGGAACCAAGTGAAGAAGAACAAGAAGAAAAAGGTTTATTTTCACTAATATTCACAACCCAAAATGATTTTTTTAAAAAATCCAAACTGTACAAATTCAGAACTCCGACGAGTTGGCGGAGGACCTATCCATTCCGTCGACCAGTCGACACCGAGTTTGGCTGCTGCTGGAAGAACCCGAGTCTAGCAGTTCCTCCCAATTCACATTCTCAGCTTCTTCCTCTCTGACTTTCATGGACTCCATGATCCTCTTCACCTTCTCTTGTGATCTCTCACTTCCGTTTTCCTCCACCGCCATGAAAACCTCCATTGCTCCGGCGGTTTTGGCCAGACCTTTGAACCGCAAATTACTGTAACTCAGTTCTAACAGAACCGCCACGCAACTCTCCCGTGTCGACTCGGAGTCCAACTCGTTCTCTCTTAACATACCCACTAAACATTCCACCGCGCCGGAGTTCAACAACGCCGCACGACCCTCGAAACACGCTGCTAAATTACACAATATCAGAAAAATCCGGCCGACCATGAGGCCGGATTTCACCATCCCGAGAAAAACCGGCACCGACCCAAGTTTCACTAGCTTCGAACGGTTGCTCTGAACTTGCGATAAGTGGTACAGAGCAAGAGCCGAGTCGTGTCGGGTCTGCTCCGAGTGGGATACCAACAGCCGTATCAATGACGGCAGAGCACCCAATACGCCGATCGCCGTCTTGTTGTCGTCGTCGAGAGCTAAGCTGAAAATGGCACCGGCGGCATGTTCTTGAACCTCCGGGGAACCCGTTTTAAGAATATCGATCAAATTGGGGAGAAATCCCGACCGTACGATCTTGACCTTGTTCATATTCTCTAAGGACAGATTCACAAGTGCTGCAACTGAATTCACCTGAATGCTGCTGTACCTTGAGACGATAAGAGACCGAAGAGCAGAGAGAATCAAAGGGGAACAGAGATAAAGCCTAGTGTCCTCTCGAATTCTCGTGATTTTTCTCAGCGTAACCACACCCTCTTCAATCTCAGTAACCTGAGGGCTTTTGAGCTTCGCGAGGATCTCTTCTTCTTCAGTGGAGTTCAGAGTAGAGATCTCACTTTCAGAGGAAGAACTCGGTCGAGTCGCGAGAGGAAGGGGCAGACTCGGAACGGCGGCGACAGATTGATCGGAGCTCGGGTAGAAATGAGATTCCCGACGAGTGACATCGGTGGCGGTGTGGTTGAATCGAACCACAGGATTCTCTGCAACCCCTTGAATCAATTCTTCATCGCTTTTCCTGTGGTCTGCCATGAACTTACCAACGAGCTTTTCGGCGGAGGAGAAATCGAGTGGCTTTGGGGGTTCAGAGGAGGAGTTTTTACACCAGTTGAAAATGGTAGATTTCAGAGCCAGATTCGGGATTACAGAGGTGAAATCCGGCTTCGAACCATCTAACAAAGTCGGCTTGAAGCCTAAATCTTTACAAACTTGAACACAGGCGGCCTCGAATGTGTGGCCAGAGGAGACAATTACAGGGTCCGCCATTAAAGACCCCGAAATGGGACAGCGCAATTCTTTCGGTATTTCCTTCAATTGGGGTTTGGACGAAAATGGGGAAGAAGACGACCGACTGAAGATCCGCCATTTCCGTGTAGGACTACTGGTTATCTCTGAAACTGCAACCGATGGAGAATTTTTCTCGAAAGCCCAAATAGGTTGAGTATGTCTATGGACCATAAACTTCATCAAACCCTCCTGAAACTCCATTTCAGACTTCCAGTCTCTCTACAAAACCCTTTCAACGACCGCAAAGAAGATGGCCTCTGTGACTCGTCAATGAAACGGCTACATGAATTGATCCTGAAGATCCATGAATTCTGTGGGTAACTGAACAGCGGCTGAGTTTTGGTGAAGTTAACAAATAACTAATCGTTGTTCTAAACTAATAAAAATAAATAGGTAAGAGAAAACCCTCATAATAAATAGGCAAAGCAAAGAAATTTAAATTTCTAAAATCTTTTTTTTCTACTCACCTAAGAAATTTAGAAAAACCCTCATATTTATGCTACAATCTTCCAATAAAATGATAAATTGATTAAATATCAGTGGACAGTCAATTCAAACTGTAAAGAAAGATCAAGAACATTGGCCACACTACTTTCTCTTCCTAACCCTAATTCAAATCTCAATTATGTCCTTTTAACTTTACAAAAAGGGTTCTTTTGTGCACAAAGTGGCAGATGACTTTTTCTTGACTGTTTCCTAAGTTAGTACCATATGAGATGTGTTTGGCCCTCCCTTTAGATTCCAAACAAAAGCCTATCCTTGGTTATTAATGAAAACAACCATATAAAGTTCAAATAAAAATTCCAACTAAAGTGGTGCAACAAAATATGATCTCTAAAACACCATATTGCCCCACTAAAGCCTGTAATAAACCGACCTTAGGAAAGGTAGTTTTCCTAAAGATACAATGAGAGAACTTGACAGTGCAATTAACTACAAACTCAATTTTTTTATGGTATGAGATTAAATAAGTGGGTAAAGGGTAGTACCTTTTAACTCTTTACTGCTTTCCATTCTTCTGTAAGCCAAAGCAATTAGTCCACATGTTACCACTCCGCTCTGCTTTCACTTCTCTCTAAGCAATAAACAAAACAATCCATTTGGCTTTATTCTCAATGGACTTTCAAGGAGGCATGGATGTAAAGTGTAAAAGCAAACTATTTAAAAGTAACTGATAGACTTTCTAAGAGCACTCTATCATTGTCATCGAGGAATCTGATGCTCTAATTCCAGTAAGGTCCAACATCACTTTTTGAACAAATTGAAAGAATAAACACAGATCAAGTTCACATTAAGAGAGGAGAGAGGAGAAAACCTTCACTAGCTACCCATGTTCTTTTCTTACAGAAAACTCCCCTGTTTTCTTCAGATGAAAACAGAAGCAGCCACGAAAGATCATCACCAGAAACGTACACTACATGTGGCCGATCTTCTTGATCTCCTCTTATTCAGATGTTAATAAGAAAATAGTAGCCATTGAAGCAAACAAGCAAAGATATATGAAGTACCTTTTCGACTGGTGTGGCCAGTCACAATTCCTTCTTCCACAATGCTCTAGTTTGTAGCATGAGTAGCATCAGCAGAGTCATAATGAAGCCTTCTCGGTCTGTTCTACTACCTGGCATGTGAGAGAACGCACAAAAGCAACAAGTCTCATCTCAAGGTTCAAGCGTATCGGTGTAATTCAAGACGTGATGAGTTTCAAAGATTTGTCATCTAGTTGTGTTTTATGAAATTCTAATCTAATGAGACCTAATGAATTGGGTATTGATTTATTCCATTCTCAATACCTTATGAATAGGGTATTCAATGACTCCACTCTCAATAAGTAAATTGTTAAAAGTTCTATCCACGCATGCTAAGAACAGCACTAGTAAGGCAGAGGTCAATGAATGCACTATACACAATTGATTCTGCTGCTTAAATTTATCCTCAAAATGTTCATACATACAGATAAAAACATCCCCAAAGAGGGCTCTAATTTACAAAAGGAATACACCCGTAAACATTTCAGACGATAGACACAAGTGATCCAGAACTCTACGCTCGTCCAATTGAGAATGGTGGTGGCGGCCGCTGCTTAGAACGGGGCAACAGGGCAAGAAGAATCTTTTTCCTTGGTCCCTGTTAAATAGAAGTATCAAGTGAGGGTTCAAATTAAATTTCCAATGCATACAACAAGCTTGGATGATATTGAAGTTCCAAGTGAAATCATTAAACTAGACTAGTTAGGAGGCAACTACCACGTACACTGGTAAACTAGTTAGGAGGCAACTACCACGTACGTATAGAGTACTTTTATCAAATGATTTCATAGTGCATATGACACATTCTTCTTTGGCAGTACTAATAATCAGATAAATGATAATGCGACAGATGAAAACAACTACATAAACAATATAACATAGAAACCAAGCCACTTCAGACTATGGTAGTATTATTGACCCTATCAGTATCCTTTAGGAGCATTCGTTTAAGGTTTGTATGGAAAAACGACATCTAGAAATAAGATGAATTTGGTGGTACATAGATAGAAAACTTCAATAATACTGCATTAGTTGAATGGATCTTTGCTTAGGATTTCATATCTTCGTTATTGTATTAATAAATTAGTAAAATTAAGTAAAATAAACCAATATAGTATGAACAGAAGTTTCAGAGTTGATAAATTAGTCATAAATAAGTTGATTTTTTTTTTTTTTTCTTTTGTTGTTGTTGAGAAGATTCAAACCTCGTCTCTGTCGAGATCATGTCTTAACTAATTGATGTAATCAATTCAAGTACAATAAAATGGTTGCTTCTTCAATGAAATTAGTTAATTTATCAGTTAACTAAAGTTAACTAAAATGACGTAAGACAAATTAGTAATTATTCAATATAATTTTAGTATCAATCAATATTAGCAGAGTTATTTTTTCAGTTAAGTATAATCAAAGTTAGAGTTCAAAAATTTGAAGTCATTGAAAAATAATTTAAAGATTAGGTAATTTTAACGTTACAAAGTAATTTATCAAAGTGTAGCAAATTAATTGATTCTGGAATTCAGTAATTATGAATTAAAACTAATTTACAAGCCCTATCTATCTCATATCCATTCCCATGAAAAATAGCTTTCAATTTTATTTAGTATACTCAAGCAACATTAGTAAGGCCTATAAAATTATAACACTTGGAAGCTCATGGAACATTCAAAATTCCAGTCCAGGACATGTTGAATAAATCCTAAGGCTATTCACTCGCAAACCCAACCCTTTGTCAACTTAAACTTGATGGTATGACACGCTAGTTCTCAACTAACAGGGTTTATCAAAATCGCAGTTAGGCAAGCACGCCACATACAGGACTAAAAGTAAGTCGGAAAGCAAAAAAATGTTTTTTCAATTAGAGTTTGAAAATCGTAGAAGGCCAGGGAAATGGAATTACCATTGGTATCCCCAACTCTTTAAGATCCTTGTCTCCCATCTGTCTCAAAGCTGTCATATCAATCTGCAAGATACAAGCATTAAAAAGTCCATAAACAAGCATAAGGAACACCATACATAACATTCATATGGTAAGAGAAACCCATTTGTTGTATGCTACAGAATCTACGTTCTACATCTTATAACGTTTTCTTTTTAACCAGATATAAACTTCTGATCGATTAATGAAAAAGAACTTTAACTTTCAAGAAAATACATACATTCGGCAATACTGAAAAACAATATACAAGCAGAGATGACTTACTTCTTCTGCCTGAAAATGAATGGAATATTTCCCCAAACCAAGTGAATTCAACAAGCCAGCAACAGAAAGAGAACCCTCCCCCTGTAAACAATCATTAACAAGGCTTATCAACAAAAGGCTCAATCCGGCATCAAAGATGAGCTAATCTATAAGATTATAGAACTTAATAAATTGAGTTGGCACATTAAATTAGGCCAATAAGCAAAACGGTCAAAGGGTGTACCATTGTGGAACTTCTCTGCATGCTGCCACTTATTGGTGGGATATCCTTAACTCCCTTGCCAGATACAGGGAGGGCGGCTTTCATTTTCCCAGGAGCAGAGTCTACAGACCTATAACTGTCAGCAACGCTGTTTTTGAAAAACCATTCACCTCTTGAACGATCAGCTTCCATCATAAATGAGGTTCTCCTAAACTCATCATTGTATCTAGGTGGTGAAAGCCCCATGGACCTTTTCATGATCCCATCTGGGGATCTAACTCTCAATCTATCAACATATGAAACAGCACTTTTCCTCTGCGACTGCTCTAGGTATAGATCATCGGCACTTTCTCCAGCATGTGGTCGCCTTATAAGATTGCTCCCTCGAAATTCATGCCTACCATGTAATACATCTCCACTAGTTGAGGCCAGCGAATTTTTTGATAATTGATGGTGTAAGCTCATCCTCCGGTGTTCTTCTCCACTACCAAATTTCTTGGATTGATTTTTGCGCATAAGTTTCAAGCGAAGATCATTTTGACCAACTCTGTAGGCTTTATTCAAATAAGAACAGAAGTAATCATGAGATCAAAGAAAACCAATACGTGTAGAAAAACATACAATAATATAAGCAGAGAATTTGCCAGTACCGTCTTTTCTTTCACCATTTGAACTCCAGGGAAAGCCATCTCCACGTTGCCTGCAAAGAGAATACTCAACTAAGGCATGCAAAATTCAGAATATATACTAGTTCAAAATTCGTAGATAAAATGAGGAGATTCATAAAGAATACAAATCCACAAAGTAATCATTGTATGAAAAATCAAAACTCCAACGACACAAAATATACTTCATAAAAAGGAACGTTATTATCTCTACAGCAGCACTTAAATTAGGGAGGTCTCAAGAGCATGAAATCAAATTAACTGAAGAAATAAGTGGCCAACAATTCGTTCAATTTTTCAAGTTAAAGTACACCATAAATGCAAGAAGAACCAACAAGGTGAAAGCTGAGAACAACTGAAAAAATACAGACTTACCGGAGATATGGGCTACGAAGAAAATAAAAGAAAAGGAAGAATGCCCGGATAGGTATATGCTAGTAATAGTCAATACAGAAGTAGAGCAAAAGAAAGCAACCTCTTATTCGTGGACGAAAACAAATCTTCAGCATTATCAGCTGATCTCTCAAGATACCGTTTTCTTCTTGGCTCGGATCCAGAATCAATGTTCGATTGTGCGAAGTCTGAGGCTATACCTCCTCTCTTTATCACCTGAAAACGATGCGATCACAAAACGAAAAGCTCAGTAAGTGCAATAATCATCGATGACATAACTGGTACAAGAAAAACTAAAGGCAAACTCGAAAAATCTCTGGTTTCCTATTTACTTTTTAAAAAAACGCTTGAACAAACTAAATGCGATTACCTGACCAGAGCGTCCGAGAGTGATGGTGACTTGGGGCCTCGACATCTCCGAGAAACGAGCGCGGTAGACCTCTGAAAAGGTCTGAGGGATCAACCTATCTAGCTTTAAAACAAAGAGGGATGGAACAGAATGAAAGGTAGAATTGAAAATTCATAAGCAGAAGTGCAACGAAACCCTAGAATAATAATCAAACTGTTGTCAGGAATTGGGAAAGGAATGAAGAAGACGATGATGTTGAGGGGCGCGCGCTTACGGTTCGCGGCAATTGTTGAGCCAATTGGCGGAGTCAGTGTGGGCTGGGCTACAACGCCAGGGCACCTGAAATCGAAAATCGTAAAAGACCGAAATTTCGCATTTATATGAATAGTTTCTTAAGGAAATTACAAAAATATTTTTAATTATCCATAAAACAATATTACTATACTCAAAATTTCATATTAGTTTGTATTTATTATTTTTCTTGAACAATAATCAAATCAGAATTAAAATCTATTTAGTTTTAGGAGGTACTAACAGATATTATCATTAGAATTAAATTTACAATTTAACATTTAAAATATTTTCAAATATACATTAAATTTACCGGCTAAACTATATAAACTTTGTAAACGTACTCGACATTGCTACAAACTCCATTGACTGAATTAATTTTATTTCATGCCCTAAAATAAGATATTGCGACCTGTGCCAAGGTTCTTGTATTGGGATGAAAATTAGAGCCTCCTAAACATTATTCCTACATATTTTTTTTACAATTCATTGACTAAATTATAAAAAAAAATGGTTTCTTTTAGTTTTTAAAACTTGAACTAAGGATTTAGAAAAGAAAAAAATAAATGCAAAATTCTACATTGTTCAAACCTCAAAATTACTCGGGTGGAAAATCGAACTTAAAAACGGAAAATTCAAGTAAGAAACTGGGGATTTACATTATGCTCACAATAGAATAGGAATAGCAACATCTTTATTGATTATAATTATTATTACTTTTCCAATCGCTCATCTCGAAAGTAAAAGGAAAAGGGTATAGGGTTCTTTCTCCTAACTCATATTTTTCACCACTAACAACTCCTGCATTGGATCCTCTCCCAAAACACCCATCCATGTATGGTTCTAGCCAAACTAAGCCAAACCAAATATTGTTGGGTCAAAACTTACATGTTACAAATACCATGGAAAAGAAATGTAATCATTTGTCAGTGGCAGATATGGCACAACAATTCATGATCTCATCAGCATGTAGTGTTACATACATAATTATACTTGTATATTTCCACCCCTTTCAATCATCATAGCACAGTATGAAGTACTGTGAATGAAATTAACAAGTGGAAATTGAAGGTTACATGTTTGCTGTTGTTGCCTTGATATCTTCCATGGTGATCACCTACAGAAAAGAGGAATCAGAAATCCAACGAGACCAGGAAAAAATTATTCACAACAGAAACAATGGATAGTTGCAACATATGCAAAGTAAATAGCCATAATATTTGCAGTTTAGCTTAATATTCAATTTTTTCCGGCTAAAAGAACTTGTGATAATTCCCAACTTCACATTTAGCATAGTGTTCAAGGAGTGGAGCTTGTTAATGAAATTAATAAGAAAATTCAGTTGCAATCTGGAGTGGTAATAGTGTCTAACAATAAATCATACACCTTCAGGTAAATTGAATTGTCATTCAGTCTGTAGTCATTACATTGAGATTCTTTCCATGAATTAGAAGTATCAGTATAATCTTTCAGATCAAGAGTAACTGATAACAATTACCTGGTCGTTGCCTGCAAAGTCGTTCTCAGGAGTTAGGAAAAGCATGCAGTGACACTCTTTCCTGCCAAGAAAAAATTAATTTTCAGACCAGATGTGCCTGATATGGAATAAGATGAGTAACAGCGTCCTATCATCTACATTTCCTTGTTTCCTGAAACATTCCAATATCCAAGGGCTTTGAAAGTCAGCCTGTTATTACCATATTCCTGGTATCGAATATAACACAAAAACAACCTTACTCGCTAGAGTGAACAGCTTGGTTATGTGTGACTAACCGACTAAAAATTTAGTTTACCAGCTGACCATGGGAAATAGTTCTAACAAAGTCAGTTTATGAAAGATTTAAACCCTGCTCTTCATCCGCGAAAAATCAGTATAGGGCTCAAGGTATTTACTTCCAAGTTTAATAACCTAGTACTGTAAATCTCAACACCCATCATCTTAAGAAACAAATTAAAATGGATAGCCATAATCTCCCACCCCTTCTATTTTCCTTCCTCTTTCATAAGAATAAAGACTTATAAAGCCGAATCATCCTAATGCAGATCATTCAGTCAGTCAATAAATCAAGTGAGAAACGTTTTATGAGTATAATGCAGACAGGCAGGTATATAGTTTCATGAATTCCAGATCGCAAAAAAGAAACTTCCCGATGATATAAGTGCATATTTTACCTTTCTCTCATTGGAACACATGGACAATTCCAAAAACCTTGTGCAACCTCAGCAGCTTTGTCATCATAATGCCTGAAAAAAAATAACCAAACTATTTAACTCTGAATTAAAGATAGTTTGAACTACCATTAGTTCCAGAAAATATTACAGGATTTCTACAAAGCATTATAAACACTGACCGACAGGGACAGAGTGGTGCACCCAATGTATCTTTGTGATCTGCCAGTCCCTGTTTAGATCTAATATGAGCTTCTCTTACACTAGTTACAGATCAACGACATTCAATCAATTTCATCTAATGTCGATACAACTGTACCCATAAACATAATGGAGACTAAAAACAAAGATCCATTAGTACAGGTTCATCGAGTTATAAACTTCTGGAACTTATGCAATCAACTTGCCACAGTAAAACTAAACTCTTCCATCATGAACTTTATCAGCAATGTCAAGAAAAAATATTTCCAAAGAATATAGGTAATCAAATTTCCTTAAAAGTTATCGTCTACCTGCGGGAGAACAGACCTATCAAAGTTTCTTCTCCTCTATTGCTTCACAAACTAATAAATAATTGCTCAATTTGAGAACGAGTAACTAGAAAACCTATCAATTCCTTACGTGCAATCAATGAGATGTTCCATAAAGGTCAACAGATAAAACACAATCATGTAAGCCACTCAAACAACTTCATGACTACAGAAATAAGACAGAAAAATGAAAATTCCATTTATAAGTAACGGAAATAACACCACAAGAAAATCTCAGAAAATAACCTTGATTACAACAGCAGTAACCCCCTTGTCCACACAGAAATACGTTCCTGACTTGCGAGCATACTGCTCCGAGAATTTCCTCATTATTTCGACCGACTTGTCGGACGGTTCCCCTGAAGTAACAAAAAAATTACATTCGAATTATCTATATCCAAAAGCGGTAGACAGGAACAATAACAAGAAGAACAACTTTGTTGTTGGACATCTAAATGAATCCACAGAGAAAGATACAGCAAACAAAAATTGGCGCTAGAATGTCGAGATTTGAAAAGATAAATTCCAAACAACAGTAGAACAAGATTTAGAATCAGTTTAAAAAACCGGCTATAATTACCTTGAGCTCGAACGACATGGCTGTGACGGGAACGTCCGGTGGAAGAACCGGAGAGTGGAACGGCGATATTGAACGACAAAGCTTGTAGAATCATTAGGACAAAGCAACGGAAAACGAGGAAGAGAAGAAATCTGTAAATTGGGAGGAGGAAGAAGAAGGATAATCTGTGGATTTGTTCATAGTTATTTCTTTTTGTTGTTAAATATTGTGGGAGTAAAGGGATTATAATTGTAATTAATTTTCTGAAACGAAGATAATTGAATTTAATAGAAAAATTTGGGAGGACGCCATTCCACACATCCCAAATATCAGGGAGCGAGCTCTACGAACCACTCGGTTCGGATTTGATCTGATTCCGGGCCTTGGGCCCATGACAAACCCGTCATGTCATCGGCCCAATTATAATTTTTTTTTTTTTTAATTCTATCTTCGAATTTGAAATCAATGAAAAAAAAAAAAAATTAAAAAATTAAAAAATTAAAAATAATATTGATATCATGCCAAAAATGAGTATAAAAAAATTCCATTAAGGATGATGGAAGAACTTTTCTCTCTATCTATGAATTTATGAATTTATGTCCACTAGATCTTAGACATAATTATAGGATCACGAAATCTTATCGAACATAGAATCACAAGACAATGCCAGGCTTTCAAATTATTTAATTTTGATATATGCATATAGTAACTCAACCTTAGCTTTGTTTTTGTCCTTCATGCAATTTTCTTTCAAAAGGGCTCCCAACTCCAACCCATATTCATCACACACCCATCTTAATTTGTCTCTATATTGTCGTGAACATGGATTTGAAATCATGTCTCCAAGTGATGTTCATACTCGTCGCCTCCATAGCACCCCACGCCATCATGGCGCGCCATCTTCACACCCACAAGTTGTCCTCGTCTATATTTCCCCAACATCTCGTAGGAAGTGGGAAGGGCCACAACATAGAAGGAATCCACAACGTCAGAGCCTTCCTCCAACGTTATGGTTACTTGAGCACAAATGTGGATACCAAAGGCAACGCCTTTGATGACAACTTGGAATTCGCCCTTAAATCATACCAAAAATTCTTCAACCTCAACGTGAGTGGCATTTTGGATGCGGAGACTTTGGAGCTAATGTCGCAGCCTCGATGTGGAGTTCCCGACGTGTTCATCAACGAGACAGGCGGAGACGGGAACGGGGACAGGGATCACCCCATAGGACTTCATTACAGATTTTTCAATGATTCGAAACCGAAATGGTCGGCGTCCAAATACAATCTGAAATACACATTTGTTAGGAGTTTTCCGGAACAGTACAAGAGTACAGTGGTTCAAGCCATGATCAGCTGGAGTTTAAACAGTGTATTTGCATTCTCAGAAGGTAGTACGGACGACACAGATGTTAGAATAAGCTTTGAAGTAGGAGAGCATGGAGATGGGCATCCTTTCAAGAAGGGAAGTGGAGTATTGGCGCATGCTTTTGCGCCTGAAGATGGGAGACTTCACTTCAATGCGTGGCATGCTTGGGCGGATGGAGCTTATCCTGATAAGTATGATGTGGGGAGTGTGGCATTGCATGAGCTTGGACATATTCTTGGGCTGGGCCACAGCGACATTAGAGATGCCGTCATGTGGCCATCTATGCGTCCTAATACGAAGAAGGAGCTAAGCAGCGATGATGTTAGTGGAATCTCGGCTTTGTATGATTGATTTCAGGAAGACTAGCACAACAGTTTGGAGATTCATTTGTTCCTTGTTTTCACCTTTAACACAATTGGAACAAGTTGCTATGCTATCTTATGCTGCAATTCTATAGAAATAAAGCTTAATATAAGAGATTGCTTATTTTGTTATTGATGCAAGCATTTATCTTTTACTTTCTATACATCATTTCTTACTCAATACTTGCTAAATCCCATGGTTCGTTGGCATGTGCCAGCGACCCCACGGGGTACCGTCACCATGGTCATGTCCTTCACAACGTATAGTGTGATTGGATCGTGCATTGATGGGGGCTTGTAGAGATGTGTCTATGGGATGGGGGTGGAGACGAGTTCTCCTTCTATTTCAATTTTCATTATTTCAAAATTTTCTATTTATTTTTGCAATATTGGTAGGAGATTCTCCGTGAAGATCAGATCTCTCATCAAAGATTGACAGATGGGGACAGAAAATCTTTGTGCTGTCCTCATCTTCATTTAGCTAAAGAAAAATCTCTCCTTCCTCCTTCGTTTTCGCATTTCAATATGAATTCTCCACCTTCTTAAGATAGATCCCGCCAATTAAATAAACATCTAAAGCCGAGTTTTAGAGCTCCATTTTATAATGAATGATATAAATTGATTTAGGTGAAAGTTCCAATTTAGGAATTTAAGAAAGAGTATAAATTAATAGGCGAAATTAAATACGTCTAAAAAATAGTCTTAAATTTTTATAAATTTTAATTAATACTTTTAAACTTTGAATAATGAATTAAAAAATATCCTTAGAATTAAAAAAAAAAAAAAAAAAAAAAAAAAAAAAAAAAAAAAAGTTAGCAGTAATTTTCAACTTTTTTTTAGTACAAAAATACCCTTATTATTAATACTATGTTTAAAACGAAATTTTAAAAGTAGCATAAACGTGTTTCTTCCTTAATAAAAAAAAATCTAACTTTTTTATCGGTCTATAAACCCTTCATAAATTATCTCCAAACTTTTTAATGTGGATTTTGAAAGTTTATAAGTATTTTTTTTTTCTAAAAAAATTAATTTGTTAAGACCCTTGGATCTGACAATATTTTCTAACTATGTGTTTAGAGTCTAAGAAGATAATATTTAGTAAAGGTGGACTTAGAATTGTTTCAATTTTTGTTCTTACCTTAAACAGGAAGCAAGTAGGAAAAGAATCCATTGAAGATGATGAAAGAACATTTCTGTCCGTGTATAAATTTATGTCCCCAAGATCCTCTATTTAATTATAGTATCATGAAATGGACAATGCCTGGCATTCAAATTATTTAATTTTGATGTATGCATATAGCAACTCAACCTTAGTTTTGTTTTTTCTCCTTCATGTAATTTTCTTTTAAAAGGGCCCAAAATTCCAACCCATATTCATCACACACCCATCTTAGTTTGTCTCTATCTTGTCGTGAACATGGATTTGACATCATGTCTCCAACTGATGTTCATACTTGTCGCCGCCATAGCACCTCACGCCATCATGGCGCGCCATCTTCACACCCGCAAGTTGTCTTCGTCTATATTTCCCCAACATCTTGTAGGAAGTGGGAAGGGCCACAGCATAGAAGGAATCCACCACGTCAGAGCCTTCCTCCAACGTTATGGTTACTTGAACACAAATGTGGAGACCAAAGGCAACGTCTTTGATGACAACTTGGAGTTTGCCATTAAGTCATACCAAAAATTCTTCAACCTCAACGTGAGTGGCATTTTGGATGGGGAGACTTTGGAGCTAATGTCGCAGCCTCGATGTGGAGTTCCCGACGTGTTCATCAACGAGACGGGCGGAGACGGGAACGGGGACAGGGATCACCCCATAGGACTTCATTACACATTTATCAATGATTTGAAACCGAAATGGGGGACGTCCAAATACAATCTGAAATACGCATTTGTTGGGAGTTTTCCAAAACAGTACAAGGCTACAGTGGTTGGAGCCATGCACAATTGGAGTTCAAAAAGTGGATTTAAATTCACAAAAGGTAGTGCGAATAAGGAAGATGTTAAAATAAGCTTTGAAGTAGGAGAGCATGGAGATGGGCATCCTTTCAAGGAGGGAAGTGGAGAATTGGCGCATGCTTTTGCGCCTGAAGATGGGAGACTTCACTTCAATGCGCGGGAGGCTTGGGCGGATGGAGCTTATCCTGATAAGTATGATGTGGGGAGTGTGGCGTTGCATGAGCTTGGACATATTCTTGGGCTGGGCCACAGCAGCTTTAGAAACGCTGTCATGTGGCCATCTATTGGTCCTAATTTTGTGATGGGCCTAAACGACGATGATGTTAATGGACTCTTGGCTTTGTATAATGGATTTAGGGAAAAATAGCACAACACTGTGGAGATTCATTAGTTTATTGTGTTAGCTTTAACACAATTGGAACAAGCTGCTATGCTATCTTATGTTCTAATTCTCTCGAAATAAATAAGCTTAACAAGAGATTGCTCATTTTGTTATTGATGCAAACATTTGTCTTTTACTTTTTTTTTTTATTTCGTATTTCTCTTCTTTGTACTTAGTTTGGATATGTCGTCCCGTGGTTCATAGGCATGGGCCAAATCTCCCCCACGGCCAACGAATGGAGTACCATCACCATGGTCATGTCCTTCAAATCTACCGTGTGATCGGATCATGCATTGATGGAGGCTTCTAGAGATGTCCATGGGTAGAGACAAGTTCTCCATTCTTGCCTCCTATTTCAATTCTCATTACTTTAAAATTTTCTATTTATTTTTATAGTATTGGTGGAGATTCTCCGTGAAGATCAAGTTTCCCATCAGAGATTGACAGAGATTTGGTGGGGTCAGAGGTTGGAATAAAGATGGGGACAGAAAATCTTTGTCCCTGACCTCGACCTTTAGCTAATAGAAAGAAATCTCTCTCTTTCTTCTTTCATTTTCCATTTCAACATGAATTTTTCACTCGGGATGGATCCGACTAGTTAAATAAACGTCTAAAGTCCATAGTTTGAAAACTAGAACTACCTGCTCCATTTTATAATGAATGATATAAATTGATGTATGTGTGAAATTTAGGAATTTGAGAAAGAGTATAAATTAATAAGTCCAAAAAAAAAAATAATTCTAAACTTTCATAAATTTTAATAATACATGAATAACGTGAGTATTTTGTTTAAAAAATACTTGAATTAAAAAAAAAAATCATTAATATCGTTCAACTTTTTTAAAAGTACAAAAATACCCTTATTATTAGTAGTATATTTAAAAAATAATCATGAAATTTTAAAAGTAACATGAACACTTCTTTTTTCCTTTATAAAAAAATTCAAAATTTTTTACCAATCTATCAATACCTCATAAATTATCTTCAAACTTTTTAACGCTGATTTTAAAAGTTTAGGAGTATTTTTTTAAAAAAAAAAAAAAGAAAAAATTGTGATATTCTCCATATATATATATATAAAATAATTAATTAATTAAGAGAAAAGAGAAAGATATTCTTATATATATCTATATAATTAGTTAAGATATATATGATTGGACATTAATTAATAGGCTAAAAAAGAGTTATTTTATTTTATTATTTGAGCTAGGATCGTTTATTCTATGACATTAGTAGTCGTAATCAGAATCCATATAGAGCTTTAATTCCATTGATATCATCAGCTTGCAGTTCTTTCTTGACCGTTCCAGAACTAATGGATGGGTACATAATGGCCTGTACAACATTGCTGTGTCCAAGCCCAAGGATGTGCCCCATCTCATGCACCGCCACACTTTCCAAGTCAAATGCATTAGGAGCAGCGCCAATGACATAACTGTCATCCGCGTCGAAGTGAAGCCTACCGTCCGTCGGTGCAAAGGCATGGGCCAGCGTGCCCCCCTTACCATCAAACGGGTATCCATCTCCATGGTTCAGTCTCGCAAAGGTTATTGTGATGTCTGCAGGGGCAGAGCTGGGGACCTCTGTAAATGTGAATGGGGTCACTGCCGCCCACCTGCCGCAAGCGCTAGCCACTGGGGGCTTCCCATTAGTTGGGAAGCCCGTAAGGAATTTATAGGTGAGACTGCGCTTGGAAGGAGGCCATTTGGGGTTGCCTTGGAAGAACGAGTAGCGAGAAACCTTGTGGAATTTTATACGATGTTGGGTTTTGTTGTAACTCTCTTCGGCCCAACATCCGTCTGAACCAGGGAACAACGACAACACCACAAGGACAACCCCCAATGACAACGTTGTTTTAAAAGCTTTCGAGGATGCCATTGTTATATGCAACATACTAAACAATTTCCACCCTATTTATACCCAACAAACAATGTTCTACTTTCACGTCTCTCTTGGTTATTGTAATACTCATCTTTAATGCCATTAATTACTTATGTAAATATATTTTGCATTCCAAGGTTTAAAAATGAATGTTTTTACCATGCTTGATTTTTTAGAGGATATTTTCTCGATAAAAGTCAACTCTTTTTATTCATGAATATATGTCATGTTTGGAAAATTTAAAAATATTTAAGTATATTATTTCTTCGAAATTTACGAAAATTTTAAGGTATTGAAATTTTTTGAATGAATGGGTTTGAAGTTCGTACGAAAAAAAGTAAATTTTTTAGAAGGAAAAAAAAAAAGTAATATTGATAATTTGGTTGTGCAAAATTTTATAGGCTAATTGTGTTTAGCATAGTGTTTATAGTTTTTAATGAGAGTTGAAAAATTAATGATAGACCAATATTAATTTTTTACAATTCTATTTAAAATATTTTCTATAATTGAATCTCACTAATTTTATAATTAAAAAAAAAAAAAAAAAGTGACAAAAGGAACTACATGTTATTTTTGCCACTGGCGGTCGAAGGTTTTTTAGAACGAGTCATGAGTGTTTAGACTAGAATCCAGTCATATAATCAAATCATGTGATACAAATGATTGAGATGAGCTCAGCAAAGTTAAAAGATAAATAGTGGTTGAAATAAAACACGTTTAACCATGTAGTTTCTATTATTGAGCCACCAAAATGGAGAGTGCATATTGTTAGTATAGGTAATGACTTCATTTTCTTTAGCTTTTTTTAGTCATCTTATCTTGAGGATGGTTCTGATTCGAATGTAATCTTCATTCATTCATGGGATGTTCATTGGGTCAGATTATTAGTATAATTAAAGAATGTTGAAATAGATAATTTCATTCCTGAAAAAATTTAAAAAAAAAATGATAATTTCCTTGATTTTTTATGTGAGTTTTTTATTCTTAGTCCTCCTTTCATTAATATATAGGCAGTGCATTAAATAATTAATTTGAAATGAAAATGTGTATTAAAACTACAGGCATAGTGCATGGTCCAAACTAGTAGAAAAATATTTTTATTATATTATGATAAAAAAAAAAGCAACAACTTTTCTAAAAATTAAAAATAAATAAATAAATAACAACAACCAATGAAATTTTAAAAAAATAATAATAATAAATAATATAAGATTAAAAGTCAAACCTTTTAAATGGGATTCTAAGAATTAATAACTATAGGCTAATCTAGCGGTCAATGAAGCATGTAAAATGTAACTTTGATGAATACGCTTTTAATTCTATGGTGATTTCTTAAGTAGAAAATTAGAACACGAATGGTAAATCTCAAGCTTAATATAAGTCAACTCTCGAATAATTTCATAATTTTATTTTATTTTATTATAACGGATTATGAAGCAAAAAAGGCTGAATAAGTTTTTATCTTCTTTGAAAGAGTTTCGAGGACGACTAGTTTTAAGTGGGGGAGAATGTCACGACCATATTAAGAAGAAGAAGAAAAAAAAAAAAAAAAAGTTGTGACTCTCACATGTGACCACAAGGCGTCGACCCTTATGTGGCCCGCACTGTGTGAAGGTCACAACCTACCATGTTCTTAATATGGTTGTGATATTAAACACGTAACTACTTGCCCTATAGGGTTTTAATCGTCTAATTTCTAACAATTGACTTTTATTGAAGAGAGTTGTACGATGTGGGGTTACAAGTTTTCGTGAACCTTATTTTACTATTAATATAGTAATAGTAATGTGATACCCGAGTAAATGATGGATATATGAATGGACCAAGACTACATCTAAATGAGAATCGAAGATAAGATTATTAGTAAAAACTTAAAAGAAATGAAAGTCACTGCTTATACTAATAAGTGAGTTCTCGATTTTTTTCTTACGTTGTAACTATTAGTTACTCTATATTATCGAGTAGAAGTAAACGGGTAGGCGATAAAGAGTTTTTTTTTTTTTTTTTTTTTCCAAAATTAAAATAAAGATTGGGTTGAAATTAAAAGATTTCGAAGCATATTTTAACCCTAAAATATAAATCAAACCCATTAAATGACAAAAGAAAAGATTGACAGTAACCATTCAAGTCCATTGCTAGTAGATATTATATGTTTTGATTTGTTATGTACAATTGTCAGATTCACAGTTTTAACACGCGTCTTCTAGGGAGAGATTTCAAGACACTTAAAAAGAATATTTTGTTCTCCTCTTCAACTGACGTGGGATTTCACAATTCCCATTTTCATGACTTTATATTTTGTTTTCTCAAAATGGCCCAAATAAATAAGATATATTCCGGACCAGATAGAGAGGTTTTCTAGTACGAAAATATGATCCAAGAAACAAACTATCATTCTTATGTTCCCGACAAGATAGAGAGGTTTCGTATAACTTTAAGATAGATTTTTATTTATTTCACAATTGTTGAATACAATTACATTATACATAAGTGTAATTAATGAATCAAACTTTATATAGAGCCCTAATCCCAGCTATGTCATCCCCATGCAAACCCTTAGTAACTCCCTCCGATATGCTTGGGAACATAATAGCGTTTTCAATGGAGCTATGTTGAAGCCCTAGAACGTGGCCAATCTCATGCAACGCAATAGTCTCCACATCAAAATAACCATCAACAGCTCCCACAGACCAAGCCTCATCGCCATCAAAGTGAAGCCTGCCGTCCGTGGGCGCATAAGCATGCGCCAGAATCCCCCCCGCACCATCAAACGGCACATCATCTCCATGGTCTCCTATTTCAAAGCTTATTTTGATATCAGCTTTTGTATGGTCAAAGACTCGTGAAAATGTGAAGTGGGTATTGAAAGCCCACTTGGAAAAAGCTCTTGACACTGCCATCATTGCTTCAAAGGGATACCCTGGAAGAAATGCATAGGTCAAGTGGAACTTTGAAGGCGGCCATTTGAGGTTTCCTTCAAAGAAAGCAAAGTGAGACACTAAGTGAAAATGGGCATGCATTTTTGGCTTCCTTTCCCTTCCCCATCTCATCCAAGTTGTGCCATTTATAACATCTTCAACCCCACATCGTGGCTTCCCCATTTGAGCTAATGTGTTGGCGTCCAAAATTCCAGAGGCAACAAGGTTGAAGTTTTTTTGGTACGTTTTAAGGGCGGATTCCAAGGCATTATCAAAGGTGTCATCATGATCCATGACGTTGGAGTGTTTTTGGACATTGGTAATGTAACCAAAGCGTTGAAGGTACTTTTTTATCCTATGAATGCCTTGGGCTGTGTCACCCAAACGACATCCTTGGAGATTGTTGAGAAACAACAATGAGGACGAGTTCGGGGCGTGGGAATTATGATTCAAAATGATCGGAGATGAGCCCACAGCTTCCGATTCTGAGTGGCATTGGACCGACGCGATGTCGAAACGAGGGAAGAGGGAAGGGAGGAGAAGGGTGAAAGCAAGGAGTTGAAGGGGTTTGGAAGCCATTGGTGCATTATAGATGAGATTGTGGAGGCAATTTATAGAAAATGAATAGCAAGGAGGAAGATGATGTGGTAACGTGTGGTGGATTGATATGAGGGAAGATATGAGTTAGGCCAATTTTGGTTTGTTTATTTTATTTTATTTTCGTATAATGTGGGAAGTCTTATGCCGTTACGTGTAGGTATGAAGTTAATTCAAAATCAAAGAGGAAGCTTATGAGATTTTTGGATTTGCTTATTTTCTTTGATCTATTCTATTTATCACTAATTTCACATGTTAAATAATTTGGAAATTCTTCTAGAATTATTCAATCAACAACCTAACCTAATTCATTATAATTTTTTTGGTTGGGTTTACTCCGTTATCAAATATTTATATTTAATAAAGTAAAACGTGAGTTCGTAAAATATATAATAAAAGTAATATGTTTATTTAACGTGCGAGGTCCACGAACAGAGAATTCATATTTAAATCGGGAATGAAGTAAAAGGAAACAGATATTTATTTCTATTAGCTAAACAGGGACAAGGATTCTCTATCTCCATCTTTGTCCCCTCCTCCGACCCCCCTAAATCTCTACCAATCCGTGACGGGAAACTCAATCTTTATTGATTCTGCAAAAATAAATAGAAAATTTTGCGGTAATGAAAATTAAAATACGAGATAGGGACATGGACTCCCTGTCCTTCCTCTCCCCATCCCATAGACATCTCTACATGTCCCCATCAATACACGATCCGATCTCACAATAAGTTTTGAAGGACATGACCATGGTGATGGTACCCCGTTTGTCGGCCCTTAGGAGAGAGCTGACCCATGCCTACGAACCACCGGACGACATGTCCAAGCTAAATATAAACGAGAGAAACGTGAGTAGGAAATGATGTATAAAAAGTAACAAAACAATATTTGCATCAATAACAAAATGGACAATCTCTTCAACAAGATAAGTATAATATTTCCAATATCCCATAACTAATAAGCTTATTTATTTGAGGAGAAATAAATTAAATAATTTGAATGGTGTCATTGTCCATGAAATGATACTATAATTAAATCGAGGATCTTGTAGACATAAATTCATACATAGAGAGAAATGTTCTTTCTTCATTCTCAATGGATGCTTTTCCTACGTGCTTTCTTGGTATGGTGAGAACAAAAATTGAAACAATTCTGAGTCCACCGTTAATAAATATTGTCTTTTTAGACTCTAAGCACATAGCTAGTACATATTGTCTTCTTAGACCTTAAACTCATTGCTAGTAGATATTGTCCTCTTTAACCCTACTCCAAGCAATGCTCACATCGTGAGGTGACTGGCTCTCATACCATTTGTAATAGCCAAAGTCTACCCTTAGCAAATATTACCCATTTTGGCCCGTTATGTATCGCTGCCAGCCTCATTGTTTTAAAACCAGTATGCTAAGGAGAGGTTTCCACTCCCTTATAAAGAATGTTTTATTATCTTTCTAATCGATGTGAAATCTCACAATCTATCCCCTTCGGGGCCAAGCATTCTCGCTAACACTCGTTTCCCTCTACGATGGATATGGATCTCAGATAATTGTACTAAATAAAGCATATTTAACCACAAAGTTCTTGTGATTGAGCCACTAAAATAAAATGTGCACCTAATTGGTATTGGTAGAAACTTTAATTTTTTTAAGTTTTTCTTAGTCAACCTATCTTTACCATCGCTTTCATTCGGATGTAGTCTCAATTCATTCATGTACATCTCCTTTACTTGAGTGTCACACTCAATGAACTATTTGATATATTTTTTTTAAATGAACTTATTAAATATAATCAAAAGTCTAGGCATTTATTAATTTTTTTAGATATTAAGAATTTATTGCATTGTTACGTTCCAATAAAAAAACATAATATATAAATGAAAAAATATCTCCGATAAATGTTGAGCTCAAATTACAAAACTTTAATTTAAATTCCGAGCATCATATGTTAATACAAAAATAAAAATTATGTTACTTGAAAAAAAAACATATGCGAAATGTACGTCAAGTTACTTGACCTAATCTAATTATAAATTTTTTAGGTGGAGTTTATTAAGTTATTCAAATTTTTATATTTAATAAAGATAAAATGTGAATTCGTAAAATATATAATAAAAATAATATGTTTATTTAACGTGGGACGTCCACCTTAAATAGAGTGAAGAATTTATGTTTAAAGGATAAAAGTAAGGAGAGATATATTTCTTTCTATTAGCCAGATGAGGACGAGGACAGGAACAAAGATTCTCTGTCCCCATCTTTGTCCCCACCTCCGACCCCACTAAATCTCTTGCAATCCAGACGAGAAACCCCATCTTGATGGAGAATCCCATCAATCTTGCAAAAATAAATAGAAAATTTGGAGTTAATAGAATTGAAATAGGAGATCGGGACAGGCTCCTCCCCTCCTCACCCCATCTCTACAAGTCCCCATCAATGCACGATCCGATCTCACAATAAGTTTCAAAGAACATGACCATGGTGATGGTACCCTGTTCGTCCGCCCTGGGAGAGAGCTGGCCCATGCCAACAAACCACCTGACGACATGTCCAAGCTAAGTAAAAGACAATATTTGCATCATAACAAAATGAACAATCTCTTCAACAAGATTGAACATAATATTTCCAATGTCCCATTCCATATAATTATTAAGCTTTATTTCTGTAGAATTACAAAATGAGATAGCATAGCAGCTTCTTCCAATTGTGTTAAAAGCTAACACAAGGAATAAACAAATCTTCAAACGGTAGTGCTAGGCTTCCTCAAATCCATTGTACAAAGCCATGATTCCATTAACATCGTCGTTGTCTAGGCCCGTCACAAAATTAGGAGGTGTTATTGGCCACATCACAGCGTATCTAAAGGCGCTGTGGCCCAGCCCAAGAACATGTCCAAGCTCATGCAATGCCACAGTCCCCACATCATACTTATCAGGATAAGCTCCATCCGCCCAAGCCTCCTGCGCATTGTAGTGTAGTCTACCATCTTCAGGCGCAAAAGCATGCGCCAATACTCCACTTCCCTCCTCGAAAGGATACCCATCTCCATGATCTCCTACTTCGAAGCTTATTTTAACATCTGTGTTGTCCGCACTACCTTCCGTGAATGTAAATCCAGTCACTGAACTCCATGTGTTGGTGGCTTCACGCACGGTACCCTTGTACTGTTCTGGAAAATTACCAACAAATGCGTATTTCAGATTGTATTTGGACGCCCGCCATTTCGGTTTCCACTCATGGAAAAATGTGTAATCAAGTCCTATGGAATGATCCTTGTCCCCGTCCCCGCTCGTCTCGTTGATGAACACGTCGGGAACTCCACATCGAGGCTGCGACATTAGGTGCAAAGTCTCCGCATCCAAAATGCCACTCACGTTGAGGTTGAAGAATTTTTGGTATGATTTAAGGGCGAATTCCAAGTTGTCATCAAAGGCGTTGCCTTTGGTATCCACATTTGTGCTCAAGTAACCATAACGTTGGAGGAAGGCTCTGACGTTGTGGATTCCTTCTATGTTGTGGCCCTTCCCACTTCCTACGAGATGTTGGGGAAATATAGACGAGGACAACTTGTGGGTGTGAAGATGGCGCGCCATGATGGCGTGGGGTGCTATGGCGGCGACAAGTATGAACATCAGTTGGAGACATGATGTCAAATCCATGTTCACGACAAGATAGAGACAAATTGAGATGGGTGTGTGATGAATATGGGTTGGAGTTGGGAGCCCTTTTGAAAGAAAATTGCATGAAGGACAAAAACAAAGCTAAGGTTGAGTTACTATATGCATATATCAAAATTAAATAATTTGAAAGCCTGGCATTGTCTTGTGATTCTATGTTCGATAAGATTTAGTGATCCTATAATTATGTCTAAGATCTTGTGGACATAAATTCATAGATAGAGAGAAAAGTTCTTCCATCATCCTTAATGGAATTTTTTTATACTCATTTTTGGGATGATATCAATATTATTTTTGTGTATGGTGAGAACAAAAACGGTAGCACCCTAAGCCCACCTAGTAAATATTGTCCTCTCTAAACCGCAAACCGACCACTAATAGATATTGTTTTCTAAACCCAAGTCCAGCTCTAGTAAATATTGTCATTTTTTTGACCTTACCCTAAACCTACCGCTAGTAGATATTGTCCTCTTGGCGACCTCAAGCCCACCGCTAATAGATATTGTCCTCTTTGAACCTCAAGTCCATCGCTAGTAGATATTGTCTTCTTTGAGTTTTCTTTTACCGACTTTCTCTCAAAGTTTTTAAAACATGTCTATTAGAGAGAGATTTTCATACCTTTGTAAAAAATGTTTGGTTCTCGTATTCAATCGACGTGGGATCTCACAATTCACCCCCTCAAAGTCAGCGTCTTAGCTGACACTCGTTTCTCTCTAATTGATGTGAGATCTCACAGTCGGGTTGAAATTTTTTTAGAATTAACCAAATTATTGAGAGTGTAATTGTTTCAATTCAAACAACACTTGTCAAATAATGAACCTAACCTAATCCAATCATAATCTTTTTTTTAAACCCAAACTGGCTCCGTTCGATTTCGGTTGGGTTGGGTTGGGTTGGATTGGGTTCATTTTTCTAAACTCGAACTGGTTCGGTTCGATTTCGGGTTCATGGGATAAAACCCTCGAGTTGACCCGAGCCAAATAAAATTATATATAATATAGTAAGAAGTTAACCATAATGGTAGGTTTGCCAGAGTGGTACCTCGTTCTAACCTAAACTACTCACACCTCAATTCACATCTATCAAATACATTAATTTTTGTTATTATTTTGTTTAATTTCAATGTTCATAGATTATACATCTATTTGAATAATTTTTACTTTCCATCTATCATTTTAATTGGATCGATAGAAAATTAGTAAATAAATTTAATAGCTCATGGATCAATATGTAGTATGAGGGAGAGAATTCTTAATTATTTTAGAACAAGCTAGTTGTCCAAAATATTTTGAGCGTTTTAGTGTCTACTATAGCTCCTAGATCAATATGTAGTATGAGTGACAAAATTCTTAATTATTTTAGAACAAGCTCGATACAAAATTGGATCGATAGAAAATTAGTAATATTTTTATTATTTTTTTTATTTTTTGTTATATATATAATATCTTTAAACTAATTATTTTTATATGTAGTACGAGTGACAGAATTTTTAATTATTTTAGAACAAGCTAGCTACAAAATTGGATCGATAGAAAATTAGTAATATTTTTATTATTATTTTTTATTTTTGTTATATATATATATATATATTATCTTTAAACTATTTTTTTTTTTTAATTTCATGATCTATCTTGTATTTTTCTTACTCCAACCTATTGTTTTTAGTTTTATGACAACGTTGAACTATTATTTTTCCTCTTGGTTCTTGAATTTTTTTGTGTGAATAATAAATGATTGATGTGTGAACTTTTAATTATATTTTATCTATATCCAAATAATCATAAATGGTGGATAAATAATTTTTTTTTAACATTTAGACAACCCAACTGGAAAATAAAAGATTGGGTTGTGAAAATTTTTGGGATTGGGTTGGATTATCAATCCAATCAGAACTTTTGGGTTGGGTAAAAAAAAATCTCTCTACCCTGACCATGTACACCCCTATGGTTACTATGATTGAGCCACTAAAATAAAATGTGCACCTAATTGGTATCCGTAGAAACTTTAATTTTTTAAAACTTTTCTTAATCAACCTATCCTCAACCTAGTTTTCACTAGGACGTAGTCTCGATTCATTCATATACATCTCCTTTGCTCGAGGCCCAATGAACTAATTTATATATATTTTTCAAATCAACTTATTAAATGAAATCAAAAGTCTGTCCATTTATTATCTTTTTAAAAAAATAATTAAGAATTTATTGCACTATCACATTCAAATAAAAAAATAATATATAAATGAACCAAGAATTTATTGCACTATCACATGATAAATATTAGGTCCAAGAAGTTTAATTTAAATTTTGAGTATCAAATATAAACACAAAAATAAAATAAAAAATATGTTACTTGACAAAAACATATGTCAAATGTAGGTTGGGTTAACTCAAATTATTCAAATTTTGATATTTAATAAAAAGTAAAATGTGAAATCGTAAAATATATAATATAAGTAATATGTTTATTTAACCTGCAACGTCCACCTTAAATAGAGTGGAGAATTTATGTTTAAACGAGGAATAAAGGAAGAATGAGAGAAATATTTCTTTCTATTAGCTAGACGAGGACGAGGACAAGGATTCTTTGTCTCCACCTCTGACCCCACTATAGCAATCCCTGAGGGGAAACCCCATTTTGATGGAGAATCTCCTATCAATCTTGCAAAAATAAATAAAAAATTTGGGGATAATAGAATTGAAATAGGAGATAGGAACATGCTCCTCCCTCATCACCCCATCTCTACAAGTCCCCACCAATCTCTACAAGTCCCCACCAATGCACGATGATCCAATCTCACCTAGTCTGAAAGGACATGACCATGGTGATGGTACCACGTTCGTCGGCCCTGGGAGAGAGCTGGCCCATGCCTACAAACCACCGGATGACATATCCAAGCTAAGTATAAACTAAGAGAAATGTTGATAAGTATAAAAAGTAAAAGTCAATATTTGCATCATAACAAAATGAACAATCTCTTCAATAAGATGAGCATAATATTTTCGATATCTCATTCCTCATTGTTAGATGAATACGACTCTCCACAATGGTATGATCATTCCCTAAACTAGCCGATGTGGGACTTTTATCATCCAACAGTCATAATCATAATTATTAAGCTTTATTTCTGTAGAATTACAAAATGAGATAGCATAGCAGCTTCTTCCAATTGTGTTAAAAGCTAACACAAGTAACAAGCGAATCTTCAAACTGTTGTGCTAGGCATCCTTAAATCCATTATACAAAGCCATGATTCCATTAACATCGTCGTTGTCTATGCCCGTCACAAAATTAGGAGGTGTATATGGCCACATCACAGCGTATCTAAAGGCGCTGTGGCCCAGCCCAAGAACATGTCCAAGCTCATGCAACGCCACAGTCCCCACATCATACTTGTAAGGATAAGCTCCATCCGCCCAAGCCTGCCGCGTATTGAAGTGAAGTCTCCCATCTTCAGGCGCAAAAGCATGCGCCAATACTCCACTTCCCTCCTCGAAAGGATACCCATCTCCATGGTCTCCTACTTCGAAGCTTATTTTAACATCTGTGTTGTCCGCACTACCTTCCGTGAATGTAAATCCAGTCACTGAACTCCATGTGTTGGTGGCTTCACGCACTGTAGCCTTGTACTGTTCTGGAAAATTCCCAACAAATGCGTATTTCAGATTGTATTTGGACGCCCGCCATTTCGGTTTCGACTCACGGAAAAATGTGTAATCAATTCCTATGGAGTGATCCCAGTCCCCGTCTCCGCCCCCACCCGTCTCGTTGATGAACACGTCGGGAACTCCACATCGAGGCTGCGACATTAGGTGCAAAGTCTCCGCATCCAAAATGCCACTCACGTTGAGGTTGAAGAATTTTTGGTATGATTTAAGGGCGAATTCCAAGTTGTCATCAAAGGCGTTGCCTTTGGTATCCACATTTGTGCTCAAGTAACCATAACGTTGGAGGAAGGCTCTGACGTGGTGGATTCCTTCTATGTTGTGGCCCTTCCCACTTCCTACGAGATGTTGGGGAAATATAGACGAGGGCAACTTGTGGGTGTGAAGATGGCGCGCCATGATGGCGTGGGGTGCTATGGCGGCGACAAGTATGAACATCACTTGGAGACATGATTTCAAATCCATGTTCACGACAAGATCGAGACAAACTAAGATGGGTGTGTGATGAATATGGGTTGGAGTTGGGGGCCCTCTTAAAAGAAAATTGCATGAGGACCAAAACAAAACTAAGGTTGAGTTACTATATATGCCTACATCAAAATTAAATAATTTGAAAGCCTGGCATTGTCATGTTGGATGATTTCATGATATATAAATAAGACAGATATGGATATAATTTATACTCATTTTTAGTATGATATCGTTATCATTTAATGTATATGATGAGAACAAAAACGATAACCGGCTAAGCCCAAACTCAAGTCCAAGTCCAAGTCCAAACAAATATGGTTTTCTTTGTACCCCAAGCCCACGAGATATTATTCTTTTTGGACTCTAAGTCCACCCTCACCGCTAGCAAATATTGTTTTTTTCAAACCACAGGTTCATACCTATCTCATATTATCCTCTTTGTATTTTTTCCTTTCGGACTTCTTCTCAAAAAATTTTAAAACGTCCTACTAGTAGAAGTTTTCACACCCTTGTAAAAAAAATGTTTTGTTCCCCTCTTTATTCAACGTGGGATCTCACAATCCACCCTACTTTGGAGTTAGCGTCGTCGCTGAGACTTATTCTTCTCTCCAATTGATGTGAGATCTCTAGGTCGAGTTGAAATTTTTTTAGAACTAACCAAATTATTCGGATTGTAATTGTTTTTTTTTTTTTTTTTTTTTTTTTGTTTTGTGTGTGGCAGAGGTGTGTCCTCCTCACCGCCCACAGACCACTAGGGTTTGCAAAAGTTGAGTTACTACTCACTGGCCTTAGCCTTACTAATGAAGTACGGGAAGATGTGTGTCCTAAATTTACAGGACTCATTTGAGTTGAGCGTGACAGACATGTTTCTTGGACTACTCCATCGTAGGACACACCACTAAATAATGTCTCCATACATCTTTTCAGGGCTCTCTCAAAAATGGGAACTTCTCCCCTCGCATAGGTTAGCTTCATAAATTCTTTAAAAAAAAAAAAAAAAAAAAAAAAAAAAAAAAAAAAACATTGTCAGTACTCGATGGTCCGACATTTCCTTCCATCTCCTGCGACATAGTCACGTTACTTACTCCTAATTTTAAAGAGTGAATAAGACTCATTCCAGTATACTTTGTTCTCACTTACATCATCCCAAGAAAACTTTTAGGAGGTTACCTATCTCCACCGTTAGTAGATATTGTCCGTTTTAACCCTACTCCAACCAACGCCTCACATGGTCTGGTGACGGACTCTAATATCATTTGTAATAGTCCAATTCTACCGTCAGCAAATATTGTCCTTTTTGACGCATTAGATATCGCTGTCAGCCTCACTGTTTTAAAACGAGTCTGCTAAGGAAAGGTTTCCATACCCTTATAAGGAATGTTTCATTCTCTTTCCAACTGATGTGAAATCTCACAATCCACCCCCCTTCGAGGCTCAGTGTTCTCGCTCACTCATTCCCCTCTCTAATCGGCGTGGTATATCACGAAATTGCACTAAATAAAGCATGTTCAACCACAAAATTCCTATGATTGAGCCACCAAAATGAAATTTATACCTAATTGGTATTGATAGTAATTTTAATTTTCTTAAAGCTTTTTTTAGTCAACGTAACCTTAAGATGACTTTCATTTCTTAATTCATTCACGTACACCTCATTTACTTAGTGTCATACTCAATGAACTATTTGATATATTTTTTTCATATGAATTTATTAAATAAAATCAAAAGTTTAGGCATTTATTATTATTTTTAAATATTAATGCAAAATAATAATATATAAATGGACCAAAATTACATCCGATAAAATGTTGGATCCAAATTGTTGAACTTTAATTTGAATCTCGAGCATCAAATATTAACACAAAAATAAAAAGTATGTTACTTGAAAAAAAAAAAAGAAAAAAAAAAAACATATGTGAAATGTATGTCATGTCAGTCATTGCTTTGAAAGTAAACAAAGAAAAAAAGTTATTTTGAAGCCATAAAGAGAAACATGTGAATAATGGCATTGTCTTTCATGAAAGCTTTTCCACTGTCTCCCTTGAATCATAACTTCTAGAGCGTTGGACCTACATGTCCACCATCTTCCCACGCCCCCTCCTAAACTTTGAATATTATGATACACTATTTAAAATTAATCATTCAAATTTTGAATCCGAACAAAATACATCGTAGAGCTTTTCTTAAGATTTTTGCTAGGCTATGAACGTCGTGAGACAGTTCGGTCCATAGAGATCTTGGATAGCCTCCCCTTAATCGAATCTCGACTCATTCTCTCGAGCCCACGAACAAAGAGTATAGAGCTTTTCCTAACCCATACTTCAAAGAGTGTTGTTATATAAAGCTTTAATGCCTGCAATATCATCGGCATGCAAACCCTTGGAATCTCCTTCCGGGACTGATGGCCACATGATAGCCCCTTCAATGGAGCTGTGTTGAAGCCCAAGAAGATGTCCGATCTCATGCAATGCCACCGTCTCCAAATCGAACGAACCCGAAACCACCCCGGCTGCCCAAGACTCGTCCGCGTCGAGATGAAATCGACCATCCGGCGGCGAAAACGCATGGGCTATCACTCCTCCAACGCCGTCGAACGGATAGCCATCTCCATGATCTCCAGTTTCAAATCCTATTTTGATGTCAGCAGTTTGGTTGCTCAAAGCTTGTGAGAAGGTGAAGTGAGAATTCGCCGCCCATGTCGCAAAAGCTCGAGCGATCGGACTTGCCGTTTCCGGTGGAGTTTCGGGGAGGAACCCTAATAAGAATAATTTATTAGTTGAGTTCTAAGTTGATTATTAGAAAGTGAAAGATTTAAGTTTACCATAAGTGAGGTGAGATTTTGAAGCAGGCCATTTAGGGTTTCCTTCAAAAAAAGCAAAGTGAGAAACTGTATGAAAAAGGCCTCTTCCATGTCCATGTTGATATCTTTTCTTGCTTGATCTCATCCAAGTATTGCCATGGATGATATCGGCAACCCCGCATCGAGGCTTCGACATTTGAGCTAGCGTCACGGCATCTAGAGCTCCGGTGACTTTGAGATTGAAATTCTTTTGGTACGTTTTAACGGCCGACTCTAACAATTCGTCGAAGTCATCGTCGATTGTTTCGGAATGAATTTGAACATCGCTCAAGTAGCCGAAATGTCGAAGGTATTTCTTCAGCTGATGGATGGCTTCCCCTTTGTCACCTTTGTGGGATCCATGAAGGCGATTCAGAAACATCAATTGTGATGGCTGTTTTGAGTGGGAATGCACAGAGTTTGGTGGAGAAGATGATGTTAAAGGGAAGAGGGTAAGAAGGAGAAGAGTGAAAGTGAAGAATGATAATCCTCCCAGTGCCATATCTCACTTCTCTTCAAAGTAGTGTTGGGTGTAATGGTTATTACAAGTTTGGTGGTGGCTCAAGGAAAGTTGTGGCCTTATTTATACTTTTTCAACAAAGAAAGAGATTGTGGGACTAATCGAAGAGAAGACGTTATGATTATAGAAAGAGTGTGAAAACTTCTCTCCAGTAGACGCGTTTTAAAATCGTGATGTTGATAACGATACGTAACCGGTCAAAGCAGACAATATTTGCTAGCGATGAGTTTGGGCAGTTACAATGGTATCAGAGCCAGACATCAAGCGGTGTTACAGGGAGGATGTTGGGGCTCCCAAGAGGTGGATTGTGATATACCACATCAATCTTTATCGAATTTGAATATCATAATAGTGAATATAGTTATGATTCAACAGGTTAGGTCCACTTAGTTTTTATTTTTTATTTTCTCGAATCTTTATAATTGATTGGAATAATAGAAAATAACAATATTTTAGAATTTAAGGAAACTACTTATCATGATTGATTACTTAAAATAGAATCTATCAAAATAATAGAATTTATATATTCTATATAATATAGAAATTATAAAATTAGAAGGGCCTGAAAATTTCTCCCTAACGCATTTGAAAATTATTAGGCTGATAACGATACGCAACGAGTCAAAGCGGATAATATCTGTTAACGAGTCAATTTTGAATGAAACCATGTTCTAAGAGATGCAGGAGGTGTCAAATTCAGATTATGAATCTTAATTTAAATCTTAAACCGTTACATAATTGAGAAACGTATTTGAAAGACTAACTAGAGGTTGAGTTATCCATGGAAATAAAAAAGGTTGGAGGCTACGTGTAGTAGTTGTGTTGGAAGAAAAGGGTTAGTTAGTTAATTAATGAAATCAGGGGATAACGAGAAAAGGTGGGAGAAAATTGAAATATGAAGAACAAATGGGGAGAAAGTTAGGCTGGAAATATTGAAGCACCCAAGCCGACAAAGGCTAAGAATTCAAAAATGTTGCATAAAACCACGTCAGCTTAATGATCATTTGAGGCTTCAAGGAGTGGGTGTAACAGTAATTAAACCTTTTTTTCTCTCTTTTTGTTAGTCCTCTTTTCTTGGACAACCAACAATAACAGCTTCCTGCTCAAACTTGTCGGCTTCGTAACAATATCCACATACATTCCCTTCCATTTTTTGCGATATGATCATCTTACTTAAAAGATGGCCAAGACATTCCCCTACCTCTCGTGTGACATGGTCATGTTACTTATTCTTTACTTCTAAAAGTAAAGACTATCATCATAGTCCAACACGAGTAATTCCAACATGTTTTATTTTAGAAATATATGTGGAAAGAATATGAATGAAAATTGATTATACGAGAAATATGTATTTCTAGAATATGGAGAAAAAATAGAAATATCAAAAAGAGAAAAAAAAAAGGTCTCAAATATATTTGGAAAATAATGAAGTGCTTCCAAATTAGCGGTCTTTATGTTTGAAAACGACGTAGACTTGGTAGATGAAATAATAATATTAGAAAATGCCTCATTTTTCTTAAAATGTTAGGTTAATTTGGTTTTAATTTGGTTTTAATTTGGTTTTAATTTTCAAAACCACAGTGATTTAATATTTAGCTTAGTCCATTACGTATCTTCATCAGTCTCACGTGTCAATTAATTGTATTCTTTTGTATCTCGTTCCCCTTTTTCCGTTTGTAAATAATTTAGAATTTTTCTTAGGAGCAACTGTGAGATCTCACATGGATCGAAAATGAGAACAAACATTCCTTATAACAATCCACTTGAGTCGTGTGATAGTTTCATTAAATAATTATTAAATATTAAATATTAAAAATAGACGACTAGAATAATTCAAGGTGTCATTGCTACCTATATCATTCTTAATTAATATTTTATTATTTTATTATTTTAATTAACAAGTTATTTATTGCATTAAAATTTTTAGATAATTAGTATAATTTTGTTGTTACAAATGATTCGATTAAATTCGTTCGTATAGAGATAGGTGAGTAGAGGTACTGATTTTTTAAGATTACACTATAAAATATTTAAATTTTTTTTTTTTTTTTTTTTTTTTTTTTTTTATATAAATTCACTCATTTGAGAAAATTAATATTTGGAGCATTTCTTCTCGAACTCAATTTTAAAAATTTTAAAATCGAGATAAATTTTGATGGACACATGAATTGGGCTGTAACGGCTTTTGGGCTCAACCATTGAACTTGAGCTTTAATGGCTTTGGGCCTAACATTTGTATTTAAATTTTATTTAACTTTGTCCCAAATTTCATATCTCAATTTAACAAAATTAAGTATAATTATTTGGGAATTTTCATAATAAAGAAATGTGACATTCTAATCGAGGATTTATCAACTTCAAATTAAATTTGGGATGAGTGTAAATTTATATTTGATTCCAAATTTAATTATTTATAATTTTTGATAAAAAGATAACAAATACAACAAATTTGAATGCAGATTATGTGATCCTATATCGATTGGCGAGAGGAACAAATGCCAACGAGAACGTTTGACTTCAAACTGGGTGGATTGTGAGATCTAACATCCGTTTGGTAGGAGAACAAAACATTGTTTACAAGGGTGTGAAAATTTCTCTCTAGCAGACGCGTTTTAAAAATTTCGAGAAAAGCTCGAAAAAAAAATATATATATATCTACCAGAACTAAGACTTGAGTGTTACATGAATTCTAATACACTTTGGTTCCAAATTAAAGAGAAGTCAAGAAGTAGAGCATTGTATAAAGCCTTAATGGCTGCAATGTCGCCGGCATGCAAACCCTTGGTAGTTCCTCCCATGATGGTTGGCCACATAATACCCCCTTCCACAGAGCGGTGGTGAGGGCCCATAAGGTGTCCAATCTCATGCAACGCCACAGTCTCCAATAGCCCATGACTCAACGGCATCAAAATGTAAACGTCCATCTGTGGGAGAAAAGGCATGAGCTATGACTCCTCCAACACTGTCCAAAGGATGGGCGTCTCCATGTTCACCACTTTCCAAGCTTATTTTGATGTCTGTTTAGAGATAACAGGCCAGAGGTACCAAAAAATTGCACCAAAAGTCTCAAAAATACGTTGCATACAACGAATGGTTGAATAGTAGGAAAGTTGAACAGTCCATGAAGTTTGGAGATTTTTATAGATATTATTTCTCCATTTATATGAATAGATAATGAATTAAAGACTGGGGACGAAGTTGGTGTAGGCTTCTTCATCTCACCCCACTTGTGGACAATCTTATCATTAACATGAATTTTACCCAATTATGAAAAAAATTTGCAATAAAACAAAACAATAGCCACTAATTAGTCAACGTGTGACTTCCCTTTCAATAATTCTCAACAATCATTTGTTTGTATAGAGTCTTCCCTAAGGCCTAAGTAGCCCTCGAACAGTATCCCCTTTAATTGAGGCTCAACTCCTTTTTTCTTGAGCCCTCAAACAAAGTGTTCGACACTTGAGTATTCTATTGACATGACTCTGATACCATGTTAGAAACCACGATTCTCTGCAATAACATGATATTGTTTGTGTATTCTATTGACTTGACTCTAATAGGATGTTAGGTTCTGATGCTTTTTCTTTTAGTTTTCCCAAAATGTCTCATTCTAATTGATATTATATTTTTCACTTATAAATCCATAATTATTCTCTTAATTAGCAATTATGAACGGTGGTTAGAAGCAAAGACCAATTAAATTAATATAGAGAGAATTGGGAGAACTTACTCTTGGGTGGATAAAATTGGATATGGATAAATATTATATTCTCCATAAGTTTGATAGTTCAAAAAATGTAATGAATGGTAGATGAGACCAAGTTTTCATAAATATATATACTAAATGAGTCTTGTTATACATACCTAATTTCTTTAATCTATAAGACTCAAAACACTAAGAACAGGCTTAAGTGACACAAATGAAATGAAATGGAATGGAGAGAAGAATATAGGAAAAACTTCACATGATTTACCTATGGAAGCCCCCCCCTCCGCCTCCATTATCAGCATCTCTCAACCAAACATGACTACAAACTATAATAACCCCATCTTAATGGGATCTCCTCTGCAAATTGACCAAACTATAATAAGCCCCACTTTCTCCCTTCCCCAACAACGCCGAATGAGTCCCTGTCTCCACCACCGTCCCTTTATCCAACACCGCTATCATATCGCAATTCTGTATCGTACTCAGTCTGTGCGCCACCACCACGCTCGTCCGCCCCACCATCACCCTCTCCAGCGCCTCCTGTACCACCTTCTCCGACTGCCCATCCAGCGCGCTCGTCGCCTCATCCAGCAGCAGCACTGCCGGATTCTTCAATATTGCCCTCGCTATTGCAATCCTCTGTTTTTGCCCCCCTGATAGCTGCAATCCCCTGTCCCCGCACCACGTCTCGTACCCGTCCTTTAACCCCGAGATGAAATCGTGTGCGTTCGATGCCTTCGCTGCTTCGATTATCTCTGTTTCCCCCACCTCCTCTGAAACTCCGTACACGATGTTTTCCCTTATTGTTCCCGCGAATAGTGTCGGCTCTTGGCTTACCAACGCGATGTGTTTTCTCAGCGTTCTCAGATGGTACGATTTTAAATCGCGACCGTCGATGCTCACCGTCCCTTTGATCGGGTCGTAGAATCGCTCGATTAACCCGATTATGGTGGATTTCCCCGACCCGCTTTGCCCAACCAACGCCGTCGATTTCCCGGCCTCGAGTACGATCGAAAACCCACGAAATATCATCACTTCCGCTCGAGATGGGTAAGCGAAATCGACGCTATTGATTTCAATTCGGCCGGTTAATTTATTGGGTTTATACCCTTCTGGGTCGTCCGGTTCAATTTTCGTAAACCGATCCAACACGTCGAAAACCGACCGGACAGCCTCGGACCCTTTGGCGAGATCTGACGTCATACTGCCGGCGTCGGCGATGACGCGACCTGTGCTGATCAGAATCATGAACGTTTCAAACAAAGCTTTGGCAGTGGTTTGGCCTTTAGCGATCAACTTGCCGCCGTACCAGAAATCCAAGGCCCAGGAGCAAGTAGTGAGGCTTTGGGAGCAGCCGAGGCCGATTCCGGCATACCAAGATTGCTTGATGCTTTCTCGTCTGGGGCCTTCTTGTGCGTTCTCGAGCATTTTTAAGATGCGTTCTTGTGAGGAGAAGGCGGTGATGGTTCGGAGATTGGAGACGGCCTCTGCAGCAAGCTTGCTACTCTGTTCTTGGGCTTTGATGGATTTGTTGGACATGTTCTTAAGAAGGACTCGTCTTGTGTAGAAGCACATTATGACTAAGGGTTGGACTGCGATCATTACAAGTGCTAGCCTCCAGGCGATTACGAGCCCCATCGTGAATGCTATGGTTACTGCTGAGATTGTTTGTACAATTAGTGCCATTCTATCGCCCACCAAGGATCGTACCTTCACAAACAACACAATTTTATAGTACGAGGATTGGATCGTCATTGATTTGATTTGATAATGAATAATGTGCTTACCACATTGGCATCTTTAGCGAGTCTGGAGCAAATTGTGCCGCTAGAATGCGCATCCTGATCGAACCACCCAATTTCAAAAGTAAGTATTTTAGACAGCATCATCTCTCGGACCCTCTTCGTAAGATATTCCCCCATGTATGCGAAGTTGTAGTGTTGTGTAATATTCACCATAAGCGAAAACACCGCCAACCCAACAAAGATAAGCGCGTAAATCCTTGTCTTCTCCTTAATTTCTTCATGACTTGTCAAAAAATACACTGAAACCATCGTCCCCATTGCGTACGCATACAGCGGCTGCACAGCGCCGAAGAGCATCGCTCCCACGCATCCCATGGACGCCTGCTTCCACTCGGGTAGGTTCAGAGCTAGCAGCCTCCGGAAAGAAGGAACCGGGAGTTGGTCTTCTTCTTTTTTGGTCATGGTTGGTGGGGTTTCCTCAACCAGGGTGAACCGGTCGGAGCTGGCTGAATTGGAGAAGCTAGAGCGACGGCTGCTGCTGGTGTTGATTTTTTCGATGTGGGAAATGGAGGAGGAAGTGGAGTGGTGGGTGTTAGCGGTGGGTTCGGGGGGAGATTTGTGTTGGAGATGGACGAGGGAGGTGTAGAGGCCAGTGGGGTTTTGGATGAGGTGGTCGTGAGAGCCGATTTCCATGACTTGGCCGTTTTGGAGGACGGCAATGAGGTCGGCATTGCGGACGGTGGAGAGGCGGTGGGCGATTATGATGGTGGTGCGGCCAACGGCGGCTTTGTCCAGAGCTTGTTGGACAATGCGCTCTGATTCGGAGTCTAAGGCGCTGGTGGCTTCGTCCAGAAGGAGGATTCGTGGGCGCTTGATTATGGCTCTGGCAATGGCGATTCTCTGTTTCTGTCCTCCTGACATTTGGACGCCTCTTTCCCCCACCTGTTTAATCGGACCCAATTTCAAAAATTGAAAATAGAATCCAAGAACAAAATAAGAAATTACCTGTGTATCATATCCTTGAGGAAACTGGGAAAGGAAATTATGAGCATTGGAAGCTTTAGCAGCCTCCACGACCTCATCCATCGTGGCATCCTCCTTCCCAAAAAGAATATTCTCTTTAATAGATGTGGCAAAAAGCGCAGGCTCTTGGCTCACCAGCCCCATTTGCGACCTTAGCCACTTCAATTGCAGCTTATCAATGGCCACACCATCGAGAAGGATTGATCCCGCAATTGGGTCGTAGAATCTCTGCAGCACAGAGATGACGGTGGACTTCCCGGATCCGCTGCCGCCGACTAGCGCCACGGTGCGTCCTGCCGGAATCGTGAGGTTCAGGTCCTTGAGGACTATGGTTTCGGGGCGGGAAGGGTAGGCGAAATGGACGTTTCGGAACTGGACCTCGCCGGAGACATTTTGGAGGATCTGGCCTTCCATGTCGGCGGAGTCAATTTTGGGGACCCGGTTTATGACCTCCATGATTCGCTCCCCGGCCGCACATGCCTCCGAAAAGTACTTAATGTTGGATAAACCCGAACCAATTGATCTGTCATTTTCCGTTTCCATTAATTCAAGCTTAATTCTCTATAATTCTAACATATATAATATGAATTTTAAAAAATTATTAAACCATATATATTTAAGTGGACAAAGACAAGAATTTCAGGACTGCTACAACTGTTTTTAATAGGTAAGAGAGAGAGAGAGAGAAAAAAAAAATAGATTTTTTTTTAAAAAAATAAAAACTTTTAAAATGGGTCATTCGATTATGTTCTATCTGGACAAAAATTGATAAAAAAAACACTTGATGGGGAAATTATTGGGACATGGATACTTACAATCCTCCGACAGAAATGGCAGCTCCAACGGCAAAAACTGTCCCACCTTGAGCGCCATGGTACATAACCATTCGGCTTCCATACCAAGACATGAACGACCAAATTACGAACGACACCCCATTACTTCCGATGGCCAAGCCTTTGGAAAACCCCTGCTTGATTCCCAGCTTCACCGACTGTTCTAACGCCGACGAATATTCCGTTATGGTCTTGTCTTCTCCTACGAAAGCGTACACGGTTCTGATCGACGAAATCGCCTGCTCTGCAACTGTTCCAGCTTTCTTGTACCCTTCCATGCTTTTTCTCACTAAACCCATCAACGTTTTGCCGTAGAGAAGGCCGGGGATCACCAACAGCACCACGAAGGGGAGTCCCACCACCGCTAGCCTCCAAAACAGGGACAACGCCGCGATGTAGCTTCCGACGAACATGGCGGCGTTCATCAGAAAATTTGGGATCTGAATACATCAAAATATTAAATTTACTCGAAATTATAACTTGAATTTGAGTAAAATAAAAGCAAATCCCAAAGGACAAGAACTGGACAAAAACAAAAGCTTACCTTTTCACTAAAAACGTCTTGAATCACTAAGCTATCGTTGGAAACAGAGGTGATTACTTCCGACGTGCTGGTCACGTGCAGATCGAAGTACCCAACGTCTTGCCGGAGAACCGCTTTCAGATACCGTGCTCTCATTCTCGCCGCCTGTCGCTCTCCGGTTCTCGTCCAGCAGTACCCCTCTAAAAATACCCTAAATTAATTAATTTTTTTTTATATAATAATAATAAAATTATAAATAAATAAATAAATAAATAAATAAATAAATAAATAAATAACCAAACAAGAACGGAAATTCAAAACCCACCGAGAAAACAAGCCACAAAGCCTCCACAAGCCACATACAAGAGCGCCACCGCATTCTGTCGCCCACGAAAATCAAATCGAAAATCCCATCATCCATTGTTCAAAATTAAAAAAAAAAAAAAAAAGAAAAAAAAAATTAATAATTTAGAATCGCACCTTATCGACGTTGGTTACAAAAGATTCCGTCGGGGAATTTGAAGAGGTAGCGCCGATGTTGTTCATAAGGCGGCTTGAGACGATTAAAACAAGAGGGGTGGTGAAGCCGTCGCCAATGGCTCCGATGAACCCCAAAGTCATGAGAAACTTGTCGGCGGCGTCGGCGTGCATGAAAATTGACGCCATCCCCCACCTACTTTTCTTCTTATTCCTAATTCCTTCCGATTCTCCGTTTTCTTTCCCCATTTTTTCCTCTCACTTTCCGGCTGTTTCCCGGAATCCAAACAGAAACAACGTCCGGGAAACTTAACTGCAGAATCCCACGGCGGAGCGGTGGGAAAATTTGTGGCTTCTTGCACAACAGCCTTGATTTGTTTGTTTGCTATGAACACTTCTGGACGCCCAGTAAGGCCCTATATATAAGTGACTTCGACCTGTGTTTGTCACTTTGTGAATCTTTTTTTTCTTTTTCTTTTTCTTTTTCTTTTTCTTTTTTTAAATTGCATTTCTATGTTTTTAAAGTGCTTATTTATTTAAGCTGCAGAGTCAGAATCCACAAATATTTAGAGATGTATTTAATCGGTAGAGTCGGACCCCACAAACATCCACACTTATGAACGATTTAAATAGAAAAATGATCAAAATATAAAAAAAATTATTTTTCACAAAATCTCTAAAGAAAAAATAAGAATATACAATTCAACAAGTTTTTATGCCATTCAATGGGTTAGGAAATATATTCTTTCACTCAAAAGATAAGAATTTTCACTATATGTTCTTACACTATAATATATATATATATATATATATATATATATATATATATATATATATATATATATATATATATATATATATATATTATATAAAAGCATATCTATAAATATTTAAATTTAAATTTAAATCACTACGGCCTCTTATGATTGATTGTCTTCACGTAATGCCATCTCGAGATCGTGTCATCGTGCTTCATACCACTAAAGATCGCGAGAGGGGACATGTATTAGGGGTCTGTCAATCATGCGATTATGTTAAATATGTGTGCATAGATATAACTATTTCGTTTATATGATTGTGATGTATCATATAATGTCACTATAATATCCCGAGTTTTAGGTAAGAATAATTTTTATTTTTAATCTCAATTGTTAAATACTCTCCAACGCTAATGTTTACCTCTCATCTCTCTACCATCCTCTCAATCGCTTGTTTGATCCGTGTCACTAACTCTTTCTTCCCTCCAACAGTCTCTCCTAGCACCTGTCACGATCAGCAATTTGCCACAGTAGGACCCAGGTGGAGTACTTCTTCCCTTCAACAACGATGGATGACACGAATTCTCAATTAATGATCTTTAAAGTTGTAGAAGTCCGATCATATACCACTTACACGTATGAAGCGTTGAATTTATATATAGTATTTAACTAACTCGTACGACCTTTCATATTCAAATTTATTCCAAATGTATTTTTCTCAATTAAAGACGTGATAATCTATTTAAAAAAAGGAAAAATGTCCATAAATAAGCATATAGGAAATAAAAAGTGATCCAATAAGCTCTTATTTTAGAGCACTCTATAATCCAACCATTTAATCAATGGATAAATAATTAAATATATTTTCAATAGACAGCTTCAAATCAATAGATTATATTATACACTCCATCAATAACAAGTATCTAATTCCTTTTTTTTTTTTAATAATAAAAATACTATGAAGTAGAAAGAGATAGACACGAGGCCCAGTGTTGACTAATTCTATTATAATTATAAAAAATAATACAAACAAATATTTTATATAATTAAAATGGTACGAAGCTGTGATAATAAAATAAGAGGACATGATCATGGTTGACCTTTCATCATATTAAGGCCTAGAAGCGTCACTAATGACGATTGTAATTTTAATTGTTTTTGTTTATATTATGAGATTTAAATATCACACCCTAACATTTTGAGAATAATCTTAAAAAAATAATTAATAAATTTATCAAATAAATATGAGAATATTCTCGTAAATCAATCAATAACTACGAAAAACAACCACTCTTTACTTAACGTCTTTCAAATAAATTAGAAGATCAAAGGAAAAGACGGTTCGTTATTTTATTTTATTTTTTGATGTTTTTAATTTTCATATATACGTATAATAATTAAGAATAATGCTCTAAAGTTTCGTATTAGTGATTTAGAATATTAATTTTGGTGTGGAAAATATTCCTATCCTATTGTCACTATCAACGATGCCAAAGTTTAATCTTTTATGGGCTCGTCATGTGTGAGACTTTTTAGGGCATAATAATACAGAATAAATTATTAACTAAAATGGTATTTTCTTTAAATATAATTTATATGGTCAAATTATTAACGTGCCACTTTAGGGCATAATAATAAGGAATAAATTATTAACTAAAATATTATTTTCTTTAAATTATTTATAAGATTAAATTATCAACCTATTCTTTTAGGATACCAGAGTTGACTTATATGTAACATTTATCCAGGGAGTCCACATAATGTGTGTGGGTCGTACGTAGAGAAGTACTATATGTTTAAACCCACTTAAAAATTAATTTTAAACTTAAGATAATAGACATAATTTTATATATTATTAAATTTAAAATCATAATTAGCTTTATATTTATAATTATATTTAAAAAATAGGTTAATAAATTGAAATTAGTGTAATAAATAAAACAACTTAATTCAAATTAATATTAATAATTAATATATATATATATATACTATTTTTAGGCTTTTTCCATTGTAGCAAATCTTCTAAACAAAGATTTGTAGCCTTTTCCTATTATAGTAAATCTTCTGAGAATTAAAGTCCAAAATAGTACAATAAACATTGCTAGATCACCTTTTTTTTCTCTACTTTTAATAATTGATTTGATATCACAGGTGATAAATATGTTGGTATGCTGTACCTTTTTCTCCTTTTATTTTATTTTATTTTAATTATTTATTAGTATAAACTATAGAGACCTAATGGGCTAGCGTTGAGATAGATTCATTGCTCGTAGTCTAGGTTGATGTACAAATTCAAGTAAACGAATGCATCTTATCTATACATGATCATTAGTGAAATTGTATTCCGTGGCCTACAAAGCAAAAATAGTTGCACATCGATCTGATATTTATTATTACATATACTTTGATACTTAAGTTCGAAAGCTCAAGTGTAGCAAGTTTATGAGTTTGAGATTTATGAGTCTAATAGAGTTATATAAGATATTTATATGCAAATGACTAGAGTTTTCCTTGACTCTTCCGGATTGAATTTAGAGAGAGTGAGATTTGGCCTTCCACTAATTTAGAGAGTCAAATTTGGGTTGTGGGCGTGCAAGATGCATAACCCATACGTGCTCAAATCAGTTTCGTTGGTTCAGATCTAGTTTGGTTGGCCTCGATTTAGCTTTTGACCTTTGAGCATTTTTGCTTCTTTCATTTGAGTCAAATCTCACATTAAGTTTGGATAAATCTTTATTCGATCTGAGTTGAGGCCTATTGATTTGTATTTGGTCCTATAATTTAAATTACCCATAATTTAAATTTCTATTTTAAAATATATAATTAAATTTAAATATTAAAGGTTAAAAGAATAGACTTTGAAAAACAATAATATTTTAACGAAAATGACAAGGTGAGATCATTCGTCTGTTTGAAAGGAATTTAATGTTTGCTCCAAAAAAAAAGAAAATGAATTTAATGTTTAACAGAGAAAATGAGACCTCGGAAACAGCATTTAAGCAATGGAAATTGTGCACGATGAAAATACTTTTATACCCTTCAACATGCATTGAATGTAAAGAAGAGTGTGTGAGCTTGGGGTTGATACTACCCTGAGTTTTATGTCTTTTCCCACCCCCAAGGAATATTCTATAAATTAGAATAAAAAAATCTTGAAATTAGGGCATTTAAGTGAAAAGGACAACAGATAGAGCTTTCATTTACTAAACTTGGTAGTCAAGGAACCTGCAAGAATCATAGTAATTTAAATGAATTATGCATTTAACCCTATGAAAAGGTCAATCCACTTCAACTGTCCACGTGTCTTTTAGGTTAAAAGTTTTAATTTCATTTTTTATGTTATTTCTTTTTCAGTAGAGGTTGGTCAAATAAGGTCGAGTAATGTCATCCCAGACTCGTGTAGCTGGTTGCAACACAATGCATGAGACACTTGGACGAATAGACTTCGTGACTCGTGTGACGTATTGCAACCAAAGTTGACATTTAGTAAAAAAAAATGTAACAGTTCAAGTCTATTATCCATTTTGATCTTTTAGTTTCATGATTTTGAAACTCACAATTCACCTCTCAATTTTGATCTTTTAGTTTCATGATTTTGAAACTCACAATTCACCTCTCTGGAAGGTTTAGCGTCCTCACTGGCACACCACCCGTTATACCATTTGTAATTGTCCAAGCCCACACCGTATATTAATTAAATTAAATATATTTTCCATATTTAAATTATATAATGATTTTTTTTTTTTTTTTTTTGTTTTTATCGTCGAAGAGAACAAATAATTTTCAAACAACATTATATATGTTATCAAATATAGTGCATGCGGGCTGTTTTAGCTCATGTAGATTATATACGGCTCATGTATGACATAAGGTGGGAAGAAAACCACATTTTTAATTAAAATAATAATAATTAATCTTTTATCATTTAAAAAATGATGTTGACATGGTGATTCATAATCATTTTATTTATGCTACAATTTCTCTTAATAAATAATTTTTAATATTAACAGATCTCACAATATTTTTAAATAAGCGATAATCACTCATTCATGTAATTATTAGGTGATATTAGCATTAAATTAACTAAAATATGGTTTTTTTAAATAAATTAAAAAAAGAAATCCTTGCTTGTAAAAATGAAGCAAAATGACGTCGTTGCATACGCCAAGCACCGTCCATGTATATGAAGCACTGAATTTTATACCATTAAATGCTTAACCGCTTATACTTTATCTCTTATCTTGCGTACAAAAATTGAACTCATCGATATATTCTGCTTTTTTTAATCCCAAAACTTTCATATTATATATACAAGAAATATTAGGATCTCTAATTTTGGGCTGTTAATTCAAGGAGTTGACGAATTTTACGTTAAACAAAACAAAAAAACATTAATTATTTCCAACCGACCAATAATTATATTATTTGATACGTGGATAAATTATAAATTAAGTGCATTATCCAAACGTAAAATTAATAAATAATTATTCTACAATCAGTTTAAAAGTAACAAAAAAAAGTCAATTTCAGAAGGAAATTAAAGAATTTTGAAAGTGATAAGAGAAATTCAATCTTTTAATATATTTTGTTTAATGTAACGTTCGAGTTGTAAATGCATAGTATATGAACGAATCAAAACCAAATCGAATGAGAGCGATCTTAAGGTCTCATTCGTTGTCGAATCCGAATTTTAAATGTTGACATGTAGAACATTGAACCAAGTCCTTGAAAAAAAAAAAAAAGTCGAGTATTATTTAGATGTGGACTTGAGATAATCGTAGTGATAATGAATTATAAAAAAAAAGATGCTATGACTTAGGTGTATTTATTGAATATGGTTTGAAAATGTAAATGCTAGTGTCTTGGCCTCGTCTATTAGTAATAGACTTTTCATATGATGACAGAATACTTTATGGCTATCCATTCATATCAAGCTTCTATAAATTTGTGACCGTTGCATGTGTTTATAACTTTAATATGACTGTGATGATATATTGTTAAGAGTGAAGACTATCTTTATAGACTAACGTGAATCTTTTTTACTGTTTCCACAGATTAATATGTTCAGGAGTCACCAAACATAGAATTGTTCTAAGTAAAATACGCTTAATTTTAAAGTTTCTATGATTGAGCTACCGAAAAAAAAAGGTGCATCTTGCTTGTATAATAGTAACTTTTGTTTCTTTTTTAGCTTTTCTAAGTTATCATATCTTCATAATTACTCTCATTTGGATGTGAACTCGATTTATTTATGTATCCCTCATTTATTCGGAGTGTCATAATAACACAATCTTAGCTATAAGTCGATGCTAGATTCATTTATAATCAGGATTTGTGGTTTGAGGGAAAAAAAGCAAGAGATGTGTATGAGTTGTGGTGGATTAGTATAATCTCTAAAGGGAATTAATATGGCAAAGAAAGTGTTTCTATCACCACTTTAATGGGATTCCACAATCATATCAATCACACAAAATGCACTTTCAAAAATATAATAATAAAGTTTTTTTTTTTTTACTTTTTTTTAATCTTACCCATAATGATTGCTACTGTTATTTTAATTACATGATCACTACACGTAGCGCTAAACCTAATTTAAGTAGAAATATTTAAACGCTCAATCATTTTAAAATTACCTAAGTACTTTGTTTAGATTAGAGAAAAATCTTTAAAATCATAGATGGCAAAGCAAAAATATGAAAAGACGCCTTTTCTAATAAATATTTCAAATAATTATTATTATTATTTTTACGTGAAAGTTAGATAGGTTGTTTTAATTAAAATTTGGTAACAATATATCTTTAGCATTTTATATTTTTAACATTACTAATAAAAGAATGACCGTAGCCGTTTTCTTAGTTGAAAATTTGAGTTCTTCGAATATGGTAACTTTTAGCAACTACTCTATAAAACTCTAATTTATAGAAACACCTTTAAGTATAAAAAACGGTTATAAAGTTGACATATTACGTGGTCAATACTCAAATCTTAGCCTTTTCAACTACCAAATGACCCTCGTGAAATTGAGGTTGGCTGACTCCAGTCAACTTTGGTTGGTGTTCGTGGGAGTTGACTTCTTGAATTTGATTGACCTTTTTTTAATACTATTTTTTATATTTGGGTTTTGAAGCTTTACGAGTTTTTAACCTAATCAATAATTTCATCATATACCTAAAAATTAAAATAATTATTTACACACTCATCGGAAGAAACAATAAAACCCAATTCTATTAATAAACATGAAAATAGTTTCCCCTCCAAAATTTTTATTTATGAAAAAATAAAGATTGTTTACTAATAATTTATTAACCATATTTTCTTATTTTCCACAAACACATTGACACCACAGTCGCATTAGGAATTCTAGAAGCACACTTTTGAATACTTCTTTTTTTCTCTTTTAATTCTTAAATTTTAATTAAAAATTGAACAATTATAAAATAACAATTACTTAATTTTTTTTTGTAGAAAAAAATCATTTTATTTTTTTCTCTATATATATATTCTTTCATATAGCAGGTCTTTTTCATCGGAACGTGGATAAATTATCTTCTCAATAAAATAAAATCAATACTATTCCGTAATATAATTTTATAAGCAAATTCGAGTATAATTTAATGGTTCAAATACTTATCATATTCTTTTTTCTTTTTTAGAAGATTCAAAATTATGAATCATATTTTTAATATTCATAATATTTTGTTTATTTCTAAAAATATATTTTTCAACACAAATAAAAAGAAATCTACAAAAAAAAAAAAAAAAAAATTAAAAAATTAAAAAGTATTAAACAACACTTAAAAAGAGAATCTCCAACCAAATTTAATCATATCAACCACTGAAGTGAGTTGAGCTAGCTATTCCCTCATCAATTATACCCATTTTCAAAATCCCCCTATCATTCAACTTGCCTTTCAAATAACATAGTTTCTTTTGTTCCCTACCCATTTATTCAAATCTAATCCCATTTACCCCTTACGATCACCAAGGGCTATTAAAAAGAACCGTAAATCTTACTCTTACACTTCGTATCAGAATCTCGATTCAACATGTTATAACTTTGACATTCTTATGTGACAATGACTATATTACTGTGAGAGCTCACATAAGTTGGGGAGGAGAATGAAGTACTCCTTATAAGAGTGTGAAAATCTCTCTCTAGCAGACACGTTCTAAAATCGTGAAGCTAACGACGATACATAACGGGCCAAAGTGGACAATATCTGTCTCAGTCTGTTTTAGTTAGCATATGTCTTAAAGTATTTGTAAGAATGAAAACTATTTTTAAACGAATATTATCAGCATATTTTGTCTTCACTCACATACTTTTTAGAAAAGAATTTCTGAGATCATTCAACATATATGATTCTTTTAAGTATTTATTAACGATCAATTAACGTAAGCAACTCATATAGTTTGTATTTAGTGGACGAACACAAATGGGTCAAGTGGATGTTTGATGGTGGCAAGGGAACATTAAGGTAGTTGATTAGCAATTTAATGTCGGAAACCAAATGATCAAAACGGAACCATGATTTAACTTAAATTAGTGTGACTCATATACCATTAATTCAGGTAAGCAACTCATAATTTGTTTTTAGTGGAACGAATTTGTGTCCTTCCTTCAATAATTAAGCTTAAATTATATCAACATGAATTAAGATAGGCTTCCTCAGTGTTTGGATCTCAAGATATCGACAAATTATTCAATATGACTACTACAACAACACGTCTAAGATTTATGAAAATTATCGTATTATTATTACTATAATTAATATTGTCTCTTATATCACTTTATGTTAAAGCAATTCTATATTCGTGATCTCTTATAAAAATTTTAAGAAATATGTGAATCAGAACAAAGATGTAAAAGAATCCGTGTTGGAGATAGTCTTCTACCACGACTCAAATTGTGAGGCTTCGAAATCAGGATAGAGACTAAAAAGACAAAAGGGGAAACAATTAAAAATAAAAGTAAAATAAGAAAATGATGTAAAATTTAAATCGAAATAAAAGCAACACTACCAAAATTAAATATAAAATAAAATTCAATTATAAGACGGTATTGTTTAATTTTTTTTTACAAATGTGGATATAAGTTCGTGTACAATTACAAATTGAAATATAAAAGACTTAAATACAAAAAATGGATTGACGCTCTGAAACAACCCCCTCTATGATTGATTAGCTCTTGAACGCTCCCCAATACCGGGAAAAAATGGAAAAAAGAGATAGTAAAAAAATAATCGGTAAGCAATCTACTTGTAGGCTCTCATCGCATCCAGTTCCTAGTAGGTCTCCACGAACTTTTCTTGGCAACCATCAGGAGTCATCTACGTGTGTAGTCCAAAGTCCCCTTTTAGGATTGGTTTACGCCGTTGCAGCCTCAACCTTGACCCATTCCTACACCCAATAGAAGTACTTACCTTGTCAACTACCACGGTAGTCACAAGTCTCTTCCAATACCGATTTATGGAGTCGCGACATCAACCTTGACCCATTTCTATACTCTATAGAAGTATTCACTCGAGCCACCTACTAGTGTAGTCTCTAATCTCTTCCAATACCAATTTACGAGTTCACCTTTTTTTTTTTTGTTGAGTTCCCGAGACTTTTCTAAAAAATTTTCTCTTCTCCCTTATCCTCAAATTTGGTCTCTAAAACAAATCAAGTATTTAATATCTCGTTAGAACTGAGTGTTGGGTTTCATTTCTAGAAACAACTCAAAACAAGTTGATACACTATGATATTATGAGGAAATATCAAGCCATTTAGCATATTCTAATATGAATTGGCATGAGGTACTATACTATCTAATATCAATCGCTTTGTAATGATGATAGTAGATAGGTAGAGAGAAAGAAACGTGTACACATTTTTGGGTTGGCCATTCAAATACAATTCATTTTCACAATGATTTACAACATTAAGATGGGAAAGAAAAAGTTCGGTTAGTGGGTCCTTCTAAAGCATGTTTAATCAGCAGCACCTTTCAACACATGATCGTGGGGCAAAATAAATATATGTTAACATCTGCAAACTCATATCTTCTTGCTCTATCGATGGTGGTGGAGAGATGCCAGGAATGTGCCAAATGACCTAAGAAAATGCTTCTTTTTTCCCCCCCTTTTCTCATTCTTCTGTTATCTAACAAATGATTCTTTATACACACACAAAGGAGGGGGAACATAAACAATTATCAATTCATGAAATATATTTATAAAGATCGAACGTAGAACTTTGATGAACATGAACATGAACTGTTGGTGTTAGGAGTGTTGAAGATGAGTGGATTTTGTATCACAAGTATTGTCATGTTCCTTTCTTAGGGCATGAAATAAAGAACCCTACTACCCACTTTAATTGGATCATATTGAAGCACCTAATTCACTCTCTTTCTTAAAAACACACATTTTTTCTCTCCTTTTTTATGGTCTTTTTTTTTTTTTTTTTTTTTTTTTTTTTTTTTTTTTTTTTTGAAGTTGGGACTGCAGGGTTTGGCCCCCAATGTCATATTGCCAACCAACTTTGCCTTTCCTTGCTCTTCAACATCCCATCACTGTGAAATCAACATAATTTTCTGTATAGATCTTAGAGTATTCGAATAAACATTTATGTATTTCTCCATTTACCAAAACATTCACCACTATGCCTCCCCTCAAAAAAAAGTATGATAATTGCTCCGATCATGCTCACTTTTACTTTTAGATTTTAGATTTTTTTTTTCAGAAAAAAAAAATGTTCGAGTTCATATTAATAGCAAAGTTTCGACGAGATCCCACATCAATTGTGTGGAAACCTCCCATAATACAAGTGGGCTTTGTCTGTTATAAGGTGTGGAAACCTCCCATAATACACGCGTTTTAATACTATGAGGCTGACGACGATACATAATGGTATCAATCTACTAGAAGCGCGAGGACGCTTGGCCTCCAAGAGGATGGATTGTGAGAACCCACGGCGGTTGGATAATAGACGCGTTTTAAAACCGTGAGGCTGACAGTGATACATAATGAATCAAACGGACAATATTTGCTATTGGTGGACTTGGGCTGTTATAAATGGTATAAGAGTCGGACACCAAGTAGTATGCGATGAACTCCCAAGGGAGACGGATTGTGAAATCCCACATTGGTTGGAAAGAAGAACGAAGCATTCCTTACAAGATTGTGGAAACCTCTCCCTAGTAGACTGTGTTTTAAAATTATGAGGTTGAGGACGACGATACGTAACAGGCGATAGTGGATATTATCTGCTAGCGTTTTATCATTAGAGTTTTATCACATAATACCACTCTAATACATGAATTTAAGGGTGTATCCCGACCTTAGCCCACATGACCAATTCAAAACGCCTACACTCGAACATGGCGATATGTCGAACTAGACTACTAACTCGACCAACCCAATTTAATCTATCAATCTCCATATAATTACAATTTTGTTACCTTAGGCTGGGGCGTAGACCTACATGTGAAGGCATCTAAAAGTTATTTATGGAACAATGTTTGGCGCGTTAATCTTTGGTTTCTTTTTGAAAGAACCCAAAAAGGAAAAGGAAAAGCAAAAAAGAAAAAGAGGAAGTTTTATTTGGAGTTATGAGATGATGATTAAATGTACATGGTCTCATGTTGTGAGATGGAAGATTACATGTAATATCTTTGTGATCTATTTTTAAGGAACATTGAGGGATCTACTTGGGGAAAAACCCAACTTTTTTACTTTTGTTTTTGCTTTACAAATATGTTATGAACAGTACGTAGAACAAGCTTGGTAGCTAAGAGAGGTGGATGTCCATGTCCATGTCCATGTCCATGCCCTACCATTAATTAATTTAGGTACACTAATGAATGCTTAAGCTTATTATGGGTATAATAAACATGAAATGAAATGAATGAGAGCACAAAACAGAAGGAATCAAAGAAATAAAGAGAGCAAAAGAGAGAGAATTTGAAAAGTGGAAAGGGCATCTGGTTAGCCCTTATTCGAAAGGGCTGTTGGAGGATGGGTGGTGTTAAATTTGGAAGAACAGATATGAGTCCACTCCATTTGAATCTGGAAACGAACCCATTGGATTTTAAGTTTGATGTTTTGAGAGGGGAAATAGTGAAGTGAGGAAAAGGGTGTGGTGGCCAATGGAAGGGGGTGTAAGTGGATAGCCATGTGTGTTGACTTTTTGAGTATCAAAGGAACAAACCCCAGGGTTGCAGAAAGCAACAGCCAAAGGGACAGTCTCACGTGAACCTCACAACTCCACCACCCAGGGATTGGATTTGGCTATGAGGATCATATCTTCATAGATCTATTATGAAAGTTTTTTTTTTTTTTTTTTTTTTTTTTTTTTTTTTTTTTTTTTTCAGGTTGAATTATATTCATTTCTCAATTATGAAAGTTTGATTTTAATTATGTTCTAATCATTTTAAAAGTAGCCAAGTGTTGGTGGATCGAATCTTTGGCTCAAATTGAGTTAAATTACAAGTTTAGTCATTAAATATTTCATTCGAAATTTTTTAATTTAACACATTTTTATCCTAAGAAATATCGAGCTAATTACTCGAGCATGCACAAGAAATGAGCGCAACTAAGCCTCACAAGGAAGAACAACATGCCCAATTCAACATCCAAAACTAAGCCTCACAAGGAAGAACAACATGCCCAATTCAACATCCAAATGAAGGAGGATTTTTAGACTGAATAACAACTCAAGTCCACTGCTTTGAGCTTTTTCTTTCTGGTTTCGCCTCAAAGTTTTTAAAATGTGTCACTATGTAAGACAAGGCTAAGAAATTCTTACAAAATGGATAGTTACTACCTATATTAATAATATGCATATTTTTTTTCAATGATTCAATCTTTTTTAGTCTGTTTGATTTAGGATAATTTTCGTTGTATGGTCACGTCCCATGCGATTCGGCACTTGATGGTCTCGACATCCCTCTACATTTCCTATGGCATGGTCACATAACCTATTTCTTGCCAGCCTGTTTTGTCCTCACTCAAATACATTAAAGGAAAATTCGTAAGAGGTCACCTAACATAAAATTGCTCAAGTATAGCATGTTTAAATATGGAGTTTTTATGTGAGATATGGAAGGTGCATCTCCTTGGTGTAGATAGTAACTTTTATTTCTTTTAAGTCTTTCTTAGCCATACTACCCTCGGGATCATTCTCATTGGGATGTGACTCAATTCATTCATGTACACATCCTTTACTCGGGTGGGTGTCGACATGTTATAAACCAATTTTGTTTGACGGCATTTCTCATCCTTTACACTTTATTATTAATAATATAAAAACTTAAATATGTTTGGGGAAGATGGATGTGAGATGTTGGAGGTGGGAGGTGAAGGAAAAATAGCTTTCAAGGAAGGGAAGTGAGAGTATGAAAAGATAATACATTTGTACAACTATCTTCAACAATGTGGTCGATATGATAAGGACCACACAGCTGGTTACCAATGCCATATTATTTCTCAGCATAAAGAATGAAGTGATTTAACCACGCACACTCCTTTTGTTTCCATGTTTTTGGATATGGGATTTTGTTTAGGATCTATATATTTCCCTTTACTTTATTCTCTCATCCCCCCCATTTTAAAAGCTTCCCAAATTCAACCATTTACTTTCGATATTACGTCGAGAGATTAGATTCCGATCGTAGCAAGCAACAAATTTTAAACACGATAACAGAGCTTGATAAATTACAGGAATCGAATTAAGAATATTATTAAAAAAAAATCAAAGAAAGAGATTTTTGAAGTCTCGATCATCATCGCCATCTAGAACGAAGATTCCCCATAGGTCTTTAGAGGGCGTGGTCTCCACAAAGACGAAAAAAATGGAGAGCAAGCGAGGAGGGGGAGGGCCCTAGAAATGATATGGGGTAAGTGGCTTAGAACAGTAACAAGGAGAAGGATATAGTGAGGAAGTGGTTCCACCACTTTCTTCCTATGTGCACTAAAGAATCTATCTTATCTCAGTTTTTTTTAAGTCGATGGCAGTGAGGGCTTTAAAAAGGCACCCTCCACCTCCTCCCCCCATGCCTCATGCATCATGCCTCATGCCTCATGCCTCTTGCCTCTTGCCTCTTGCCATTCCCCCACGACGTGCTACCTAGCTTCTTCTTTTGTACTTAGCATAATTCTCTCACTTTTCCACCTCTCATATTAGGTTCATATGTTGTTTCATTCCTGCTTCAGGTTCATTCTCTTTCTATTTTAAGTTCATCAGCCTTGCACCTGACAATCACCTTACTTTCAGAATAATAAGAATAAGTATACATGTGAAAAAAGCTAGTAACAAAATGTACGTTTGAAAATTTTTTGGTAATAGAATGTGCAAGTTGAAACTAGTGAAAGAATGTGATACTCAAGTCGATGAGGGGTGTATGAATGAATTGAGATCATATGCGAATGAAACGGATCTTGAGGATAGGATGACTAAGAAAAGAAAAGTTATTTCTTGTACTAATAATTAATATCATTAAATTTCTGAAAATTTCTTAAATAATAATCTATTCCTATCTTATACTTTCAATATCAAATAAACTAATAATGGTATAGTTTAAGTTCTAAATTTGGATAAAGTGTATCAATTTAAACCCTATCTTATGTTTTGTTCGAAAGTTTTCCTAATCGATCATTCTCAATCGGAACGCCTTCGACTTCTATTTTCGCGAACTTTCTTTGTGCTTGTTACTTTCAGTTGTTTGAAATGCTTATTGGACCAATTATTTATGGATTTCCCTTTATTGGGCTCACGGCCCACGCATAAAAGCCCACTCGTATGAAATGTTTATTGGGCCCATTATATCAAATGCTTATTGGGTTAATTATTTATGGAGCTTCCCTTCATAAAGCTCACAGCCCACGCCAAATTCAAAAGCCCACCCGTATGAAATGCTTATTGTGCCAATTATATCAAATGCTTATTGGGCCAACTGTTTAAGAATCTTCCCTTCATTGGGCTCGCGACCCATTCCAAACTTAAAAGCCCACCCGTAAAATTCTTATTGGGCGAATTATTTATGATGCTCTCTTGATTGGGCTCACGGCCCATTCTAAATTTAAAAGCCCACCCGTATAATTGCTTATTCGGCCGAATGTTTAAGGATCTTCGCTTCATTGGGCTCGCAGCCCAATCCAAACATAAAAGCCCACCCGTGAAATCTTATTGGGCCAATTATTTATGATCTTCCCTTCATTGGGCTCACGGCCCATTCCAATTGAAAAGCTCACCCATGAAATTCTTATTGGGTCAATTATTTATGATCTTCCCTTCATTGGACTTGCGGCCCATTCAACTTAATAGCCCACCCGTGAAATTCTTATTGGGCCAATAATTTGTTATCTTCCCTTCATTGGGCTCACGGCCCATTCCAAACTTAAGAGCTCACCCGTAAAAATCTCATTGGGCCAATTATTTATGGATCTTCACGTCATTGGGCTCTCGGCCCATTCCAAATTGAAAAGCCCACCCGTATAATTGCTTATTGGGCCAACTGTTTATGGATCTTCCCTTTCATTGGTCTCGCGGCCCATTCAAAATTTAAAAGCCCACCCGTATGATTGCTTATTGGGCCAACTGTTTATGGATCTTCCCTTTCATTTGTCTCGCGGCCCAATCAAAATTAAAAAGCCCACTTGTGAAATTTTTATTGGGCTAATTATTTATGATCTATCCTTAATTGGGCTCGGCCCATTCCAAATTTAAAAGCTCACCCGTATTATTGCTAATTGTGCCAACTGTTTAAGGATTTTCCCGTCATTGGGCTCGCGGCCCATTGCAAACTTAAAAGCCCACCCGTTAAATTCTTATTGGGCCAATTATTTATGATCGTCCATCACTGGGCTCACGGCCCATTCTAAAGTTAAAAGCCCACCCGTATAATTGCTTATTGGGCCAACTGTTTTTAATGATCTTCCCTTCATTGGGCTCTCTGTCCGTTTCAAATTTTAAAGCCCACTGTACAATTGCTTATTGGGCCAACTGTTTAAGAATCTTCCCTTTATTGGGCTCTCGGCCCATTCCAAAATTTAGAGCCCACCCGTGAAATTCTTATTGGGCCAATTATTTATGGAACTTCCCTTCATTGGGCTCACGGCTCAGTCCAAATTTAAAAGCCCACCCTTGTTTCCAGTGATGAGAAAAGCCTTCTAGCTTCTACCATCGTTGTAATTTATTGACGTGGCAAGATCTGGACTCAGACCACACTATAACCTCTTGTGTACGTGTCGACATCGAATCCTAAACATCTAGACATCACCGTACGCCGTAACGGAGACTCGAAAAGTCGAACTCCGATCGCCGTTGTTCTTCCATTTCTCTATCTCAAAACTGATTCCTTCCAATTTCTCATCGACAAAACCTAGGGATTCGAATTCTGATTCCCGGAGTTTTCATGTGAATTCATCTTCCATCCATTTTTAGGCGGTTATTAGGGTCTGCTCTTCGAGATTACACTAAATGGAGGAGCTGCCTCTTCCGTCAATTTTCGAACAAGCGAGGAAGATTTATGACGCAGTAACTGAGTCTGCGTCGGATCAGGTACCCTTACTGTACCTTTGAATTCCTTCGATGGGTTTGTGTATTTTGGTGGTTTTTATTTTCTCTTCCGTTTTGGGAAATTTAGGATGTTGTGAGGAAGGGTTGTGAAGCATTACGGAAGTGCGAGGATATGATTGGGAAGTTGGGCTTGTTCTCAGTTAACGAGACTAAAGAGGATATCAGCACCGGAAATCTGAAATATATTATGGTAAGTTCTTATTTTAATTTTTTCTTTAGCTTTTTGTATTCAAGGGTTTACCTCATCATAATTATACTTATATTAGTAAAATGGTGACCGACGGTTTAATCAGAAGAGCTTATCAGCATAGACTTTGTTGTGGTGCTGATTCGTTGTAGTTGTGAAATAAGAAGTGCTACTTTGTAGTTCTTCCACAGCGATAGCGAAGGCCTACTTTGAGTTTCTGAATGTTCAAAAACACTTTAGAAAGTCCTTCCGTATCAGTGCGTATGAAAGATTAAGGATATAGGAGGGATCGAAATGGTTTTGTGGTTGATAATTTGGTATAGATTATACCTCTTTTTTAATTAGATATGCGAAGAAGACTGTTCATATTAGGTATAGTTTTACTGATATTTCTTTAATTTCCTATCATAGTATTGGGGAGATTATTTTAGTTTGACTCTTATTATTATTTTTTCATTTCCTATCTCTAGTAGGCATGTCTTTTGTTGGCTACAAATGAGGCTACTTACTCCGGTCTTGAAGTTGTACCGAGTAAAAGAAAAGAGATAGTTCGTACAGAAAAGAAGTTAGACAATTAGGGGGAACAGGGGATCAGGAATCTGCTTAGGCTTCTGGCATTGCACTTAAGATTGATGCTCTGTTTTATTTAAGCTATAATGAGTGGAAAGTTTCAGTAGCATCTATTCATTTCGCCACGCACCGTGCCCATTCACTTGCTTATCGTAGAAGCTTTCAGTATACAGTGCCCCACAAGTAGAAATCACAAGACCAATGTAAATACCAACCGAACCTTCCCAATATCTCTCATGCTACTCTCTTTTATCCTTTTGCTTCTATCCTCTCAAGTTTCCAAAGGAATTCATAAAATGGAGTGACCACATTTACTCGTGCTTATGTACCTTAACTACCTTGCATTGAAAGTGATCGACGTGCTAGTGGTAACCCGTGGAAGCCAAAATTTAGGGAGCAAGTACCCAATTAATTCCTAATGATAGAACAATTAATAGACGAGTAGTCTAGATTTTCACTGGTTTATTTGTCGGGTACGTTTTGTCTTCTATAAAAATAAATAAATAAATATGAAGAAAGAAGGAAGGAGTAAGAAAGAAAGCTAGACAACTCTTTGCAAATCTATTTTCACCATCGTTTATAACTTCATGAACGCATAGGGTTCGAAATATGTTATTTATGATTGATATTTCTTTGAAATGGATAGTTTTAACGGCCTTTTCTACAGTCACCAGAAAAGCCATATATTTTATTTCTGATAGTTGTTTCCTGTAGGTGCCATTTTATCTTGCTGAGTTGACTGAGAAGATTGCACAAGATGACAGGATAGAGCTCCTTAAGGCTTCCCAGGCAAAATTAAAGGTTAGTGCTGTCTACTATTTTACATGTGAGTAATTTCCGAAGCTCATATTTCATGGTAAAAAGAAATATGTGTGGATGAACAATAAAATTTGATCTTATTATTTTAAGGCTTCATCATTAACTTTTTAAAATACAAATAATTGACATCTATTTAGGAGTTCATAGCATTTTGTGAAACTATGGAACTGGTGCCAAAAGAGGAACTTGAAACATCTACTGAAGGAAATTCCCTTGCAGATCGAAGGGCTCGGAAAGTAAGTATACCCGCATCGCATTTTGAGATTTTTTTCTGCTCGAGATAGGGGAGCGATTATTGATGATGATGGGTGACTGGGTTTTGATGTCATGACACAGATTTTAAATCATCAAATCTTGCATAATATGAGATGTTTCTTAATATTGTGGATGGAACTGCAGTTCCATTCTTGAACTTATTTTTTAATATTTGTTTGTAGATTGCGAGGTTCAAACGTCAAAAGGCTGCTGAGTCAAAGTTACTTGAGATAAGGGAGCGAAAAGAGCGCCGTGGGCGTTCAAGCAAAGCATCTGCTTTGTCTGCTCCTATAGAGGCTGGAGAGGATGTGCTGGAAGATGATGGAGAGGAAGAACGTGAGGTTAGTTTTTTTTAAAAATCATATAGCAGTAGTATTCCATTTCTCTCTATTTTCTGTCACATTCATTGCCTGTTCTAGGGTGTGAAATATTTCGAACATTTGCTGTTCCTCTTTTGAATCTTTCTATAGGCTTTTTTATGTTTTTTCTTAGTCATTGTTAATTACATTGTGTTCTTTCTTTGCTGTAGGCTTGGCTTACGACCATCACTTTGGCTATCTGCAAGGTCAGTTATGCAGAATTATTTAACATCTCCAGGTTGTTGCTCTCTAAGAGTGTACTCTTCCCGGATTGCTATATATTCAGGCTTTCGATCTACTAGAGATGCTGAAGAAGGAGGAAGAGATGCTCTCTTCCATTAAGGAAATACAAGAAAAGGTAAGAAGCTACATTCCAGACTTTATGCTGTTTATGTCATTCGCTCTATCATTAATCGGAGCCATGATATGTCAAATAGATGAACTCTCTTTTATGTTTTCTTCTTAGAATTCTAAGAGCAATTGTTCTTTGCTATATATGTCAGGATGGGGACAAGAACTTATCTAGAGAGATTCTTGATGATCGTATGAAAAGAGCAGAAGATTGGCATCGCGACGGGGTCGTGAGAGCAAGATATTCAAAACCAGCGCCACCAATCACTTGTGCAACATTTGCTCGAGATGTTTTAGAAGGGAGAGCAAATGTGTCTGAAACACATGATCACAAACATCAGCCTCTCATATTTGGACCAGCAAGTCTTGTAAGTGGACCCCTTACGAGTGAGAGGGAGAGGTTGGCTGCCCAGGTTTTCCAACCTGGCTTTAGGTATGTAGTTTTTAAAAAGTTTTGTTTTTGAAATTTTGTCTAAGGATTCATATCTTTCCTCCAGAAAGTTGAAAAGCATTGAAAGCAAGTTATGATTCGGAGTTGTATGATACTCATGGATAACTTAATTTATGGGTTGAAATTTTGTGTGGAAGGATGCCAACCATGAGCATCGAGGACGCAGGGCTGAGGGAGATGGAAATGATGAACAAATGGCAAGAGAGGACTGCTAAGTTCATAGAAGAAGCAAACTCCGCATGGTATAAGGACGACACTCGAAAACCAGGGCCAAGTGAAGATGCCGATGACGAAGACGATGATGCTGCCCAGGAGAAGGCCAGAGCATGGGATGACTGGAAAGACGACAATCCTCGAGGTGCGGGCAATAAGAAGCTTACACCCTGTGGGTAGGAGGAACTGTAATCAGAGATTCCGAAGTTCTATGGATTCGAGATCCGATTTTTATACCATGTAACGGAATCCTTGTTCATGTGAGGTTGAAAGTAGAGTTGGGGTGTAGTTTGATAGTTTCTTACCGTAGGATGGATGATAACTTCCGTACGATGCTACCCCTACCTTTTGTTCGTTATCATTCAACAAACCAGATAAATTTTCCATTGATTGCAAAGTCAACATCCAATCATATCTCATTCCTAAAATGCCCTTGAAGACAATGTGACAATGACATCCTACCCTTGGAGATAATGTGATAGTGACATGTGGATAGGTGAATTCTTAATGAACTCCCATCTCCAACACGAATGGGAGATGTTGAGATGTTGAGATGTTGAGATGTTTTATTTTATTGCAAGTTTCAGTAGGACTTGATATGTATTTAATCCTTAAATAAATAAAAACAACTTTTCACGAACTGAAGAAGCATTCATTCAAGAATCGTTTCGAAGCAAGTTTAGATGATATCTTCGTTGACAGAATCCCAATTTCATGTTCAGATTGAAGGTTTGAGAAATGACCAAAACAGAGACTATCTTTATTTTCATTCGTATAAACTGAACTCCTGATTTGTTTTTGTCAATTTTGAGAATCGTACATGATGTGTATGAAAAGAAATCAAGAAACCCATAAATATTTACCAGCAAAGTAAAAAATAACTTGAAGCTTACGTGAATCATCGGCACCGCTCTTGGTGAAGCAATCGTCTCCGTTTTAACCATCAGTGATAATCACTCCAATGCCCATTTCTGCCAATCAAGGATTGAAACCCATAAAAACTCATCAGGATTTCAGCTCTCAATGCACTGAAAGCCACTGCAAACCCAAAGCCATATGGCGAACAAAACCAGACATACAAACAAGTCGATGGACAGAACAACCCAAACATGCTTCCGCCATATTTGCTTTGCTTTCTGACGCTCATATGAACCATTCTTTTGCATCAGCAATGTGATATCTCTACTGCATAAACCATTGTTATCATCATACAGATCCACAGAATCATCCACAGTTGATGCGTATTTTCCCTCTTCGCTATTAGCATCTCCAACCACTTTCTTCTTCTTCTTCATTAGGCAACAGGGTTTCGAGAACTTCGAAATAAGCGATGTCTTCTTTCTTTTATCTGAATCCAAGCCCGACGACGTCTGGTCCTGATTCGACGTTAGGATACGCCGGAAAATCGAATCGAACTGCGATTGAAAGCAATTAGAGGTGAAATTCTCGAAACCCTTGCGTAATTCGCTTTCGATGAACTCCTCGAAAGCTCGCCTTAAGCGGTTTAAGAAACCACAAACCTCCGATTTGAAAAGGTCCTCATGGAAGATTCCAAAATAAACGAAGGGACCTTCGATCAAAAAGGTGTACACTCTGTTTCTGACGGTATGAGAGAAGGTTGAGTGATGAGGAGGAGCTTTCTCGATGCATCTGAAAGCCAAATCATTGAGATTCGGCTCTCGATTCAATTCAGCAAGGATTACAGTTCCTCTTGCAATGCAGGCATAGAACACAAGATCTGGATTCGAAACCATTCACGGATTCAAATGAAACCCCCCACCGCTTCGATTCTCGTAGAATGGAATTCAGATTCTCAAATTCGAATCCAATCGAAAACAAATTTCAATGTGAGATCACAGAATCATTTGGCAAAATCAAATCCCACAAAAAAAGTCGGTTGGCTTGACGGATTTCACAAAAATCAGGGACTCCAAATCAAGTCCCGCATTATAGCGCACACATTCGTGAATGTCCGTGAACAGAATCCAAAAACTTCGATTCTAATTCTGCATCTTTCTCATCAATTTTAATGTATGAAGAGAAGTATTAGAATCCCTTGGAGAACGGTTTTTCTCTCTCTCTCTCTCTCTCTCTCTCTCTCTCTAGGGTTTGGACTTTCTGTTGGAAGAAGAGTACGGGGAAATTGTTGTATACGAAAGGGCGGAAAAAGACATTAGAGAAACCAACAGAAAAACGATTGCCAGCGTGGCATTCGCCCCCCTATTAATTGCTGATACTACGTAAAAGCCCCCCCCTCCAATCCTGTGGTTTTGACTTATAGTCATTATCATTATCTCCTTAAAATTGCTAAAAATAAATAATAAAAAAAATTAATTAACTAAAAAGTATATTAGAGATAGGGAGGAACAAACATATCTTTAGAAATTCTTTTAAGGATAAAATTTAACTTTGTATAACCGTTGTCCTTATGTTTTTGGGCTCAATACATTAGATTCTTTTCAACTCATCTTTGGTTAATATTAGTTTCATCTCATATTAACTAATCAAAAATTTAAATATTTCACCGTTATGAGCCAATCTCTGGTTAGATGATGGTCGTTAATAGAAGATGTAATAACGTAACTCTCTATGAAATTTTTAACCTCTATCACTTATAGACTTTACTCCCATTTGTAGTTTATCAACGGAGTGATAGAAGGAGTTTTTAGTAAATTTCGCTGGATTTGCAAATAGTTCTAAGGTTTGCTAATTTGCTAATATGTTGGTTGAGTTTGCTATATTTTCAACCATCCATCCTTCTACAAAAAGAACTTCCACCTTTGAATTTTGAATTTTGTTATCGACTTTTTACCTATAATTACAAAGAAAAATATTGCACCTATATGGATAAGGATTCATACGAACAAAAAAACTTGGATGAGTGCTAAAATCTTATTTGCTTATATATTTCAAAATTATGCTTCAAGGTTACATTTTTTTTTAATCTCTTGAAACTCGCCAAATAACTAAAAAACATCCTCATTTTCATTTTCATTTTCGTCCTCCATTCCAATCCCAAAAGCTTAGACCGAAGGGAAAAGAAAAGGATTCATTTTCATTTGGCTTCGGTAGTCTTTCAATGTCCACCTTCGTTGTTGCAAAATGGGTAACGGTTAGGTGAAAGGTTAAGGCATAGCTGAGATAGTGTTCGGTCTTTCCCTCCAAATTTGGCTATTGAGTCTTATAGCTCAATGGGGTTCGTCTACTTCCCACTTTTCTCGCATCTGAAATCAATTGCTTCTTGAACATCACAATGAAAGCTTCAACTCTCTCATTCAACTCCTCTTTCGACAACCCAATTTCCTCTTCTTCTTCATCTTCTTCACATTCCTCTTCTTTATCCATCTCCTGCTGTTTGATCTCAACTTCTTCCACTTTTTCAGGCTCGCTGCTTCTAATCTTCTTCTTCTTCGTCGGCTCTTGGGTTTGGCTTTCACTGTAACTTGCAGGACTGGAAGTGAAGAAGATTGTTACAAGGATGAGATTCAACGCAAGGAACACCCAGATCCGCCATTGCTCAACCAAGAAGAACAGAACCACAGCTCTCTTCAAACAAGCTGCCATTAACAATGCCGTTCCAGCTGACAACACACCTCTGCTTATACAATCTTTATCTTCAACCTCTCCTTGCTTCGATTCCCTGCAACCTTCCTCCGCCCTCCACATGTTTGACGATTCTTACTAAAAAATTTGAACTCTCAAATCCTGCTGTGTTTGTTTATATGGTGGGAAAGGAATTGGTTTGAATTTGTTGGGTTGTGTGGGGTGGGTGTGGACCACCGTTGGAAGCAGCAGGCTTTAATGATATCAAAGGGACAAGGTGCAGCTGCTGGGGAGGACAAGAAAACATAGATATGCTAAAGCCTGCAACTTTCACTCCCTTTTCTTTTCTTTTTTTTTTTTATATTTTCTATTGGGTTTAGTTTATGATTGCTCCAACATAGGATTAGGAATTAGGATCGAAGTAATGGATGTGCTCATGTTGGGTCCTGGCGTGCTCATTCCTTGTCTTTCTCGGATGCCTAATTCATGTGTTCTTAGCTTCGTTGGGAATAGGAGAGAGCCTACTTCTAGTAGCCTTTTTTATATAAAGAATTGTGTCCAAAAAATATATATTTGATTTATTTAAAAAAATGTGTGTGTGTGTGTGTGTGTGTGTGTGTGTGTGTGTGTGTGTGTGTGTGTGTGTGTGTGTGTGTGTGTGTGTGTGGCCATTGAAATTACCAAGGAATGATAGAATAAATGAAACTATTTAACCAAAAAAATGAAACGGAAGGACATAAAGAGCATTTCTCGCAACAAGTTGAAAGGTGTTCTAACAAATACTTAATTTAACTATATATTTGGTCCCTTATAATTTATAAATAAAAATAATGAATATTAAATATGACTTGGATATGTATCTGTTCATTACCAAACAAGTCTTCCTTGGTGTTAGCATCAGTTTTCCTCCTTTGCTCCTCACCTTGGAAGAAAAAACATCAATAAAACATTAATGTCAACAAAGACTCCGACCAATAAAAATTCAATAAGGCATACATCATTATTATAAGAATTTTTATATGGATGAGTGTGTGAGCTATCTTGTGTGCACCTCAACTAATTTCACTGTCAATATTCTGTGTAATATCTCTAATTTTCTTCAAATTTCATTTTGGAGATAAAATAGTCCTTGTTAAGTTCATATCATATCAGAAATCTCGTTCTCAACCAAATCTTGTAAGAAAATAACAGAGTGGAAAAAGCTATACAAAGAATCCGATGTGTCTGGGAAAGTGAAAAACACCTGCAAAAGATCTCACTTCTTTCATTTTGGTACTAAAAGGTCTCACCTTTCATCAGTGAAAAAAGCAGTGTAATGTCAATGCATAGTTGATGATGATAGAACAAAAATTCAAAGAAGTAGAAATAAAAATTCGAAGGCATGCTTGCTTCAAAACATGTTGAGTTACATAGATCATCACAAAATGACCCTACTTGTTTCATTACACACCATCATTACATTGAAGCTGAAGATATTCCTGATGCTTTTTGTTATTGATTTTTTCTTTTTCAATAAATTAAACCAAACATTAGAAAGCAAGCTACAAACTATGTGAAGCTAAACACCAACCTGTGGATTCCTTGGAAAAGTAAATTCTGAAGAACTGTGAGGAGAACCGACGTGTTGGATGGCCAACCATATCCAGGTTCTGATTGTGTTGAGGGCCGAAATGAAATCACCATTATTACTACCATCTTTCTCTAGACAAAGATATGAGCTGCGGGAAAAAAAAGTAGGAAGTTACAGAAAATTGTAACCAAGCACTTAGGATCTGAACCAACCAAATGATGAGTATATGGACAGAACCTCATCAAGTATATGCAATTTGCAAGTAACCTAACCAGCACTAGAGTCTTACTAAATAAGAGTAGAAAAAGAATTCAATGGTACAAGTTGTTTCAAACCTTTTCTAGTTGAATGTTAAAAACTAAACTAAACTCTCAAGGGGTGTTTAGGGTAAGGGTGTTGGATCCGTTGGATTGCCTTTTGTACACAAATTTATATTTGGTCAGTAGATTTTTTTATTCCAATCTCCTACTTAGTTAGTTGGTCCACTAACTGTATTGAATTAGACACTAGCTTCCATAAATGCAAACCCAGAAGCTAAACAAATAAACTTCTAAAACTCATTCCTTGCATAAATCTAAAATAAATCATAGAAACTCAGAGTTCCCAACCCCATGAACCAACTACCTCCTAAAAACAGTACGAAAATAAAGTGAGATGTTTTCCTTTTCCTGGTTGAAATTCATAAGTGAGCAACAGAATGATTAACATTCGTAACCAAAAAGCTGACTTGGGCTAATGCCAGAAGAAAATATTGAACTCAATTAAGGAGTCGGCCATCTGTTCCTAAGAGAACATTAAAATGAGTTTTCACCATGTAAAACATCCAAAATATTGCAGGCTAAAACAACTATGAGTTTTGTTCCCCATTCTAAATAAAATCTCAACATCTTATGCCAGTTCATCACACGTTCAAAATTGCAAAAGAGAATGTGTAACCAACCTGACGAGCAACTTCAGATAGCTGTCGACTCTCCCTTGTCGATTCTCTGTTCAAGTCAGTCCTCTCAAACTGAGGCTCAAATTTTAGTTTTTCACCCAAGCTCCTTTTTCCATTTCTCTTTTCAGGAGAAATATTTTCATCTGAAATGCCCATAGCTTCCCTCTTGCGTTTGCTTTGTCTTGTACAATTGAGGTGTTTCTTGTCTACTTGGCAAGGAGAGCAGTTCGTATCTACACATATTTGCCCGTATTTCGTATTAGGATTTATTTCAGAGTTCAACTTGAAACTTGGACAAATCAAATTCCTTATTTCATCACTTTCCTGTTTCACTGTCAATGCCATCAGTTCTTTCTTACTGTTTGCTGCATTCTCGAGAACTTCGGAACTATTGACCTTAACACTGGCAGTAACACTAGCAGGCACTGATGTAGAGTCGACATAACTTCCGGATGATGTGAGTCCTGGATCCAAGCAGGTTAATTTCTTCATCTTGCTCTGATGCTTAGTTTTGGAATGATCATCACCAGATTTCCCGTTATCATTAACTAGATTAGTGGAAGTCGTACATGGAGACAGGAAAAAACACTTATCACAAGAAATGATTGGCTGGTCAGGCGAGTGACCATTTAAATTCCCACGTTTCATGTTCCCTTGTGGTTGCCTCCCATTAGAATTTCCACTTGCACCGCTGTAACTGTCAGTTTTATGCTCCTCCGGCAAACAAGATTTTTTTCCCACATTCCCACTATCAGCCATCAGAGATGGTGCAGAATATTCATTATTATCTGATCTCACGTCATCATCTTTCAAATATGGCCTGCAAAGGGAAATGATGCATGATGGATGATGAGGTTTTGTTAGTTGACTACCATGCAACCTGCAAGAGCCAGTTTTACATTTTCCAAATTGAGACGTCCTTCTTAATGTATGGAGCTTTACAGATCTCTTTAACACAGCACCATGCACCCTCTTCCCTATATCTGTCTTTCCAATTCTGGTAGAGAGGCCTCCTTCCTCCTTGGCCTTCTTTTTTACTAAAGGTTCCTTTTCCTCAAGGACTTGGTTATCTTTTACATCAATACCTAGAGGTAAGTTATAATCCAGGTAATTCCTTTCTAATGCACGAATTCTCTGGGTGCATCTCTTCCCATATGATCTGCGCTCCTTGGTTCTCACTACCATGGAGGAAGAGTCAGAATCGTGAGCGTGGACAATGTCCACTTGAGAAACAGATGAATGTTCGACAGACTTTGGCACACTATCATGTACTGCATGGGCTATCTTTTCCATCTTCGTGTTCCTCAAATTAGAAGACACTGTTTGCAGTTCTGATGAGGAAGGACAGGAAGAATCTGGCTCAAGGATAGACTGACTAGAGAGAGTAATTTTATTCATAATCATCCCTTCCAAAGGCTGCATTTTGTCTTTTTTCTCCTTCTCCAACTGGAATTGTGCCTCTTTCAACTGTATTCTAAGATCTGTTATCACATCCTCCGCCTCATGAAGTTTTGCTTCAAGCTCTTCCACTTTTCTCCTTTGGCATAATGATGTAATTTCTGCTTCACGCATCTGCGAAGGAAAGTGTTATGTTCATTTGGATGAAATAAGAAAAGCAGTTAGAAATGGCTACTAAAATAATAATGCTACTATTTTTGCCCATGTTAGATCGATAATCAATTCAGTTCATTGCAAAATTGGAAATGGCCAGTACAATAATAAACCAGGACTAATTGGCTATGCTTCCGTAATGCAAGCAAGGTAAAAAGTGGCCTTTTTAAAATTCCTATTCCACGGTTTTAGTCTTATAAACACATCAATGGACTCTGAGAGCATGCAACTAGTGAACTTGAGAATTCAAATATCTGGACTATTTTCACCTATTTCCAATGTGTTTGAAATGCATTGTTAACAACTCCAGTGAGTTGCTTCTAGCATTTAATAAAATAATCTACACCAGTCAGCCTTTATAAACCATAGCAAGCTGAAAGCCTAGATGAAAACCCCCTGGTGAATTATAGATGGAAGTTAAAAGTCCCAAAGAAAGTGAAATTCTCCACTTGGTCCCTTCAATGTAGAAGTCTTAATGCTGCTGAAAAGTTACAAGGGGAGTTCCCAAGTTGGGTTATCTCCTTCTGTCTCTGCCGCTTTTGTTTTAAGAGGCTGGGGCACTCGATCATATTCTTCTCCATTGTCCTTATGTTCAAAGGGTTTGATGCTACCTTATGACTTCGGCACGGCCATATGTCTTCCAGATAAGGTGGATCTCTAGCCTGTGTAAGTCTAGGAGGAAAGTTGTTTAAATGCAAATCTAAAATTCTATGAAACTGTCGCTTTGATTATGTAGCTCTCTTTTGTGTGGGGTTCTTTCAACTCCCAACCCTTTTTTTTTTTTTTTTTTTTTTTATTATTTGTTTATGATACATCATATGTTTCTTATTAAAAGATGTAAGAAATATATATATATATGTAAAGGCTTACTATCATAAATTTTTTGCTTGAAAAAGAAAACTTAATTCTTCAACAAACATCAAACTCCACCGAATTTCTTATTATCTTTATGAATCTTGACTTGTTTTAACATACTTGTTAAGCAACATTAATCATAATTTTGAAAAGGAAACAAATGATAACTTATAAGAAATTAGTATAAGATTTCAATTAAACTAATGTAAATTATTAAAAGTCATAATCTCATTGACACAGACTATTAGCCCGAAGTGATTGATTTTGGTAACCACATTTAAATGGGGAAGAGCCTTGAACTATAGGTAGGGGTTAGAACTCTAGCCATTTGCAATAAACTAAAATCAACAAAACATGAAATTTCAGTTCATCTTCAACGATGGTTTTGCTGAATCAGAATGTAGGTTTGATAACTCCAAAGGTATGAAATTTAATTGTGAGAAGGGTAATGCAAAAGAATCCAATTACGTTCATCATTTAGATGCCATCAACTTCAAGTACTTAATTCTACTAATGGTTCCAGAGACTTCATAAAACTGAAATGTAGCCACAAATTTTCAAATGAACTCACAAGCGACGCACAAACACAGAAGTTATCATAAATGAAGAAAATTGAGTTGCCAAAGCCAATAGTGAGAAATACAAATCTAGCTAATTAAGCTAAAATTTTGGCGTACTTCGAATTCCATTGCGATTACCATACAATATCACTATTTGGCTCTTAGTTCCATCAGTTTGAAGCTAGATTCTAGTGTGTTGCTGCCTGATAAAGGCATTCCTCTGAATACAATTCAGTCAGAAACTTATGTATTTTATAACAATGACACCTTTTCTGTTGGTAATTGTAAAGACCATTGTCTTACAGATGAACAAATTAGCCAAATAAATCAATGGATAACAGATCACTGCATAGTGGGACCTTACAGTGTAAAAAACCATAGCGGGCTAACAAACCATCAGAGACACACGATGATAAAATAAGGGTATCCAGAAGAAACATTGATAAAATTCACAAATGCACAGCACTTTACAAAAGCATAATCGATTAATGAATTTTAAATTTTTGAGAATGAACAAGAAAGAAGAAGACGAAAGTGAAGATAGTGCTAAAAAAGATTACCTTAGAATCGACCATGTTCTTCAAGCGAAGGAGCAGCCTGAGCGACTCATCCTTAAAAGAAGAAAGATCCTGCTGGAGATAACGAGCTTCGCGCTCGGATACCAGTACGCGAGTCGCTGCCTCCTTCACCGTGTTCAGAATTATGTCAGCATAAGCCTTCTTGAGCGCCTCCATTTTCTGCAACACGCAAAGAGAATCAAAAAACGAAAAATCCCATGTTTTCCAGCACAAAGACAAAAAGGATTCCACGACTTCCAAATTTCGGAAATCGGGAATCAGAAACAAACAAGCAAACACGCATCAGTAGAGAAATAGTATTTCCGGTTATTGACATGGTGAATGAAGATAACCAAATGGTAAAACCAAAATGCTGAACTGATAGTACCTGTTCTTCGTCCTCCATAGCCGAATAAATATAAAAACTTCAAGCTCGGATTAACAAGATGAAGCAGAAGGAGGACAGAAGATCAACTCAACACAAAACTTCTCCGTTGAATCCGATTCTGTTGGAATTGCCCTCGATTTCAAGTTTTGAATTTGCTCAGATTCGGGTTTGTACTTTAGCAGATGGGGATGGTAGTTTGGGGCGCATTTCGGCGGGGGAGCGGTTTCTGTTACAAAGAAGGAATGGTAGAAAACGACGACGTACCAAGCAGTGGGTTGATGGAAACGATGTCGTTTGGGAGAGCTTCCACGTGAGCATTTCAGATGCCACGGTTTCAAAGGCGCGCAAGAAATAAGAGCTTTGTGGGACCCATGAGGAAAATAATTGCGTGAAATCTGAACTCTACTTTTTTGGCTTTTTATTTTATTTTATTTTTATTTTATTTTTCGGAGCGCGGGTTTTTTAACGCTCTAGTTTTCCAATTTCAAATTTTGAAACGAGGTCGTTATGGCGTATGTGTAGGTCCATTATAAACATAATTCAATTTCAACGTGGGCCTAGCTTTATTTATTATTTATTTATTTTAATTTCCAGTTTGATCTTTCTAATTTTAGCTCAAGTTTACAAATTACCCCGAAATTATGTTTATTTTATTTATTTATTTTATTTGAGCCTTTAATATAAAAAAATGTTTGTGGCGTGATATTAATTTTATATAAATTAATAATTTAATATATTTTTCTGCTAGGCCTGCTTCATATCAGAAGATTCAGGCCCAAAGTGGCCCGTACTCTAATTAAGGCCTTCACTTTTAAGCCCAATTAAGCCCAAGTACCATCTCCGTAATCAAACTCCTCCTCATTTGAAACTCTCATCTCCACCGTTCATTAGTGATCTCAAAAATAATCGATAAGAATCATAATGGTTGTTATTAATTTTTTTATAATTCAACTAAATCTAATAAAAATTAACCGCGAAATCTAGAGATGTACGAGACAAAATATATATATATATATATATATATATTGAAATCATATAAAATTTAATTTTATATTTATTAAATTAATTAAAATTTTAAAAATCAAAAGGGATGTAAACTTAAAATTTTATGAACTAAAATCTTAAGTTAATTAATAAAAATAAAACAAATTAAAAACTAAGTTAAAATAAAACTTCTTATTTTCATTAGTTTAATATAATATTGGGTAAGTTAGCTTAGAAGTGATTTAGATTTGTTATGCGTTACAATAGTTTTAAATGAATTACATGATAAAAAAATCTTGGAATCATAACCAATTTGACTAACTTGCAGAAAATAAGGAACTTCAATCCAAAAATAATTGGAGTTATTAAGATTCAAACTCTTCTAAATTATATATAATTGGTTTTAATTTACTTATTTATAGAAGTTGGTAAAGAATCACCAAAAATTAAGAATATATAAATAAATGGGAAAATATATTAATATATTTTTATATATACATTAGAGATGTCTATTTTATAGGTGAAGACCTGTATATATATACATTAGAGATGTCTATTTTATAGGTGAAGACCTGTTTGAACATAGAAGGAATTCTCTACTTAAATGGAAAAGGAAGAAGTGAATGGGAAACTTTTTTTTTTTTTTTCGTCTGATAATCGTGACTCGGACAAGATTACATTCTCGTCCACGTCCCCAACCAATTCTAATCTTCATTCCACTTAACAATGTAAAATGTAAAGTGGGGTTTGATAGCCTAAAAAAATATTAGGGGATTCAATAAATCTACCCTGGTACTGGAGTAATAAAATTAAAAATAAATAAAAAAACCTAACCTACATTCAAAATTAAATTGCTCACTAATCTATGTAATTACCGTTAATAATTGCTTACAAAATTAATAGCTACTAATTATGCCAACAAAGTATATTTTCTTATTTGGTAACTCAATTATAGGAACGGTGTAATAAAATGTGTTTATATTGAACTTGCATTTGAGTAACATGTTGCTTAAAAGCGCACTTTCTTGTTTGGTAGTTCAATCGCAAGAATTGCATACTCAAACGTGTTTAGTTTTACGCAATCCTATATTGGATAACATTTTAATAATTTTTCTAAGAAGCATATGAGTGAAAACAAAGTATGCTCAAATGAGTCGTATTGATCTGCGGAGATAATCTTCACTCTTAAAAACACTTCGAGATAAATAAGCAAGGTAGTCATGTAGCAACGAATACAGAGGAAAGTTGGAGTCATGAAGTGTCAAATCTAAATTCCAAATCCGAGTGTAGGGTGTTATAGATGACATGTGATTTAGAGACAAACAAAAGTAAAAGCTACTGGACATATAACACTCATGTAAAAGAGGGATACATGAAACTGAGATCACATGCAAATTAGACTAATCATAAAGATACGAGGTTATGGTCAAGAAAATTTAAAATAATTAATAGTTACTGTCAAATACATTTTCATTTTCGATAACTCAATCATATGAACTCTAAAACTAAGGTGTTTGACATAGAGTAATTTTTTGTTGAGTGACCTTTTAAGAATGACTCATGTGAGCGAGAATAAAACATCATAAAAGGACTCGTGTTGATGGGTAGAGAAAAAGTATATTTGATATTTAAAATATTTTTATATTATAGCACCACAGTAATTAAAAAGAAAAGTAATACTAATAATAAAAAAGAGATTTTTTTTTATAGATTTAATTCTCCATTTTTAAACAAGATTAAATGAACGAATAACTAATCTAGCTGGAATAAACTTTTTTTTTTTTTTGGAAAAATAAAATTTTCCCTCCAATTTCGGGATTTTTTTTTTAATAAAAAAAAAATATAATTTAAGGTTTCAGTTTTTTTTCTGTTCCAAAATTGTATTTATGTGGTAGGTTTGTAGTCAAAGGCTTCACAGGATGTCTTTCCCTTCTTATTAACGGAAGACAGTCAAACCTTTTCATTTATTTAGACAACTCCAACTCAACTCCGCCCCCCTTTTTTATTCTCTTTGCTAAATTACCCTCTTTTTCTCTTTATTCCCATTTTACCCCTTCCTCTCAATTTTAATTTTACAGATCTTGGGTGGCATTTTGGGGAAAAGGTTGGTCTTTTTATCTTTAAATTATTGGAGTTTTGATATTTATAAAAAGAAAAAAAAAATGGAAAACTTGAAAGCATTCATGTGAGGAGGAAAGCTCAAAAGGAGACCATCGTTTCCAGGTTTAGGAGCCTCAGCAATCATTTCGGGGGGGCTCTGATTTTTGTTTTTCGCCATGGAAATCTCCTCCAGCTTCCTTCTCTATCATCATCTTCTTCTTCTTCTACTACTATCTGCTTCTCTGTCTTCTTCTGCAGTTCAGGAAGACGACATAAGATGTCTTCGAGGGGTTAAGGATTCGCTCGTTGATCCTCTTGGGAAGCTCAGTTCCTGGGATTTCAAGAACACGTCGGTCGGAAATCTTTGCAATAAATTTGTCGGACTGTCTTGCTGGAACGACCGGGAGAATCGCATTCTGAGCCTTGAACTCAGAGATATGGCGCTCTCTGGTTCCATTTCTGAGGATTTGCAGTACTGTGTGAGCCTGCAGAGACTGGATCTGTCTGGTAATTCCTTTTCCGGCGCGATTCCGCCGCATATTTGTAAGTGGCTTCCGTATTTGGTTAATTTGGATTTGTCCAACAATCAATTTTCCGGCCCTATTCCGGCTGATCTCGCCGGATGTTCTTATCTGAATTCGTTAATGTTGTCTAATAATGCGCTTTCGGGTACGATACCAGTTGAGCTTACGAGTTTGAGTAGGCTTAATAAATTTTCTGTTGCGAACAATCATCTCACTGGTTCGATTCCCGAATCTTTTAATAAATTTGGGAGTGAGGATTTTGATGGGAACAGTGAGTTATGTGGAGGGCCTGTTGGATCGAGCTGTGGTGGGTTGAGCAAGAAAAATCTAGCGATTATTATAGCTGCTGGTGTGTTTGGTGCTGCAGCTTCTCTGTTATTAGGTTTTGGGTTATGGTGGTGGTATCATTCTAGGATGAACATGAAGAAAAGAAGGGGATATAGGGATGGGAATAATGGGGATTGGGCTGATAGATTAAGAGCCTATAAGCTAGTTCAAGTTTCCTTGTTTCAAAAGCCTCTTGTGAAAGTTAAGTTAGCTGATTTGTTAGCTGCTACGAACAATTTCAATGGTGAAAATATAATGGTTTCTTCTAGAACTGGAACTACTTATAGAGCTGCTCTTCCAGATGGCTCTGTGCTTGCTATAAAGCGGCTCAATACCTGCAAGCTTGGTGAGAAGCTGTTTCGGACGGAGATGAACCGGTTAGGATCGTTGAGGCACCCGAATTTGACACCCCTTTTGGGATTCTGTGTTGTGGAAGAGGAAAAGCTTTTGGTTTATAAGTATATGTCTAATGGGACTTTGGCTTCTTTGTTACATGGAAATGGTGAGATATTGGATTGGGCAACTAGGTTTAGGATTGGTTTGGGTGCAGCTAGGGGTCTTGCTTGGCTTCACCATGGATGCCAACCTCCATTCATGCATCAAAACATATGTTCTAGTGTAATTCTTGTGGATGATGAGTATGATGCTAGGATCATGGATTTTGGATTGGCAAGGCTAATGGCTTCGGATTCTCACGACAGTAGTTTCGTTAATGGAGATTTAGGGGAGCTCGGTTACATTGCTCCCGAATATCCCAGCACCATGGTTGCTTCTCTAAAAGGGGATGTTTATGGATTTGGGGTTGTGCTTTTGGAGTTGGTCACTGGCCAAAAACCTCTAGAAGTCACTAAAGCAGAGGAAGGCTACAAGGGTAACTTGGTGGATTGGGTTAATCAGCTAAGTAGTTCGGGTCGAATCAAGGACGTTATCGATAAAAGTCTTTGTGGAAAAGGGAACGACGACGAAATCTTACAACTTCTGAAAATTACAATGAACTGCATTGTTTCTAGGCCCAAGGACAGGTGGTCTATGTATCAGGTTTATCAGTCAATGAAATCAATGGCTAAGGACTACAGTTTCTCTGAACCAGACGATGCGTTCCCACTTTTACTCGGCAAGGGAGATAACGAACCCGTGTAGTTCCAGAAACCGTACGTAGATGCCAACATTATATCGAGGAGGACTTGGGATTTCTTCATCTTCTGGTGAGTTCCACGTTTGTAGCTGACTTGTGTAGGTTCTTGGATTCTTAAGTAATTTATCTATTATCCTTTCTTTATAAGCTTCATTATTGATTCTTGCTATGTGATAAATGACCATCAAACACTCAAAATGTCATTGGTATCAGCTGAGAATAAGAGCATTTTGCTGTCATAGCGTCGACTACCTAGAAATGTCGTTATTTTGTCGATAATGATATCATTATTTCATTTCTATTTGGTATACTCATAGATGTATTATTATATGTAGGTTAAAACTTGTTAGGATGTGTATATCATGAGGCATTGAAAGATAAAAAATGGCGTGTTCTTCTTTCGTCTCACCTGGTGCCACTGTCTACTCGTTTCGATATCGACAAATCTCGAACTGTGCTATTATATTCAGGTTATTCTTGTATAAATGTAGAAGTATGTATATGTAGAAGGTGAAAAATGTGTGTTCTTCACTTTCAGATTCTGAATTTATTTTGAATGATTCTTATTATTGATTTTTAGCAGGATTAATGGTTATTTTCAACCCTGCCTGCTCCCACAATTTATTTATTTATTTATTATTTATTATTTTGTTGCAAGCTGGTCAAAGTCAACACCAGACACATCTAATTGTCTATCCATGACACGCTTTTGAATATTGAAATTTCTTGGTTGACAACTCATTTGAAATACATGTAATTGTATATAAATTCATATATATTATTAATAATTATTATTATTATTGTTAAATTTTTCAAACTAAAATAAACAAATATGAAAGAAACAAAATAGAGTCAAACAAAATTTAAATAAATAATAAATAGATTTAATTCAAAGAAAACTGCGGGAGATTAAACCTATTATTATTATTATTATTATTATTATTATTATTGTTTTGAATTTTCTATTTAAAATCTCTTTATTCAATGGAGAGAGAGAGAGGAGAGAAGAGGCTTTCTTTTCAATTCAATAATTCAAAATTTTATTTATTTTTTTTTTTTAATTTTAAAAAGTGGGTTTCTTTACAATACAATTTCAGGATACATACCATTTTTGCAAAATAATTAATTAATAAATAAACAAACGTATAAAGATTTATAAAAGGTTACCTTTTTTATTTTTTTCCCAAAAAAAAAAAAAGTGACAGTTCAATCTCAAATTTTCTTATTTATTTTATGAAAAATAAAATATTAGGTATTTCTTAGAACAAATTTCAAAATTCAAGAGTGAGGATAATTTAAATAATTTAATAAAAAAAATATTATAAAAAAAGAAAAAGAAAAAGAAAAAAGGAAAATAAAATTTTCTTCGTCTTGGGCATATGGGTTGCTTAGGGGATCCCATTCAATCCTCCTTTATTTCATGCCACTGGGTCCCCAGCTCTTTATTATTATTATTATTATTATTATTATTATTATTTATAATTTTTCTTCTTGTTCTTTCTCTCTTTGTTTTTTAATCATTCAAAAGATTTCCATCTTTTTATTCCCATAATTACTTTGACCAATTCAAACCAAAAAAATAAATTAAATGAAACAAAAGATTTATGGCTTAAATTATATGTCGATTCTTATTCCTCTAACTCATTTTTATTTCTTTCTATGCTATTTTGTTATCATTAGTTGTAACGTCTCAAGATCAAGATTCAGAATTTTAATTCGACACTTGATAGTTTCGACATTTTTTTGAAACATAGTCACGTTATTTACTCATCGCTTCTTAAGAGTGAAAACTAGCCCTACAAACTAGCTTCCAACATATGTTGTTACTCACATACATCATAAGAAAACTTAGAGGGGAGATCACTCAATATAAAATTACTCAAAGTAAAGTACGCTTAACCATAAAGTTTCTATAATCGAACCACGGAAAAGAAGATACATATTGTTGATATAAGTAGTAACTTTCATTTACTTTAATCATTTTATTATCAAGATTGCTCTCAATCGAATTTGGTTTTGGTTCATTCATGTACCTCTTATTTACTCGGATGTCATCTAATCTCTTGACACTTGTAAATTTTGAAGTTAAAAAAAAAAAAAATTGTTTTAAGAAAAATTAGAGTATTTTGTAAAGAAACAAATATATGAGAAAGAACCAAGAAGATGAAGATGAAGCTGTCGTGTTGAGGTAACAGTGACAGAGTCCGGTCGGAGGAGAGCGCCCACAGCCTTTCTTGGGGGCCGCTCCCTTCTTCTTCTTTTCTTTTTCTTTTTCTTTTTCTTTTTCTGTTGCTGTTTTTTTTTTTTTTTTTTTTTTTTTTTTTTTTTTGCATGCATCGTAGAGCACGTCATTGTTCACGAATCTGTCTGAATTTTACACTCTCCCAAACCTTTTGGGTACAATTATCAAAAGTCCAATCTTTCCTCATCCTTCTCCACGTGTTATCTCTCCCATTAATTTTATTTATTTTTTCTAAACATCATAAATATCCCTCAAACTTTAAATATTTTTTGTACTTCCGAAAATCAATTAAATTGTTAAATGATTTGTAAAATCAACTTAATTGTAGCTTAATGTTTTTTTTTTTCTTCTAACTAACCTAAAAATTCCTATTTTAAATTCGAAAGTTACTAAATAATTTATTTTATTTTTTTTTATTTAACAGTTTCGTTTTCAATTATTTTTCCTGATTTGAGATAGAACTACTAGACAAAGTTGTACAAATGGTCCCCCTTTTGTTTCCATCCTATTTTTTAGAACTATTTTTTTCAAGTTCTACTAAAATTTGAAATTAGATTTTAAAAAATATTTTAAAAATGGTACACACCATTCCTTGAAACAATTTTTATATTAAAAAAAGAAAAAGAAAAAGAAAAAAGAGAAGCTATCAAAAGCAATTCCTTAATCCTTTATTATATTCATTTGAAAAATATTCCATCACTTTATTTCACAAATGAGTTAATTAAGATTTACGCGGAATTCCGAGATAAAGGATAAGCAATTAAAGTTGGAGCAGGTTTATAGGCCACTTTTTACTATTTAAATCACCAATTACAAGAATCAATCATTTTCCACTTTTTAAGAATGTGTCGCCTAAAAGCATGGGAAAAAAACAACAAAGATATTAATGGAAAATTCAAGTTATACATATACATGTGAACGACAAGAAACAAAATATAATAACTTCAAATTCCGAGAAAAACAAAAACTTTGCATCTTAGATCGAATAAATGATGACTACTAACAACTGAAAATTTTTCTGGGAAAGTTATCCAAAATCTCTTTACCCCCAAAAACCCACTAAGAACAGTTGCCATGTCAGTGCTTTAGGGGACAAAAGTCTCAATGTAGGATCTATCCTTGATGGAGAGCATAGAAATAAAAATAAAAACCATTTACTTACAGGTAAAAAAAAAAAATTAACTGTTCATTTCTGAGCCTTTTCTGCAGCTGATCTATCTCCTTGATTTGCTTAGGCTCGAACTGGTGGTTGTTTGGAATTCTCCACTCTCCTGAGATTCACATTTTGTGCAAAAAAAGAAAATCATCAGCCCATGTCATAAAGACAGAGAGTATCATGCTGCAATGGTTTGTTGCAAAGAGAAACAATTTTATGTAATCTGTCAAGCTTATGAACTAAAGTGGTCAAGTTCTTGCCCCAATGCCTTCAACAGCTCATAAAAATAAGAGAAAGAGTGATAAAAAAGAACTTTTGTTCTTTTTTCTTTTATGGGGGGAAAGAAGTGAGACTATCTCCAATATCAACACTTCTCAATTGAAATAGTTTGTTGCATCTCTTTAACAAACTCAAGTTGTTAAAACCAAACAATGAAAGAAAAAGAAAAGAAAGCACACTGGTTAGAGGCAGAGCAATACATTATTTTAAAATGATCAAATGGTGGGGGTTTGAATGAATTCTGTTCACAATTTTGTAGTAAACAAGGAAACTAATAACGACAATTGGAAAAGATGAGAGCAATAGAGTAGCAGTTCCTAAATTCACTAATGGTAATAGAACTCTCAGTTCCTTATCTTTCTTCTAATTGAAGTAGGGTGGTCACCCTTCAGACGCGTTAATTTGCCTTTTTTTAGGGACAAAATTCAATGGTCAAATTTTTCTGTCCTCAAGATGACAAAAATTTAAAGAATTCTACACCAAAGCGTCAAAACCCACAAAATTAAGGAGATAAAAAATATAAAAGAAAGGAAGGAGAACAGACGAATAGTTCAGAACATACTTGCAAAGAGCAGAAGAAAAAGAAAATAAGCAAGCATATCTGCAATTTTAATATATTAGATCAAGTAGAATTGCGTACCTGTTATGGATTGGATCAGGTCCATTTGGTACTCTTCTCTTGCTGACAGAATAGGAATCAGAATGCCAATGAAAGACATGCTTCTCGCTTCCAATCACCTTCCACTGCATGTCTGTCGCTCTTCTGGATGCTGGGCTAGCATTATCAATCCCTCCTATGAAAGAAAACCAGATGATACCAAGAAAGAGAAAAACTCCAAACAGAAGCCTAAAAAATCTACAGTTAGGTTCCATTACACCCAAACCTTTTTCCCAAACTCACAGCTTCCAATTGACCAACAATGGTCATCATCCATTCAGAACAGAAACACAGAAATGACTAAAATCAGACATTTTCAGGGCATGGAAGTGAAGATGGATAACTATAGACTAAGAAAGAAGAAAGAAGAGAGATGGAAAACTAATTCGGTTGGTTGAGGTATTGGCGGGTTGTAAGGCTGTTTTGTTTGTATATAAAGACGGTATCAGTGAAACTGTACTTTGTGTTCGCGTGGGAAGAGAGAGAAGGAATCTGATTTAAACGCAGAAAAGTAGTTATTTATGTCACTTTATTGTGGAAGGATGTGTCCATCAGCTCCTTTTTCTTCGCCTTAGTTTCTGCATTTTCCTATAGCTACAAAAGGGGAATTGGGGGATCTCACTATCTCATAAACTCAGAGCACTTAACATCAGGTTCGTAAAGACGAGGCATAGCCAAATCTCCAAATATTAGACTAAAATTTGCGAAGAAGATAAAGTGTTAATCCCAATTAGGCCAAATGTTACATAGTCATCAGAGAAATGATTGCTCACCTGAAGAAAATTGAGGCAGTTGGTTTTGAGTCTGGTAGTTGATCAGCGCCCAATTATTGCAAGGAAACCCTTGATTTTAAACCTTGTTTTGGAAAACAACATACAAGCAATTGCTATCAGAGAACAATGAAAAATGAATACTACCATCTGTTTAGATGCGCTGCTGTCGCAAGCCCACAGTACACAATGAACTAATCTGGCTCAAATCAATTCTGAAGGCAAATCAGAGCAATTCAACTAAGAAACAAGTATCTAATACCAAAGTAGATTGATGCCCTTAAGAACCATTTTCTTTGTAATTTCATGAGGCAGGCAGCTTCGCATGTCTGGTTACAAGAATTCTGATTACTGTAAATTGATTCTGCATTCATGTGAGCAAACGAGGTCCGAGCATGTTTAGGACTCTCTCCCACGTTCATGGATGTGAATATTAGGGCTTCCCAATCCACCGACTCCATCTTAGAATCCTGGAAAATTTTACTCAGTGGTCCTACTAGCAAGTGGCAAACTGAAAAAGAAGAAAATATGATCAAAGAAAATACAGTGGAACTGTTACTGGATCCCAAAAAATGAAGAACAAAACTAAAGGATAATGGAAAGTCGAAGACTATAAGCGAATAAAGTATTGGCATGTTCTCAAATATCTTCTTCTTTCCCTCGGCATGCCATATTGAGTATTACATACGCATGCATATACACATGTTTAGATCCAATTTAATTATGACAGTAGAACTTTCACATTTAGAATTCTGTCCGAAGTAAGCAGGTTGGCATAGGACTTGTTGATCCTAACAGCTTCCTTCATCAATTCCCAATGTTTTTCCTCTATCATAGAAGAGGATAGCAGCACGGTTTATCCGCCATCCCTTCCATTTTCCCCTTTACAAGACTGTATTTTTCCATGATGTCCGTCTCAGTCAGCTTGGCTTCTCTGTTGAACTGCAACCTGCAAGAGGCAAAGTCATATGCCCTGTGCCTATAGACCTACAGTGGAGTCTTAGAGTTAGTCCACTCCACGAACCGCGCCACCCACCCCCCCCCCCCCCCCACATCCACACCATACACAAAATTTTAATAATGATTTTATTGTCAGAAAAAAAGAGTGTCAGCAAAGCTATTCAGGATTCTAATTTGTCTTGCAAAGCAAAGGCAAAAAAAAAAAAAAAAAAAAAAAAAAAAAAAAAAAACAAAGAACTTTTGCAAAATCAAATAAGATATGATAAGATTCTTACTAGTTGAGTACAACAGAAGTTTGGAATAACCAAAGCAGCACAAGAATGACCAAGGTAAACTTGGAGATCAGTAAGTCCATAAAATGCACGATTCTAAACACAGGCATACTGACACTTTAATGCTGGACACAACCAAAAAGATCGATAAAAAAGATATTTGAGTTCCAATACAATCTTCTAAAGTATGTACTACCGCTCACTGGGGAAATAATTAGGTGGTATATTCTCTGCCATGTTTTCTTTAAGGCTTACCATCATGAAGCTTGGATATATATTCTAGAACTAGACAAAGCGCAGGTGGCTGTAGATTCACCCTTGACCAGCAACAGTTAGGAACCCTGTACTTCCAAGATGCCAATACAATCAAGAAAAGTAGTATCAACATCTGGATACTGCAATGCCCAATAACCAACAGAATGGAACGATGGCCAATGCTTCAAAGCATGCAGCACTTTTAAATTCTTTGATGGAAAAGCATGCAGCTGTTTAAAATACACTCGGACCACTTGAACTTAGGCTTGTAGCAACTGTTGCCGAACAATGTCACAAGCTAATTTCAATCGGCGGCTACAGAAACTTCATCAAGTCGTTTTAACCTTTTCTTTTCTTTTTCCTTATCAGCCCACTTGGGTCCATAAATTGCCAAGTGTCCGACCAAACCGCCAGTACGTAGTCTGCAGTTAGACACAAATATATTTGTAACTCAATAGGGAAAGAGATTAAGAGAAAACACATAAATAATTCTCACCGAATGCAGATCGCATGTCCAGACTTCAATAAATACAAAGACAGAAATAATTCAAGTTGATTAAGTTGATGATTAAGTTGGCGCCTATTGAACATGATTAAGTTGATGTAGATGTGACTGGAATAAATCCAAAATGAAATAATTCAATCAACTTACAAAATTAAACTAATACTATAGCTTTCAATTTGTATAATTTGATATTTAAGAGGGATATCTTTAATCCAAATAGAGTATTTGTTCATCTCCAGCCTCGTAAGAAAAGTTCTATTACCAAAAGAGCTTCAATATCAAATTATACAAATATTTCTCTCTCCTTTCCCTTCATTTCGAAATTTGGAAGGAGTAATCTCTATGGCAGAGATAGATATCCCCTCTGAAGGATGGCCTCTCTACCTCGGAAGATATACAGTGGATAGTAGAGCCCAGAGCCAGGGAATGATTGACACTTCTGAGGATAGAATTAATTGAAATTTGATATCAATGTAACGCTATCACAACTTAAGGCTACGCAATCTTTCTCCCAGCACAAAGCACTAAACAAAATGGAAAAAAGAACAAAACTCGTAAGTACCTTATGTGTCTGCCGTTGAGGTTTAAGATTCTCAGCTGGAATATGCTTGCCTTATACCGATTTCGCACTTCAAGGAAACTTAACGATCAGAGAGATTAAAAGAGCAACTCGAACGAAGAAAATTAAGCATTATACCAAATATCCAAACGCTCAATACCATAGCCAAGATAACGAAATTGCACAATTCAAACAGACAAGAATAATACAAACTATTCATGTTTGATGTTTGAAAGGAAATGAAATAAAACAACCATCAGAGAGAGAGAGAGAGAGAGAGAGAGAGAGAGAGAGAGCCAACATTAGTAGAAGGTTCAGCAAAAACTCATCAGGATCAATTCCACGCAGCTCCAACAACTTTTTCCTTCGCTCCGTCTCCGTATCATTCCAGATTCTGAAAATAGAGAATCGAAAGTTTGATAACAGCATAATATATGATACAATAAAATCGTCTTTCCATTTCTCCAACACAACAACAACAGGAACTCACTCTACAAGCAAACGATAATAGAGGAGTGCTCGATCTGTAACACAATTTGATGAGTCGAAGATTCAGAAAAAACAAGCTAACATCCGATGTTAGCACTTGCTCCCAACGAAGAAAAAACCGGGAAGGACCTCTCGGATGGCTCAATAAAATTTGGAGGGAAAAATATCCGTCCAGGCGTAACTACATAAATGGGCCAGGCCCAATAACTTGGGCTTATAGTATCGTAGCCCAATAATTAAATTCGGGCCATTTATTAATTGGAATTTTAATAGTTTGTTGGACATAAAAAGATTATTTGATAATTAAAATATAAATGGATCATAAAAGAGGGTTATTAATTAAAAGATAAATGAAAAAAACGCAGGTGTTCGGACAAAGTCGCGGGAGCAAGAGATGACACGTGGCGGGAATGGTTCTCAGCGTTTGAACGAATGAGGACCGTCGGATGACAATCAAGTAGGAAGAGGAATGCAATGCAACCGTGATGAATATTAATTGTGCAAACAAGGAGAGCTTTGGATTGCGTACGCGATTCGTCGACATCGCTTAGCTCCGATTCCGATTACGAATCCACATTAGAACCCTCAAACTCACACAACCTGCATTGCGATTCTCTCAACCTTTTCCGTCCGATCTGTGCATCTCGGCTCCGCCACGGGGAGGAGGAGCCTACCGGCCACCGGAAAATGGGACTCTGCGGCTCCAGGCCGGTGGGTTGTGTCGGAGGAAGACTGGTTCCGGCGGGAAAAAGGAATCGGAGGCGGAGACGAAGAAGTATCAAGCGCCGAACATCATCCCTAAAGCTCGATTCGTCTTCTGTGCATAATCGGCCTCAGTCTACCCCTACATGTGCAGGTTCCTACATGCACTTTCCCTTTTGTCTACTTTTTAGCTTTCTTTGTCTCTACCTTTATTTTTCTGATCTTGAATTCTTCTGATGGTTGGCGATTAGATTTGGTGCATGTTCTTCAGCAGTTCGTCACATATCAGCTACATTATCTGATAATAATAATAATTTCGTTTCTGGGGAATCTAATTGATTCGTTTTCCCGTTATTTGATCTAGGTAGAGGAAGTGTCGATGCGGCATGGTTTGATTCTACTTCAGTCCTTGATTCGGAATTCGATGACGAGTTTTATAGCTTTCGTGATGGTAGGTCTCTATAGTCATCTTCATTAATATCGACTTAACGATGGATACTTCTTTTTTTTCTTTTTTTAAATAGCTCTGAGTTCGCACCCAGATTAAATATTTCGTCACCAAAGCATCGAAACACTAAGGAACATAATAAAAATGCTGCGGCAATTCTTGCTAAAAGATCTAGTTATTGCAGAAATGATTTGACCCCCATTTTTGTAGATGAGGTTTCCACAGAAAGTGAAAATGGAAAAGGAAGTGAAGCGGTTGAGTTGAACAACTGCGGGCTTCTTCCAAATACTTGTTTGCCATACCTTGCTGCTGGACCCTCAGTTGAAAAAAAGAGACAAATCAACCAAGGAGCCCCAAATTTAAGGAGAAAAGCATCTTCAAAACTCTCATTTAAGTTGAAGGAAGGACACAATGATCCAACGACATGTGAGTGCTTTCACTAATCTCTTCACGTTCGTAGTTTTCTTCTTGTGCTGATGTGCATTCCCAAATGTATACTTGTATGAGTATTGGAATTTCTACTGCTAAAATTGGAGACTAGCGAGCCTTGTTTAAATTACATGTCTTAATTTTTTGGGCCAGTTTCACCAAGGGCGCCTTTGCAAAGACCAATAGCAGGCACTTCAGTTCCACACTGCCCATTAGAGAAGAGAATGCCCAATTGTTGGTCACCTATTGACCCCAGTGTGTTTAAAGTCCGAGGGAAGAACTATTTTAGGTGAGTCCATTATGTTGTAGCTATTTCCATGTCTGGTTCTTTTCCTTTGTTTTCTTTAATTTCACATGTATTTTAATTATATTCTATTGATATCATAAGCATGTACAAAAGTGAGGAGTCCATGTTCAATTTTTTCTTGTTCCCTTCTTTTTTTTTTTTTTTTTTCCTCCATTGGAGTCAGCTTACCTGTGAATCCACTAAATTTTCTCTCGACAGAGATAAGAAGAAAGAGTTTGCTCGAAATTGTGCTGCATATTATCCCATTGGAGCTGATGTCTTCTTGTCTCAGAGAAAGATTGATCATATTGCCCGTTTTGTGGAACTTCCTGCCATAAATCCAGCTGGAGATGTCCCTTCTATTCTTGTAGTAAATGTTCAGGTGTCTATATTTTCGTTCTGCATTCCTTTCCTTGTCCCAGTTTTGGTGTTTTGTGTAAAATCTCTTCCATGCTAGAGAGCATTTCATCAGTAATTTTGTCTCGGCATTAACTAAGTACCTGATAGCTATTAATAATTATAAATGTTAAGCCTATAGCTATATTCCTCATATCATGTATATATGTTAGGAGATAGTTTCTGTTTGTTAAACTCCTTGGGCACGCTGAAATTATAGTTAGTTATTGGATGTATTAGGTACCACTGTACCCTGCTACAATCTTTCAAGGAGAAAATGATGGGGAAGGCATGAGTGTGGTTATGTACTTTAAGCTATCTGAGAGTTATTCGAAGGAACTTCCAAGTTCTTTCCAAGAACATTTTACTGTAAGTTGTCTTAAACTGTATGCTTGTAGTTTTCTCTTATATTTTCTATGTACCTATACATTTCCTGGATCTTGTCCTACAATTTTTTTTTCAGAGAATTTAATCCATTCAACCTTCATGTTCTCGTATTGGAAAAATAACTTTTAAAGAAATTATATAATATAATTGGGTTGTTTTCCTCGACAGAAATTAATTAATGACGAAGTCGAAAGGGTTAGAGGTTTCCCTCTGGATAGCATTGTACCGCTCAGAGAAAGATTGAAAATTATTGGCCGAGCGGCAAATGTGGACGACCTTCATTTGAGTGCAGCTGAAAGAAAGCTTATGAATGCGTACAACGAAAAACCTGTCCTCTCACGACCTCAACATGAATTTTACTTGGTAAGCATTGCTTTGATCTATGAACATGTTATGTACATGGTTGTTGCTGCAGTATATGACATTTTAGTTTTACACGGTTGGCTGTGATGATGTGTGTCTTTTATATCACTAACTGCTAATTTTTCGTCCCTTGCTACAAATTATTTGTTTTCAGCTGGAAAAAGAAAAACTTCGCTTTGTTTTCTATATAGTTGGCACTAGTGCCATAGATAACCTTTTAGCATTACTAGTTAGGATGATAATTAAAACCAACAGGCACCTCTCAGGGCAGTTCGAGTACGTATCTGGATAACTTCAAGTGCTCGTACCTTTTTACCGTCAGATTATTTGTTTTTGAATGGAAAAAGAAACTTGGAATTTTGTGCTAGGGTGGGGATAAGAGTTGCTTCATTTTGTTGTTACGCTGATCTAGACATCACAATATATTTCTTATGATTAGAATAGATCATTGAGACGAAAGGAACCATAGGGAAGTCTTTTATACGTCTTTTCTATTAGGAAAAATAAAACAAAATTGTTTTTTATACGTCTTTTTATTTGCATGTTTTTCTTATTATGTCTTGTTTAGTGTTTGTTTGAATGCTGAATCCGCGCAGGAAAGTTTCACTTTTGTATTAATTGGCTGCCAAAGTTATCTTTTTGAATGAAAAGACTAATTCAATGAAAAATAACAGTAATTCTTTTCGGGTTTAGCTTGGAACAATTAAAGTTCCTTTCTGGATTGGCAAGTCATGATAATTTAATAAGAGTTCCGCACGAAATTCAAGTCTCCCTTTATGTTACAATCTTTACAAATGAAAAGACTTTCTCATTCTACTTTCTTTCTAGAAAAGGTTCCGTCTCCCAGTAAACAAGAACTGGTCCCAATGAGATATATTCATAATTCATTCAGAATCATATTCTTGTTTCAAATTCTGCAGGGGGAGAAATACTTCGAAATCGATTTGGACATGCACAGATTTAGCTACATCTCAAGAAAAGGTTTTGAATCCTTTATTGACAGATTGAAGCTATGTATCTTGGATTTTGGCTTGACAATTCAGGTAACAAACAATGTTTCATCATTTCTCTTACAGTTCATAGGATCATATGCCTTAACTATTTGCTAATGTGGTATTGTAATTCAATAGGGAAACAAGGCAGAAGACTTGCCAGAACACATGTTATGTTGTATTCGACTGAACGAAATCGACTACTCCACTTATAAATCACTGGGTATTTAAAGTGCATAATCATCAACTGTTTGTGATGTCTGGGAGGGAAACTCAGAAATAAACGCAGTGCTGTTCAGTAAATAGAAGATTAGCAAAGCAAATCAACAACAGAAACAAAAAGTGTAACCCATTTTGGCATAATGTATTCCGTTATATATATTATATATATATATATATATCTATATATATATATGCAGTTTGTAGTTGTAGTTCTTGTACAATCATTCTTTCGTTCCTGATAATTCTGTAAAAGATAGATTATTCTGAAATACAGATTTTGATGAATGCCAAAATTCTGTTTACTGTACAAAATTCATACTTTCATTTTCATTGATTATTTTCATAAACTTGCATACATATATATGAGCACTAAGATTAATTAATAAAATAATGTTTTCAGATCAAGGTTAAAACTATCTTCTCAATTTGATATAATTAAGCAACTTGGATTTGATTATAACAATTTTATAATTTGAGGGTCTAGTTGAAATAATAAAATAAAAAAAGAATTTTCTGGACTTTATGGAGAATATTCTGGACGCAATTTCAAGGAAGAAGCATCTTCACCAACCTTTGTTGCTTCTGACCATCATATTCATTTAATTAAAATGGCTGTATTATTTGCCAAATTATGTACAAAAAGAACAAACAAATTTTTGTTCAACAGTCTTATCGACTATTCTATTCAACTAATATGAAGGCATCTGCCAAATTGGATGAATTCAAATTTGGTGAAATAAATGCCACCGACACCATTGAAGTCAAAAGTTGCAGCTCAATGAACTGAAATTCCGAGCAACTACCTAAAAGATAAATGCTTCACCATCCTTTGCACTCAAGATGGCCTTGCCATCTTCAATGCTTAAATAATGGTGATGTATTTTCACCATTTATGTAGATGTCCACACGATGAGGTAGGGACGGAAAAGTCCTCCTCGTACGTGTCTCCATTCCCATCTAATATACCCTTATCTTTACCTTTTAGTTCATTTTTTATCATTGATCCTGTTCAGTTAACAAAGATTCAATGTATGCGGGTCTCATAAAAACCAACTTCAATGGTTAAATAAGCATCTCAGATGAATTGAAATTTATATCGTTGGAGTGAAGCAAAAGATACAATTTATGGAAACAGATATAATATCCATTTGACCACCCACCTTATTTGTATAACGGAACAGAAGCAAAGCTATATCTAGTTAGTGTCGAATGTTATATACATGATAACCATGACAGAATGGAGACTTGGTTGTTGTAGTTTGTAGTTTAGCAGGCTTGGCAACTCTTCCTACAGTATCCTGAAGCAGTTTCAGAGCCCAGCATGTACCTGGGGTTGTTTTTGCACTCACCGTTTTCGGCCCACAAAGGGCAATTTTCGTTGAAGTCCATGCAGCCCTTGTTTGGGAGAATTGGGTTATCAAAGGATCTGACGTGAATCCATTTGGTTGCACTCCATTTCTCACCCTCAATTACAGGGCAGCTACCGTGCATGCTTCTCGGATTTGTGGTTCCATCCACATTGAGGCTGAAGAACAGCAATGCATCACCCTTCTGCGGTTTAACTGCAACAACCATCACCCCCAAGCTTTAGAACACATGGACACCAGAAATAGAATACAACTTCATAATGAAAAATTGTGTCTTTTCTTTAGAACACATTGAATTCTTGGCTAAATCCAATAAACAAAAATGAGTTGAAATTAAAAAAAAATAAATTCAGCTTCAATTTAGAAAACATTGGTAAAAAATGATGTTAAAAAAAATTGATATGGTTTGATTTGAGTTGGATTGAATTTAAATAAATAAAATTATATGGATTAGGTTGAATTAGATATTTCTATTTATTTAAATTTTATTTAATTCTATAATTTTTTTAAAAGAAAATTCTAACAAAAAAAAAAACTGTTTTTTTAGTATTTTTAATGCAAAATGTCAACCAATTATAAATTTTAATTCAATATAAACTAATTTTTTTAATAAAGAAATTGAATAAACGACAGGAACTAACTCAAACTAATCAAATTCAAATATTTTAATTGTATACAGCTAGTAGATCTTGTTCTCTTTGAATTATCTCTTCCCAATTTTCGTTCAAGTTGTTAAAACAGCCCAAATATACCCCTAATCGATATTGTCCTTTTTGAACTATCACTTTCGAGTTTCTCTCAAATTTTTAAAACACATCTAGGAAGTTTAACTAAGAGTTGATGGGATTAAAAAAGAAAATTACAAATAGTACCTGCATAACCCATTCGAGCACAATCAGACCAGCTATCATCCTTTTCTTGAGACTCCTTAAACTGCATAAACACAGAGGAACAACGCATGCCTATTAATTTTCAGAGAGATAAAGAAGAGAGACGCTGCAGAGGCAGTGGCATATATATATATATATATATATACCTCTGAATGTGGAAACACGGTCTCTCCACCCTTCTCAACATTGGATAAATACATCAAAACTGTGGCTACTCGGTGGCCACCCAACTCCTTATTCACCTCGTCCACAAAAAAATCAAAATGCGGTTCATACTTCTCACCATTCTCATAGTGCAGAATTTGAATTGGCTCTCCATTTTCTGAATTTTACCAACAGTTTCAACAAACAAAGCTAACTTTCATAACCAGAATATACATATAACATATAACATATACATATATACCTAGTGGAAGGAATGTCCATGCCGCAATTCTGGCTTCAATGGCAGCAATTATTTCATCCTGCCCCTTCAGCACGAACGTGCCGGAGCTCGTCCGGACTTTACTACTTACTCTCTTACCGGACTTATTATCTGCTACCATCGACCTCTCTAACCTTCCCCTTGACTATTCCCAAAAAATGATACAGTCAAACAAACATTTTACAGTTACCACGCGGTTGAATTCAAATCTAAATTATTCCCTTATTCACTCACCAGATTGATTAGGTGATCGCATTCCTTATCAGATAGAAATCCCTTATATAATAATGCCCTGTAATTTGCACAAACACATCCCCAGTAAAAAAAACTAAAGCCACTAAAATGTGGTTTGGGTATGTAACTGTATAAGCCTACAGCTATAATAGATATCGTTAACTTTGGCTGGTTATGTATAGTTATTGTTAACTTTGGCTGGTTATGTATAGTTGTCAACTTCACCGTTTTAAAATATGTGTTTGCTAGGAAAAGGTTTCCACGGATTTAAGAAATGTTTCGTTCCCCTCTCCAACTCACCGGTGTTTGGCTCTAATACTATTTGCAACCGTCCAAACTCATAGCTAATAGATATTGTTAGCTTTTGCTCGTTACGTATTGCCGTCAGCTTTACCGTTTTGAAACGCGTTTGCTAGGGAGAGGTTTTCACACTCTCTTTAAGAAATGTTTTGTTCCCCTCTCCAACCGGTTGAAGGGTCACTAGTAGATATATGATGTGTTGAAGGGTCGCTAGTAGATACATGTATAAATAGATACATGTGTTAATATATATATATATATATATATATATATATATATATATATATATATGTTTGTTGGCATTGGTGGAAGGCATAGAAAATCAAACCAAGCATTTCTTAGTAGTTGTTCAAAGTTCTTTTCTCTCAAAGAATTCTACCAAATTTATCTGTTGTCACCAACACAACCGACGTGGGATCTCACAATCCGATTCCTTGGGGGCCAACGTCTAGCTGACACACTGACTCAGTATCTAGCTAACCGACATGGGATCTCACAATCCGATTCCTTAGGGGCCAACGTCTAGCTGACACACTGACTCGGTATCTAGCTTTTATACCATTTCTAACCGCTCAAACTCACACCTAACAGATGTTGTTCGCTTTGGCTAGTTATCTATTATCGTTAGTCTCACGGTTTTAAAACGCGTCAACTAGTGAGAGGTTTCCACACCTTTTAAGGAATGCTTCATTCCGCTCTCTAACCGATGTGGTATCTCATAATACACTCCCTTTGAGAGCCACCGTTTAGTGTTTGGCTCCGATATCATTTGTAACAGTCAAACACATAGTTAACCAATGTTACATATTGGCGTGAGCCTCACTATTTGATTAGAGAGAGGTTTGAGAGTATATGAGAAGCGAATTGTGAGAAAGAGAGATGACCTAGGTTGCCAGGAGAGCTGAGTGACTCGAGTTGGATCGAAAATCAGCGGAGATGAACTCCCCTTCAACCGAAGTGCAGATCCGCCTCTGAAATTAGAAGAAAAAAACACGAAAAATCAAAATCCAAAGGCATGCGTAAGCGGAATCATGAAAACAAACCGAAGAGTAAGAAGAAGAAGAAGAAGAAGAGGAAAAGGATCATACAGTTTGTTGTGCGTAAGCGATTGGGGCAAGCGAGCTAAGGCAGTGAAGACGAACAGATAGCAAAGGGAAAATGTGAGGAACCAACGGGAATCCATCACCCAAATTCAAGCACCGAACACTTCTTTGGTTGGTGTCGGAGAAACGGATTTGAAATTTATTACACAATTTCAACTGTGAAGACCATGAATGAGGATGAGAATCGGTGGGCTGTTTTTGAGAACGGTTTCAAACTTGGAAATTGTACCAATGAAACAGCAAATATAGGAACGATTTTGAATATTGCAGAAACGGAGGATTTTGATTATGCAATTTTCATAAAACGCTAAACTTCTTACTAAATATACAATTATGCCTTTATAGTTAATTTAAGACATTTTTATAATAAATAATTCCATCTCTCTCTCATATTCATCCAGGAAATTGATATTTGCATGAAATTGTAGCTTGCATGGTTGAAATCATAAGATTCCTTTTTTTAAAAATATATATATATATATTTCCTACTTTAATTCAATAATTCAAACCATTATTTTTTTCTTCTGGATTTGAATTAAGTTGAATAATGGTTATTCGTAGAGGTGTTCTTATGATCAAAAAAATTCGACCAACCCAAATTATTCGACTCAAACCATAGAGATTGGGTTAGGTTGGATTTTTTTTCGGTTTGAGTTGAATTGAATTTCTAAAAAACCAAAATCCAAGTCGGTTCGTGGATAAATTTTTTTACAAAAATAAGGTTACAATCATATTTTATTTTTTAAGATTACTATGAAATTAAAAATATTCGACATTTGTAAGTAATGTTTGTGATCGCTATACGTTTTGTAAATGATATTTGTGTTTTATGAGAATTTAGTTATTAAGGTAATGTATTCGTAGATAAGTAAAAAAAAATAATAATATGGTATCCTAACCTAAAAAAAATGATTGATTGTGTCCGAGTTGGTCTAAAAGATTTCCTCAATCCAACAGATTCTGATACCATTATGGTGAGATCTCAAGTTAGTTTGAAAAGAGAACAAAATATTTTTTTTATAAGGTGTGGAAAGTCTCGCTCTAAAAAGCACGTTTTAAAATTGTAAAACTGATAACGATACGTAACGAGTAAAAGTGGACAATATTTATTAGTAGTGGCCATGGTTTGTTACAGTGGTATCATAGTCAATCATCAAGTGATGTGCTAACGAGAAAACCCTAAAATTGATAATAACCAATAGCGGTGGCCACCTACCTAGATAAACTCGTGTCATGCAATGTCCCTATAAGAAGAGTTGGTAACACAAGCTACCTTGAATACTCAAAATTTTGAAGAAAAAAAAAATTATTAGGTTTTGGTGCCCTATGAACATTAACGTCAATTTATACCACTCTATCACATAGATGCAATTGGTTCGCTATGAACAATAAATAAGCTAAAGTCAAATCTAATAGGATGTTAATTTAATGTTAATAAATGAACAATTACTCACCATTCCCACCTATTCTTTTCTAATAATATCTAACAAATACTTCCTTGATGCTAAAAGTGAAGACTATTTCTACGAATCATAACATGGTAACGATACAGGTCAGGGCTGGTAGATATTGTCATTTTTGGACTTTCACTTTCGGGCTTCCTGTTTAGGCTTTAAAACGCGTCTACTAGTTAAAGGTTTCAACACCGGTGATTTGTTCTTCTCCCTAACCAATGTGGGACATCACAATCCACCCTCATTCAGGGTCCAGCGTCCTCGCTGGTAAGGTTTCCACACCGGTGATTTGTTCTTCTCCCTAACCAATGTGGAACATCACAATCCACCCTCATTCAGGGCCCAGTGTCCTCGCTGGTACTCGTTCCTTTCTCCAATCGATGTGGGACCACCACCAAATCCACCCCCCTTGGGGAACAACGAGAAGGTTGGCATATCGTTCGGTGTCTAGCTCTGATACCATTTGTAACGACCCAGATCCACCGCTAGCAGATATTGTCCCTTTTAGGCTTTCCCTTTCGGACTTCCCCTCAAGGCTTTAAAACACGTCTACTAGGTGAAGTTTCCACGTGATTTGTTCTCCTCCCCCAACTAATGTGGGACATCACAAACATGTTTTGTCTTCATTCACATCCATTTTAGGAAAATTCTTAGACAGTTACCTAACATACAATTGTTTCAAGTAAAACATGTTTAACCATGATTGAGTCACAAAAAAGGAAGGTGCATCTCGTTAGTATAAGTATTGAGTTTTAATTCTTTCAAGTTTTTCTTACTTATATTGTTCTCAAGATTACTCTCATTCGAATGTAGTCTCGATTCATTCATGTATCTCGTTTTTACCTGGGTATCACATACTTAAACACATAAGTAAGACTTGCGAGAATCTCTCGAAGTTACCAAACTTATAAAAAATAAAAAAAAAGAGAAATGTTAGATCAAACATGGAAAGAAAAAGAAAGAAACTCATAATTCAACCCTCCTCGAAAGCCTAAAAAGTAGAAATATGTGGAATTAGTTTGTAGAATTCTCATTTTTGGTAACCTTTTGTGAAATTCCCTAATGATTTATTTGACCGGTGGTTTCATGGAAACTTCAGTATGGTCGGGTTCAAGATGCCTTAGAGCAATTTCCAGTGCTCTCTTCGACTATTCTAATTCCAGCATTTCTGGTCAAAAAGCTTAGAAAAATGGACAAGTTGAGCAATTTCAATACATTGAGAGAACGCAATTTCACAGAAACCCCTTGTGAATTTAACGTTACATGAGGAATCTACCATGGCATTGCTTCAAACTTGTGTATAAATAATGAAGAGGCTTAGAGATTTTGAAACCATCAATATGGTGCGAAGATTGAAGTTGGAGGATTCATGTTGCAGGAGAGATGGCATCGTCTGAGCAACGCGGTGCGGAATATTCATTACAATTTCGGTATCAGATTGCTTGTAGCGGATGCCATCCTCCTGCACCATGATGCCTTTGCAACTAATTATAAATTTCTCTCTTTTCTCCTCCTCTTTAATTTCTGGTGAGTGTTCTATTTTCTTTAAATTTAAAGTTCCGAAATTTTTACTTCATTTTTATTATTTTTTTTATTCTCTAACTACTCTTATAAATAATCTAAATATGGTAAATTTTAATTAAATACTTTAAAATAAATAGATATTTTACCGATTAACATTTTTCTTATAAAAAAAATTGTTTTCTCCTTATCTAGTAAATGTGGGACTCTATATTGGTATGATACTGTTTACTTTTAGTATAAAGTTCCATCGATCTCTGTAAAGTTTCTAGCCATGCACAAGCACATATATTAAAAAAAAATAATAATAATAATATTGTGTATATATATATACATACACCAAAGCCATTGATTTTATTGAATAATGAAATGTGTAAACTATGCCATGATCTTCTTCTATACAAAAAGTTGAGTGAAAAAATCAAAACTCAAGGGATCGCTCAACTGATCTCAGCTCTTCCTTTATTTTGATCAAACTTTGATAACCAACCATAAACAATAACAACTAATAAAGACCAAAATCTAAACTTCCTTACATACAAATGTTTGGTCTTAACTTGTTAGACTAAAACAAGCTGCAGCGTTCTTGAGATCGGTCCTCGATAGATACTCAGCCGATGGTTCCGACACATCTTTGAAGGTCGATTCCGCACTGCGAACCAAACCCACAAATCCATCAATTTTTAACCAAAATGTTTAACTAAATGCGAGCTCTTCACTACTCTTCTATACTTAATTAAAATGTAACTACGAACCTAGAGTTACATGCTTCTTGAGATTCAACATACGATTGTCGATCATCTGCAATTGTGTCAAATGGAATTTCATCATAATCATGAGAAATTTCCATTTCATGTTGCAGTACAGCGGGTATCAAATTAGATTGCATTAGCATCGATTCAACGTTAATCCCAAAATTATCATTATAATGTTGTTGAATTCTCAACTCCTTCAGCATGGAACCAATATTATTATGATCATCGTTATCAACATAAACACCACCATTGTTCACATTTCCAAATAATAAATCATTCCCATCTACTCCCAAACAATCGTATTGTTGTTGTTGCTGCTGTTGCTGCTGTTGCTGCTGTTGTGTATAAACGGGAAAAACGACGTCGTTGTCGTCGGCAATCCCGAGGTCCTTCATCATAGATACCCTAGCTTTTACTTGTTGGAGTTCTTCACTCACTTGTTGTATTTGATAATGGAGTTGCCACAACACGCCGCAACAACCATAAACCGGAAACCTAGAGCGCATGTTGGACTCGTAGATAATGGAAGTCATTGTCTCGTCCTTTTGCGAGGGGGGGACTTGCTTAAGTATGTTCATGATGTTGCGGACGCCGAAGAGGCGGTGGGCGTTTTGAAACATCTTGGGCTGATCGGCTGGGAAATATGGGGCCAAGGGGCAGTCTTTGGAGCAGCGGCGACGTTGGTATTTGCAAGAAGCGCAGGCTTGGGTGGTGCCGCCTTTCATGGTCATAATCAGAAACGGAATTAGCTAATGTTGTGGTGAGGTTAGAGGGTGATATTATTGAGGTTCAAGAAATGATTAGTTGTTTCAAAATGACTAAGTAAAAGGCTTTTTTAAGGTTTTGCCGATTCAAAAGGGTGGGTGAATCAGATCCTGTTATGCGGTTTTGATTTCAACAATCCAACTGAAACTATTACTACCACTCTCTTTCTTCCTTCTATAGAATTTCCAATTTTAATTTTAATTTTAATTTTAATTTTAATGGATGTCAGTTTCTAAATCTGTAATCATGTGTGTTTGTGTGGAGGGCTGTATTTTACCAAAAATATCAATTTTTACTCAGTTCCGTCATAGACCAGCTTCATCCTTTAATATTGAGATCCTGACCGATGTAAGTTTGTGATGATTAAAAGTATAGATGGTGTGTCGTTTGATTTGTATGAGTGAGAATGACTTTCATATCGTAAGATTATTAAAAATTTTGAAGAATAACAGAAAAGCATTTAAGGAATTGGTTTGATTCTATTTCTGTTCCTTTCCTTCGAAGAAAGAAAGGATCCCAAAGAATAGATGTTTCTTTTAGTTGTTGAATTTCTCTTAGAATCCTCGTTACTAATCGAATTCAAATGATCTCTGAATTGATCAGAAGATTGTTTTAATTGGCTAGAAAACTAGAAAACTGATCCTTATTTATCAACCATACATTGTCTATCCTTGTTTATCAGCCCCACATTGTCTAACGAAATCCAATTCTCTCTCTCGATATGTTCCTCAAGAAAATCCGATTCAAAACATATATGAAAGATATCACTTCTTATACGGAAAGATATAAGAAAGATATATTTATATGGGTAAAACAAGCTTTTAACCTAACTCTAATTCCAAATATTAGTTGTTAAAATATAAGAAAGATATATTTATAGAAGTAAAACAATATAAGAGTTTGTGGATTTATCTATAGTTAATAATAAATAAAAATTAATTAATTAATTAAATAATTTTATATTATTAGAATTTAGAGCGTGCAAGTCTATATAGAGTAACTTAGGATGAAACAAAATTTTAGAAGATTTAAATTAATATTTAATAATTATATATATTAAATTTAAAGAAAAAAAATATTTTTGATTTGAAATCTTCACATGAATAGAGAAATATTTATGATACATTAATTAAATAAATAAATATATATAATTTAAACTACATTTAAATTTGATAAATATATTATATATTAAAAGTTGTTATTTTAAATAAGATCCACATTTTCTCTAAATTCTATTTATTTGAGACATAAATATTCTAATCTTCTATCTTTCAACAGAGTTTTCAATAAGTCATAGGAAGATAAAAAATCTTGTGGAGCAAAATGACTATACATAACCAACTAAAATGGATAATACCTAGATTATAACAAATAATGATATTGACATAATAACCTTACCGACTCTTGATTCAAGAACGGAAAAAAAAAGTTGTAAGTTATCATAATTGGCTTACTTTCCAAATAAAAGACATTAACTTAATGAGTTGTCATATTTGAAACCAAATATTTTCATATAAATCTTCGATTAAAAATGAAAGTATCGTACACTTTTCAATCACAGATCAATTCAATTTATCATTGCTTTTTATACGAAATGACAAAGTTTTCTTGCTCCCTATTCTTGATTGGTTTCCTCCTTTTTTTCAGGTTTGTTTTTTAGATTTAGAAACATCTTATAAACTTTCAAGAATTTGTACATTTTTGTTTGATAACTATTTGATTTTTTGACAGTTGCATGCATGGTGTCGGTCAATGCAATACAATGTGAAGAGAAGTTGTACGAAGGATGCGTACCTAAAGACTGTAGCGAGAGATGTTTACAGAAGTTTCCCAAATCAACCTCCGAATGTGTTCCAATTGGACAAATCCCATTTAACTGGTTGGATGGTGCCTCTAACAACCCACGCAAAACAATGTGATGTGAAGATATTCGAATATGCATGCGAAGCTATTGGATGTCACCAAAAGTGCCTAGAGGTTTATCCAAATTCAACATCTCAATGTGTTGAAACTCGTGAATTTCCCACCAACTTCGCTTGTCATTATTTCTTCCCTTGTAAAGAAAATTGAGTTTCGATGTGATGCCCTTCTTTTCCTTCTACTAATCCTACTAATCCACATATTGTAATGCCCTAATTCCACACATTTCCTAAATAAAATGGTTAGATGACTTTGGTATTACTCTATTTGTCACTTATAAATATCAAATATTTTTAAATTTTATAATAAATTTAAAAGTAAGATAGAACATAGTATAACATTGATTACAAATATCAAATATTCTTAAATTTATACTTGATTGTAATTCTATTTTATATCATCCTTAAGAAAGAAAGCAAAAAGAACGGTAGATAGTTGATTTGCCATAATTAGGATGCTAAAAAAAGAAAATAGAGTGATGAATCCACAAGTTGGGGAGCCTCTCTTCATATAAATATACTCATTTCAATCACAAACAACACCAACTATCTTTGAATCAAACAAATAAAATTTGTAAAGCGTTGATTTTCCAGAAGATGGCAAAGTTTTGTTGCCCTCTCCTTTTCCTTCTTGTTCTGTCAGGTTTGTTTAGTAGCATTGTTTTTGTTTGGTTTAGGATAATATTGTTTTTGTTTGGTTTAGGATAATATTTAGTTGGAATGATGAAATGATACTTCTAATGTTGGCAGTTGCATTGATGATGCCTGAAGCAGCGCAGGCAAGTCCTTGCCATGAGAGGCTATATGAAACTGGATGCGAAGCTTCTGCATGTCGCAAACAGTGTGAAGAGAAGTACTCCACTTCAACATTTGAATGCGTTCCAAATCCTCTGCATCCCCCTCACATTGCTTGCTTGTGCTTCTTCGATTGCCCTAAAAATTGACCAACTTTGTGTCTAATCAATTTCTCCAAATAAATATTAGGAGGAACTAATCAAGTTTTTGCTTAATCAAATTATGCATTTTAAATTATTATTATTATTATAGTCTATTTTGTAGACTTATGAGACCACAATTTATTCTTAAATTTGAAATATATATATATATATATATTTGTAAATTTCTTGGGGATTTCAACGCTCACGACGTGGAATAGTCCAAACGTCGTAATCTATTGTCAACAATTAATATTAATTAGTTGTATAATTAAATGGAAAATTATTTTGTTTTATTGTCAACAATTAATATTAATTAGTTGTATAATTAAATGGAAAATTATTTTGTTTAAAAACATTAAAAAATAAATCTACACAATTAATTTGATTGTGTTTGAATTTTCAATCCACTTGTTTAAGAAATGTTGTTTAGTATTTAATTATTAATAATTTTTCAACCTTCAACACATGTTTGGTTTGAAATTTTGCAAGCCCACGTCAAAATTTTCATTTTATAACATATATATAAAGAATATTAGTCCAACGTCTTTGATGACATGAAATTTAAATGAATCTAATAATTACATGTTTATGAAAAATGAGGTAAAAAATCATATTTATTAATATTCTTTAATGATAAAATATCACAAATTATGGAGTAACAAATGAGCTATTTAACTAAACCCTAATATTGACATAGAAGATGCAGATATGAGTTTGACTATTTGACAATATTAAAATATTGGCACAGTTGTTAGTCATTAATTACATTCCTTGTATACATTCTTAAATAACATTAACTACATTTCCAAATTAAATAATTCATAACCGTATAAATTTATAGTCATTCTCCTTGTTATTGTTATCAACTTTGTCATAACAATTTCTCATTAAAAAAAAAAATTTGATTTTTTTTTTTTTGAAAGAGTAAAAAATGAATATAATTCAAGAACTAATAATAATAAACAAAGATATAAAAGATACATGTGGATTTAAAAATTAATAATAATAAATTAATAGTAATGGCCTACACCACAGTATGGTATGCATAGAAAAAGTAATATTAAACAATGATAATGACGCTGTAGCTGTTTCAATCATGTTTGTTTGGGGCATTAAAGAACGTGGGCTCTGACCAAGTGCACATTTGCTCCGAAGCTCCCAACCGATAGGCGACAGAAATTAAACCTAAGCAAAAATTAGGTTCATAGATATATATATTCCATTTGTATAAAGTTTTTTATTTTTTATTTTAATGAGAAAAATATTATGTGAACTTTTGTGCACCGACCTGGACCAGAATTAGGCTATTTTAATTGCATTTCTTAATTAGGGGCTCAGAAAAAAATGGTAGAAACTTATCACAATTAGGCTATTTATAGAGAAATTAAAAGTAGAATATCGTCATAATTAGGCTACTAAAAATAATAATACCATAAATAGTTTATAATTAAACTTTTATAATTATGCAATTCTTTTATTATTATATTTCTTTTACTCTTAAGGGAAGGAAAGTCATTTATGATATATACGAATGAATGCCATCGAAGTGTCGAGAGAAACACCCTAATTCACTCTTTCAACGCCTTCAACTTTCAATTTAATTATGCTCCTCTTTTACTTTACTTAATATTCAAGTATATGGTACTGTGCTTAATTCCCTATACTCACGTCTTTCTCTCTGGGAGAATAATTCCCTGTGTTTAGTCAATAAAGTTGTTCTCGTCACTTTATTGTTATTCAATTCTCGATCATTTATAAATTTGAATTTATTGATTCTTATCTAAATGACACGGCAATCTTCGTAATTTTTCTTACCTCAACCATACGCAAAGTAAAATATTCAAATCTCTGATCACTTTAAAATAATATATACTCAAACTATAACGATCTTAGATTTCTACTTAATCTAATGGGATACATAACGTAATCAATGCATATGTCATTATCTCGATTTACGATACCGTCGTTTGTCGAATAGAAGTGTGTTGCCTTCACCCGAATGTAGTTGGACGAGTTTTATATATTCGAATTCGAATTTATAATTCAATTTAGTTTTAAGTTATTTGGTAGCCAACTTTCTATACTTTCCCAAAACTGTCGTGACATTGGTAGGGCTCATATGAAATGCATGATTCAATAACCATATGTAGTTAATACGTTACCTAACAAGTTCAAGTTGCAGGATAAAGTATACCAATACTAAACATTTATTTTAAAATATCAAAAGTAACCAAATCTAACATTTATTTAACTAAAAGTAAATATATATATATTTTTTAAAAAGTAATTTAAACCAAAAAGTATTAAGCAATTTTATAATTACAATTATCAACTCCACTAAGTGCAACCCTTCGCATATTTTATTACAAAAAGTAACATTAAAAAAAAAATAATAATAAAAGAATGATAATGACTCACTAGCTGTTCCAAATATATTTATATTTGGGTAATTAAGAAAATGGCTTCTGATGCACTAGACTTTTGGTCTGATAGTCTCAAACCAAAGACAAAAATCAAACCAGAAAGATTAGGTTGAGGATGTTATAAAATATTTCTTTTAATACATTAAGTCAATAAATTTATTGTGGAATCCATTTAGTGGTTGAGATTGTCCACATTAAATACTTGATTAATTAATGCATTAATCAACAGTTTGGTGGAATTTTCACTTGGGTTTTAATTATTATAATACTTTTCTACAATTCAAAAAAAGAAAGAAAAAAAAAAAGTTTCTAGCTCCTGCCTTCTAGACTATCTATAAATTACTTTTATATAAATATATATATATATAAAATTGAAATTTAATATTTTCTGAGTTGTCATAAAACTATGAACTAATTTAAGATGACTTAGTACACAACCAAGCCAGTTGAGAAAACTTCCATTCTACTGTTCTCCAGCTTGACTTCACTCATCCGACTATTATTAAATAAAAAATAAAAAATTAAAATGTACGAGCATTAATATATACATATATATATTTTTATTTAATGGTTAATCTATGTTGAGATAAATAATAATTAAATAAAAATATAGAACATTGACGTTAATATGTAGTTTAGGTTAGTTGAATTATCAATTTTTATAAATTTTTTGATTTATAGAAATATATGTGGATGTTGTTATTTTATTTTGTATTTAGAATTATGAGAGACCATGTAAACCTAATCCGGAGTTAAATTAGTAGGGGGGGGGGGGGGGGGGGGGGGAATGACGTAGACAGGTCAGATAAGAACGATATGTTTGTAAAGAGCCCATGGCTTTACGCAAAATCCCCAAAACACACCGTATGGTGGCTGATGGTGTTGGTCTCCTCCCTTTCAGGCCCCTTTCCACGTCCCTACCATATGCAGAAATAAAATAAAATAAAATAAAATAAAAAATAAAAAATATAATAAATAATAAAAAAAAAAGAAGGAAAAGAGAGTCAGAGACCAAATCATCCCTTTCTATTTTTATTTGTTTGCATATTCCGGAATCCGAGTTTCCAACTGCGTATCCAGACACTCACCGTCGTCGTTCTCCAATACATATCACTTTCTCTCTCTCTCTCTCTCTCTCATTGTTATGGCGCTTTCAACTTTTCCTCTCGCATTTTAGAACCTCCGTTATAATCTCGGTCCTTAACGTCTCCATCTTCCACGGCGAGTTTCTTGTTTCTCTTCCTCCTACTTTTCAAGCTCTGGTACTCATCTCTCTCTCTCTCTCTTTTTGTTATCTTTTTGCGTGTGTTCTCATTTTACAACGTTTTATTCGTTTTATGTTGGCGTTCTTGGATGTTTTTGCGGTGTTCTTGTTGTTGCTTGAGTTGTGGATTTGATTACGTTGCCTTCTGATATTTTTCTTGTCTTTTTTTTTCTTTTTGCTCTGTTTTGTGTGTGGTGTTGTGAATTTTGGCATTGATGTTGGAGTGGAAGCAGAACGTGTGAATTGGATTTAGATTTTGTGTTTTTCTGGAATGGGAAATATGGAGGTGGAACTGGAAGAGAATGATGTTCAGGAAAAGAAGATTAGGATTGGAGTTTGCGTGATGGTAAAGAAGGTGAAATGCGACGCCAAGCTTAATCATGTCCGCATCTCACTCTGAAACAGAACTCTATTTTGTTTGCTTATCATCTTACTCTGTGAACTTCTGCACTGCATAGGTGTCCTCGTCGCCAATGAGACAGATATTAGATAGATTGGAGGCCTTTGGTGAATTTGAGGTACGTCGTTTTTTAATCATCCAACCGTGTTTCTTATATTTGCGAAGTTCAAATCTCCTGTAGTTGCTACTAGTTTCATTGCACGCGCTAGTTTTTTTCCCTCCCTGTTATTAATGAACGACAGATGGACTATGAAGACCTAGTTGTTTAAGAAATGAAGTAGTGTTATAATTTCTCTTTGGCAGTGTGGTTATATCTCATACCTTGTAGAGGTTTGCGAAATTAAGCTTTCACTGGTGTATATTTGCGGAGATTTAAAATTTTTCTGATTGTATTATAAGTTTATGCTTTTGCGGATGTTTATTTCTCATTGGTCTTTTTCATATGTGGACTGATTGTAGATAATAGTATTTGGAGACAAGGTCATTCTTGAAGATCCAATAGAGAGGTATAGTATATGGTTACAACCAGAATATAACTATTTTGAGGTCGCGTATTCAATTTTTTTCATCTTTGGTTTTGTATTATCGCATGTATTTCATGAGAAAGGTTAGCTGCTATTTTGACCCTCTCATTTCTTATAACCATGAGCAGACTCTTCATCACTTACTTGGTACATTGAGAAGTTTTACATTCTCTTGCCAATATTTAACCCGCCACGTGCTAAATAACTTGTTCTACTCTGGCCAGTGAATAACACATCTTTGGCTATGGATTTACTGTTCAAATTGTGATGCTATCTTGAACGAACTTCAGACAAGTAGCCTTTTAGAAGGGAAAAGATGGGCTACCGAAGTTTTAGCTACTTCTTGGGGAGTTCGGACTGAAAGGAAGAGATGTTTTGATTTTTTAAAAGAATAAGTTAGTGGCATACAGATAGTTGGGAATATATTCACTTAAATATTACTTTACGGGCTTTTTGATTACAAAAGAGAGAACATATATCTTTTAACTTGCGGTTTTTTTAATTACAAAAGAGAACATAAATCTTTTCGCATTATTTAAGGGGTGGAGATCTTACTAAGTTGAAGGTCTCTTCTCTTTCCTTGCTTTCCATTTTGGGGATAGTTTTAATCATTTTAATTTAGCACGTGTATATTCACATATTTCTTTATTTTCTTTTTTCCAAATTATTTCTACTAAACATTGGATAGATTATTCGTTTCTACTAAATAAACATTGGGTATATACCATGGAGGTGAAATTTTAGAGTTTGAGGTCTTAGACATAATAGACATAATAACTCAGATAGTGTGCATGTGTGTTGCTGGTGAATCAAGCTTACTGTACTTGATGAATTATTAGATTCTTCTTGTCTATACGTTTAACTATCAGAATTCTTGTTTCAGATGGCCAGATTGTGATTGCTTGATTGCCTTTTACTCCAGTGGCTATCCATTGGAGAAGGTTGAAGAGTATGCTGCTCTTCGCAAGTAAGCTTTACTTTTTACTCATTTATTTACATTGTGTTCATCAATAAATTATTTATCAGTGCTTCAGCCATGCTAGTTCTTGCGAGTATTGACAAAGTCTTCCTAGGCCTTTTACTGCCGAAGCAGACATCTCCTTTTCCAGAATAATTTAGAAAAGATTGGACCTATCGTTTGAAATTTTTTGGTTGTATCAATTCCTCTTCTCCCCTTTGGAGCTAATCGTAAAAATTTAGTCTCGATGTAACTACTTTCATTTTCCTCTTAGAATTCCACACTGTAAAAATTGAGTTAGCTTCAAGGAGTATGCAAGTTTGGCAGTCGTTGACATCATCCACAAACTTTTGTTTGCGTGGATGTGGGAATGTCTCTCCTAATGCTTTATATATTCATATGAGCCTAAATTTTTCGTTCTTTGACATCTAGAAGGTTGATTACTTCCTTATAATGCCTTTACATCAATGGAATATTCAATAACATACTCTCATATTCAGACCCTTTTTGGTAAATGAGTTGGAACCACAATACCTTCTTCATGACCGAAGGAAGGTTTACCAGGTATGCCTCTTTGATTTGTATCATTTTATGCTATTTCTTTTACATCTGTTAAATACGGCAGTTTTTATGTGGTGCTTTGTCTTAAGTTATTTAGTATGTTGTTGGTCATATAATCCGTTAATCTTTCTATTTGACTTTCACAGAGTTACTGGTTTTACATGCTTAACCTTTACTGATTTAAGGAGCGTGAATGTTTCTTCTTCAATAAAAATTATTCATTAAGATGGGAGAAAATGCAGAGGAAAGGAAGCATCAGGAATATCCTCTCCCCTAAAGCCAACTGAAAAGGTGGCTTTATAGAAGTCCCCGTTGCAAAATACTTTAAATGATTGAAGTGCCTAAAATCTTAATTCACTATTTTATGGAAGAAAGAAAAACTACTGTTAACTATTGAAGGATTCTCCTTAAGTTAGGAGATATTTGTGTAACTCATGAGTTAGTATACAAGTTCAGAATAAATGGTATCTATTCTGTTACTCAGCTTGAGCTTGAGGGGAGTGTCAAAAGATATTTGTATAATCCCATTAAATAAGCGAAGTAGTTGAAATTAAGATTTATTTAGTCTGTCTCCCTTTTATAAAAGGGACATGCAATTCTCTAAAAATTAGTAAGAAAACAGCAAGCTAATTTAGACTTGCAGCATGGTATCAAAGCATAGCTGTCATCAAAATCCTCATTCAACAAGACCCTCAGACTTTGCTGCTCAAAACAAAAGAAGTTGCTAAAATTTTTCAGCTTCTACAAGGAGATTGCAAAATGGAAAAAAAAGGGGAAAAAAAGAAAACTGCAAATTGATTTTTTTTTTTTCCAGCAATCTGCAAATAATATTAAGTCCAAATATCCCCGACTTCCTCTGCTGCTCAAATCCCCAGCAATCTGCAAATGTGTTCCACCAATGGACCAAAATTATTCTGTCTGTTCCACAAGCCGCAAACCCACCAAGAAACATATCCATTCTAGCCTCCATGATCAGAGTCTTACTTCTTTCATCGTGAGCCTTCATAGCTGATCTTCGACTAAATATATTTGGAGCCTTCATAGCTACCGTTGACAAATTTATTCGGAGCCTTTATAGCTACCGTTAGAAAATTTATTCAGAGCCTTCATAGCTACATTTGGAAAATTTATTTAGAGCCTTCATAGCTACAGATCATCCACTTGGACCAAAATTATTCGAAGCTTTCATAGTTACTGTTGAAGTTTTTCCTTAACGTTGGAGTTTTTTCCTTAACGTTGGAGTTGCGTCGTCGAAGTAGTGCAATCAATATTGCACATAAACCTATTCAGTCCAAGCTGAGAAATAGATATTTTCATTCATAGCTTGAGGGAGAGTGTCGAAGGATTCTCCTTAAGTTCGGAGATATTTGTGTAATTCATGAGTTAGTATACAAGCTGAGAATGAATGATATCTATTACTCTGCTTGAGCTTGAGAGGAGTGTCGAAGGATATTTGTATAATTTGGGAAGTAGATGACCTCCTTAATTTATATGATTGGATTATTATTTAGATTTAGTTATCTATTATCTACGGATTATTATTTAGATTTAGTTACCTAGTATCTAGGAATTATTATTTAGATTTACTATTACCTATCTAGTAATTAAGATTTAGTTAGCCTTTCTCTCTTTTATAAAAAGAACATGTAATTCTCTGTATTAAAAAAACAGCAGTCTAATTTAGACTTGCTACATTGACTTGTACAGGACTACAAACAAAAAAATTGCTTGAAGAAGGCTCGATAGGAGTAGGTCATAGGAAAAAGTTCTATGGACCCTTGGACTGGATATTCCTGTCTGTTGATGATTTCCATCATTCTTTCTTCCTTGGTTTGTTGAACGTTGAGATTGAATGGTTAATTGCTCCAGTTGGGGCACCGCTGTGCATACGAAGCTTGTAAATCTAATTGGATTTATTGTTCTTTTTCTTTGAACAAATACTTTGTGAAAAATTGTTATATTGGGTAAGTGATAATATTTGAAGTTTATCTTTAAAATTGATGTCACACTGTTATGAGAATTAGATGCATATCACTCCATACATGAATTTATTGATGAAAAAACTAACTATTGCATGAGTATTTTGGTGGTTTGGAATTCAAATAATAATAATTAATGTTGTGTTCACTTTTGGAATTAAGCGCCTCGAAACGTTTGGAATTTCTGTTCCAAGCTATGCCCTTGTGAATAGAGAAGTGCCATACCAGGAGGTGGAGTATTTTGTTGAGGAAGAAGACTTCATTGAGGTTAATGGTAACCGATTTTGGAAGCCATTTGTGGAGAAGCCTGTTGATGGTGAGCTTGCATCTATGATTTTCTTGTTTTCTTTAACTTTCCATTTATCTTTTTATAAGCATGTGTATTGCGAGTAACATTTAGGATGTTGGTAACATACTTTCACATATATCTTAAATTTTGATTCAAAGAGAGCCTAAAGTTTTACTTATGTTGTTTACATCACATCTTAAACATTTTTATTAGCTTCTTAAATTTCTCTTTATAATTGTAGGTGGCCAAAAGAATTTGCGTTGGTTAGCTATTTTAATAGAATGATTAGCCACTGTGCTATATTTAGTGGCAGAAAACTCGTATGCAATACTCGTAGGACAAAATTTAAAAGAAAAACTTCATATGAAATTTAATATCCTAAGTGATTGATATTAACTTCTGAACCAATAGTTTTCTCCTTTGACTATTAGGTTAATAGATGATGATCGTGGCATCAATATTCAAACTATGATGGATGGTTCAAGAGTATATGTTTATTTTTATTCATTTTCTAATGTGATTGTATATTGGCTACTGTCTTCACAGAATTGTAATTGTTTGATGGAAAAAAAAAAAGCTTGATAAGTGAGTTTTTGGATAGGCATTGTTTATGGGTTGGAAAATGAGATTGAAGGGGAACTCTATGTTCATGTGGAAGTCCCCAGGTCTATTCTTGAGGGTTGCGTTGGACACTTTTCTCTCTGATGACAGTAATTGGCTGGGAAACCCTTTTGAGGGGACGAATTCTTTAAAAAGCTTAGAACACCGTTGAAGGGGAAATTTTACGATGGTCCAGAACTATAATCATACTGGAATCAGTATATCAATGGTTGTATCCATCAGTGTACCTATGTTTTCTTCCTGTGAAGGAAAAAAGTTGCTAACTTGAAGGATTTCCGATGTGTTGGTCTTCTTATTGGTCCTTAAAAATAAGTCATATTATTGGTCCTTGTAAATTATATTTGAGATGTGCCAAGTAGGTAAACAAGGTGATTTTTCTGAAGGTTGACCTTGAAAAGGCCCACATAGAAGACATTTGATGCTATTTTGTAGGAAAAAAAAGCTTTGGAGTTTGGTTTTAAGTGGTGGAACTGAAATTTGGGGTGTATCTCTTGCGCAAGCTTCTAATGTCTTGGGCTTGTTTGTTACATTTATAAAAGTACAAGGCCTTTAATATTACAAAGAAAAGTAAGAAAAGCCAAAATAGCTAACAAAAGTATTTTTGACCTTTAAACTATGTTATGTTTTCTCCTTTTCATTTGATGGCTCAAATTACATTGCCCTGTATTACTTACATGTTTTTTTTGGAAGTTCTGTTTATTGCTTTCTAAAACCAATATTCTTTTGCAATTATTTTGTAACCCTTATCACTTAACTCTACACTTGAATTAAGAAAAAAAAAAACCTGTTCTTTCTAAAATGGTCTGTTCTCTTATTTAGATCCTTTAAATACTCTATATAACTTTAGATTTTAACCATGAAAGTTTCTAGTAAAAATATTTTGATATATTTTCATACAAGACGCTCTCTAAAAATATTTTCCTGAATATCCTTCAGCAAGTGTTTTCTTCTCCTTCGTACAACATCTACATTGTTTCATATATTGCTTTGTTATTGTGCAATTCTTCTTTCATAGTGATTTACCGTTTCTCATTTATCATTATTTGAAGGGGATGATCATAGCATAATGATATATTACCCCAGTTCAGCTGGTGGCGGTATGAAGGAATTGTTTAGGAAGGTAAGCTGTTTTGTTGAAGCTATATTTTATGTTACATGAATATATGAGAGAATCTTAACAGAAAACAAGTTTAATTTTCCTGTTCTGCATTGCATATAACCTATTTCCAAGCCATTGGCGTTGGTAGAAAAATTCATAGTTCTAGATTCTGTTCCAAGATATTAAGAGGTCCTTATGAAGGATTAATTCTTTTGTGATTTATTCTAATCGCTTAACTTCAGGTTGGAAATCGATCGAGTGAGTTTCATCCAGAGGTTAGAAGAGTAAGGCGTGAAGGCTCATATATATATGAAGAATTTATGCCAACTGGAGGAACAGATGTCAAGGTTCTGTACATTTTCTTTCATATGTTTACCTATTGAAATTTATTTCTTTCATTGTTTACGTGCAAGTTGAATCGACATCTTCTCCATGTTTTGGAAATGTTGAATACTTTCTGAAGTTCATTTGTTGAATGTTTTTCAATTTCTGATGTTACAGTTGGTTGATCTTATAATTCCTCGTTAATTGGGGGGCATAATAATTGTTTCACTGTCTTGTCAAATGGTTGTAGGTTTACACTGTTGGTCCTGAATATGCCCATGCCGAGGCACGCAAATCTCCCGTTGTTGATGGCGTTGTTATGAGAAATCCTGATGGAAAAGAAGTAGGTGGCGTGTATTATATTTTGTAGGTCATTTAATTTACAGAAAAAAAAAAAATCATTTACCCTCTTCTACACTTTGACTGGCCGTCTTTATCTTTTTCTCCGTGGGTTCTAGTTACGCTGCATGTTTTTATCTTTTTATTTTTATTTTTTATTGTTATTATTATTATTTTATAAAAAAGTTGTTAAAAGTCTTAAAAAAAGAAATATAGAAGGAACATATCCTTTTCTAGTGGAATATGAGAAGATGAATTTTTGTCCCTCTTGAGCAAGTAGTTCTCAAATATGCATGGAATAGGGATGGACAGTTCTTCAGTTACATGGCTGCATTGTTTCTGCTATCATAAATATTCTCTTTCTTATTTCTTCTTTAGATAAGATACCATTTCATGAAGACAATAAAATTATGAAAAACTGCCAAAGGAGTTGCAAAAGCATTTTCCAAGTGGCATGCATGGACCAAAAGGAATAATTGCTAATGAACTTGGATTTAAGATTCCGGAAGAAGCTGAAAACAACTGTAGGTAGATCTCTCTTCCAACAGTTCTGGCCCTTGAAACGATGATCACTTAACATTTGCTCTATAAATTGACTGATCTTGTATGGACTTGGGAGGTTGAAGCTTTAGCGGCACAATAAATTCTTCCCAAGTTTGGATGGGAAGGGGCAGAAAGGGCAGAGATGGCTCGTTGTTCCCCATGCAGATAAACATCAACTTACCAATTTAGGTTGAGGTTAGAGTTTGGTTCCTTCACCAAATTCTATAATTTTTGCTTAAGTTGTCAAGACTGAAGGTCAGAAAAAAGAATTTTCTTTTTTTGGGAACAGAAGATTTTCGCAATCGGTTGCATAAAGCTGTGGTGAGCCTTCAGATCTCTTTTGATGAGGAAGCTGAAGGGATTTCACTGTAAACATGGTAGGGCTATTAAAAAGCTAGGTTTTATCTTTGCAGAGGTCCCGCAAAGAAAAGCAAAAGTTGAATCCATCAGTTTACTCTATTTAGAAGACCTCATTTAAATCAATTTCCCAATCGTCATTTCTAGACTCTTGCATGTCTTTGACCGAGATATGGTTGTGGTCAGTTTACCAATTACTGGAATCGATGAGCATTTTACCTAGCTGCCTGCTTTTACTACCTTTTACTTTGAAGACCCAATAACTAAAAATGAGTGTATTCACTTATAAGAGAAAAAAGATGTTGGAATATGGGAGCTTGAAGGCTTAAGACTCTTTTCCTGTTAACCTCATTTTCAAGATTTAAACTATTCAACTTCTGCTATGTCTTCCTTTGTAGTTCTATTTGGACGGTTAATATATCAATTAAAATTAAAGATTTTAGTTTAACGTGATTTCTAAGTGGCTTGTCAAGATCCTAGCTAGAATTCCTAGTAATGTTCTCTCCGAACTGTTGCAGCCCCTACAAGAAGGATGGAAAACATACTAACCATTCTCATTTACTGTCGTTTACTTTGAAGATCTAACTAAAGCTTTTGGTGGAATATTTTGTTGGAATGAAATATTAGAATTTTCTGAAGAGATGGAGAAGCTCCTGATGATGTTTAGGATAATGCTGTTTCTACTTTTCATCCTGGTTAACTTCGCAAGCGGAAGTTAATAATTATTGTACTTCTATCTTTGTAGCCAATTGGAGACTTCTACTGTGGTCTCTTTTGGCTCATCCATATACTTCCAGTTAAAGCTGCTTTATGGATTATTTGGTTTAAAAGACGTGGGAATCTTCCAAGGGATGGAGAAAGCTCCAAGTGGTCATGGGATATTGTCATTTCGAAGGCTTCAAAGTGCTCTACATAATGATAATAGTATTTACAGTACTTGGATCATTGCCGCCACATGGAGATTCTTCTATGATCTCTTTGGCTCACTGCTATACTTTGCTTTTTTTTTTTTCTCCCCCTTCGGAGGCTGTTTCCTTGACCATTTTTTAAAACCTTTTCATCAATGAAAAGTTTTTTTTTGGTTAAAAAAGAAAAAGATTGTTGAATAAGTTAATTGATATTACAAGAGGTGTTGAGCTAGCATTTACATCCACGATCATTCAAGTCATATTTATATATTACTCAAAAAAAGAAAAAAAAAAAAAAAAAAAAAAAAAATATATATATATATATATATATATATATATATATATAATGTACCATATATCTGTATTTTTCCAGGTGAGATATCCTGTACTCTTGACTCCTGCCGAGAAGCAAATGGCTAGAGATGTTTGTCGTGCATTTAGGCAAGCGGTAAGTTGAATAAAATTTGATAATTTAATTGATCTTTGAAATAATTGATATCATTCCTCTCTTTTGCTCTCTCTCTCTCTTGATTGCTCTACGTGATAGAAACTATTTATATTGTTCAATTGTTCATCTTGCCTGCTTGAACAACCCAAAATGTTTAGTAGTCTGGTGGCTATTAACAGACACAATTTTTTAAGTAGAATGTGTTTTGACATTCCTTAAGTTTGTTTAACAGGTACTTATGAGCTCTGTTTTTATTTTTTTTCCTTAAGTTGGGAAACTATGTGTCGCAATTAATTTATTTTTCAGTTTTCTGATTCCATCTCCCTTTTCTTTTGCTTTTCAAACTAATAATTTATTAAGGTCTGAAGTATGGATGGTTGAATTGCATATTTGACTCCCTCATTTCAAATTCCTATGAAATGCTTATAGATGAAAACTTTTTTATATTTGTACAAGAATTAGCTCCTTTGAATATAATTTGTTGTAGTTATGTGTTCAAGAAACTCCTATTACACAGACCTGCACAGCCACAACCGTTGTGCGTTTGTTCCTTCTTCCCTAAATTACTTTTCGGTGTAAATTTTTAACAGCTGATTCTATTTTTACTTTATTTCTGCAGGTTTGTGGATTTGATCTTCTACGATGTGAGGGCCGCTCATATGTTTGTGATGTAAATGGATGGAGTTTCGTTAAGAACTCTCACAAGTAATGCTTTATGCTTTATATCTCATTTCTAGAAAATTGTGATAAATAATATCGTACTTCAACCTAATTTTTCAATTGGTTCGGCTCTGTTCTGAAACCTTTTATACCTCTATTTACAACCTGCTGCACGGTTGCATTAATGTTCAAATCCTATAATATCCAAGGTAAAAGGGTTAAAGATCCTTCTGAGTCATCATCTAGCAGTTGAACTGTGTTTGAGAGAAGACTTTCATTAATGCCAAGGGGTTAGGAATCACCCTCGAGGGCCAAGGGGCCTTACTGAATCTCCTTTGTTATAATCAAAAGCACATCAGAACTACACGAAACTTGGAACAGGGTTCACCAAGAGGGGCCAAGAACTGTAACTTTGCCCACAACTCATTTAATCTAAAGTAGGAATTTTGAATTCCTTTTTCCCAGACATTTTTCCGAAATCAAATCCTCCAGGCTCTAGAGTGCCACGAGAACTTAACACCTCTGAAACATGACTACATAGCAGCTGCATTGTATCCATCTAAGCAATGTTTTTTAGTTTCATTGATAGTATGAAACTAGGGGAAGAAAGCTAAGCCTCAGGCCAAGTGACTAGCTCCGTTTACCTTTTGAATCTTTCTAAAGAAAGCCTCTGTAAAGTTATTTTTGGAGCCTCATAAAAAAAATGGTTTGTCTGTGGAATCGAACTCCTTAGCGGCCATGAAAAATGAGACATTATTAATAGGAAGATTACAGAATAGTAGTTTGAATAGGGGTGATGCTTTCTCCTTTAGAATAACGGTGGTCTCTATTTAAGTGGAAGCCTTTAGTAGAAGCTAAGGATATTCATGGTGTACTCTATCATGGTGAAAGGTGATTAGATAACGTGGTCAAAGGGTGCTTGCTGGTTCTTTTTTGTTGCATTTTTTTTAGTGGATTGGAATCTAATCAGTAAGTTACTATGCTAACAGAATGATAAGCCGAATGTCTGAACGTGAATTAATTTATACAATTTGAAGAACATATTGTATGTGAGAGTTTTCTTTCATGAGCGATGAGATTACCCACCTTCATAGACGCTAGATGAGAGGTGTCTGGAGAGACGATCATATTTGTTATATCTCAGCCCTTCGAGATGCCGGCTCTAATTGACTAATTTGCTAAGCTATCACTTATTGTACCTTGCCTTTTAAAATCATTTCTGGTGGTTGGTCAATTCAAGTTGCTTAAAGATTTCAATAGCATTCAACCTTTTCAATTGTGTTAATTCTGGTGGTTGGTCAATTCAAGTTGCTCAAATCACTGACATCTTTTACTGTGCTCACTGTCGTTAATACTAAAAATCATTGTTGTTTTGGCAAATAATACACTAATATTTGGTGAGTAAGTGCAGGTATTATGATGATGCCGCTTGTCTTCTCCGAAAGATGTTTTTAGATGCAAAAGCTCCCCATCTTTCTTCAGCTATTCCTCCCACTTTACCATGGAAAGTCAATGAACAAATTCAGGTCTCTGAAGGATTGACTCGTCAGGGAAGTGGTATTATTGGAACATTTGGCCAGTCTGAGGAATTACGATGTGTAATTGTTGTCATTCGGCAGTATGTTACAATACTTTGATTTCTCTCTGTATACAAAGTATCAGTTCTGTATGTCTAACACAACTTACATTTTATATCGTCAGTGGTGATAGAACTCCCAAACAGAAGGTGAAATTGAAGGTTACCGAGGAAAAGCTACTCAACTTGATGTTGAAGTATAATGGAGGGCGTCCAAGATCTGAGGCAATTATATTTATATCTATATCCTTTTTCTCTTTCGTCCGACTAAACAAAACCTTTTGACACCTATTAAAAATCATTTTGCAGACAAAATTAAAAAGTGCTGTGCAGTTGCAGGATCTACTAGATGCCACCAGAATGCTTGTACCTCGTACTAGGTATCAGACTGCAATTATATAATTTCATCAGGGCTTTATCCCGAAATTTTAGCATGTAGTCTATCCATGTATATTTCTCTCTATTTTCTCATCAATGTGCGGTTGATAGATTTATTCAACTGTTTTTCAATTTATCAAATTATTCGCTGAAATTAAGGGTCAATTATCATTACCAATTATCTACTTCAACAAGATTCAAAGAATGCAAACTATCTTTTCCATTTTGAGGTTTTATTTATTCGAACATGCATCATACTACACTTTTTATATTTTGTGTTTGTCATTTTTGTAAGTAGGAAAATGAAAAACCCAACATTATGATGAATTTACTTACCAAGATATTGATTTTGATTTAAATTCTTAAATTCTTTGTGGACCGTATAGACCAGATCGAGAAAGTGATAGTGAAGCAGAAGACTTTGAGCATGCAGAGAAGCTTCGTCAAGTTAAAGCAGTGCTTGAGGAGGTTTCTTTCTATCTGTTTAATTTAAGGTTTTAACTTAGCAGTGTCTGTTTTCATATTCTTTCAATAAGAAAGCCAAAACTTTCATCAAGGTAATGAAAGAATAAAAGGGCATCGAAAAGAGCCCCACAAAAAAGCCAAACTAAAGCAGTGTTTCGTCTCATTAGTATTATCACAGGTCTGACAACTTTTGTATGAATCCTATATCAATTTCATCCTGTCAAGTAGTTTTAGGAGGCAAATATAATAAGACATTTAGTTGTCAGTCACTTGTATGAATGCAAAATGCAAAACATCTTGTTGCCTACATTAGTCAATGCAAACACGTGGTTACCTGCAGTACCTGAACTGATCTGTAAAATGATAATTAATTATTTGGATCTCTAGGCATATATTTGACATGCAAAAAAAACGTAGTTTTTTTTTCTTTCTATTTTTAAACTTCACACTTCAGGGATACGTTCAGACATAGGGGACATATAGACAAGTCCACCTGAAAAAAATGAGAAGTTTTTTAATCAACCCAACCCATTTCTTATTTTATTATGGTCGGCCTGAGCCCCACAATTTAACTCAACCCTAAAAGTCCATCTGAAAGATTAAAGAAATTGTGAGGAAAGGTTCATGTCACTTGCTGTGCTTCTGCAATTATATTTCATTTGTTTATGTTTGTTAAGAAAATGAACCCTCAACATGTTTGAGTCCTACTTCTTTAGAAGTTGACAGGTTGCCATTAGACGTCATATTTGTGTCTTGTGCACCTATGAACGACATACCTCCCTGCCCCAGCCCCACCCAAACATATTTTTCAATTACTATTTCTTTTTTATGATGCAGACTGCATCTTCTCCCTCTTTTTCATGCTTTTTATTTATTCATTTTTATTTTATTTTTATTTATCCAGGGTGGGCATTTCTCTGGTATCTATAGGAAGGTTCAGCTGAAGCCACTAAAATGGGTTAAAGTTACAAAAAGTAATGGTGAAGAGGAAGAACGGCCTGTGGAAGCTCTCATGGTTCTTAAATATGGAGGCGTTCTTACACACGCGGGCCGGAAACAGGTTTTGATTCTCAATTTTGAACCTAACTGTTATTTATTATAGTGTGGCTGTGGTATTTCTTCCATTTGTGATCTTTAAATGTCAGTCTTGAAATGCACATACAATTCCTCAGTTCATGTAAACATGAAAACATTTCTGGTCATAGTTTCGTCACTTTTCGTGTCTGTTTCCATTTTTTTTGCAGGCTGAAGAACTTGGAAGATATTTTCGCAACAACATGTATCCAGGTTAGAATTATGAATATATTTTTATATAATAGACCATGTACGGGGAAATAATAGGTTATTGATATAAACATTTGAATTAGGTTTGTTTTCTTGAGCTTATAGTAATGGTTGTTGAAAATATTATGAGCGTTGTATTGGCTTAATCAACCTTTTACTGATATTATGGCCTATGGGATAATCTTTGAGTTTACATTCTTCCTCTTAATTCTTCTCTATAGGTCCTTACCAACCATTTAAAATCATGTAAATACTTGGGTTTCATGTTGCATTCTAGTTTGTTAAATCCAAGACACCAGCTATCTAGGATGCTTTCTCACTTTCAAGCTCATTATCATTTTATTAGGGATTTGAAGAAGAGCCAAATGTAAGAGGTATTATGACATGGAGTTCTTTGCATCTCATGTTAGAATTCTCCCTAACCATGTATTCCACCCATTTAGCTCCTTTGACCGGCAATATTGTACTGGGACATTTTTGGAGTTAGCCACTAGTAGATTCTTTGGTACACCACTTGAAGGATATCACTTGTAAGCCAAAAATTCCCCTGCAGAAGATCTTTGTCGAAAGAGATTTGACACCATTTCTCAATTGTGTCGCATACTCCACAATAGATATCCATGGCCTTTCGAGACTTGGAGCATTTTTAGGCTGATAGATATTCATGTTCTTTTGAGACTAAAAAGAACACCCTCTCATCATTCAATGGATGTTTTTTTTTTTTTTTTTTTTTTTTTTTTTTTTTTTAAATTTTTTTTAATTTTTTGTATTTGATAGCACTTGAGAACTTCTGGAGTAGATATTATAATTTTTTGTACCATCACTAAACCATGGAATGTTGATCCACGTTTAATGTGGACCAGATTTGCACATGGTGTAAGCTGCCCTGCTAGGCATGAAATTAAGATATTCTTTATAATGTCTTCTAAGATCTGTTGAAGATTTTGCTAGATTAGATGGTAATGCAGATATTACATGGTCAAATAAAGATGAATTGCTTTGTCTGTGACATATCTGTAAATGATTGACAGCAATAGCTTTTGTATTTGCATTGTCTTCTTGATCGTTTTCTACTCTTATTCAGGTGAAGGTACAGGTCTGCTTCGCCTCCATAGTACATATAGGCATGATTTAAAAATTTATAGCTCAGACGAGGGCCGCGTTCAGGTAAATTACTAGGGAAGCTATTTTGTTCAGTATAAGTGCAGTTGTTTTCTTTTCTTTTCTTTTTTAGCATTATTTTATTAACTATTATTATTATTTCTTCCCCTCAAAAACTAGATATTAATCTTCAATAAGAGGTAGAAGTGCATTTTTTGTTTCTTAACAGAAACATTTTTCTTCTTTCATGTATTGTCAATTTTTTTTTTCTGCTTCTGAATTGTTTATGAACTTTGTCCAACCTGTTCTTAATATGTGGGTTGTCTGCATAATATCCATCCGCAGATGTCGGCAGCTGCATTTGCCAAGGGTCTCCTCGACCTAGAAGGTCAATTAACGCCAATCCTGGTTTGTAGCTTTCTCTCAATGCAGTTTGAATGCCTATTACCATTGGGATTATCTAGCTCATAATGTCATCTTGTTGAAGGTTTCCCTTGTTAGCAAGGACTCCTCCATGTTGGACGGACTTGACAATGCCAGTACAGAGATGGAGGAAGCCAAGGTAGTTGCTCAATATTTTCTATACAGCACGCCAGATTTTAGAATGGGTTAGATCCTAGGATTTTCAGAAACGAAAAAAAAAAAGGCAACAGTTTTGAAATATAATATTAGTCAATTAATTTCTATGGTTTTCATGTTAAATTTGCATTTAAAATACAATGTTAAAATGATATTGGACATACTTGCTTTTTTGTGTTTATGATGGTTCCTTTATATATATATATATATATATATATATATATATATATATATATATATATATATATATATATATATAATCACATATGCACCTCCTAGGAGAAGGTAAAGGAACCAATGGATATGAATTTAAACCAAACATACATTTCTAATGATTCGTTATGATATGATATTTGGAAAGAACGTTCAAATCAAACTTTTTCATCCTACTGTATGCTTAAAAGTGCAGTCAATTCATAAAATTGATGGTCATCACGTACAAGGATATTTTTCTCCTTTTTATTTCTTCATTCTCAACCACCTAATGGAATGTTAAAATTCTACAAGGTTCCCGACAATTAAATATTGTAAGACCTGAAAGTTTTCCTGTGAAATTAATTGGATATTAGAAAAGGGGGAAAAAGTCAATTCGCTCAAACTTTTGTATTTTTTCTTGGACTTGAAAGTTTTCCCGTGTGTGTGTTTCAATGTATCCTGTGGAAAGTGGCAGGGTGTTAAGATCTTATGTACGTGTATCCCAACCTACGTAATGCACTTTCAAAAGTTAAATCCCTTTTCTTATAGATGTTTGATATATATATATATATATATATTTTTTAATGCATGGTTCTATTTTGATTTGATTGTCAAAGAAAATGTACTAGTTTAATCCCTTGTTCTAGTTTCTTGATTTTATGGTTTTCTTTCATATTTTACAAAGGCAAGGTTGAATGAGATCATAACATCGGGTGCAAAGATAACTCACAGCAACAGTTTAGCGGAATCACCATGGATGACTGATGGAGCAGGACTGCCTTCCAATGCCTTTGACCTTCTACCCAAATTGGTAATTATTATTATGAAATAATATAGTTAGTTTCTATCCTGTTATGTTATCGTTGTCAATTTTGTATCCAAAGGTCATTGTCAAATTTTTTTAACTATAAGAAAAAATTCGCTTGCTGTCATTTATCCATGGTTTAAGCTGTAAAATAGTAAGAATAATTTTACTTAAATGTCCTTAGTCCTCTTTTACTCCTACGTATTCATGGCTTCATTCTTTCCAGGTAAAATTGACTAAGAAGGTCACTGAACAAGTGAGATGCCTTGCCAAAGATGAAGATGAAGAGATTACAGAGGCAAGTTTGTACGACATAGTTCTACCTTATGATCAAGCAAAGGCCCTCGGTAAGACCAATATTGATATTGATCGTATTGCTGCTGGATTACCTTGTGGCAGCGAGGGATTTCTTCTCATGTATGCTCGCTGGAGAAAACTTGAAAGAGACTTGTATAATGAACGGAAAGAGTAAGTACTGACTCGTACCATTTGTTATGCTGCCTTGACTAGTGAAGCAAGAGCGAAGAGAAAAGTTTATGGCAGTTTGAAATTATGCCGCCATCTTTTATTAATCTCATACCGTTTCAACTTGATGAGGATTGCTTTAGACTCATACAATTTGAACTTGATGAGGATTGCTTAGGCTAGGAGTATTAATTTCATATGAAAATGTTGCAATTATGTGGATTTCATTTTAACTACCATTTCAAATCATCTTGCAGTCGCTTTGATATAACACAAATCCCTGATGTTTATGACTCGTGCAAGTAAGTTTTCTTGTTTCTTCCTATTTTGACTTGTTTATTAGTACCGACTATACTTGCTTCAGTCATACATAAGTAATTAAGGAATTATGTGGTAGGAATATTCTTTAGTAAATAACATCACACCTGAAGTAAATCTAAAAAAATCCCTAGATAACAGTAAATCTAAATAAATCCATAGATGCTAGGTGACAATAAGGGATTACTCAAATATCTCCTAACTTAAGGCTCATCCTTTGACACTCTCCCTCAAGCTGAGTTGTGTAGATATCATTTATTCTCGGCTTAGATACTAACTCATGAAGTAATAAGCTTTCAACAGGTGTTGATTTGGTGATGAAGAGTGTTCATTTTTGTAGCAATCTTAACTGAAAGTATATTTCTCAGTGTCTTGACCTTTGATTTGTATGCAGCACACGACTCATTTTCACTTCCAACTCTACAAAAAGAAAAAAACATAGTTTTCACTGTACTTGTTCAAGAATCCAACGCAGGGAATTAATTTAACGCTGCTTGCTTTTCATGTTATCCCAATGCTTCAATGTTTCCAATGCATGCCATTACTTAAGTGAGCATAGTGCAAAATGCAATCAGATAAGGTTTGCAGACTTGACAGCTGATATGAATACTTAATGAATTATGGAGATCAATTTAGTTCCTAAATATTAGTAAAAATGGGTGTTTACATTTTCACCAATACATTGCATGAAAAAGAACCAAAACCAGAAAACAACCAAAGGTTGAGAAAGAATGTCTGTAAATTCTTCCATTCCTCTCACCAAAAGAAACTATTGAGAAACTCCGTTTAAAGTAAGCGACAAAGTCTTCTTCTCATACTCTTAATATGTGAACATACGTCAAGATATGATGAACAGATTTGCATTTGGCTATTTACATGGAGTTTTTATATAATATATATCTTCTTCTGAGCATGTTTCTTGATTGACCAACTGACAGATACGATCTCTTACATAATGCCCATCTTAATCTGGAAGGATTGGATGAGCTCTTCCAAGTTGCTCAGGTACAGTTCCCAAACAGTACATTCGAATGCCAAAACTTTTCACAACTTTGTAATCTTTGAAGCGCTAATGCATCGACTAAAGTTAGCATGGACACGAGATCCATCAGTTACCTGTTTAAATTGACTACAAGCACTTATTGGTGTCCTGGCTGTGCTTGGTCAATCTGACAAAACTTAGATTCTAATATGGCTCTAGGTCAACTTTGAATAGTATTTTGACTAGATAGGTGCCAAGTTATCTTGCATCTTGTGATTAATCACTGATCTTGATACTAGGTTTGGTGTCATATCAAATGCGGATGGGTTGGACTTAAAATGATTACATATTTCAAATAGTTGTATCTTGTGCTAGATTTACTATTATTTTGGGTCATGCTACATATGCAACTGCACCTTGAAGAATACATATTCAATGTCTTGTCCAGATGTTGAAAAGTTGCAAGTCAAACCAATCAATAGTTGTGCTATTTCAAACTTGACTCGAGGAATTATTGATGTCATATGGTTTCAAACTTGCTTTTCATATGCTTTGTTCACGAGTTTTTAGTTTAATCCAACACATTTTACTCCTTTACCAATGCTCTTTTACATCGTCTGAGCATTGACTTCTATGGTCACGTTAGCTAAAGTAATTGGTCCATTTTTTTTGCAGTTACTTGCAGACGGTGTCATACCAAATGAGTATGGGATAAATCCAAAGCAGAAATTGAAGATTGGCTCAAAGGTTAGCTTCTCTTTCTTATTCTTCCCTTTATTTATTCCTCGTTTTTTTAATAGATCTGTTGAGGATAAATCCAAAGCAGAAATTGCTATTGATTAGAGAATGTTTCTGAAAACTGTTGTACAATAGACCTACTTTAAAACTTGAATTCAGGCTGAATCATTATACATGACCTACTTTGAAATTATTATACGAGACCTTATTATAGAATGTCCTGATCTCCAAGGTTTTAAGTTTGGCCGAATCTGGTTTAGGTTAGAGAGAGAAAAAATAGATCAGTTGTCAAAATTATTTAGTATCGCGGATCTTTATTGGGGCCTTATATCAAATGAAGGTAAGCTTCCTGTGACTTGGAACTTGAGTAGAAAATTGTTCTCCATTTACCAACTTTATACTGAAAAATAAACTTTTTGTTGGCATTTGAAAAGTTGCTATAATAATATCTCACTTCTCCTTGGAGGAGGATTAAATAATAAACCGTACTGGAAAATAACCCAAAAGTTGTTTAAATAATAATATCTCACTTCTCCTTTCATTGAATAACTCAAATGTTGTTACGAAACCCCCCCTACTAGTCTTGATTACAAAGAACATATAGAAATTTGTCCAAAAATTCCGACAAGAGAGATTAGAAAAGTTGGAGTTTGATTTTCTAATTTCTTAACGCGAGGAAAATTATTTTGGGAATCCAAAACAAAATTCCATTTTTTTGAATGACTTCTCTATGTCACTCACAATTGTTAGTTCATGTTTTATTTCTAAAATGTGAATTAATGAACATGGGACATTTAAAAATAAAACTTTGTAGAACTCCATTATTTTAAGTGGATACAAAAGATAAGTTTTGGTACATGGGTGTTGTAGAGTGTTGACACCTTCCACAAACAAATGACTCCCAAATTCAATTTGATTTATGTAGACCAATTTTTTATTCTTGTAAATGGGTGACCAATCGTACCTTCAACATGACTAATGACGACTCCAAAGTTTTTTCAAAGATTCTAATGTAGAATATTAATTTATAGTTAGATAACACTGATATTTATTTACAGATGGCTTCAATGTATTTTTGCTCCATGAGGATTGGGTACTTCTTAGATATATATATATATATATATATATATATATATGAATAATTTGATTAGATGATCAATAGTTCGAAGTATTAAGATCTTTTAAAATTATCCTTTTCCTTTATTTCTAAATACTTCTGATCTTTAAAGTAACAATGATATTTATCTGCCAAATATGACTTCGTAGTTTTATAAGAACATTGATTTATAATAATAAAAAACCAAGCATGCACATATCTGACAAACAAAGAACCTGTTTCCTGCAAAATAAAACTCAGTCTCCCATTCAACATCCAACCCTGGTCATCCACGTTCAACATTTTGTCCAAAGGAAGTCCTTTTTACTTTTGAGTCAATAAACAGCAGCCAATACTTTTTTACCTGAAAATTTCATACTTTTGCTGCTAGATTGCTCGCCGTTTGCTGGGTAAAATTTTGATTGATCTTCGGAATGCTCGTGAAGAAGCAATTGAAGTTGCAGATTCAAAGAGTCATCAAGACCATTCGAGGTTAACTGAAAAGAAAGATGTAGACAATCTATTGAAGCCTAGCAGTAAGAATGAGGACATGAGAAAATCTAACACACCAAGTGAAATATCGATGGACCCAGATGATGATGATGATAAAGAGACCAAATATCGCTTGGATCCAAAGTAAGAATTGGGACACTGCTTCATATTTCTCTTTAACTCTTACAGCTTGACTTAATTGTTTCGTTCTTTCCTATCTTTCAGTTATGCTAATGTAAAGACTCCTGAACGCCATGTTAGGACGCGGCTTTACTTTACGTCAGTAAGTATAACAATTACAAAATATAAGTTATTCGTTTGATTAAATCTTGCATTATGGGAATCCCATATGTTGATCCCTATTTTTATCCCTTTATTGATTCAAACGATGGCCAACTTTTCATGGCATTGATGGAGTTCTTCGTTTTCTTTTTCTTTTTCTGTCACATACAAAACAAGATGGTTATTTGAACTGTTCTAATGTTTTCTTTAGCTGAGCATGTGGAAAGGAGGCCTGATAATTATTGCCTCATGATCTTTGTTTGAAAGCCAGGAATGTAGCTGTTAAATGTTAATCAAATGGTTTTGGGAGGGGCAATCTCTTCCCCTGCCTTGAGATTGTTGTGTATTATTGTTCTTAGTATACACGCTCAGGTTTCTTATAAAAAAAAAAGAAAAAAAGAAAAGAAAAGATCAAATGGTTCTTTTTGTCAAAACAGTTATTTCTTGTAAATCGTTTGTCTCTAGCTTCCATCTGGATTATCCTTCTTGTAGAGGTAAAGTTGTTCAACTCAACTCCCAACTTGACACCCTTCTTTTACTAATCCTTATATTAATTTTGTTGTTAAAGCTTATCTGTGGTCATCTTACCTTCATTTTTATACTCTTCAAGCAACAAACTTTTGCTTACTATGGGTTCTATTCTTGACAGTGTTATTTACATTTTTCTATTTCATAAAATTTAGCCAAGCTTGTTTTGAAACTTTTTTTAATGTTATGAATCATTCTTTTTCGTCACTCCACATGTGCATTTGATAGTGCTCATATTTAACCATATTCGTTTGAATGACAGGAATCGCATATCCATTCTTTGATGAATGTGATCCGTTACTGTAACCTTGATGAATCTCTTGTTGGAGAGGATAGCCTTGCCTGCCATAGTGCTTTGGAACGGTTGCATAAAACCAAGGAGCTTGATTATATGAGTTATATTGTACTCAGAATGTTCGAGAACACAGAGGTAATTGTGAAGTGAAATGTAATACTTACGTTCAATTTCAATCCTTGTTAGGTTGCACATGCTTTCTGTTGGAGCAATATTTTTAGACCTACAACTGATGTTTCAAACAACCACTTGCTCCAGAAATTAGCCTGAGGCTTTTCTGAGTGTGGGCTTCTAGCAACACTGCATCTCGACTGTAAAAGAACCCTTTTTTTTTTGCAAATTTTGCTTATGAGAACTAGAGAATTAGGGGCTTTTTGGAATGACTTTCTAAATGCTTCAAAATCCTTTTTTAAACACTTAGAAACCAAGACCTAAATAGTTGTCCCAATTGCAAGGGTGCTGCATATATGAGGTTTAATGAAGATTCATAGTGCTAGTGCTAAAACCTACTTCAGTCAATCATCTTTTTTCCCCCATTCATGATTTCTTTCGAGCTTTTCAGTTTTAAATTAATTTTCTAACATTATCGGTGTTGCTTGAATGACATGCGGCATATTTGGTTGATCAGCTGTAGTAACACGGGGTAAATTAAGTCAGTTGAGTGCTAGTTGGTCTGGTTATGTTGTTCATGAAAACAGTGAGCTACATTCTTCGATTGGTCATTCAAGGTAACAAGGAATGAGATGTCATTTACAAAGCCGGTAGTGTTTAAGGGTTGTACAGGTGTCCCACCTTTCTTGTGACCCTCAAGTCCTGCTTGATATCCATGTCCATTCAAGGTCGGACTTCTTGCCCATTGTGCACTCTGATGGCCCTGGGCCTACATCAGGCCCTCTTCATCATAATAAATTCATGATTTGTGTTTCTTACTGAAAAAAAAAAAAACGAAAAACAAAACTCTTGTGAGGCTGATTCATTGATTTCAAATAAACTGCAGGTGGCTTTAGAAGATCCTAAAAGGTTTCGCATAGAGTTGACATTCAGCCGTGGTGCAGACCTGTCCCCCTTAGAGGTAATGTAACCATACCGATAACAAACATCTAAATGTTAAGTTCACATGAGGAAAGTATCGTGTAATATATTCGTCGTTGCTTCTTACTTTCATTATTCCATGTCTAATCTGTGTCCTTAATATTAAAGCACGTTCAAATAAAACTGATTGATTTTATAAACTGGGATAACATAGTGGTATAAATGTCTAATTTCACTTTCCCTTGTGCAATTGAGAACAGTGTTAATTTTACGAGATATGATTCATGTAAGCTGGCCATTGATAATAGAAACTAAGGTCATGTTTAGAAGTGATATACATGGAAGTGATTTTGGAATGACCAAAATTATTCCAAAATCACTTGAGGCATGCCCAAAAGCACTAAATCGGCATGACAAAAGTGATGTTAGTTATTCCGAATTACTCTCAAACATGCCCTAAGCATCACTGGGTTCCTAACAGAATTCCTATGGTTTCCAGTTCAAACTAAGCTAATGTTTCAATCTTGTCTGACAGAAAAACGATAGTGAAGCAACGTCATTGCATCAGGAACATACGCTGCCAATAATGGGCCCAGAGAGGCTGCAAGAAGTGGGATCGTGCCTAACGCTAGAAAAAATGGAAACAATGATGCGTCCTTTTGCAATGCCAGCTGAAGATTTTCCTCCGCCATCAACCCCTGCTGGCTTCTCGGGTTACTTCTCGAAAAGTGCCGCAGTACTCGAGCGTCTGGCAAACCTTTGGCCTTTCCATAAACACTCTACTAATGGAAAGTAAATGCTTCTTTTATCCCTTCATTTTTCAAGAAAAACGAATCTTCTGAAAAATTGAATCTTTTATGGAAGTTCAAGAAATTTTTTGGCATTTCTCCTTTCTATATATATTCGTTTTAAAGATGTGTGAATTTTATCTTCCAAGACTCCCTTTGAGATTTATTCTCAACATTTCTTATGGAGCCAAATTCGGTATCTCATTTGGACGAGGAAGTGGATAGAGTTTGGAAGGTGAAGCTTCTTTGCGAAACAAAGTCCCTTGAAAGGAAGACTGCCAATAATCAATGGAGCTTTCAGAAGTATATTCCAACTTGGATGGGCCGACGTTAATTATCTTGATTTCATTTGATGCATTAGTTCTTTGTTAAATTTTGAAGTTCATTATTTGTTATGAGTTCGGGTTTTTTGAATTTCTCTTTTACTTTTTTTATTTTCATTCCTTTTGTAGTTTTACCCTTCTAACCATAGTCCGTTAAAAAAATAGCCAGCTACATTTTGAGTTTTATTATAGTGTTCAACAACAAAAGAAGCTTGTTGAACCCTACTATAACAGACAGGTAGTCTAACCCATCTTTCACCTACCTTCCGTATGTCAGTCACTGTAAACAATTATGTTTTCTTTTAAAAGAAGCTTGTGTTTCTTGGCCTTTTACTTTCCTCTGAAATTCTCATTTGTTATGTTTAGTGTCTTGATTCAATTTCTTACGTGGTTCAGGATAAATTTAGCACTCTGGGCATCTATCCATGCACGAGATAACCTTCTTTTCTTCTCTGTTTCTTTTCTCGTGGATATGCACAAGGTATAACCTTCATCAGTCAATATTAGTATAACTTGAGTTGAATTTATTAGGTGAAGTTGCATAGCACCAACTTGCTCAACGATGGGTCACCTATAACCCATTTTACACGTTGCTCCATTACGATCGAGAGGATTTTGGAACAAGAATATGCGCTATTCATTATCAAGGATCTACCAACTCAAGGCCTTTGTTTGATTTAAGCTTAGTATCTAACCTCTCTTAGCTTTTCTTTAGGCTTTTTTTTCAGTTTATGGTGATGGTTGAAGCAATCAACTACCTGAAGCCAACCTACTTGGGTAGATACTATGCTCTTTGTCCAGAAAAAAGGAACAATTATAATGTGTGAATGAGAAGTATGAATCTTTTTAAGGTGGTGGAGTACTTACCTAAAGATGCCAATCTAAGTGGGTTGTTGAGTGCGGTCTAGAGACTTCCTAGAAGGAGAAATAGATTTCTTAAAGATTTTACGGCCGGAGAGGACACGACCTGAATATATAGTTTCATTTCTTGTGCCCATTAAGGTAAAAATTACCCTTCACTAATGGGCATCTTCTTATAATAGACCCAGACCCAGTTATTTTGTTGAGCATTTAAATACCATTCAAAAGTTGGATCGACAGAAAGGAATTACTGGCAGAGTTCATTGATAACAGAGAAGTTATTCTTCATCTTATTGTGTGACAAAGATTGGAGAGAACCTATAGAATTAGAGTTTGTTTAATGCAAAAGCAATGATTGGATTATGGTAAAAAAGTGTCGATCTAACAGCAATGAAGGTCCAACTAGAAGATAAAGAGATTATGGTGTTTGGTGCCTATTTCAAAGTTGCTCGATACTATTTTGATTTTGCTTGATATGGCTGTTTAAGTGCCTACAAAAATATTTTAAATGGTAAAGAAAATAGAGAAATTGGAAGTAATAGCTAGAAAAAAAAAGAAGTAATCGTTAGTCTAGGACTCTAGATTTAATGGGAAAAATATCATATATTTTACACTAATAGTATTTTATATGGTTGCAGGTGAAATAATAAATAACTATATCTAGTGCATTGACTGTCTTTCTCTTCTACACTAAGTTTTGATCCTTGCAATTTAGTCCAATTGTGTATCTTTTTTAGCCTCAAGTTTTCTTTATTGTATTGGTATGGTAGTAGTTAGCAAGAATTTGTTGTCGTGTTTTGACCCCTCAAGAGATAAATATTCAATTTTCACCCCAATTGTTTGATTTTGTTTAACTAGTTGAGGTCGTTTTATTGGGCCCTTATTTGTCAGGATTTCAAATGAGCTTAGGAAAGATTATTTGAAGTTTTCAACTTGTTTAGGTGTCGAATTAGTTGAAACATTTTACTTCTTTTCTTTTCAAGAAAGTTAAAAGTTAGGATTATATTTTTGTAGACTCACATAATTTTTTTAAAAAAAAAAATTAGTCATCCAATATAAATTTATTTTAAATTGATCACATCTTACCTTAAAGTTATTATGGTTAAGTTAATCTTCAGTATAGATGATAATTATTAATCGCAATCTTATATTTTCATAATTTTTCAGATTAAATTTATATATATATATATATATATATATATATATATATATATTTTAAATTGTTAGCTTGGCTAGTAGCCCACTACACCAATATTCAAATTTTATAGCGAAAGAATACATCAACTATTTGAAAAAGACAATATTTATTAAATTCTATTCAATTGAAACAGTTAATTATATGATAGTTTTAATTATCATTTAAAGTAAAGTTGATTATGATAAAAATAAAAAGTTAATTAATATTTAACTTTAATGATTCCAATATCCCAATGTTTTCCTTTTATTCGACCTAATCTCTACTTTTGTTTTTCTTTTTTCCTTTTATGATGAATAGCTTACCTCTTTCTTAATCTTATAATTCAATATGACTCATTCTTTAATACTTTCAATTAATACACATGTTGCCATAACTAAAGGCATTTATTTATTTATTAAATACATAACTTATGATATTCATCAAGACAATGATTATTAAAATGGCTTTATTGTAGATTTCACTTGAAGAGTCATTCATTTGGTCTTCTTACTTCATGAAAAAAGAGACTTTGATTTACTTTTCTTCTTAAATTTTTTTACTAAAGTAAGAATTTCATTTTGACCATAATAAGTAAATTATGAAATTAGTTTTATTTGTTCTAATTTGAAAGCTGAATTCAATTTTTATGTAAAGACTTTTCTTTTGAAATAACAAAAGAATATTTAAAAACTATATGAAATTAATTTTATTTTACTCTCTAACGTATAGTTTTATTTAATAATATTTTCAGTTTTTTATTATATCTGTAAATGTTATATGAGATGATTGAAATTATAACTTGATTTCAAATAAAGTTTTATAGAAGAATTAAAAATTAAGATAAAATATTTCTACATTATAAGGGAAAATATCGAATAAAAATAAAGAGGGGAAACAAAAATGGAATTCGGATCCAATCTAAATCATAACTTTGGCATAAAGGAAAAATTCAAAGAAAAAGAAAAAAAGAAAAAAAGAAAAAAGAAAAAAGAAAAATCGTCTCAACTAAAAAAGTGGAAGATTCTAGATACTCAGGCTGCTCGACACGTGGGATTCTAGACAAAGCATTAGGAAAATAACATACACACAGGCTGCTCCAAATTTATTTAATTCTTAAAAAGAAAAAATCTCAAAATACATTATTTTATTTTTTATATTTTTTAAATCATTATTTTAAAATTCATATATTGAATTTCAGACATTTGTTGGCAACTCTTTTTCAATTGAGGTAATAGTCTATTTATATAATCTTATCATATGAAAGAAAATGACAAAGTCTATGTATCAAGGGGACAAGCTTCGTGGAAGGATATTTATCCGAATAAAAAATGCTTAAAAAGCCTTCCCTTAAACCGTATCTATCGGTCCAACACTATTCTACACGACTCTTCTTCTCTTAAATGTATTACTAGTTCAATGGAGTTCCACCATGGATAGATCTTCACTATGACTGGAGCTTCGGAGCTCTACCCCAAATAGATCTTCACACACTTGAGAATTCTATTGACATGACTAAATTAAGATAAGATCATTGTTATAATACTACTAGACAAGAAAAACTCCTACAATGGTATGATATTATCTAATTTGAATATAAGCTCTCAAAACTTTACTTTTAGTTCCTCCAAAAGAGCTCATAATGTAAATAGTGCTTCTCTTTAATTCTAAAATGATAGGTGGAGCATCGATCGAATCGGTGAGGTGAGGTGAGGTTGGGACGAAAATAAAGTCAAAAATGAGTCCCAAAAGATATACATATTCAAATACAATGTAGGGATTCAACAAATGAGACCTTATAATTTCAACAAACTTGGAACTTGCTTGCAAAGAATATTTTGTCCCACACAAAAAAAATTGAGCATTTCGTGGCAGTGTCCAAGGAGTCAATATTTGTGGTAAAAATTTGATAATATAGTCTAATTAATCCAAATTATTTTCTACGGTAGAGCTTAGCTTTATTGACCAATGAATTAAAGTGGTACAATTCATAATTATGACATATGAAATACGTTTAAAACTTGAAAAAGTTTAATTAATTCTAAAAATATTGTCAATGTTGTAGAAATAAAATTAGGTGAAAAGGGGAAAAATGAAAAAAAAAATAACAAAAAAACAAAAGTTGGTGGGAAGAAGTTGAGGGGAAAAACAAAACCACGTACACATTTAACCCTCTACCTAATCTAACCTATATAAAAATACGAACCAAATCTAACTTTAAATCTTATCCATTCAATCTTAATCTCAAGGGAGTGATCTCGTCGTATTTTGTCATGTAAGACACACTTCAATATATTATCTCCTATATATGTTAGGAGTGACTCTGTCACGTAGGATTATATCGCATGATCCAAATAGATTCATTTTACATACATGTAATGAGTGACCTCGCATGCAAATTTATATCGTTGGGTATGATCCCATATTCTCTAAAATATTCTCATTAGGCCCTAACACTATATAAAATATTGGCTATAAAAAGATTAAATCTAATAAATTGGACTAAATTGGCCCAATTGAATCAAGATAGACGGATCCAATTGACTCGGTTTTCAATCTTCACCGAAAACGCATGCACACACTTGCATTTCTTGATTGCACTTCCGACGATCATTCCCTTGTACAATCAATCACAATTTCTTCGCCAATCAAAAGTTAGGCTCAAAATTAAGAAGATTCCCACCAAACCACGATGAGTTCAAAGGTAGTTTAGCTAGAGAAGGCAATGAAAGAAAAACTATAAAGTTACCTTACGTTACAAGAAGATAACATCATTCATGAATGAAGATATTATTGATAAAATTTAAACCCACCATACGAGCTAAGGTAAAGAGTGTTTGATGGTTATACGTAACTTAAAAAAAATTAGAAACACAAATCTCTATCATATCATTTTTTTTTTTTTTTTAAGTTCAATAATACAAAACTTAAGGATTTAAACCTATGATCATATCATTGCATAATAATAGGTGAACTATGAAGTAAAAACAAGATTTCTATTATTATATAACAAACCCAAACGTCTTTAAACACAATTACTTGAAGTGAGCAAGTTTGGTATGAGTTTAATTATTGAAGCAATTGGGACAAAACCCATTCCTCCTTTCAAAATTGACCATTTTTTATATAAATGTATTCATAGAAATATAGAGAGAGTTGTGTGATGGGATGATTTAACAAAAGTGGGAGCGCAGTCACCAACACCGAAACACCTGTACAACAAACTTGTACACTCCAATGTAATGTAATGTAAGTAATGGTTCTTCAAAAAGGTGGAATTTTTATGGAGACCAAATGTACCCGGAAGTACATAATCTTCTTAGAGCGTCCGCTTCTGTGCCACGCCAAAAAGTTGCCAGCTTTATACAGCCTTCGAGCAGAGTGAAATTCAGAGATACCAAAAACTTCTTCTAAGGCTCACCTTCCCTCTTCCCCTGTTTTCTTCTTGCATTTTCAGGTGTTTTCACTTCATTTTCTTCAGCCTTTTCTCTGTTGAAGCTTGAAGATGGGGGATAAGGATGAAGTTTTGGAGGCTGTTCTGAAAGAAGCTGTTGATTTGGTACTTTTAATCTGTTTCTATATGGGTTTTTCTTCTATATTTGTCCTGTTTTTTTTTTCTGGGTTTTGGGTTTGGGATGTATTGAGCTTCTTGAACTTGTAGGAGAACGTGCCGGTTGAAGAGGTTTTTCAGACTTTGAGGTGTAATACTAATGGTTTGACAACAGAGGCGGCTCGTGAGAGATTGGCCATCTTTGGCTACAATAAGCTTGAAGAAAAGAAGGTTTTTCTCTTCACTACTCTCAGCTTAATTCCTTCTCTGTTTCGTTTTGTGAAGCTGGAAAGAATAAGACACAACGCTCCTCTGTTTTTAATTCTATCATATATTTGAATTCTTGGTTAAAGTATAGCTCTGGTGATTTCCACGTTGATTCTGTGGTATTTTTGTTGCAGGAGAGTAAGGTTTTGAAGTTCTTGGGATTTATGTGGAACCCTCTTTCATGGGTCATGGAAGCTGCAGCTATAATGGCTATTGCTCTAGCCAATGGAGGAGTGAGTTTGTAGTCTCTGATCTAAAGAAGTATCTACTTTTGTTTGTATTTTTTGTTTTTCACTTCCATTTCTGAGCAAATAGTCATGAAATTTCGTTTAGAAAAGAAGATGCATCTTTCAAATAACTCAGTTAGTGAAAAGATCATAATCTCTTGAACTTTCCTGATGATGGTTAGTTGTTAAACGTGTTTTTCGATGGCTAAGAACGACGTGTTTCACAGGGAAAACCTCCAGATTGGCAAGATTTTGTTGGGATCATAACCTTGTTGCTTATCAATTCAACTATTAGTTTTATTGAGGAGAACAATGCTGGAAACGCCGCAGCTGCGCTCATGGCTCGTCTTGCACCGAAAGCTAAGGTTCTTACAATGTTCCATATTGATATAAACCATGAACTTTTATAGCTGAATAGTGTTAGTATCTTAGTTATGTTCACTACTTAAAGGTTCTTAGAGATGGGAAGTGGGTTGAGGAGGAAGCATCAGTTCTTGTTCCTGGTGATATAATTAGTGTCAAGCTCGGTGACATTATTCCTGCTGATGCTCGCCTCCTTGAAGGCGATCCGCTGAAGATCGATCAAGTAACGTTATAACCATTTCTAATCTCTGTTTTCCTGGTATTTTGAAAACATTTCAAACGACGTTTAGTTTTCTTGAGGTGACTTACTTGAGTGTTCTTGTCGAGTTTGCAGTCTGCACTCACGGGAGAATCGCTACCTGTAACTAAAGGCCCAGGTGACAGCGTCTATTCAGGGTCGACGTGCAAACAGGGAGAAATTGAAGCAGTAGTTATTGCTACTGGTGTTCATACCTTCTTTGGCAAAGCTGCTCATCTTGTGGACTCCACAAACCAAGTGGGTCATTTCCAAAAGGTAATAGTTGATTGTTTGATCAATTTTTGAATACAAATCTCTTATTGGTTATTGATAGTAATCTTGCTAACAATTCTATTGCTAAATAGGTTTTGACTGCTATTGGAAATTTCTGCATATGTTCCATTGCTGTGGGCATGATTGTGGAGATTATCGTCATGTACCCAATCCAACATCGGGCATATCGTCCCGGGATCGACAATCTCCTTGTTCTTCTCATTGGAGGAATTCCTATTGCTATGCCGACTGTTTTGTCGGTCACGATGGCAATTGGATCACATCGTCTATCTCAACAGGTAGGTAATTCTAGTTGCTAAATACCTGCCCAAGTTCGATCACTTCAACTTATCTCGATGGCTTTCTCAGGGAGCTATCACGAAACGAATGACGGCAATAGAAGAAATGGCTGGAATGGACGTGCTTTGTAGCGACAAAACAGGAACACTGACGTTAAATAAGCTTACTGTTGATAAGACTCTGATAGAGGTTGATGGAAGATTCCACAGTTCATGTTTACATATGTAATGCATCTATATTGATTCTTCTAACTCACTAATGTTTACTTTTAATAGGTTTTCACCAAGGGAGTGGATGTCGATACCGTTATTCTCATGGCAGCTCAAGCCTCCCGAGTTGAAAATCAGGATGCAATCGATACTGCTATTGTAGGGATGTTGAGTGATCCAAAGGAGGTATGTTCAAAATATTGTTTCGACATATACGATTTCAAAGTTGGATATTCACATTCATTTATGAACTGAAAAGAAATGAGTGAATACTTAACTAGAAGATATGTAAACTTTCATTTGTATTCTTGTTTCGACATATACGATAAAAAAGGCACGAGCAGGCATTCAAGAGGTTCACTTCCTTCCATTCAACCCAACTGACAAGCGGACTGCTCTGACATACATTGATCGTGATGGGAAAATGCATCGGGTCAGCAAAGGCGCTCCAGAGCAGGTAGGATAACGTACCAATATTGTTCAGTTCTTCATTGTTTTGAGGATGCTAATACTCAAAACTTATGTCGTTCTGTATTAGATATTGAATCTTGCGCACAACAAATCAGAGATAGAAAGGAAAGTCCATGCTATAATCGATAAGTTCGCGGAGCGAGGGTTGCGATCTCTTGCAGTGGCATACCAAGTAGCTGTCTTTCTTGATTCTGCATTCAGTTCGTTCGGACTCGTTATCGTTCGTGTAGTTACTAATGAACCATAAATCGATTTTACAGGAAGTTCCAGAAGGAAGGAAGGAGAGTCATGGAGGGCCATGGCAGTTCATTGGACTAATGCCTCTGTTTGACCCGCCAAGACATGATAGTGCAGAGACAATTAGGAGGGCTTTGAATCTTGGTGTAAACGTTAAAATGATCACAGGTCCAATTATTATACTAAATTTTGAAAATATCTACCACAAAATTGTTTAAGTTGTCATTAACTAAACTTACTTTTAATTTCCTTGTCATTTTAGGTGATCAACTGGCTATAGGAAAGGAAACGGGACGACGTCTCGGGATGGGAACAAATATGTACCCTTCATCTGCATTATTAGGACAGAACAAAGATGAATCAATTTCTGGATTGCCTGTTGATGACTTAATTGAAAAGGCTGATGGATTTGCCGGCGTTTTTCCTGGTAATTTTCTTTCTTTTAAACTATAATTCATCGTGATCAACTGACAACAAACCGAATCTCGCAACACTGTGACACAGGAACGTACGACAATTGAATGCTTTACATGTTACTTCTAGTGTTCAAGTTACAACTAAGAATGTTATCTACCATCAGTATTTGCTTGACTGTAATGCTACATTGTACAGAGCACAAATATGAGATTGTGAAACGTTTACAAGCTCGAAAACATATATGTGGAATGACTGGAGATGGTGTTAATGATGCTCCTGCACTTAAAAAGGCCGACATTGGCATAGCAGTTGCAGATGCAACCGACGCAGCTCGTAGCGCTTCTGATATTGTTCTTACAGAGCCTGGTCTTAGTGTTATCATAAGCGCTGTTCTAACCAGCAGAGCCATCTTCCAGAGGATGAAAAATTACACGGTACACCTGCGTTCACAGCTTAGATAAGTAATATCAAGTGTAATACTTTGAACATTGAGCTTTAAGTACAAAGTTTATTATATTGTTGACTCCAATTCCAATCTTCAAAATTTCATATTTGATCTTAACAATTTACTGTTGCAGATTTATGCAGTATCAATTACGATCCGTATTGTGGTAAGTTTTAGAGCTTATTGTCAAGAAAAATGAATTCTATCAGGATCCTTTATCACCCTCTACTTATTAACGTGTCGTCTCGATCGTTTTGGACAGCTTGGATTCATGTTGCTGGCCCTAATATACCAATTTGACTTCCCACCTTTCATGGTCCTGATCATTGCTATCCTCAATGATGGTTTGTATTTGGTTCTTAAACTTAGAGAGATAACTTTGTTTATATATTGATATACTGTAGCTCTACCTTCTTTTTTTTTTTTGTTCCTAGTGTTCAACTACAATATATTTATGCTTGCCAGGTACCATAATGACAATATCAAAGGATAGAGTGAAACCTTCTCCTCTGCCAGATAGCTGGAAACTGGCGGAGATTTTTGGCACTGGAATTATTCTTGGAGGTTATTTGGCTATGATGACCGTTATTTTCTTCTGGGCGGCTTACAGAACTGACTTCTTTCCTGTGAGTTTAGTAATTTTGATGAGATAATGGAAACCGTCACGTTTAGAAGTAGAGATGCAAGTACACAGACCTTATTTCCCAGTTCTGTCAGCAAAGTATTTAATTCTAGCTGCGAGATGATAATATTATACACATGTTATTGTGTGAAACATCGGTTGGAGAGGGGAACAAAACATTCCTTTTAAGGGTGTGGAAATCTCTCCCTAGTAGACGCGTTTTAAAAACCTTGAGGAGAAACCCGAAAGGGAAAGTCCAAAGAGGATGATATTTGTTAGCGGTGGGCTTGGGCTGTTACAAATGGTATCAGAGTCAAACACCGAGCGATGTGCCAGTGAGGACGCTGGGCCCTCAAGCAGGTGGATTGTGAGATTTTATATCGGTTAGAGAGGGGAACGAAACATTTCTTATAAGGGAGTGGAAACCTCTCCCTAGTGAACGCGTTTTAAAACCTTGAGGAGAAGTCCGGAAGGAAAAGTCATAGAGGACAATATCTGCTAGCGGTGGGCTTGGCTATTACATATTCCTGCTGAGAATAGAAATCAAGCACGAAAAAGTTAAATAATTTCGTGACTTACTTTCAGTGCCTTTTCAGCTTTCTGTAGGATACTAAATCTTGTTCCTTGATATCTTCTTAATGATGGTCCTTGACAAACATGAATTTCTTTAGAACTTCAATGCTCTCAACTTTTCAAGCATCCATTGTCAAAATCATTGATGTTCCTATGTGATTTCAGCGTACATTTGGGGTTTCTAGCCTTCAGAAGAAGGATGAGGATGATTTCAGAAAGCTAGCTTCAGCAATATACCTGCAAGTGAGTACAATTAGTCAGGCTCTCATCTTTGTTACACGATCTCGGAGTTGGTCGTTTGTGGAGCGGCCTGGACTGTTATTGGTTGCAGCTTTTATTGTTGCTCAGCTGGTGAGTGAACTGTTAGATTCTAGCCACATCTTGAGGTCTGATTTTTGATATCCTTGATTCATTAATCATCATATGAACAGATTGCTACACTGATTGCTGTCTATGCAAACTGGAGTTTTGCTGCAATAGAAGGAATTGGCTGGGGCTGGGCTGGTGTGGTTTGGCTTTACAACGTCGTCTTTTATTTCCCACTTGACATAATCAAGTTTGCAATCAGATATGCCATTAGTGGTAGGGCATGGGACCTTGTCATTGAACAAAGGGTATGCCTTCTCACTGTTTGAACAGCATGCTTAGTTGAACTCCCACTTTCTCTGATTCTGAGCTTCTTCTACAGATTGCCTTTACAAGGAAGAAGGATTTCGGGAAGGAAGAGCGTGAGCTCAAATGGGCCCATGCGCAAAGGACACTTCATGGGCTGCAGCCACCTGAGGCTAAGATGTTTTCTGAGCGCACAACTTATACAGAGCTCAATCAAATGGCTGAAGAAGCAAAACGACGAGCTGAAATTGCAAGGTAAAATCAATTGAAAGTTCTAAATAAATTTTTACCTCCAAGAAACTTATTATAAAGCTAAAAATGAACTGACATGAACCACGTCTATTTGAGAGCATTCCACTGTATTTTCACAGCTTAATCCTGCAGCTTCCACAAGTGCTGCATGCTTTCTTAACACTTGAAATGAATGAATAAATGCAACAAACTTTTTGTTGTTTATGTACCTTGTGTCGGCGCAGGCTGAGAGAGCTGCACACATTGAAAGGTCACGTTGAATCAGTGGTGAGGCTGAAGGGTCTTGATATCAACACAATTCAGCAGTCATACACAGTATAGTGAACAGAAGCTTTTAAATCTGCACGACGTAGTTATCAATCACACGGCGAGAAGAATGGAGATCCATTCGTGATATACTTATATGAATGTATAAAAGTCCTGATAAACATGTAATTTGCCATACTTAAGTTCAAAATATGTAGAATGAATATTATGATCATCCTTGGTTCCCTTCATGTAGCTACACGATCATTGCCTGCAAACTGCGAAGGTATTCGTAGGGTGAGAATATATGCAAAGAGTGAGGATGAAGAGGTAATTTTACATCCTTTTGTCGTCCATGAAAAAAAAAATCTCAGTATCATTTTTTTTAAGCTAAACAATGAACTCTTTATTGATGAGGTAGATGAAGTTTGTCCAACATTTTACAAAACGAACATAATTAAACCCACTGCAGAAAATTGATCGACTATATATTGGGTTGTTTCCTTTCTAAGGAAATGATATTCTATACAAGGTACATTGAAATTGGTTCATGATAAATACTTCAATCAGCTTTCATAGAAATGGCACTGGAACACTGTGCTTCTTGTTTACAATGGCCATGGCCATGTACCGCGTGCCCATTCCTATGGGTGCGTCTTCGTCAGGCCCTTCCCAGAAGGGTGCCTTGTCTTCACCTACTAAACGCCAGTAATCCTTACACGTAGCAGATCAGCCATCAGAGGTCCTCTTCCTGGACCCAATTTTACCAATTTTACCAATTTTACCTTGTCTGGTCGTCCCATTTGCTCCCAAAGGTGCATGGCCCAGACACCAACCATCTAACATTGGCAAGCAGTATAGAGAAACATTCGTATGCAACAGGGAACCTCCAAGAATTAAAGATTTATATATATGTATTTCATTGTGTGTGACTATGCAATAGTCACAGATGATGGAAGAGGAAATTTGACATTGAGAACCCAAAAATCCTGGTGAATTACCTCGCCAAACATTTGGTTCACTTCAGGAGATATTATAAAATCACCTTCCGCCCCAAAATATAAAATCCAGCTTTAGGATTTGTCAAAACCTCTTCCATATACTCGGCTACTGAAATTGGTCCTCCACGATACTGCCATGCTAATAAGAAAGAATTTATGGCATGCAATAAAAATGATTCAAATAAGCTATGTCTGCTTGAAAAAACTGAGATCCATGATCACATTAAATCCTAGAATTCACGTTCTCTTGAAATCGCATAAAATTAGTCAATGCCACAGCAGAAATTGTAAATACTGGAACAATAATTATGATTAGCATAGAAATTCAGAACTGATCAGATTAGGTTACTCATATTTCCAAGAAACTTAGAGAAATCCCATTCATATTTGGCATGAAACTGAAAGACAGAATTCAGAGCAATTTCATAAAATGGAATCACTGAATGAAATTTCCTCAAAAGAGGAACAAGAAGTATCTTCATAAAGTAGCATCCTAAACAAGCGATAACTTACAGAGGCATTTTACACACACCTCATGTACAAGTTCAAAGCAAAAGAAGCTCACAAGAAGCACACGAAAGAAAAAAGAGAGAATCCAACCTTGATAATGCCTTTGAGATGCTTGACAAGCTCAGAGTCCTAAGAAGGCTCGTGAGAGTGCTCTGCCATTCACCACCCAAAAGACGGTCTCATTCATCTCGACATGTAAAAGCAACGCATAAGCAAATTAGATAGGTAGAGGTGAATCAGGTGGTACCAGGCGGGTTACACAATCCAGAGCGATCGATAGATGCTGTGGTGGATGGTTCAGAAGCGAAGGGTGGATTGACAACGTCTTCTTCATGCCCCAAGCGCTGAATGACATTACTGTCAGGGATCTGGAAGGTAGAAGAGGACGAAAAAAGGGAACATTGACGATGAAAATAAGCAGTACTGGAAGCGGAAATGGGTGTGGTTGGAAGACGGTGAGCGAGAGCGAGAGCGAGAGCTCGTAACGGTAGGCGTCGCAGCATTGCGTAGCGCGGCAGAGATAAGGAATGGCCACAGGGGCAGCAGCCGTTACGGTGGTTGGCTGACAGACTCGAAAGATGCGCTTATATATATATATATATCCTTCCATGAAATTATGGAGTGAGTCTCTTTGTATTTCTTGAAACTAATTATTTTTTCTTTTTTAAACATTTGTAAAAAATATATATACTTTTTTTTTATACAAAAAAAGATACAAAATACGAATAATTAAATAATAAAGTAATCTATTTAAAAAAAAATTAAATAAGATAATAGCTTATATTATGTTTTCTTTTAAGCTTTTTGTAAAATCCCCACTAGAAGCGTACCCTCTTCAATCTCAATTCAATTTTCAGCACCTCTCCGTCTCCATTTACATCGTCGGACGCCGTCGCCTCCCGCCGCAAGCTCGCCCTTGGATACTGCCTCCGGTCATCGCCTTTCTCAGTCTTTTTCTCTCTTTACCTTCTATTTTGTGGCAGAGCCAAACCAAATTCCAGCCATAATTTATCTTCAGGTGAGAGTAGTCATAATGGGCACACTAACTCGCTAGTATAAGTAGCAATACGAGTCAATGGTGACCACTACGAAATTTTGAATGTAGTCTCGCTGCGTTGCGAATAATTTTCCGCATCATTTTAGAAATTGTGTATTTTCTCACTTCACATTTACAGTATAAACTCATGTTGATGTGTGAAGTAAGTTAATAAATGTCAATTTGTCGAGTATGCAATTGATTGGATGAATTCAACTCTAGAGTTCTGTTCTTTGTTTCAATATTTTATTTTGTTGTCTGCTTTGATTTTTGTGGGTCTAAAACCCTAAACCCGCCAACTATTTTCTTGAAATTTGATTTCTTGATTCAATGAACCATTGACGCCTCGTGCAGCTCAATCGTTGTGTGACGTTATCCGAGGGATAGAGTAGCTATTTATAGTTACAGTGAGTGCAAACCAGAAGCCTACCATCTAAAATTGTTGATCTAGCTTGGGAAAAACGAAAAAGTTCGCATTTGGGTGAGGCATGGCGTACGGTGGTCCTGCCACGGTGGCTGGCTCAGCTTCGACTTCGTCTGTCAGACAGGTTAAGTTGGATAGGGAGAGCGAGCTCAGGATTGAAGTTGGAAACGACTCGCCTCTCCGTTTACGGCTGCTCTCTGGTAATGCTGAGATCTTTGGCACAGAGCTTCCTCCTGAAATATGGCTCACTTTACCACCAAGGCTGAAAATTGCTGTAAGATTTAATCAATGAGGCTTTCTTGCCCAATTTGACTTATATAAGTTTCAGAACGGAATTTCATTTCAAATTTCTTTCGAGTTTTGGTCTTTCTTGGTCAATCATTTCACAAGCATGCTGTTTAGTTTGAAATTGTATTTAGTAAGGGGATGGGTCTGCTTTGATCTTCCATTATTTTGAAAATTTGAGTTTGATGTTAAAGGTCTTCACTTGGTATGGAGCCACGCTTGAAATGGATGGTGCGACTGAAACTGATTATACGGCAGATGAGGTATAAATTTTGCTGGTTTGTATAGGCTATGGCTTACATCTAAGTCTATGAAGGCAAGGGTCTTCTCTGCACTAGAGATTTTTTGTTCAATGACTAAGATTCAATTCTCTATTGTTTGTTTACAGACACCCATGATCGGTTATGTGAATGTCCATGCCATTCTTGAAGCACGAAGAAGCCGTGCTAGAGCTTCATCAGCCGATGACTCCGGTTCTACACAGGTTCTTCTTTTCTTTTTTCTAATCAAAATGCTCAACTGAGCTAGTTTTTGCTCTGGTGGGCTAGAGTCAGTTTTGTGGGATTCTTGTGTTCGGGTCACCCTAATAACTTACATAGTAGGAACATAATTTCATTAACTATATTGATATTTAGAATTTTCTTTTTTTGGTTGCATTAGGGTCCAAGGGTCATCGTTGTGGGGCCTACCGATTCAGGGAAGAGCACCTTGTCAAGGATGCTCCTTAGTTGGGCTGCAAAACAGGGTTGGAAGCCTACATTTGTAGATTTGGATATTGGCCAAGGATCTATAACAATTCCTGGGTGCATTGCTGCTACCCCTATCGAGTTGCCCATTGATCCTGTGGAAGGCATCCCCCTGGAAATGCCCCTGGTTTACTTTTATGGACACACGACTCCAAGGTAAATAAACCTGCTGCAGTATTTATTCTTCTTGAACTTTTACAGTGTTCATTTTCCCAACAATATGCTATGCTGAGAGTAAATTTTCATTTTAAGCCAAATGTAATGTGTTCCAATGCCCTAAGTTTGAGGTTCTTTAACAGCAATAACGTTGATCTGTACAAAGTGCTTGTGAAGGAGCTTGCCCAAGTGCTGGAGAGGCAATTTACTGGCAATGCAGAATCCCGAGCTGCGGGTATGGTTATCAACACAATGGGATGGATCGAGGGTGTAGGCTATGAGGTACTGAAACTTCTATACAAATTATGCAATTATGTTACACATTCCAGTTGCTAATTTCCATTACCACAATTGGTTATGTATCATTGTTCTTGTTTGTTATCTTGCTGCAGCTGCTTCTACATGCTATCGATACACTCAATGCTAATGTTGTCCTGGTTTTGGGTCAAGTAAGTTGCTTCTTTTTGTGTTTCTCTCAATTATTAAACTTGGTTTAACTAGAAATTGGAACTTGTTGAAAACTCTTCAGGTATTCTTTCCATGTGCTTTCCTTTATGCATTGGTTTATTTACCTATGATATAGCAGTTTTATTATTATAATGACATTATAAACCGTTAGTATCAAATGTTAGAAGGAAATTTAGTACAATTGTAATCATTACACAAAGGCTAAATGTATGTGATATACTCCTAAAAAGATGTGCAAACTATGTCATTTCTCCTATGTGATTCTGCCCCCAAATGAGTCGTTGAGGATGTGATCAGTTTAAGTGAGAGAGTGTCAACCATATTAGAAGAAAGCTAGTTGTGACCTACCAAAGTGCAAGCAGAAGGAAGGTGACTGCAAGTCACACTCATTGGATGTTGAAGGCCAAAGGAGAGAAGTGTTGTGATGCAACCAAGGAGGACAACGTATCATCTAACACACCAAGAAAAGTATTCAAGAAAGTCAAGCCAAGGTGCAAGCTAGAAGAGAACCCACCGTTTATACTAGCAAAAGTAGTAGTCGGAGTAGACTTGCTCTAAATATACTTTCTTCTTTTCTTCAAACTAATTTATAATCCTTATACTCTTCTATCCATAAATATCAAAGAAAACTTTCTAATATTGTACCTTAAAGGCAACCTTCTGAAGCAATAGACGCACAATAATTTATAGAATAATTGACCGTTAATATTTTTAATATTTTACTGTTTTGCAGGAGAAACTTTGGAGCATGCTCAAAGATGTACTAAAGAATAAGCCTAACGTAGATGTTGTGAAACTTCAAAAGTCCGGTGGTGTTGTATCCAGAAACGCTAAATATCGTCAAAAAGCCAGGAGTTACAGAATAAGGGTAAGCAAGGAAGTTGTATAAATGGTGGATGATTGGTTTTATTTTAACAGTCTCTTGTTTTGACCTTTTCAAATGACAATGGCAACTGAATTGCATCCTCAGTCTTGATGCAATTTGTCTTACTCATATGATTCAACTAAATTGAATCCTTGCCACGGAATTCCGTCTATTCCATTTTGAAACTGACAAGGCTATTACAAAATGCTGTGATGTTTTGCAGGAATATTTTTATGGACCTGCAAATGATCTCTCACCCCACTCAAACATCGCAAACTTCAGCGATCTGTTCATTTATCGCATTGGAGGTGGGCCACAGGCCCCGCGGTCAGCTCTGCCAATTGGTGCAGAACCGGCTGCAGATCCCACTAGATTAGTGCCTGTCAATATTAATCGGGATTTGCTCCATTTGGTTCTTGCTGTTTCATTTGCTAAAGAACCTGATGAAATTATCTCAAGGTGATTTCTTTTGGAATCTTGCTTTTCTTTTCTTCAGTCTCCATCTTTTATAAAGCTATCAAAAAAGAGTAGAAGACATGACCAATGTGTAATCCATGGGTTATACTCTAAAATAAGGATTAATTCTAACCCTTTTCATTTTCCCATCATTTGAAAACCTGATTCGTTCATACCGATCTGTGTCATTAAAGCAAAAAATCACATCAGTTCATTTGTTACATCTACAAATTTTTTTAAGCTCTTAGAAACCATTTCAAAACATGGTCTAAGGCTACAACTGTTATGTAACCCTCTCTACGAGTTGACGATTTTTTTCCTCTTTGGGTGCAGCAATGTTGCTGGATTTGTGTATATTACTGATATCGACATCCAAAGGTTTGAACTAAACAATAAGCTTATGATTTGGATGAAAGTATGTGAAGAAAGTCTGAAATTGTAACTTCTAAATCTAACAATGGGATTTGTTTTTGGATGACAGGAAGAAAATTACATATCTAGCGCCATCGGCAGGGGATCTTCCTGGCAAATATTTGATCGTGGGAACTTTGACCTGGATTGAGACCTGAAAATCCAATCCCACCACTTTATTACTATTCTTTTTGTTTGTGACACAGGGGACAGAGAGTAAAAGGGGAACCATAAATTATCTTTGAGGACAAAAATTTAACTGTAGGCATTAGATGTGAATAGATAAAGTCCAGGAATATGTGTGATGTGCAATATCATTTGTGGGAGTGAATTTTATAAACTTGGAAAAAACTAAGACCTATTTCGAATGAGGCAGAACATTTTGATTTCAAATAGAGATAAGGATGGAGGTTGAAAATGCATTAGTTGATCTTTGTTTCAAATCTTTCAATTATATGATTTAATTTCTTCTGGTGATTTTATTTTTAGTGGAGGGGAACATCTTGACCTCCTTTACTAACCCGAGTTGGCATAACATTGATAACATTGAGGAACAATGCTATTCAATACCCACTGATTTCTCTAAGTCTATACGTCTAACATTGTATAATTTTATTTTGGGTTCACACCTCACCTGAATTCTCCCGTTAGTCTTATTTATGGTTTGGACCAACACTATGTCTAACAACATGTGTTTCCCTATCTTACTTTAGTACACAAGGAATTTGTACCTCTTCATCAAGTGCATCAAATGACATTGTGCAAATAGTTATCTCATGGTCACCGTACACTAACTCAACTGAGAGTCACAACTATCTTCAAAATTCAATGCACAAGCGTATAGCAGATCTTCTAATGTTTTATTTAGATGTTCAGTCTGCTTGTTTGTTGGTGGATGAAAGGTCGTGCATAACTTTAAGTATGCGCCTAAGTCTTTGAAAACTTCACAAAAGTTAGACGTGAAACAAGAATTCCTATATGAGACTATATAAATTGTCATTTCATGATCCTAATAACCTAGGTATGGTGAGAGGTTGCAACTAATATATTGTTTTCTACCTTGATGCCTTTACCGACTGACAAACTTAACACTTCTCACAAGCTCCTCATCGCACTACCAATAATATGTTTCACACAAACCACATAAAAGAATCAAACAAACAAACTACACAAAAAAATTCTATATAATATCTATCATGGTACTAATAATTATTATTTTGAGCCATTATTCTCCTACAATATAATATTATAATTTTTTTAAAATATTGGGAGGCCATTGCTCCCTCATCAAGAGATTCATAATATAAAATAAAATAAAAAAATTAAAAGCTTTAGTTAGGTCCATTTAAACTCCCAATTTATTTTACCCTTTTTTTTCCCACCTCACCCAACCTCCCATGATTCCCTTCCTCAAATATTAAACAATTCCTTCCTCAATCTTTTTCCTTTTTTTTTTTCTAATTTTTTAATTTTTTAATTTTAATTTTAATAAATAAATAAATAAACATTTTATATCTGTTTGGGCCTTCACAATAGACACATAAATGCGAAGTGGCCATCCTTCTTAATCACTAACACTTTTCCATCACATCAATGTTATTAATAACCATAATTTATTCTTACAAAAAGATTCTTTATTCGTGTCAATAATAATATCCCACTTTCTAATATGTTTAAATAATTAATCCAAATAATTATCTTCCTTAATACCAATTCCAACATGATTAATTAGATAAGATATTCAGTTAAAATTAAATGAAATATGTGATATATTTGTGAAGAAATAAAATACATTATCCGTATTTAATATAATGTAGCAAAGACTATAGTGCTTTGGAGTATATCACTATGCCAATTTCTAAGTGCCCAATTTGAAAATGAGAGTCCAAATACATTTCTCTCTTTAAATAAGCACTTGATTTGATGAGGAATATCCTAGTTACTCTAACAATGGTTCTTTCTCTCTCTTGCCCGACCAACTGCCACCCATTGTCATGAACTGCCCAACCTGCCCGTTGTCGGGACGCTTTTCCTCTTTCGGAAGCGGCCTCCTTTTCCCACCTATTTCTCTCTCTTTCCCCATCTTTGGCTCTTTTGACTAAGTTCCCTTTTAGTGTGCTTGAGTTTTTTTTTCTTATTTCCCCCTTCTGTTCTTCGGCAATTTGTTATATCGATCCTTTTTTCCTCCGTTTTTGCTATTTTTGTGATTTGGGTATTGGTTCGTGTACTCCACCGGTTGAAATTTGTTGTTAATGAGCTGATTTTTCAAGTGGGGTTTCCATAAAAGGCGAGGTTTCTGGGCTATGAGGTATTGAAATCTGTTTTTAAGACACTAGACGATATGGGTTTGGCACCTAATGGCTCGAAGGCCGAGACGTGGATTGAGGGCAAGTCAAGAACAGCAAGGGAGAAGAAGAAGAAGAAGAAGAAGAAGGAAAACGAGTTGGAGAAGGAGGAGACTGGATGTTGGGTTAGGTTGAAGTTCATTAGGAGTTGCATTCCTTCTAGATCAAAGGTTGATAGTTCTTTAAGTGGATCAAAGGTCGATAGCTTCATTAGTAGCACCACTACCCATTGCGGTAAACTTCTTGTTCTTTTGGTTTTTGTTTGTACGAGTTAACATAATTCTGAAACGTATTTAGTCTCTTAGTGGATTGAAGATTATCCTCATCTTTGAGCTGTTCTTAAATTGTGTTATCATAGAATTTGGAGCATGTGAAGCTAATAACTAAGTTCAAGTGGTGATTAGGTCACGGGTTTACTAAATTAAATTCCCTAGCAATGCAATTTTAAGCGTATCCTGTATTTAAAGCTTGGTAGTACTATGTGAATTGAGATGCCAGCTTTTAAAAGTGATAGATTATTTAACTTGAAAGTGAAGCGTCTGCAAGTTCTATTGAGTTTTGAAAAGCTTCTATATTCATGTTTCTCTGCAATGTTCTTTTGGCATATTGTACTTGATTTCAATACATTTAATACACAAACCAGGGAGTGAGGACTTAACTTTTAGAAGGTAACAGGGACATTATGGATTCAAATGTGCTGGTCATATAGAACAAGGGGAATAAGTGATAGATGTTTCTAAAATCTGATTAATTGGTATTCTTATTGTTAGATATATATTTGTAAATGTTGCTTCTAACTATGTGTAACTAGCAGATAGTAAATCTAAACTCGATGAAAAGAAAGTTATTCTGTTTACTGCATTGGGGTCATCAGCGACAACTGATAATGCTGAAAGTAGCTCGTCCACGCCCAAGCTTAGTGCCGAGCTGAAGGTTGCTTCTCGGCTTCGTAAGTTCACTTTTAATGAGCTTAAGTTAGCCACAAGAAATTTCAGACCTGAGAGCCTTCTCGGCGAGGGAGGTTTTGGTTGTGTTTTCAAAGGATGGATTGAGGAGAATGGAACTGCTCCTGCTAAACCGGGAACTGGGCTTACAGTTGCAGTCAAGACTCTTAATCATGACGGTCTACAAGGTCATAAAGAGTGGATGGTATGAGTACTCTTCACCTACCTCTCTCACACTCGCACCGACTTTTGGGGTATCCTCCTCTTTTCTCTGTTAAAATTTACTCCCGCTTTTCATTTCAGGCTGAAGTTAACTTCCTTGGTGATCTCAACCATTCTAATCTTGTGAGATTGATTGGTTGCTGCATTGAAGATGATCAAAGGTTATTAGTTTACGAGTTCATGCCTCGTGGAAGTTTGGAGAACCACCTCTTCAGAAGTATGTGACTTAACCTTTTAACCATTTTATGTCTCCCTAGTCACTAAAAATGTTGGAAGGAAACAAAATGAAGTCACTACGAATCTCGAGCTTCAAATGTCAAAGTCGTGACTTAAAACTCTGGTAGGATAGTATCGGTATCTCAAATGAATGGGCATTTGCTGTTCTAACTGAAATATGAACTGTGGTGTCATGTATTGTTTCTATAGGATGTCAAATCAATGATAAGTTAGGACAATCAGTTGACTGTTGAAATAATTTGATATTTGACATAAGAAAGGATTCCAAACAAATAGGGAAAGCTAGTGCTAGGAAAGGCTTAGAACATCACCATTTGAGGAGTTGGTGCACAAAATGGTTTTGAAAAGCTTTCAACTGCCTGTTCATAATTGGTTGGAAAGATTAGATATCGAAGAATTTTTTAGGATGGTAGCAAAATCTGGATGGATATTTGGAGAGAAAAGCATAGGATTGAGGTCTTTTTTCTTGTAACAGGCCAAACCCACCGCTAGTAGATATTGTCCTCTTTGGGTTTTCCCTTTTGGGCTTCCCCTCAAAGTTTTAAAATGCGTCTCCTAGGGAGAGGTTTCCACACCCTTATAAGGAAGGTTTCATTCTCCTCTCCAACCGATGTGGGATCTCACAACCCACTCCCTTTGGGGCCCAACGTCCTTGCTGGCACACCGCCCGGTGTCTGGCTCTGATATCATTTATAAAAGTCCAAGTCCACCACTAGTAGATATTGTCCTTTTTGGGCTTTTCCTTTCGTGTTTTTCTTCGAGGTTTTAAAATGCGTCTGCTAAGGAGAGGTTTTCACGCCCTTATAAGGAATTATCTCTAGAATTTATCTCGGTTTGAGCTTATTGAAGTTAAGGGTTATATATATCCATACATATGGGTGCAGACACCATGGATTTTGTGTTAAAAGCACATTGTTCAAGTGTTTTCTCTCGATGTATGTTGTGATTTTTTCAAATTCATTTTATTTGTGATGTGATTGTAGGAGTATTAATATTTTTATATTTAACAATTGATTTCGCATGTTTAATATTGGATGATAATTACCATATTTTGCTCAGAAGGGCCCTTGCCACTTCCTTGGTCCATTAGAATGAAGATTGCACTTGGTGCTGCTAAAGGCCTTGCTTTTCTTCATGAAGAAGCTGAAAGACCAGTGATATATCGCGATTTTAAAACGTCTAATATTTTATTAGATGCGGTATGTGTACCAAATTATGTGCTTCTTTATTTTGTTATCCCCAAGCCCAAGGCTTTCTTAAAAGGTTAAAAATGTTGTTTCAGGATTACAACGCTAAACTCTCGGATTTTGGACTTGCAAAAGATGGTCCTGAGGGTGACAAAACTCATGTTTCAACTCGGGTTATGGGAACCTATGGTTATGCAGCTCCAGAATATGTGATGACTGGTAGGTTTGATTTCATTCATTTTTGTTGTGAGAGCACTTTGATGCTAGTTTTTCTTCGTTGGCATATAAACATGTACAAAAGTCATACATACATTTTATTCATCATGAATCTAAAATCCAATATTATTGAATTCCATAGGGCATTTGACATCAAAAAGCGATGTGTACAGTTTTGGAGTTGTCTTGCTCGAAATGCTAACGGGTCGAAGATCAATGGATAAAAATAGACCGAATGGGGAGCACAACCTTGTCGAATGGGCTAGACCCCTACTTGGAGACAAGAGGAAGTTCTACCGGCTGATAGATCCCCGCCTTGAATGTCACTTCTCGATCAAAGGTGCACAAAAAGCTGCAGAACTTGCAGCTCACTGCCTTAGTAGAGATCCTAAAGTCAGACCTGTGATGAGTGAAGTGGTTGAAACTTTAAAACCTTTGCCAAACCTCAAGGACATGGCTAGTTCTTCCTATTACTTCCAAACCATGCAAGCAGACCGTGCCAGGTCCAATCCCAATGCTAAAAGTGTCGTTCGTACCCAGTCGATGTTGGTGGCAAGGAACGGGCAACACATTAGAAGCTTATCAAGTCCAAATGGTCCTCATGCTTCTCCATATAATTATCCTCAGCAGTCACCAAAACCTGACAGGAGACAACCTCAATAACCAACTCGAGCTAGTGCCTTGAATCTAACACTTATTTGTTAAAGCATAATCAAAGTCAATTAGCACATAGGATGGTTTAGCCTCTTGTCTATACAGTTGACTTTATGTTCATATTAGAGCCTTGAAAAGACTTTTTCCCTTTTGTCCATCTATTCTTTCCTTTTTCGTTTTTTAGAGTTTGGGTGGGATATGGAGGAGAGGAGATAGGAGATGAATTGAAAGGAAGGTTGATTTGGACTGTGTTTTTATGCCATTGATTGAGAGTTGAAGTGATGAAAGAAGTAGATAAGAAGAAGAGAACAATGGTAGATTTGAACAAGGTTTTGTCTTATTATGAAGCTAATCTGTAAATCCTATTTGTTTGCTGTAACTATCATCAATCAGTTGTGTTTGTGATTTCATTTTTCGTATCAATGTTATATTGACTCGAGATGAAGTTCGATACTGATTGCATACATTGCAATTGCTTCGTTACTATATTTATTCACTTGCAGGTTATTTAGATCAAGTCTGGGTGGACAATCTATTTGCATAAGAACTAAAAAATGGTGTTTGGCCAATTGAGAAAACTCTTGAGGAAAATATTATTGGATGTTATCATTTTGTTCATCATTAGATACATTTTATAGATATTTTTTTGACATTTTCTCTAATATAAACTCATGATATAAACACACATGGCTTAAGTTGTGCTAATGATATTAAATAATTACTCTCGTGAAGGGAATGATGAAAGAAAGCTACATTATGTCAACCATATTATATAATCACTAGGGTAGTAGGAATAGTGAAAGAAAGCTACATCATATTAATGATATCATGTAACTACTTTGTTAGTAGGAATAGTGGAGGAAAGATGTAGGCCAAACTTAAGCATTGTTAGTGCTTAAGATAATTTCTAATTATAAATGCAAAGTCAAAGTAAAAAGAGTAGATTACTCTTGATTATCAAAAAAAACATCAAAACTAAATGCCGATTTACTATAAACATGTTTGAATCCCTAATTAGTTTATTGAACTACCTATATAAGAAAATTTTTGAAGCATACAACACGAGAGGAAGGAAAAATAAATAATGATAAACTGCACCCCTAAAACAGATGACTCTAATCAAGACCATTCTAGTCCACTAACAATCTCCTGACCTTGTTACAAGATAACTACCATTTATGGGTTGCCAGGACATGCCATTCGGAATTGCAAAACAATACAAGATTATGCATGCATAACTTCTGATAGCAGAATAGGAGGTCTCTCAAGACTAAAGCATATGGTATGCTCTTGAGCACGTTCGCTGAAATATTCTTTAACAAACTGCCACTGGAAACCATATAAGTTATTTGTCATGATTATCATTGACAACAAGTGAAAATGAGTTCTAAGTATGATTCATGTAGATAAATGAGAACCGTACCGGTAATAAGTATGGTCCATTAATTTACTGGAATTTTCCCCCTATGAGACCTTCAGAATTTCGTGAAATGCTTCCTGAGGAATATCAACAGAGCCAACACGTTTCATTCGTTTTTTCCCTTCCTTTTGTTTCTCCAACAGCTTCCTCTTCCGAGTAACATCCCCACCATAACACTTTGCAAGAACGTTTTTCCTCATAGCCGAGATCCTAAAATCCACATAAAAAGTTCAGTAGGACAATAAAATTTGAAGGATACCAATGAGCATGTAACCGTCTTGTACTGAAAATAGTCTGGCTTCAAGATTTAGTGCCACTCAAATTTTGAATATGTAATAAAAATCTGAGTAAAAACCTTCTAGTGATAACAAATAAAATAAGACCCTTACGTTTCTCTTGCAATGATCTTAGATCCGATCGCAGCTTGTATCGTTATCTCAAACATTTGCCTGTTCAGCATAAAAACAACCCATGTCAAAAAAAATAAAAAATAAAAAATAACACAAGGAAAATAAATTTAAAAAAAAACACATACCTGTCGATGAATTTCTTCAGCTTATCCACCAATTCACGTCCCACCCTTTGTGCCTTTAAATTATGAACAATGGTTGCCATAGCATCAACTGGCTGCCCGTTCAATAGGATATCGAGTTTCACCAAATCTGCTTGCTGATACCTGGGGTAGTCACACCGATCAATATATCAATATATGGAAGATGCAATTGTATTCCATAACCTTGAAAAACTTATCATAACTGCACAGCCACCGAAGAAGAGCGTTTATAATAATAATCATTATCATTTACAAACTACTTAGCATCAAGTTTTTCACAGAACTGAAAATACGTATTAGGTAGAGATATTGACTATCAACCAATACTGAAGAAGAAGATAATTTTACAAATTTCAACAATTAACCATCTTTCATTATGCACGTGCAGACAAACTTGAGGAGATTCAAGAGCTAAGGCTTATAAACGAAATTGAAAAGAGAGGGCAAGAGACTTACTCTGAGTCCTCGTAATCAAATGATGCATATCCTGATGTTATACTCTTTAATTCATTGTAGAAGTCAACAACAATTTCCCTTAAAGGTAAGCGATACTTCATAAATGCCCTTTGACTGCAGTACAAAACATGAAAGAATTAAAATTTACATGATTGGCCATTAAGATCCACACATAAAAAACAAGATATAAAATTATTAATAAATTAAGAGTACGAAAGCATTCATGTTAACGAGTTTTTCAGTAAAAGAAGCACTCATGTCGATGGAGGAAAGAAGAAAAAAAGAACTAGTTTATTTTATTTCAAGTGACTCTTATGACAATGAAATATTTGAGTTTTTGTCGAAGATCAGTAATTCATAGCAGGAAGCGCAAGATTGTGGATGTTACATGTGGAGAAACAGCTGCCACATGATTTACTTTACGAACCAAGCATTCAAATAGGAATCATAACATTTCGTGTATGTACTTTATCTTCAGGCTTGAGACTTGGCACAGTACAGAGTACATTTATCAAATTCAGGCAATTTTTTACCCCCAAAAAAAAGTTTAGCATATTTTATATTCTATCCTCATCAAGTCAAATGAGTTGCAATGGAAATGGATATGAACACATACAATGTTATTCAATATTTAATCAATGATTGTCTAAAATTACCACCAAACTTGACATCATAGAAAAACCGCAAGAAGTTTTTCTAACAGATACAACTTATATTTAGCATTTAACAACTTTTTATAAAACATTAAAGTAATTAAATGAACAGTGAAAGGCCAGAAACCAACTTTTTACCAATTGCAAAGCTCGCTCTGAACCATAACATAAAAAAGTTCTATTTCTGTAGTGTGAAAAGCATAATTTTCAAAATGATATATTAGGTTTCCATTATTCCAGTAACATGGTAGCACCAGATATAATGATAATTGTATTGCACCAAGAAGTACTCTATTCTAGTTCTTCGTTACCTATCGATGAATGAGTACTCTAACTGATGACCCCTCCGCTCAGAACAAAGTGTAATTACAGCCCCAACATATCTGTAGTAAACAAGAAATAATTTTGAATGATTTTGATGTATACACTAAAGGGGAAGAAGAATAGAAAAGAGTAGGAGAGCTTACTCACTAGGAAAGATAATTGTAGCCAATACTGTAGGTTCCCAACCAACAGTCACTCGCTTATTGGGATTTGATGGCAATGCAGCAGGATTTTGAACTTGTGCTTTGCTTAAAGGGGAAGAAAATATTAATTTAGCTCTTGGTAAAGAAAGTGAAACATAGAAAAAACTGAGAAGGAATATGCCACTGAGATAACCTTCCATCAGAGTACTCAAAAATGTAAGGCACTGTTGGAACAGTAGAAATAACATGAGCTCCATATTCCTGTGATACATTAGAAACAACATGGATTCTCAATATCTGATGACAAAAATAGGCTTAAATTTTATCTATTGTACATCAATAATGAATAAAAAAAAGGCCACCTGTTCAAGCCGCTGATGAAAAACATCCATGTGAAGTAATCCTAAGAAACCACACCTATGTATAGGACTCAATTAGGATGGATTCAAATATATGACAAATAAAGCAAATATAATTCCATTTTAGTAGAAGAGGAATCGATTCTGTCAGTGGATGCCATACCTGAAACCAAGCCCTAATGCTGTGCTAGTCTCCTTAGTCACAGAGACACTGGCATCATTACATGTAAGTCTCTCTATTGCATGATTGAGTGCATCAAAATCTGACCCGTCTGCTGGATATAGACCAGAGAAAACCATGTGTTTTACAGGCCTAAAACCTGCAGGTAGGAAAAATGTCACTAAGAGGAATTGAAAGAGAGAGACAGGCCATGACATACACTAACATAACAAGAAACAGAAGAATCCTACTGAAATATTGTGTTTGTAAAATATATTCCATTGCCCGTCCGACTAACTGGCATCTATTAGAAAGGATCACCCACCTACTGGAAATAAACTCTAAACCAAAACTCAGCTTTACTTTTGACATATATTTCTCTTCAGGACTGAAAACGGATCTAGAACATTCTGAAAAAGAAAATGAAAAACTTACCAGGAAGGGGTTCAACAACAGTTTTACTCTGATGAAGTGTATCACCAATTCGTGCTTCTTTAGTAGAACGCATTCCACTCACAACATAGCCCACTTGACCAGTAAGAAGAATTCCTGTACTAGTAAGTTCCGGATGCATGATCCCAACATCCAAGACTTCATAAGCTTGGCCAGTGGCTGCAGAAGAAATCTTATCCCCCTTGCGCAGAACACCGTCAACAACAGCAACATGGCATATCACTCCCTTGTATTCATCATAGTACGAATCTAATAAAAGCATTCGCAAAGGGGAAGAACTCTTTCCAGGAGGTGGAGGTATGCGCTCTATGATAGCAGGAAGGACATGCTCAAGACCTTGCCCTGTTTTGGCAGATGTCAACAGAGCATGTGCAGAATCAAGGTCAAACATTGATTTCAGTTGAGCCTTAACACGATCAGGATCAGCAGTTGGCTGGTCAATTTTGTTAATAACTGGTATAATTGTTAAATTAGATTCAAAAGCTAGATAAAAATTAGCCACTGTTTGTGCTTGAACACCTTGGGCAGCATCCACAACCAAAAGGGCACCCTGGCAAGCTGCTAAGGATCTAGATACTTCATAGCTGAAATCAACATGGCCAGGTGTGTCAATGAGGTTTATCAAGAAAGGAGGCTGTTCGCTAGCGTTGTCACCCACAGGATTATACTTGTGAAACATGGTTGCAGTCTGAGCTTTAACAGTAATTCCCCTCTCCCTCTCCACCTAAATAATTGGGCTTCATCAAGTTAAAAAGAACAAATGAAAAACCAATAAGGCAATCACTTTTATAGCAAAAGATCACAGACTAGCTAAAGAAGGTAAATTTTCAGCCTAAGAAAAGAGAAGGGGGGGGAGTCCCCATGATAAGAAAACTTTCAAACAATCATATAATGCATGCCTAATTGCTCAACAGACACAACACTGTCGTGAAGAAAATTAGAAAAGGACGACATTGGCAAACTAATTTTTTCCTAGTTAATGTGATAATAGGCTTATCTCAATAGTTTAAACCTAGGTTCCTCTACCACAAATGTACACCATTTCTTGTCAAATTACATAACCAAAGTAAAACAAACGCAATTTTCTTCTACAAAAGTTCGCGACCATAAGAAAGAGTAAGAGGTAACCACAATCTAATAATAGTCCCGTAACATGGCCAACGAACCTGCAATTTATCGAGGTATTGAGGCTGACCATGGCCTCGCTTAATAGTACCAGTGAGCTCCAAGAGACGATCAGCCAGTGTAGACTTGCCATGATCCACATGAGCGATTATAGAAAAGTTTCTAATCCGCTCGGGAGGGTACTGACTCAAATCTAAATCGACTTCTTTGCTTTTCTGTCGAGAAGGAGAGCAAAATGCTTGGCTCAAAGCAAAACGATGAGGACAAATCCTAGAATTTACAATACTGCCTCTAAGAAAAGAGGAAGTTCGCCATAGATGGAAGCATTTAGGCCTAATGCCTTGTGATGCTTTTCTAAAAAAACCCATTTTTGGGGTTTTGGAGCTGACGAACCCGAAGGTCACGAACCAGAAGCGAAATGCTGCAAATTCAGGACATAGACGATGATGAAGCATCGAGCATGATTGTTTTACGTAGAACGACGTCGTATAAGCATATAGGAATTTAGGGTGAGTAATTCCATGAGAGGCCCAGTAGATTGGTCCATTTAATCGCTACAGCGGCCCATAACTATGGCCCAAATATTAACTACTGGGCTTAGCCCATTGCTTCGCACATGTGCAACTATTATGTAATTAGTAGGGCGAGTAATTCGTTAAGAGGCCCAGTAGATTGGTCCGTTCAATCGCTACATAGGCCCAAAAACCATGGCCCAAAAATTAAGTACTGGGCTGAGCCCATTGCTTCGTACATGTGCAACTGTATAATTATTAGGGCGAGTAATTCGTTAGAGGCCTAGTAGGTTGGTCCGTTTTAATCGCTACAGCGGCCCACAAACTATGGCCCAAATATAAAGTACTGGGCTGAGCCCATTGCTTCGCATGTGCAACTATTATGTAATTATTAAGACGGGTAATTCGTTGAGAGGCCCAGTAGATTGGTCCGTTCAATCGCTATAGCGGCCCACAAACAATGGCCCAAATATAATGTACTGGGCTGAGCCCATTGCTTCGCATGTGCAACTATTATGTAATTATTAAAACGGGTAATTCGTCGAGAGGCCCAGTAGATTGGTCCGTTTAACAGCTACAGCGGCCCACAAACTATGGCCCAAATCTTAAGTACTGGACTAAGCCCATTTCTTCGTACATGTGCAACTATTATGTAATTAACTCTGTTAACATGGATGTGCATAAAATTATTAATTATACAATAAAAAAATGTAGAGAGAAAATTTATAAGAACCAGCGTTAGCCGCCTATTTCTAATTTTAAAATTAAGATATTGTCTTATTTTTCAAATTTTAGAGGTATTTATGAATGACTCAATTATCTGCGTTCAACGAAAATAGGTTATCTTTATCCAGTCGACATTTAGTACTCTCTCGATAACTTCTTATTCAGTTCAAGCCTTTAGTATAATGACTCATGAGCTCGGAAGAAAGAAAAACATTAAAAGAAAAAAAAATTGTTGTAGTTGCATTCTCAGTTTTCGATAGTCTTATCTATAGATCGTGGTACGAAGAACATTAAAAAAAGCATCATTATGAACGAAGTAGAGAGAACGACAATCATATAAATGAGTCGAGAACTCTTCATCCGCGTGTAAAGGCATAAGAGTTGTCACTTGGAGGAGTACCCCACGAGAGCAGACCCATCAAGCCTTTGGCAGCAAAATTGAAGTGATAGAGCTGGTTGGGGTTGATTGGGAGGTAGATTATGAAACTAAAACTCCTCCTTCAAAGGAAAATGACTTCAATTATTAACACAATAATGGGACATTCAAACGCCAATAATTGTGATTAAATTAACATAAAAGTAATATAATTTTTTTTAAAAAAAAATTATTGATAGATTAAATATAAACCATACTTAAATTTTATGGACAAATTTTCCGTAGAAAATACAATGTTTTTAAAATTTAGGAAATATTTTTATATAAAAAAAAAAAATATATATATATAGTTAACAAGTTATTTGCAATAAAAATAAATAAATAAATATTTATTGTTTTTTTAGAATTGAAAGATGCCTTTCAAACAAATCTTTATTCTTTATTTTATATTTAAGGGGAATAACATAAATGTACGTAGTTGACAACCATTTTCTTTTGTCTCTTATTTTCTCAAATCTGAGATTTCAAAATAAATTAATATTTTCAACTATATATTAAAATATTCAAACTATTTTGGATTTTTAAAAAAGGAAATGTATGGCAATAATTAAAAAGATAAAAGTAAATAAAAAAAATTGGAAAGCAAAAAGATATTTTTATTTTGTGCATTGGAGGAAATTATTTCAGAAGAAAATTAAAATTCTGTTTGCATTCATTTATCTGTCTTAAGTAAATGAGGTAGGATCAAAGTTGACCTTTTTTTTAAATATTTGTTATGTTGACTCTAATCATGTGCCTTCCATATTAGCAATACCATTAAAAATTTCAAAAAAATGGTGCCACCAACCATGATTGCATTACCTTATTCAGATCTTTCGTATCGAGTTTTTCAACAAATTAGGTCTATAAAAGATATGTTCACATCCATCACCTTAATCCATCTCTAATATGTGAAATTCATGCATACTAACACACCAAACTCGGGAATGGTACTCGGGTTTGAAATTTGGATTTAGGTCGAACTGGTAGAGATATTAACTCTGACATCTAAGTAAATGAATGATATATAAATGGCTAAGAAATGTTTAAAAGAATTGAAATTCAATACTTATACCAACAAGCTGCACCCTTCTTTTCGTGGCTCAATTATAACAACTTTATGGTTAAACGTGCTTTGTTTGGAACAATTCTATATTGTGCGATCTCTTGAAAAATTTCCTAAGATATATGTGAATGAGGACAAAATATGCTAAAACGACTTGTATTGGTTTGTATGGATAGTCTGAGCCATCCATTCTTTTATGCATTTTTTAACCATCATATTTCAAGATTAGTCTCATTCAAACGGTATCAATTGTGTATCTCGTTGAATCATTTATCACTCGTAAAGAAAAAAGGAAAGAGGAAAAAGAAAGTAGACAATCTTGTAAAGTAGATTTGTCTCCCAATTTCGTACTTGGTACAGAGTTGACATAAAAGCATACAAAGATAAAGTAAGTTTGATGAAATGCTGGACCAAATCAAAGATCAATCGAATTATAAAGTACACAAAATACAACTCTTGAGGTAAATAAAAGCATCGAGATTCCAGATCAAAGACACAGATTGTTAATCTAAGTGTTCTTAAAAATGTATTCTTAGTGGTATGGTTTGTTCTTAGATTTGAAAAACAAAACTAAAGCTAGCTAGGCTACCACTTTTAACTCTACAAATAGAGCTCAAGGATCTTTAAAAGATCTTTGCCAAAGATGAAGGGAATATACATTAAAAACGGGGGAGATCACTTGGTACTCATAGTTTCAATATTTAACTTGGTTGTGACCACTTAGATGCTTTCTTTCTTAATGCTTGTTACTTTGAACTACGTTGTTTTTCATCGACTTAAGCTATGACCTACTTATAGACCAAAGTAGTTAGTTAGTCAGCTGTAATTTGTAAGGTGACCTCTCGTTTTACTTCTGTGAGTTCTAGTACGTCTCACCTTCGATAGATTATAATTAGTGTATTTAAAAAATCAAAAAAATAATAAAAAATCTATAAGAAGAGAAGAAGATAAGAGAATCTTTTTTAAAAAAAATTAGGAAAAAAAACAAAAACTCCATAGCCCATCCCACATGCCCAGAGCTGGAAAGCCACTGAATAACCCACACACATGTTTTCTCTTTCTCTCTTTTTTCCCGTCAGATCCATCCCCCACCAAAATATATGGAATAACAAAAAAAAAAAAAAAAAAAAAAACTATCATTTAATTTTAATTATAATCTCAATCATTAATTAATCCCAAATCCCCAATAGTAATAATACAACCCAACTAATTCAATAAAAATTTAACTGTTTTGTAATAAAACAAAAAAAAAAAAAAAAAAACTGTGTGATGATCCATTAATGAAAATGGGAATTTTGATCTGAACCCCATGGCCAAAACCCAGCGGCTGTAGTTTGTTGCTGTTCTTCCATTCCATTGAACATTTGAGTGAAGCTTTCTTCTTGAATCACCGGCGAATGATCGACCGTTGATCTAGACGACCCGTGTTGCAGCAGCTGCGTAATGGCGGCGGACCGGAACGCTGCCGACGGGAACAGGTCCTTGATTCCAGGTTGGGAACATCCTCTTCCGCCGCTGCTACCGTTACTTGTTATTGATGCTTGTGTTCTTGACATCTCCAGGTTGATGTCACAACTATTGTCACTACTCCAACAGCGTTCGTTTTCTTTCTTTAAGTTCACGGTGGCGCTGCCGCCCGCCGCTACCTCGCCGGAGTCTTTAGTTTTTAATGCTAACAACTTGAGAAAAATCAAGGGTTGTAATGAAAATTCACAAAATTAATTAAGAGAATAATGCTAATTACAAATTAATAATCCAACCGGTTACAATTAATTTAGCTATCTAAAAATATTATATAATTTAAAATTTTTGAATTGTATTATTATTATTATTATTATTATTATTACCTGTGCATGGAGTTTGGTATTTTGAGCTTGAAGGACATCATTGTCGGCTTTAAGAGCTTCAAACTGTTTCTTCAACACGTCATAATCTCTCTCCAATTGCTTGGTTTTCCACCTGGCCCTTCTGTTCTGGAACCAAATAGCAATCTGTCTCGGCTGCAGCCCAAGAGCTTTAGCCAGCTGCAATTTTCGCTCAGGCTCGAGCTTATTTCCCAGCTCAAAGCTTTTCTCCAAAGCCTTCACTTGCTCTAAATTAAGCCGCTTCTTTTTCTCTCCCAATGCCGACCCGTCGTCCGACAACCCCTCGTCTCCGTTAACTTCCTCGCAGCCGTTTTCGGAAAACGACATGGATCTCTTCATCATCAACGGGACAACCCCATCTGAAAAACAAAACAAAAAACAAAAAAAAAAAAGAAAGCAAAAACGTCACTGACATGACTCGAACTCAAAACCGCGGAGGAGGAAGAAGAGAGAGAGAGAGAGAGAGAGAGAGAGAGAGAGAGAGAGAGAGAAACCGTGGAAGTAGAGGTGAGGAGGGCAGAAGGGGATGTTGTTGAAGGAAGCAGTAGCGGTGGGGGCGTAGTCATGGTGGTCGGCGGGGCGTGATTGAAACATGAAGCTATGGGAATGATGAGGGGAAGCCATGGGAATGGCAGTGCATGCTAGATCTTAGTCATACTAAATTGGGATGGGAGTGTGGAGGCAGAGGAGTCTGAAAGACAGCGAATTTGAAGTAGAAAGAGGGTGTGAATTTGCTGTATGTTTTTGTCATGGAAGGGAGGTTTCCTGGACCCAACCCATTATATGGATGTCTCTAACTTGCCTCTCACATGCACTCCATTTTATAACATCATATTTTTTTATATACCTTTTACTCTTCTAGCCTTATATATTAATGTTGCTAAATTCATCATCAACAACCCAATTTAAATTTAAGATGCAATGTTTCTAAACCTATTCAATCCATGTTCATCAATAATTTTCACAAAGTTTAGAGACAAATTAGATATATTACCTACCCTTATAAGTTTTTATATTTTAGGGGTGATGGAATTTGAACTTTTGACCTTAAAACGAGAAATACGTGTTTTATATTCATATTTACATGTTGGCATCTAAACCTATAATTTAACGGGTAAAACGCTCAATAACCTCTTGAAAAAATTACAAATTGTATTTGAGAGTTTGTAGAGTGGGTGAAAGAATGGGTTTTGTAATAAAAAATTTAAAAAAATTGTCTATTTTAACTCATTATATATCTGTTTCAGTCTCGCAATTTCAAAACACATTTACTATGGGTAGGTCTAGCCCTACTCTGATCAGTGTCTCACACTATTTGGTGACCGATTGTATTTAGCTAATATTATCTTTTTTTGTGTTTCTCTTCCGACCTTCCTCTCAAAATTTTAAAACGCATCTACTAGAAATAGATTTTCAATGTTTGTACATTTTTTTTTTGTAAGAGCGTGAAAACTCCAGCGGTTTTGAATGTTTAAACATAAGAATGAAAGCAATATCAACGTGGGAAGGATTGGAAAAGGGACACATAAAATAAATAATAAAAATTTGAACCCTTCTGACAAATCATAGAAATACGTATCCAATTTGCACACAGATCGAAAAACAATGTGTAAACCGCCCAAAAGAATTAAAAAAAAAAAAATGTAAGAGAAGAAAGAAGATGATCATCATCAAACACACAATCATTTGGTGTCAAATAGTTTAAAGGTTGAAAGGCCAAAAAGGAGGGGCCATCCCAATATGATATGGCATGCCCTCATTTGTATAACCACAAAACTTGGGGTACCCCATAATCAATCCAAAACACCAACATTTGTATGAATATATAATCATTCATTTTCTTTGGAATTTGCTGCAGAATTTTGGTTATATATCTCTTCCAGCTAGGGCTACGTACCTCGGGATCTGCAAACCTTATAAATATTACATCTACTAAATGATTCCACCCTCCTTTATAATTATGACCATATACTATAGTATTGTTTGTAAACTATATTTTATTAGCTCCTATACTATAAAGTAAGTGAGCATATAGTATAAAGTAAGTGTTAAAAGTGTAGGTTAGAGGGAATTTGGGGATTAGGGTTTGGGGAGTTGAATGGATTGGGTTTGAATTGAGGGGTTATTTAAAATGTGGAGTGTTTGTGGGACCTAGAAAATGGGATGGTAGTGAAGGTGGTCACATGTGGGTTTCAGCAAGTTTAGGGGATCCATGCCCTTAAAGAAGGGAAGGTTGTATACTTTCTCTTTCACTCTCCCAATGCACAAAGCCCTGTGTTTCTTTAAATTTTTATATGGGAAGGGATTGAAGAAAGTGCTTTGAATCTTCTCCCTCCACTTGCTTTCTCTGTTCCCATGTGCTTTTGCCTTCTTTCTCTCTTTCTTTCCCTCCAAACTTCCCCTTCGCTACAACGTGCTTCTTCTATTCTACAACAGTTCCAATAGTTTATTATTAGGGTACCTCCCCCCCCCCCCCCCCCTTTCTTTTCCTATACCAATCAGATAGCCCGTGAGATCGCATATTCGTTTGGAGAGAGAAACAAACCATTTCTTATAAAAATACAGAAACTTCAACCTAACAAACGCGTTTTAAGATCGTGAGGCTGACAGCGATAAGTAATGGGCCAAAACAGACAATATCAGCTAGGGGTGAGTTTAGACTGTCAAATGGTATCAAGTTTATTCACTAGACGATGCAAGACTCTGGTTGGGGTAGGGCTATACTCTCTCTATAGTAGATACATAACAGACCAAAGTGGATAATGTTTGCTATCGATGGGCTTGGGCTGTTATGAATGGTATTAGGTCTAGTTACCTGACAATGCAAGACAATAGTTAGAGTAAGGCTAGACTCTCTCCATAGTAGACGCGTTTTAAAACTGTGAGGTTGATGACGATACGTAACAGACAAAAGCATATAATATTTACATAGTCTTATTGAATTTTGTTTTTGAATACTCTGTTTCATATCATGTTTCGACGAAACCAAACCAAATCATACTCAATTACATCGTACGCGTCGATTTGAAATATGATTGGATGTGTAAGTGTAAGATATTCTAAAACTAATACTCATATTCGAGATTTAACCTATTCGTTGAGAATGTATATTTTATGTCAATTGAGTTATGTTCGTGTTTACTTAGAGTATTCGTTTTCAAACCTGGAATATGGGAGAGAAAGGAATCCATACCCCTTTGTTGATGAAATGGAGGCATATCGAGAGATTGATGGAGAAGAATAAACAGATGAAAGAAGGAATTTTCGTGAATATTTTAAAGGAGTTTTGTGGCAGACTTTTTAAATATACGTTTATGGAATAATTGGGAGTAAATGCAAGTAGGTATGTAGCCATAATATTTTAATTCAATTTGATTGTTTAATGCTACATTTTATAATGTTTTAAAGCTTATTGTAAATATGGGGACCCATTTTGCGATGGAATGAGAATATGTAAATTTGGAAAGTAATAAAATAACAGAGACTTGGGTTTTGGTTTCAGACAATTTGATTAAATAAAGGGTAAAATCAATCTTGTGTCATTAGTTAATGTCTTTTTTTAATTATGTTTTTTCCTTTATTTAAGGTATGTTTCTAGTTTAGGGCACTCTACTGCTTTATGGGCACCCATTGGCTTGAGTGTACTGTTTTGGGTAAATAAAATCAAAGCCGTGTCAAATCCAAATTCTCATTCATGTTAGGAATCACGACTCTTCACAAGCTTTGCTTTGGGTTTCTCCAAAAGAACTCGTACCAATAGAGATGTATTGCTTTACTTATAAATCCATGAACATTCTCTAAATTAGCCAAGATAGGACTCACCCCCAATAATCCTTAACAATCCTCCCCTCAAATAGGGTACACTATAAGCCTCCCCTGAGGCTTATGAAGCTCTCGAATAGCCTCCTCTTAATCGAGGCTCGACTCCTTTCTCTGGAGCCCTCAAACAAAGTACATCATTTGTTCGATACTTTAGTCACTTTTGACTACACCGTCGAGGCTCACAATTCTTTATTCGATATTTGAGGATTCTATTGACATGACTAAGATTAGGGGATGACTCTGATACCATGTTAGGAATCACGACTCTCCTACGATAGACTAAATAAAAACATTGTTTATTAGCATATAAAATAAATAATTCATTTTGGGTTCTTTCTAATTATTGGAAACACCATGGAGTAGTCGTAGGCATTTGTCTCATGATCAAGATCTCTTTGTGGGCAAATTCATTGAATTACATTTTCTTTCATTAACACATTTATTTTTTGTTCAACCTCTTCTTAACACCATGGATAAGATAGCTAATTATTCCAATGTGGTACCACCTAATCCACTTGCACCTAAAATCAAACACCTCTCTCTTACCTTCATCCAATCAACAAATGACATCTATTCTAACAAAAAAACAAAATTAATTCATAACGATTATTATTCGACATTTGATTGCCCCGACATTTCCCTGCAACATGATCACGTTACTTACTCTTCACTTTCTAGTATACTTTGTCTTCACTGACATGCATCTTAAGAAAATTCTTAGGAGATTAGCCAACACAGAATTGTTTCAGGTAAATCACGTTAACTATGGAGTTTCTATGATTGAATCACTAAAAAGAAAAATGCACAGGGTTAGTATACATAATGACTTTCAATTCTTCTAAGCATAGTCTTGGTTCGTTAATATACTCTTTTTTTACTCGAGTGTTTAGAAAACGAAGATGGAAGATATATTAAAGCTTATAAGAAGTTACTATTGTCCCTCATGCATTATTTTGACAAGACATTTTTCATGCATATGTTTATATATAAGGTGGCTGAGTGGCGGTGGCAAACAGCATACGAATTAATATGAAAAAAGTGGCAACTTGGGATGCTGATTTGGACATAATATATGACATGCAAACCCTTTGACTGCTCCCTTCTTTTTATGGTCATTCCCAAAAGCTTAATCATTACTTCCTTTTAAAGCATTGATGATTGATATGTATCTCAAATGCATGCACGATTGCTATAATAAGTTGTATGGGAGGGAAAATATGGTCTTTTTTTTGTTTTTTTTTTTGTTTTTTTTGCCAGTTTGATGGCCCAATTAAAATATTTAAAATTCATGAATTAATTGTTTATGAATATGTGGGTCTTCCCACTTTAGATCCAGCCATGGCTATACTTTTTAAGGAAACTAGGGTAGATGTATACAGATGCCAAAGGGCTTGGGGCTGTGCTTGACCCAAGGCCTAGCTAGTGGGCTTAAACTACTACTGTTTGGGCTGTCAATGGATACCCATCCAATTTGTTGAGGCTCATGGTCATGTTGAGGCATGTCATTGAAGGGAGTGACATGCCTATTAGGCGAAAACAGTGAACTTCATATTTGCTTCTCGAACACACTTTGATTCTGAACTTAGCTAAAATTAGGGTTTTGTGAGCTACCTTAAATGCGCATCTTTCGTGTCCATTTCTATGAAGCTGAATTAAGGTTATTTATGGAGAGGCACATGTTTGGTGGAACCAAATTGGTCTATTCACATCAAGTCCATCTTCCCAAGTAACTCCAAGTTGGATGGGATACTGGATCCTCGGGCTCGGCTCGAGTTGGCCTCACGACCTTAATGTATTTTGGGTTCAATTTCATAATACTGAAAAATAGATTTCTTATTTCATTTTCATCCATAAAAATACTTTTCTGAAAAATCAATCTTGTATTACAAAAATAAATAAACAAAAATAAACCTGTAATTGTAAATAAAATCTATCTACTTTCTCACGCAACTCATTTTCAAGTTTCTCATTCAATTTTTTCTTCCATATAACGCGTCTCTTTTCAATCTTTTTCAATACGTGTTACGAACTTGTCCTTCTTTTATTTATTTTGATATTAAAACCTCTTTAATAGTTATTGAAATAGATAGTTGAATCTATTGAAAGGGAGGTGGGTAGTTTGAATCGTTATAAATGTGAAAGAAAACGTGGGGACGAGATAACGATTTTAGTAAGAAAAGCACATAAATATCCTACTTAATAACAATACATATGAGTGTTACACATACTAATATCTCACAAGATAGCAACACGATAGAGATTAAACTATGCTAGCTACACCAAAAATATAATATAATTTATATTTCTTGAAATGGTAATTAAAATTAATAATTAAAATTATTTTAACTTGGAAGTTAAAAATGAAAAACATTTAGAGATTTATAGTTTATGAAATTATATGGTAGAAAAAATGAATATGTAATATAAAAGGTAGCTTATATTAATTTATAATATGAGACAACCTTTCTATATTTTTAATGTGACATCTTTTAATATTAATACTGAAAATCATAGGCATGATTGGGATAGGCAGAACCGTCCGATGAAGAGAGAAAATTGAATCTACCTCAAAATTATACAAATAAATAAATACATAGTGGGAATCCATGAAAGTAAATAAAAATTATATTTCTCAGACAATTAATTAATGATTTAAGTAAAAACGACACATGTCAGACATTCCGTGCAATAAGCCACTAACTTTTTATTTTATTTTATGGTCAATATGTTAATAAACAAATATCCAGTTTATTTGAAGAGGATTATAAAACGGCGTCGTTGAAGGATGCCCATTACCAAACAGTCTCCTGGTTTTGAGCCAATGGGCTAGTGGGAGTAGCAGGCACGTATTATTTATTAGTTAATATTTTAGTGTAGGGCAACCCTACAAGATTTGGGATGCTTTTATTGACTACCTAAATTTATTTACTAATTAATAGAAATTGAATTAAAAAAAAAAAACTAAAAAAAACATTTTTTTGGCTAATTTATTTAGTTGAGTGAGGCGGATTTAAATTTGTATTGTAATATTAAAACATTTCTTAAAGATTTCATCTTTATATGGAACACTATTTATGATATAATAAAAAAGATTTGACATGATTGACAATTATTATGCGTGATGTTTTCAAAATTTAAAATACTTTCCACCTCGATGTGCTTTGGCTGAATCATGACCGTTTACGTATTATATCATTTGATTGTCATCGAGTGAATTGTACTAATGTGATGTTTGTGTGAGTTGTTATAAACGACGACTATCCGCAATGGTATGATATTGGTTTTCTCGAAAGGTTTCATGTCAATGGAGATGTATTCCTTACTTATAAACTCGATGTCTCGTATCAATAGAGACGTATTTCTTACTTTCCAACCCTTAATTAGTTGATAGGGGACTCATCCTCTCCCAACGATCCTCAACAATCTTTCCCTCGAACAAGTACATCATAGAGCTTCCCCTGAGGGTTAAGGAGCTCTCGAACAAAGCACAGTATTTATTCGACACTTGAGTCACTCTTGGCTATACCTTTGAGGCTCACAGTTTATTTGTTTGACGTTAGAGGATTTTTATTGATATGGATAAGTTAAGGGAATGACTCTAATACATATTAGGAACCAAACCCTCCTGGTATGATATTGTGCACGGCATAAGGTATCATGGTTTTACTTTTGGTTTTCACAAAATGCCTCATGGAAAGCGTTCTTTTCTTATAAATCTATGATCTTCCTCTTAATTAGCCAACCAAGTTAATAATTCTTCTCCCCCGTAAGGCTTCCTTCTCTAGAGCTTTCGAACAACCTCCTTTAATCGAGATTCGACTCTTTTTTTTGAGCTGTCGAACAAAGTACATTATTTAATCGACATTTGAGTCAAATACAAAATAGTTTGACGAAAATAAAATTGATTTGTTTTTGACTTTCAACCCCCATTTTTCCACTTATTATTTTCCCGTCGTCTTCTTCTTCAAATTCCTCCAATTTCAGGCCCTTCCTTGAAAATAATTCTCTGTTTTCGTGGCTTTTCCTTCTCTCTAATGGGCTGTGCGATCTCCAAGCAGAAGCGATGCCCCCACTGCCGGAACTCCCTGACGCAGAGAACCAACTCTCTTCACCCCCACCAATCGCCGCCCCGGCACTCCGATGGCTACCACGTCCTTGCCTTCTCCTCCTCCACTCTTGGCTCTCTCAAGCTCGAAAACATTCACTTCGACAACAAAATCTACACCACCGTTGATGAGCCTCTCCAACCCAAAAATAACGAGACCAAGAACCAGGTTTCAATGAGCCTAATTGACGCCAAAACTTGGTCCAATATGATCAACAAAAAAATTCCCAAAATTCCTCCCAAAACTCCAATCATCACGCCGCCCGGCGAGCCCGAGACCATTAACGTTTGGGAAGTCATGGAAGGCCTCGACGACATTACTCCCTTCCGCCCCACATCTCGGCCCCGAAGCTTCTCCTTCGATCTCAGTACAGCTCCGCCATGTGATTCCTCAGAACAAGGAATTTCAAATTCAAATTCAAATTTGCAGGAATTTGACGATTCCTCCACTTCCCCTAAACCATTCTGCCTTCAAAATACGGGTAATTAATCGTTTTTTTTTTTGTTTGTTTGGTTCAAAGTTCACCTGAATTTCTTCAAATTCTCGTAGTTACAATTCTAAATTGCAATTGTTTCATCGGGGATTTTTCAGAATTGGACACTGGAGTGATATCTCCAATCCGGAGATCATTAGAGGAGCATCCACCGGAGGAGGAAACTTCGGCGGAAACAGTCGCCGGCGACCCTCCAGAGGGCAAAAACAGAGAGAAAGTGGTGGTGTACTTCACGAGCCTAAGAGGGGTTCGGAAGACATACGAGGACTGCTGCGACGTGAGAATGATTTTGAAATCAATGGGAGCTCGAGTGGACGAACGGGACGTGTCGATGGATTCCGGGTTCAAACAGGAGCTAAAGGAGCTGCTGGGAGAAGGGTTCAACGGCGGCGGATATCCGAGAGTGTTCGTCGGAGCAACATACATTGGTGGGGCAGAGGAAATTCGGCGACTTCATGAAGATGGGGAGCTGGACAAGGTTTTAGAAGGGTGCGAGAAAGTGGAGGAGGGCGGCGAGGGCGACGGAGGAGGATGCTGTGAGGGTTGTGGGGATGTGAGGTTTGTGCCATGTGAGACATGCTGTGGAAGCTGTAAAATTTACTGCGAAGAAGGTGAAGAGGAGGAGGAGGAAGAAGAAGAAGAGGGTGGATTTCAGCGGTGTCCTGATTGTAACGAAAATGGGTTAATTCGGTGTCCAATTTGTTGTGGTTAATGTAATTCGGAGGAATTTTTGTTTCCTTTAAATTTGGGTTTTCTGTTTGGATTGTTTGTTGTACAGTGAAGTGATTTGGTTTGTTTGGGGACCGTTGAGATTGGATGTAATATTTTTCAACTCATACATAACAAAAAAACAACATTATTTATGAACTGCTCTTCTAATTATTATTTTTTTCCTGGTGATTAAATTTTATAAGGGTGTGGAAATCTCATTAACACAGACAATTTTAAATTTTTTTTTAGAAAAAACTCAAAAGGGAAAGCCTAAAGAAACCTACCGGTGGGCTTGAGTTATTACAGATGGTATTAGAGCCAGACATCGGGCGCTCAGCGGAAAGACACGAGGCGGTGTGCTAGCAAGGACGCTGGGCCTTGAGAGAGGGTGGATTGTGAGATCTCACATCGATTGGAGAAAAAAATGAAGCATTATTTATAAGGATGTGAAAACATCTCCTTAGCATATGCGTTTTAAAAATCTTGAAGGGAAGTCCGAGAGGGAAAACTCAAAAAATCAATATATGCTAGCGGTGGTCTTAAGATATTACACTTTTTTATAATCATCCTATCTTTACGATCACTCTGACAAAGTCAATTGTGGACGGTCAATAATCAACCCTCATATTGGAGGGTTGAGGAAACAAACCATGAGGAGAAGCTGAAACTCCTTCCATTTGCTTTCATTTGGACTCACTCCTAACTCCAAGCTACACACTAATTCTTTGTTTGATAGCAATATATCCTCATTATATCAACAAAGAATATTATTTAATATACTTATGGTTTAAATTGATATAACTTCTTATAATAGTAAATGAGGTTCCAATTAATACGAGCGTCCAAGAAGAAGTCATCCAAAGCTTTCCCATCAATTCACGGGTGACAATCAAAAGTTTTATTTTCAATCATTAAAGAAAAATGTTTTTTTCTCCTTGTTCTTTTCACATGAAGTTTCTATGATTAAGTTGTCGAAAATAAAAGAGCACTCTTATTAGTATAGGTACACAATTGAGAGTTGAGAGACTTATACGACATTTGTTAAGTTTAGAGACCTATTACGATTAGAATCGAAAGTTGAATGATCTTATTTGCAATTTAACACGATGACCAACATAGAACAAATCGTTCAAATGTTTCACAATGTATCAACCATATTTACCCGAGCGAGATTACAGACCATGGGAATGATTACTTATAATCATACCAAGCTGCACATCAAGAGTCTGAATTTGAGTGACAGACAAGAAGAAAAAAACATGAGTATATTTATGTATTTCAGTTGTTTTGATTCAAAGTTTTGTTATTCCTTTACTGTTCCTCGTACCTACTTCAGCTGCAGCCTTAGAAGCACGGCTCAACATATCCGAAACCCAAAGCGCGCCCTTTGAAAAGTAACTGCTGTTTACTACAGCCGTACCTGCAGCCATCGCCGCTTTCCCGGCCACCCCCATTGCCACCACGGCCGCCGTGCCAGTAACCATTGCAGTTGATCGGGTGATATCGGAAACGTGATACTTCTCATCGATGTATTTAACAGTTTCCATGCCGGTATGAATTGCATCAGTGAGTCCAATTCTGTTGCTAAGCTCAGAAACTTTGGCTGCTGCAGAAGCTGAGACTTGACAAGAATCATCAAAAGCTTTAGCCTTTACAAGTGCATCTTTGGTTAAAACATATCCCTTTGATAGCATTGTTTTGACAACTTGTTGAGCCACGGTTACAGCCTCCCCTGGTGTGTATGCAGAATGCATGATTTCTGCAACCTGTTTTTTTTCATACAGAAATTTCAGAGATCAATTCAAAATATTGTGTATAAACGGAGCGTGGTTGACTTCGACTCGATATCTAGTGGTCATTAAGAGACATAAAGATTTTGAACTCGTATTCGATGGTTATTAGCTTACCATTGGGCTCGTATTGTCGTCGGTCATTTGTGAAGGGTTGTTCCAGTTGTATGATTCATCTGTGTATGTTCCCCACCGGCCTATGAACACACATTGATCTAAGATTTCAGCCCCCTGGAACACCAAAATCAGCAAATGAACTGCATTACGAAAGCTCAGAAGTGATGCTTGAAGATGAGTACTTGGGACCTTTGTGTAAGAAACTGTTGGGTGCATGGCATCAACAACTTATAAGAGTTGCAAGATTATATATCCACTAGCCATGTTATGGGAGTGCTTGAAAGTCTAAATGGAATAATTTAAATGATTCTGTGAGATCCCGGAACGAAACATTCTTTACAAGGGTGTGAAAAGCTCTCACTAGCGGACGCGTTTTAAAACCTTGAGGCAAAGCCCAAAGAGGACAATATCTACCCGTAGGGAGCTTGGGCTCTTACAAATGGTATCAGGGCAAGACATCAAGCTATGTGCCAGCCTCGCTGAGCCCTGAAGAAGGTTGTGGAAACCTCCCCTAGTAGACGTGTTTTAAAACTTTGAGGGGAAGTCCAAGAAGAAAAGCCCAAAAGAGGATAAAATCAGCTGGTAGTAGATTTGGGCTGATACCCCCACAAATTCTTGCAAATTTAAGTGATTGCTCCTTAAATGTGTTGAAAAAGAAACAAACAAAGAAGCAACTACTAAAAACTTTCTTAAAAGCAAGCGCTTTATCGTAACCGCCCAAGCCCACCGCAAGTAGATATTGTCCGCTTTGATCCATTACGTATCGTCGACAGCCTCACGGTTCAAAAATGCGTCTACTAGGGAGAGATTTCCACACCCTTATAAGAAATGCTTCGCCCAGCCTCCTCGCTCTAACACTGCCCCGTGTCTTGGCTCTAATACCATTAGTAATAGTCTAAGTCCACAACTAATAGATATTGTCCACTTTGTCCCATTACAAATCACTGACAACTTGATAGGTTTAAAACGCGTCTATTAGAGAGAGGTTTCCACAGCCTTATAAGGAATGTTTCGTTCCCCAATCCAAAAATGAAAGCTTAAGGTCTTATATCTATATTTGATTCAAATAATTCGTAAGCATCTCTAACCAGACGGTGACTCGACAAACGTATGCCTAACAACCCCATATGACAACGTATACAAAATGGCTCCTCCTCCTCCGCACACCCTAAAGAGTGTATTTGCGCGTTTACATACATCGCCGAAACAAATTCAAGCGAGCGAACCAGTAGATGAGCACTCTACACATATCTATGAACAACAAAGTAAAAAGCAGAGAAACCAACAATTGCAAAATGAAAGAGCACAGAGAATTCTCACACTCAAGAACTTACACTAAGCAATATAGCAGTTTCCAGAGCAAAAGCATCACGGAAAGTCACATAAGCAGTACACGCATAATCACCCGACCTGTTATTGCAAAAGAAAAAAATTGTTTCAAAGCTTTTGATTAGCAAACCCAGTTTCAATTAATGTTGAATTCACCTGAGGATTTCTACATGATCCACCGCGCCACAATGGGAGAAAAAATCATAAACATCATTCTCTGTGGCTTTAGGTGACAAACTTGTAACTTCAGCAGTATAGCCCCCAGAGTACATTGTTCCACCCAGCTCTATATGGAAGTCCCAGAATTGTTTAGCAAAGGGGTAACTAAAACAGGGTAAATTACAAGGAAGAACAACTCGAATTCAACAAAAAAAGATGAAAAATTAGAGGAATTTGTCCAAAGTTAATCCACAGACACAACCCAGATCTTGAAATGAAAACCTAAAACAAACCCATAAGCCAAAACAATGGAAGGAAGAGATAAATGATGAAAATCAGTATGGAAACCGACAGAAAAGTAAAAAGGGTTTGAAGTTTGGCTATGGCGTACCTGATAGAAGCTCTGAGAGAAGAAGACGAGAGGGGGCCGAGCTGAAATCTGAAATCTGAAATCTGAAAACTTAGCCGACATTTTTTTTTTTTTTTTTTTTTTTGGCATCAGTTTTGGTAGCTGATGGTACTGAACTTTGTGATGAACCGATTCCAGTTGCATGAAGGGCGCGTGTGAATCACGAATTATTGGGATTGGGGAGTGTGGAATATTGTGGTGGAAGGAGCGTGGCTTGGAATGAAGTCTTATCTTCTCCGTTTGGGAGTTTTTCTGTTGGCAGAGAATCCCGCATCATCTAACTCTGTAGCTCTGAGCTCGAACTCTGGGATTAGATACGGCACCGTTTTGGAACGGATACGGAAATTCCATCGTCCATGCGTGTGTACTTCATCAACTATCTTGCTCCAAAAAAACTTATTTTATGTTAATTTAATTAATTGATTATTAATTTATCATCTAATTTTATGTCGTAGTTTCATAAATATTTTTTAAAATTATGTTAATATTATTATTTATTTTTTTTGAAATCTAAGCCAATTTGAATCAAACCCAATGTAATGTCATGTCAACTCATTTTTATTTTTATTTTTTGTGAAATCAGACTATTTCCGGTGATAGCTAAAATCTGAGCTCCTTTTCGATAATGACAAAAACGACAGAGATGAAGGACCGGGAAATCTTAACACCGGCAGTGAAGGAAACAGATTCAAAATCCCAAGGAGGATAGGAAGATGACGGAGAAGATTTTTGGACCTAATTAAGCGAGATGAAGCGAGGCGAGAAGGGAATGATTTTTTGGAGTGTGAAATTTTGACCTAATTAAGTTTTCTTTTTTCTTTATTTTAAAATATACTTAACGATGTGATCGTGATGTTGATGCTAAAATCAACATTTTAACGATACACAACTAGCACATCACTAAAACTTTTTAGTGATGTTGATTTTAATTGCAGGTTAACAATAGTTTTTTTTGCATGTCACTATGATCGAGCCACAAAAAAGAATCATTTATATACTTCTTCTTTTCTCGAGAATCATAATTGAAATATTAATCATTAAGCTAAACTCAACCAAACTTTTTACATCTCAATTATTAAAAACGTCGAACACTAATAAAAACAAATGAGATACCATTAACAAAATAACGCGTCGTTCACATGCATAAACACAAATCATAAGTTTATCCTTGGGACATGTGGTAGTTTGGAACATTGAATTATTGAACAAAGTTTGAGAAGAATAAGGTGATATTAATTAGAGCCGACATTGATTTGTTAATTGTTGTAATAATTTATTGTGTTTCCCTAAAGAAAAGTAGAGAGAATAAAAATTAAAGGGAGAGAAGGAAAAGGCCATCACTTTCATTCCCTCTTTCCCCAACTTCCATTTGGACCTATTTTTCAAACATACCATTAATTTTGAATATGACTTCACATTTCAATCTATATATTATGGCCACCCATAACATATCTTTTTTAATTACTCTAAGTTTATTTCATTTCAAAATATAATTACCAAACTAGTTTATATATATACATATTTATTTGTGTCATGGGCCACAAACAGCATTAAAAAGGAGAGACACGCCTTTAATGGACATATATTTTACCTTGTTCAATGATCTAAAATGGTCAAATAGTTTCTTACAAAAATGTACAACGATAAAAAAGAAAAGTAAAAAGTTAAAAAGATTTGTATAAGATAAAATGTAATAGTAATTTAGATATTAATTATGATGATAGAAGGGAAAGTATATCTTAATTATGATTTAGTTTTTGGTTATGCCATAAATAATGTAACACATCGATCTTCATATTTTGTCACATAATTATAAAAGGGACATCAATTTTCCATTCACATGCCTAACAAAACTCAATAACCAAATATATATATAAGATAAAAAATAATTTTTATATTTTTACGCTTTTAGTTTGGTATTTAATAAGCCCTTCAAATTTAAAAGGGGTTTAACGCGGTAACACTCTGTATCATGCTTTGAAATTTGAATTGATACCTAATGGTCTGACATTCTCCTATGACATAATTGTGTTACCTATTTGTCTTCAGCCTAGACTATAATGGCAGTTACAAAAAAGGATTCCCCCTCCATATCTCTGCCTACTTTACAATCCCTCATCACTCACGTCCATTCTCCAAGCTTCCTAAATCTCAACCAACTCCCCTACAAGAATAAGGGAAACGTAGTCTAGTACTCTCGTATTTTTCATTTACGGTAAAGAATTCTTCTTGCAACTAAAAGACGATCATCGGTGGATACTTGCTAGTCTTCTCAACAATGCGTAGATTTGGTCAATAGAGTAGAGCTTGTTGTTGGGAGTACTCATTCGGTGAGTCGAATTCCTAAACTTTATTATTATTATTTTTTTTGATTCGGTTGATTTAATTTCAATTATATTGGATGAGCTAGAAAGAAAAATACTGAAATTTCTTATGTATTTTAGGAAAATTTTGTCTCAAATTTGTCGTTAAAAAAGGAGTTAAAATTGGCCAAAAATCAACGGTGAACAAAGCCAAAACGGAAGAGAAAACACCGAAGAAAGGAAAAAACGTATGATTTGATAATCAAGTAGGCTAAAGCAACATCTGAACTAGAGCTTCGGAGAGGGGAGCATCGAGCCACAATCTTGGATTCCAAACCAAGTAGGTTTGGACGCCAAAAACTTCACACGCGGCACTAAGGCCTCACCTAATCAGGACTCGACTCGATCCAACCCACAACTCAAACCAATCCAAGTACTTGACTCGACGAGCTATATCCGACTTGGGCATACTCAAACTGACCTAAAACTCGACTTGATCCCCACCTCGACCCACGTACTCAACCGACCAAACACCCTTTCAATTCATTTGTGTCACTTCCTCGCATGTGACTCAGTCGTGGCTCGCACTCCAGCTGACTCCCGATGATCAACTACTCGATTTCGCAGCTCCAGCCTCTTGGATTGAGATCCCAAGACCCATGTCAAACATTTTGGACCGTCTCTCAAGAATAATTAGTAACTCCAGCCTAAACTTAAACAAGTAAGAGACTTTAGAGTTGGTTGGTTGGTTGAATATAACTTGACGTATTTTATGATTGTCGGATGGATGCAAAGTTATATTTGTGCTATGATGTTAGATATTATGTGACCTAAGTTATGTTATGATATAAAGTATGTCACGTAACGATTATGTTATGTTATTCGATTATATTATGATATTGGCGTACCTCGATATGTGTTGGAAAAGCAATTAGGCATTGGAAATTAATGGGAGAATGGGAGAAAAAGAAAGAGGTAGAAGTTATGGGAACACAGTTGGTGGCAACAAAATCTGATGCCTTTCCATTTCCTCTCTTATTTCACAAAACGTCTTCACACCCTAAGAGGCCTCAACTACCCACTGCAAAGCTCTGTTCCTTTGTCCCCTCTTTTATGTCTCCTCATAAAAAGATACCTAAAGATATTTCCTTCCATCCCCTTTTCTTCTATGTTTATATGCATATATCACTCTCCTTCTTCACGGGCTCCTTTCTTTACTTTCCGACCATTATCGTTCTTCGTCCAAACGCCTAACCTAACCTAAGAAATACTCGAAATTGAATATCATAGACGAGATTAAGAAAACAATAATTAATAATTAAACAGTGATTTGTTATGGTTGGTCCGACCAACAACTTTATTCGGGGAGCTAAGTGTTCAAAGTGATGGGTCATTTTCAGTGACCGACAGCAACAAGATTTTGCAAAAAGTTGAGTCACTTTCTAAATAGTGATGCATCTCTAAAATCAAATTGAGTAATTTTATTTTGTAAGCTTTCCATGCATGCAAATCTCCCATCCCAATACTCTCTCTTACCTCAACTTCTATTTAAATCTTCCTTTTTTCTTCTCATTTCGATAATTTTACACGATTAAATGTATGTGATTATACGAACAAATATGCTCGGTTCCGAGCATAGTAGGAGTTGAATTATGATTACCACCAAAAATTCTCCGCCATGCATGGAAATTCAACTACTTTTCTTTTGACTCTTCAACCACCAAAGTTGAAACCCAACTTCCCCTTTTTTTTTTTTTTTTTTTCTCATACATAAAATCAAAAAGCTAACACAAAAAGACCCTTTTAAAAAAAAATAAAAAAAAACGCACCTTTTTTGGTTCCTTTTCTTTGTTTTGTAATGAATTAGCTTGGGTTATTGGTTAATGGTCCCTGAAGGTGTTGCTTTTATGGATAAAAGAAAGAAAAAGAGATTGAAAAGCTAAATTGATGATATTAATTTCTCTCTCTCTCTCTCTCTCTCGAATAAAAGCTAGAAGATGGTACATTTTTTTGGGTGTATTTGTACAACTTTATAGAAATAATAAAAGGGTTTGCTAATGCAACTCCTTTTATTATACATTTTGGTTACATCCCAATAATAATAATAAAAGGGAAGCTTCTCTTTTCATGGAAAAATACACCCTTTTTTAAATTTCCCTTTTTTTCATCTAAGCCACCAAAAACCTAGAAAAGGGAATATCAAAAACCCATATAAAATAACATAGTAACATCATATCTTATATTATAAAAATATATATATATCTATATATATATATATATATATATATATATATATATATATATATATATATAGCATTACCAAACCCAACGGCCTGGTTCTTGTTCTGGTTCTTGTTGTTTCCCTATTGCATAATTAAGCTCCTAATTATGGCTGCCTCGGCACTATCAGCATCTATTGTAGACAAGAGCTGAGAGAGCCTTTCACTTAGGTCATCCACCTCCCTGTGTAAGTTTCTAATGTAATTGCAGGTCTCTTGGAGGACTTTTGAGGCTGAAACCTGAAGAACAGATAAGAACAAATTAAAATATTAAATAATAATAAAGTCAAATCTGAAATTAAACAAAAAGCAAACACTTGGGTGTACTTTAGGTTTGTTTGTTTAGGCCATTTTGAATGAAGTGGGTTTGATTTAATTATATGTTTTGTGGAAACCCCAATTAAAATCCAAAACTTTTGAATTACTTTACTTACCTAATGTTATTGTTCAATTCTTTAATTGACTACACTCACCAATGGAGTTTGTTTCCACCGACCGTACATTTCCAATCAGTGCCATGAATTAAGTGTATAATAATAATAATAATAATAATAATAGAGTCCAATATGAACACCTCCCATCACGACAATCACAATCTTTAGCTTAAAGCAACACAAACATTTGATTTTTGTTTTCCCCCAAAAATGTAGATTTGAGTATAAGAAGTTGTGAGAGGGGGGAGTGGTACCTTGTCGGAGCGACGATGGCGAATCTCGGGGACGAGGTGTCGAAGCTTGGAAATGAGTTCGATGATTTGGTCGTCGGAGATTCGGGAAGCGCCCGGCTGCCTTGATCTCCGGGTAGACATGGTGTGAGTGTTGAGTTGATGAGAGAAGAAGTTGGGGTTGAAGGGGGAGGGAAGGGAAGTGATAAGAGTTATAAAGAGGAAGGAGGAGAGAGAGAGAGAGAGAGTGGTGGAAGTGTTGGATATGAAGAAGACAAATGGTTGGGAGAAAGGAGTGGGAGTTGGGTTAGTGTTATAGGAAGGGGAAGAGAGTTTGTGTAGTCTGTTTTTGTGTTCCCAAGTTAGGGATTCAACTCAAGTGGGCTTCAACAAATGTGTTTGTTCTTCACTTAACACAGTGGGCCTTTCTTGTTTATGTCTCAATCCACACCTCCATGTGATTTCCCCATTTCCTTAACCACACTCACTCATTTCCCTCTCCATTTCTCTCTTTCACATATTTCTTCCACCAATCACTTCTTCCCACGTTTCTTTACCCCTCCCTCCTCCCCCTTTTTTACCCTCTCTCACATCTCCTATCACTCTCCCAGACTCGAACGCTTGTCACAATCGCACTTTTGATGGCAGCGGACTTTCGATTGTGCGGCACTCACTTTCCAACGACAAGTGAGCTAAGCCAATTCGTTCTTGCGTCGCTTACGGTCAAGCGACATATGCTCGAGCCTTTGGCCTCGATTTTAAGAGAAGGTTTTAGAAAACGAGGGTAGAGAGAGATTTTTGAAAGAGACGTTATATAAGCAAGTAAGAAAGAAATAACAACGGCTCACAAAGGGAGAAGCTTTCCTCGTAAGGGTGTGGAAACCTCTCCCTAACGTATGCATTTTAAAATCGTGAGGCTGACGACGATACGTTACGAGCTAAAGTAGATAATGTCGATTAGTGGTGGGCTTGGGTTTTTACAAATGGTATCAAAGCCAGATATAGGACAGTGTGTCAACGACCATGTTGGCCTCCCAAGGGGAGTGAATTGTGAGATCTCATATTGTTTGAAGAGGGGAACATAACATTCTTTATAAGAGTGTAGAAACTTCTCCCTAACAGACTTATTTTAAAATTGTGAGATTGACGAGGAAAAGTAACAGGCTAAAATGAACAATATTTGTTAGCGATGGGCTTGAGATTTAACAAATGATATCAGAGCCAGACACGAGGTAGTGTGCCAATGAAAACGTTGGGATCCTAAGGGGGGTGGAACAAACATGTTTAAAAACTGTAAAGAGCTTATTGATAAACTTGAATTTTTATAAATGGTATCAGAGTCAGACTCTGAGATGTGCCAAGGAGGATATTGAGATCTTAGGAGGGAGATTATGAGATCTCGTATTGGTTGAAGAAGAGAACGAAATATTCCTGATAAGATATTTTATTTTGGATTAAAGGGTATTAATGTAAATTTTGGAAAGTATAATATAAATATATAAATACCGTAGAGAGAAGGTAAGAGGATGAAATAGATAAGAAAATTAAATAAAAAGAAAGCGACATAGGGATATACATTTAATGGAGAGTGTAATTAATGAGAGTGGATTAAATAAAATTTAAATGCGTATATGACTTTATACAATCTTTTTTCATATTAAATTCTCTTCCAACCCAAAATTTTACAATAAATACGAGTGTACTAAAAAAAAAAATATTCAGATTTTTTTTTATTTTTTATTGAATGTTTATTCCTTTGCAATATTTTAAATGATTAATTAATGAATTACCATTTTAAAAATCTTCTCTCCTACCATTATTGAACTAAAAATAAATAATATCTCAAATTAATATTAAACAATTATTGTGATGTAAATTGATGCATATATTTCTACCACTATTTATCATCATCAAGATATTACAATATGTTAGATGAGTGGTTTATAATATCTTCAATATCTAACTTTTATAATATTTTAATTTTATAAATATCCGTATATCATTTTAAATTTAGGTCAAAATTATTTATAAGTTTTCATCAACGTTCTATCGTTTCCTTCTTTTTCTCTCAAATGGTATTTATTTGACTATAATAAAATATTTAAATTTGCCTAAGATTCTCCTTATTTTTATCTCGTCTGTCAACATTTCTTTTCATTTACTATTTCTCATGTGACCGTAAAGCAAGATGCACACTAGACATCTCGCCCCGTTAAACTATAGTTATTTATTTTATTTTTTTTATAAAAAACATATAATAATAATTTTTTAAAAAAATATTGGAAGGTTTGATGAGTGAGACATTAGTAGGTGAGAGAAGAGATAGATTTGCATAAGATTGTGAAAGGGCAAAGTCACATGCAATTTCCTAAGAGAAAATGACGTGCCACGTGGCATGCCTTAGGTTTTAGTACTTTTTTTTTTTTTTAAATAAAAAAGGGAACATATTTCTAAACACAAGCATAGATGTGAAATTTCCATACTTTTCTCTAGCATCCTCACGTGCCTCTCACCCTCCCTCCCCTCTAATCTCTCCATTATTAATTTGTTGCCATGACTAAAAACCAATTTTATTATTTTGCCATTAACCACCAACTTGTTCATTTGTAGGGCACCCACACTTTCCCTTCTCGTGTCTAGATATTGTCCGTTTTACGAGTTTTAAAACGTGTCTACTAGATAGAGATTTTTACACCTTTATAAATAATATTTCGTTCTCCTCTTCAACCAATATGAGATCTCACCATCCACCCCTTGGAAGCCCATCGTCTAATACCATTTATAATAGCTCAAACACACTGTAAACAAATAATAGCCCAAACTTAAAACGAATTTATTACGGAGAGGTTTCCACATGTTTCTAAGAAATACTTCAACATTATGAACAGAAGTCATACATGAATGATTTAAGAGAGTGGTAGGCGAATGAAAAGTCTTATCTTGAAATTTATGAATGAGATATCCCTTTTGCATTAATTGTGTGGGAGTTAATGAGAGTGTAAAGTAGAAGCAAGCAAGCAAAGCAAAGCAAACCATGTTGTCCTTGTTAATCAGTTATTGGAGGGCCATGGTAGAATATATGACATATGGGGTTCTATCATACTCATCATTTATTTCATGTCTAACCCAATTTATTGCTTTTTATATACAAAAATTATAAAATATTGTATGTTATCCCATTTGTGTTCTTCATCTTTATCTTCATGCTTCACTAATCTCCTTATCTCATTGTATGTTTATTATATTCAATGTCGTGGATTGCATCCATAGTATTATACGATTTGTATAAGTATTTGTACTCTTTTTGACTTGTTACGTATCGTCGACAGCTTTACGATTTTAAAACATATCTAATAGGGAGAGATTTACGTTCTCCTCTCCAACCATTCGTAACATTTTAGAACGGTTAAACTAGAAAAGAAAAGGTAATAATGGCATGCATGCGAATATCCCTTTAGTTTGAAGGAAATATATTGTTGAACTTGGAGTTAATTAGTTAGTTTTAAGTTAACCCTAATTACTTTTACTTTAACTTAATCCCTCCCCCTTTAATTTTGATAGTGGGAAGAAGCCATGAGTCTCCGACAAATCAATCCCCACATTCGATTAATTTTCCTTAATCTTTTAATTAATGAACCCATTAAACTTGATTAGTTACATAAAATTAGTTGTGAAAAGATTGTTTAACAGAAGAAATTATATGAATAAATGAAATTCTCCGACACACAAATTAATGATGTCTAAGCATGCACCACTTTAATTTATTTGCACTCATTTCCAATTAACTAAACTTAGGTTACTTAATTAAATATATAAACCATTAAATGTACCAAATTTAGGATATAGTTTGTGATTTAATTTAGTATGCTATTTTATATTTATTTCTATAAACTTCTATTTCTTGTCCACCATCAAATTTAAATTTATTATTTATAAACATTTTTTTATTCTTAAAAAATAATTCATAAAAATTCTTTTTTTTTTTTTTTTCTTTTTAGATGGGAAAAACATCATTAAATACTCAATCATCACAAAATTTAAGTTTTGTTGACCTTAAAAAGCACTCAACAAAATTTAAGATTTAAAAAAAAAGTAAAAAAAAAAAAGAAAGAAAGAATTAAAGCAAAGCAACTTGATGGGGTGCTTAATTGAAGAAGATCATGTCTCATGCTGCAATATCTTTAAAATATTCAAACTTTCACCTGAAAAACAAAATAATAAATAAATAAATAAATAAATAAATAATAAAAAGCCTCCCTTTTTGACAACTTCAAAATTATATTCACTTTGCCTCCACTTAAAATTCTTTATGTAAACACATAAATTTCGCAACTTATGTTTTTCTCTCCTTAATTTACTTCCACAATTTCTTCAACCAGCCCATCTTGTCATGTTAGTCTCTTTGACCAAATCTTCTTGATCTCCGTACAAAGATCGTCTTTTTTCATCTAAATTTGTGTTCTTATTATGTTTTTTTGTGAGAAGAAGAGATGCATGCATTCGAAGATTATTTGGATCTTACATTTGACATTTGATCATATTTTGTGAGTGTCGGCACAAGATTATATTTATTGGGTTTCTCAAAAGAACTTAAAACTTAACATAAATATCGATAATATGCCTGTAGGGTCATCATTATTATTTTACTCAATTGAATTTCGTATGTTTTTTTTACTGTTTTAGCATGATAACAAATTTATGTGATTTTGTCTCTTTTAAGTCTAGACTCGTATAATTTGTTGGACCCATATCCAAAAAAATCTTGATATCAATAGATATTAGGGGGGAGAAAATAAAGGTAACGACTAAAGTGGTTTGGTTCGGTTAGTTGAAATTGAATGGGATTAGTTTGAAGATGTGCATAAAGTGGTCAATTCCATCCATTCCCTTTAAGTCTAATAGATGTGAAACTAATAGATTTGGTTTTAAAAAAATTGTGTGGGGTATGAGTAAAAGAAGATGAATTGGGAAATGATTAAGGGGAGAAGAAAATAGAGTAGGAAATGTGGTGTTTAATTAACCAATCCACCGACCTTTTTGTGGAATGGGATGGCTAAAGCAAACGAAACAATAATAATTAAGAATGGTTTAGGGTTTGAGGGAAAGGCATAGCCAAAGCCAAAAGAGAGGAGATTATTGCATGCCTTTGGGTTTGGCCATTGGGTCAATTTTGTTCCTGATTACCGGTTGCTGATATCCACAATACTATGTATGTCCTCAAATTAAGGCGTGCCTATGGTAAGACTTTACCCAAAAGGAGAAACAAACCAAACCCAAAAACTTATGTTTTAACCTTTTTGGATTTGGTTTCTAATGTTGATTTCTTTAGATTTCAATCACCCTAACTTTCCGTAAAGATTCCGTTGGGTGGGAGTCTAAAGAGTCTGATCACTCACCGCTAGTAGTTTTTGTCCTCTTTCACCTAATTACTCATCGCTGGTAGATATTATCCTCTTTAGCTCTTCCCTTGCACTTCAAGGGTTGATGACCCACCACTCTCTTCTTTGGACTTTCTCTTACCCTTTCAGGGTTGATGACCCACCGCTAGTAGATATAGTCCTTTTTGGGCTTTCCCTTACCTTTCAAGAGTTGATGACCCACTACTAGTAGATAGTGGCATCTTTGGACTTTTCTTTGCCCTTCAAGGGCTCATATTGTCTGCATATATTATAGAGATGGTTTAGTTATACTCCAACCAATGCCTCACCGTCTAGTACTTGGTTTTAATACCATTTATAATAGCTCAAGCTCACTACTAACAAATATTGTTCACCTTAACTCACGTATCGCCATCAGTCTCGAGTGATTTTAAAAGAAAGAAAAAAAAAAGTAACTTTTTTAAGTTAGGGTAAATAACACTAATAACTAAAATGTAGGAATTAAATTGAAGAACTTTTAAATGGTATTTTAAGCCCAAAAAAAACATTGTTGATTGTTTAACTTTAATTAATAACGGTTATCCATATATCTATATTCACTAGTGATGATTGTTTGGGAGTGGATAGAGTCGGCCCAGTCCCATTAAACCCATAGATGCCCACTTAAGCTTGGATTATGTGACCAAGTTTTTGGATAATCTGTTCTAGATTAGTTTGAATGTAAGATTTTTAGATTGGATTACTCAAATATGCTCCAATTACGACCCATACAAACTAACCTTAATTTGGTCCATTACAAATAAAGAAAAAATAGGTTGGAGAGCCCCTATGAACGTGAACATAATCTATCGTATTTATATATGGGCGATCTTCTTCTTAATTAGTCAACGTGGAACCGATGAAAAGATTGATCCTAATCCACGAACCCTTATCATCGAAACAAACGAAGAAGACAGAACAGAGTATTCTAACAAATGGGTCATAATCATTAATCTAATTCACAAAATTGGACTTTATGGTGATGTGGGTGTGATTAAAATATGAATTGGGCCCAAAAAAAGGAAGCTTTTATTAATTTAGAGCAGGCTAGGTTCTCGTTTTTTTAAATAGACAAGTCATTAGAAATGGCTCTGTCATGCGAACAAGCTAACCAACAATGTTTTTCATTATGTCTAAATCAGACCATTTCAAAGATCGAAGATATATTGAAACATAACAGAAGAAAAGAGGATATTATGTCTCAGTACGTACGGCCTAATTTACTTGGTGTGTCATTTATGTTTAGTGTTTTGTGTTTGAGAAATATAGATTGATGGGTTGGTTGGATGCGACTGATCGTTAATAATGTCCTTCTACAACTTTAAGATCAAGTGGTTTTGCCATTATTTTAAGAGTATTTCTCATTTATTGAAATCAGAGATGGGAGAGAGAAATACGTGTCAACGAGGACGTTGGCCTCAAAAGAAGGTGGATTGTGAGATCTCACATCGGTTGGAGACGAGAACTAAACATTAAGGTGTGAAAACCTTTCCCTAACAAGACGCGTTTTAAAAATCTTGAGAGAAAATCAAGAAGAAAAAACTCAAATAAGACAATATCTACTTAACGGAGTTTGAACGGTTACAATATGGATAGTGTTTAAAAATGGTGGGAGACTTAAAATGTCAATCTTCAATTAGCATTAAACTATGTTAACGTGTATTAAAGAGTTTAAGAGAGGTATCAAGAGTCAAAAGAGCACTAAAGATAGCGCGTAGGTCCCCATTGGAGAGCATTAGTGGTTGTAGAACCAGCCCAACTCCTATGGTTCAAGGTGGAAGCCCTACGGTGCCCACAGGCTCAACACGAGGCCCAAATTCAGAGTGAAACGCCATGGCGCTCATTTATACCCTTTGGCACCCCAAACTTTAGTATCTTTTTTGGGTTTGTACTGTGCCATGGCGCTTCATGGTCGCAAGCCTTTTCACATGTTGGAATCTCATGTAAACACCACCATGGAATAAGGTTTGATCTTATTTACGAGATTCTATAAATATTCCATTTTAAAAAGAGAAGGTTCGAAAAAGAATATGCATTTTGTTTGTATAGATAATGACTTTCAATTTCCTTTCTTAACCATTCTATCTTTGATATCGCTCTCATTCAAATGTGGTCTCAATTCGTTCATGTGTCACATTTGCTTTCCCGAATGTACGAGTAAACAGGTGGAATTTGAGCAATCTTCTGTTTACGAATAGGTTTAGAGACATTATCATATTGTATTTTTTTGAAAACTTTATAATAAAATAAACACAACACGTGAATTTGCTGACTCAAAAATGAAAGAAAGAATCAAAGTTGAGTAAGATTTGAGGATTAAGCGTAGTAATAAAAATGATGATAATAAGATTTTTCGAAAACATCCCTTGCTCTACCCTTAGTGTCGAAGAACTCAACTTACATCCTCTTACATCCAACCTGCCATCTCTGCATACTAAGTGTTGAATGATGAAAGTCCCACGTCGACTAATTTTGGAAATGATCATGGATTTATAATAAAGTAACACTATCTTATTGGTGAGACTTTTTGGGGAAGCTCAAAACAAAGTCATGAGAACTTATGCTCAAAGTAGACAATATCATGTTATTGTGGAGAGTCGTGTTCAACAAATTATTTATTTACCGGAGCATGATGAGAAACAGAGCATGAGACCCAAATACACAAAATACATAGCATACTGCAAATAAGTAAATAAAACAAAGCAAAACAAGAATCATAAAACATAGCAATTGGGATGAATTTAAGAAGCCTTAGAGACTTGGGATGTCACTTTGTGAAAATTGGATTGGTTTTATAGGGATGGGTTGGGACAATTTTTTTTTTTTTTTCTTCTCTAGGGTCCATTTATAATATGATATTTAAAACTCATTAAGAAATTCATTAAACCTAATAACAAGCGGATGGAATAAAGTTAGAAAAATGGTTGAAGTAGTTAAAGTTGAAGGTACGAACAAAAATTATAAAAATATCTCAATTTTGAACTACACGCGTCAAACTGTGAACAAAAAGAACGCGGTGGTAGTTTATTGGATGGTTCCTAAATGGAATCTTTTTAGTATAAAGTTGGTAAAGTAGTTTGAATTGTGAATTTGAAGTCCGCGGATTTAAACACACCCGAATGGAGATGGGGATGGGGATGGGTGTAGGGGACCCAATTCAATTCCAAGGTCCCCCTCCCTATAAACTTTATATATATATATATATATAATGAAAAATATTCATGAGAAATTAATCTAATTATATAAACTATTTATTAGCTTTTATCACATTTTAGGAAAAAAAAAAATTAAATAACACAGGTGGGTCCCATCGCAAATTTAATAATTTTAAATTTTAGAAGCAAAAATTACTTTGCGTATTAAAAGTTGGAAGAAAAATAAAAGTTTGATAATTTAGAAGGTCTTATAATATTATTATTTTTTTTTTTTCCATTTTTATTTAATTTGGAGAAATGTAAAAATAGAAAAACAAAGGCAAAAGAGTAAACTTCAGTCTCATCTTCTCCGCTCTCCCTCCCACTCACGCAAACCACCCGCCTCACACCCCTCTCCTTCCCGCTTTATTTCTGCTTCCCGGCGCCCGTCAGGCTCCAGCCCCTCATGTGGTTAGATCTCCGGCTTCTTCATCTCGACGCGCCGTCCTCATTCCTACAGGCGCGACTTCTCACTCTGTCGTGTGATCGACGACGAGTTGCAGCATTTCTCACAGCAACACCAGATTTCTACCTCCGGTGAACTCCTTCAGCAACGAATTTGAACCCAGATTCTCGTCTGTAGCTTCACGATCCACAATCCCGGCGAAGACGCCCACTGGATTTGTGGCCCACAATCCGTGTGATTAGCGATCTCTTTCACCGTAGGCTGTAATGTTTGAATTTCTGGTTTCGACCTCCTTTGAACTCTGAACACCGCGTATTCGAGGTCGTTTGCTGCTGATCAGTAAGTTCCAGCGCATTTTAGTCCCTTTCGATTCATTCAAGTGCTGAATTTTCTGTTTCTAACTATTCGGACTCTTCTTCTTGTAGCTTCAAGCCTGTTCAAACACTTCTGATTGCTTTCCAGCAAAGACTCAAGCTTTTCGGTGCGTCTTAGTGGGTGACGGCTTGCTCTAATCACTTTTCGGATTCTATGTAGTGATTAAAGTCTGTTTATAACCATTTCAAAATTCTTCTTGTAGTTTCAAGTCAGTTATGGACTGATTCGAACACTTTTCAGCAAGGGATCGAGTCCGTTTTGGAAATTTTAAGAGAATAACGTTCTGTTCAAACATTTTCCAACCAAATTAAAGTACCTTAGATGGATCTCTAACCCTTGAATACTCTTTGTTTTAGGTTTCACTCTGTTTTGGAGTGTTTGATTCAGTAATAAGTGTGATTTTTGGGTAAGCTTGTCCCTCATGAGCACGTTGTGGTTCGATTAAGGGTTTCGAACTAAATATAGTATCTAAATCTTATCCTTCTTTTTTAGGAATCTCTTGGAATAATTTAAGGCCTGTTATACACAAGTAGTTTTTATTTGAAGCTTTTGTTTGATTGTGTGCTAGCATGTTGTGTCTTATTTCTGTTATATATATGATATATTTGATCTATTTAATTGTTACTCTTGAACTCTTAGGTGTCTGATGTGTTGAGCATGTTGTGGCTTGATCTTTGTGATGTAATGCATGCTGAGATGGTGAATTTTTTGTAATGATAAGCATGCTAAAATGATGTGGTTGGTTGCAGAAACATGATTTTTGTGTTGGAAGTGGTGTTGTGGTTTTGGGCATAAAGCATGGTCTAGAAGCATGATGCGTTGGACTCATGCATTCAGAGGTGAATGCTGGGGTCTCGGGTATAAATGGTTGAGGACTGGCATTGTGGTAAAGATAAACGAGGTTGATATCAGGGTCTCAGTATAAATGGTTGAAGGTCGATGTTGTTTTAAAGAAGGTAAAGTGAATATTAGAGTCTCGAGTGTAAATGGCCGAGGGCTGGTTTATCAATATTTAGATTGGAGGCCCCATGTATGAATGGTTGGGAATTGACATGCCAATGTTGGATAGAGAGGAGTATGAAGGGATTGGGTATAAATGCTCGAGAGTCAGTGTGATGAGTCTTTGAGGCCTTCGGTATAAATGCTCAAGGGTCAAATATTTAGCACTGAAGAGAAGTGATGAGACCCTGGGTATAAAGGGTCAGGGATTGGTGCAACTCTAAGGGACAGTCCTGGAGGGTTCTGAAGGCCAAATATGAGAGCTGAATGATCTCGTTTGTTGTGAGGACTAAGTTGTGTTAGAGGTTGAGAGGTGTATGCATGTCATGAGCATATTGCGTGATGTGATTATGATTTATGAATGGAGTTAGTTACATATGTTACTTGTCTCCTACGCATGTTTCATATGAGTAGTATGTATATGATAAACATGTTGATGAGATATGGTGTGAAGCATGTTTTGTGGTGTTTTGTGGCTCCTCAGATGGGAGCTATTAGTGAGTACTTTTATACTGACTCCTTCCTCCAACCAACAAATTTGGCAGGTGCTTAAAATCTGCACGCGCTTGATGGTGAAGTGGAGGCATGACAAGAAAAGAGAACATTAGCTAGTCATCTACTTTCCCTATCCCCAACTCAGGGCTTCCTTCCATCCGATTGCTCCCTTCCCCTCTCTGGGGAATTTCTCCTCTTTCCTCCTTCTACTAAGACTTTTCCATCTCTCTTCTTCTTTCCTGCTTTTGCATGGTTCTAAACAATTCTCTACCTACCTCCGAGATCTATCCTTGGATTCACTAGAAATGACCTCCGCCGAGGCTTCAATCAAGCCCAATTCTGCATCCGCTTTCAAGAACCATGCTGATTCTACCAAAGCCCCCTCTGATCCACCCAACGCGCTCTCTGCCAAGGGTATTCATTTTTCCTCCCAATCCTCGCACCCTCTTTCTTCCTCCCACTTTTTTTTTCCTTTCTTTCGTTCTTTACTCACCCTCCCAATTGTTCTGTTTTTTTTGTTAATACAGATGCTGATATCGCCCTCTACACCGAGCTTTGGAATGCTTGTGCTGGTCCTCTTGTTTCTGTCCCTCGTGAAAACGAGCGTGTCTTCTACTTCCCTCAGGGCCACATTGAACAGGTTTTTCATACCCTTCATCCCTCCTCTTCTAATTTTATCATGACATAACAGGGTTTTTTTTTTTTTTTCCTTTTTATTATCCAAAGCTGTCTCTCATTTGCTTCTGTTTCATTCTTTTCTTTTCTCCCCTTTTCCAACTGGAAAGTTATTTTTATGTAAAGTCTCAGCTCTCTTTTCACCTTATACGGCTATGGTTCATGGGATTTTTTCCTCACCTTCTCTCTGTTCGTTAACCTTCCGTCTGCCTTGTTTCTAATCTGCGTTCTATTGAACTTTCTCCATGATTGATATTTGTTTGGTTTTTGGATCAGGTGGAAGCATCAACTAATCAAGTGCCGGACCAACAGATGCCTGTTTATGACCTTCCATCCAAAATCCTCTGCCGCATTATTAATGTGTGCTTAAAGGTACCATTGGTCTATTTCTTGGACATATCCACCAAACTGGGGCTTTCCCATTTCTATGTTTTCTTCTCTTTTGACAAATATCTGTGAAGGTTGCTTTCTTCTCTTTTGACAAATATCTGTGAAGGTTGCAGGCTGGAAGATTCGTACCAGGTAGTTTTACTTTGTTATTGATGTGACAAATCATCTGTCTGTGAATTGCAGGCAGAGGCGGACACTGATGAGGTATTTGCACAAATAACTTTGCTTCCAGAGGCTAATGTAAATTCCCTTCGTGTCTTGCAGTTGAAAATGTTATACTGTGTTGAAAGCTTCTCAATGTTTTATGATCTTGATATCCTGGTGTGTTTTTAATTACAGCAAGATGAGGATTCTGTGGACAAGGAACCACCTCCTCCTCCTCCACGAAGATTTCATGTGCATTCTTTTTGCAAGACTCTGACTGCATCTGACACCAGTACTCATGGGGGGTTTTCAGTCTTGAGGCGCCATGCTGATGAATGTCTTCCTCCTCTGGTTAGTACATTAATGGTTTTTATATAGATAGATTGTATAAATTTATGAGACGGTATTTCTTCCTTTGCTGCCAAAACTGAATGTCATAGAATTGATTTTTCTAGGACATGTCACAACAGCCTCCTACTCAGGAGTTAGTTGCAAAGGATTTGCTTGGAAATGAATGGCGTTTTCGTCATATATTTCGAGGTAATGAATTATGAACTTGAATTACTCTTCATGGATCCCAGATGGCTTGTGTGTTACAATACAGTTTATTTTATCAACAAAACAAACTTAGATAATCTCTTGCTCCAATATATAATACGCCAGAATAGCTCATGTGCTACCAACCTGAGAACCGTATCTCACATCTAAATCTTTCATGCCATGTGGGTTGATTAGAAATATATATTGACAATCACCTTGTTCAGTTGATTTGTTAGATTCAGTCTTCTTTTCTTTAACATTTAAGCTTTTGGAATATCAGGACAACCACGAAGGCATTTGCTTCAGAGTGGTTGGAGTGTTTTCGTGAGCTCAAAAAGACTGGTTGCAGGAGATGCTTTTATATTCTTGAGGTTTGATGTTTCCATTCATCTCTGTCGTGACTCATATGACATTAAAATATCATGATTACATTATTTTTCTGAATGAGTCAATTATTTCATTAGACATCTTTTGGTCTAATTGGAATCAACATATATTTTCTGATAGGGGAGAGAATAGAGAACTTCGCGTTGGTGTTAGGCGTGCCATGAGACAACATGGCAATGTCCCCTCATCGGTCATATCTAGCCATAGTATGCATCTTGGTGTGCTTGCAACTGCTTGGCATGCCATTTCCACAGGCACAATGTTCACTGTGTACTATAAGCCTAGGTAATGCTTATGATATGTCGTGTCATTTCTGTATCATGTACGTTTTGTTATTACATCTTTGAAGGCAAGACGCTAATGGCTCCAAATTTATGTTCAGGACAAGCCCTTCTGAATTTGTTGTTCCATATGACCAGTATATGGAGTCTATTAAGAAGAGCTACACCATAGGGACGAGGTTCAAAATGAGATTTGAAGGTGAAGAAGCTCCTGAACAGAGGTATGTGCCCATGAAATTGGAATTGACTGGAATTTACCTTATAAATATCTGATAGTGTTTCCCTTCCTTTCTTTCTTGATGAAGTTTCTTTATGGGAACTGGTGGATAATTCTAATTTTCATGTTTTAGATTCACGGGTACTGTCATTGGATGTGAAGATGCTGATCCCAAAAGGTGGAAAGATTCCAAGTGGAGATGCCTGAAGGTAATATAAGTTCTCAACACATGTAACCTTGTATTTTTGGAATGTTAAATCATCCATTTTTGTTTTCCTCCTCCAGGTGAGGTGGGATGAGACATCTACTATTTCTCGTCCGGAGAAAGTCTCTCCTTGGAAAATTGAGCCTGCTCTTGCTCCTCCAGCACTGAACCCCCTTCCGATGACTAGACCTAAAAGGCATCGATCAAACATGGTGCCTACATCCCCTGATTCCTCGGTTCTTACACGAGAGGGCCCATCAAGAATGATTATAGACCATTCACCAGCCAGTGCATTTACAAGGGTCTTGCAAGGTCAAGAATTCTCGACTTTGAGAGGGAATTTAATTGATGGCAACGAGTCTGATACTGCTGAAAAATCTGTTATGTGGTCTCCATCACTAGATGATGAGAAGATTGATGTGGTTTCTACGTCTAAGAAACATGGAGCAGATAGTTGGATGCCTGCAGGAAGTGGTGAGCCAACCTACGCAGATCTTCTGTCAGGTTTTGGAGCTAATATTGATTCATCCTGTGGTGTCCGAGCTACCTTGGGAGATCCAGCAATAGTAACTGCTAATTCAATCAGAAAGCATGCAGTGTATCAAGATGGAAAGTTTAACTTCCTTGGTGGTGGTAGCTCATGGTCTGTCTTGCCTTCTGGTCTTTCACTTAACCTGGTCGACTCTAGTCAGAAGGCTCATATTCAGGCTGGTGACTTGCCTTATCAAATGAGAGGAAATGCCACCTTTAATGGCGTTGGTGATCATTCTATGGCTCAATGTTATAGAATTGATCATTCTATGGCCCATTGTTCTAGAATTGAACAGCCTAATGGAAACTGGTCGATGCCTCCACCTTCATCTCATTTTGATTATCCAGTTCATTCAACTGAACTGACTTCGAAACCTATGCTATTTCAGAACCAAGATATTTTGAATCTCAAAGATGGAAATTGTAAGCTTTTTGGCATCTCACTCGTAAAAAATCCTGCTATTTCAGACCCTGCAGAATTGCATAGAAATGTGATGAACGAGGCAGATGTTATACATGCTAATAGACATCCGATCCATTTGCATGAGTCTGAACTATCTAGGGGTTCAAATTTGGCTGATAAATCCCTTGCCATCAACGTGGCTGATAAGTTGCAGCACGCATGCACACCAAACTTGAAGGATTCTCAGAGCAAATCACAGGGTTCTTCAACAAGGAGCTGTACAAAGGTTGCTCGCTTTACCCTTCCCCCACCACAAAATATACACATTTTTTCACATGCCTATTAGTTTCGAGGATAGACCTGGTTGGCATAATAATAGGGGTTTGTTGGTTTCAGGTCCACAAGCAGGGGATTGCACTTGGAAGGTCAGTTGATCTTAGCAAGTTCAACAATTATGATGAATTGATTGCTGAATTGGACCAATTGTTTGAATTTGGTGGCGAGCTTCTGCCTCCCAAAAAGAGTTGGCTTGTTGTATATACGGATGATGAAGGCGATATGATGCTTGTTGGAGATGATCCCTGGCAGTAAGGACTAATCATGCATGATCATATATTTTGTCACTTAGTTGTCTCTGTGGAATAAAAATTTTGAATAACCTGTGGATTGGCTTTAATCAGGGAGTTTTGTGGTATGGTTCGGAAGATTTTTATCTACAGAAGAGAAGAGGTCCAGAAGATGAATCCAAGATCCTTAACACTGAAAGGTGATGAGAATCCATCTGTTGAAGGGGAAGAAGCAAAAGAGATTAAAAGTCCGGCAGTACCTTCAATGTCAGCACCAGAGAGTTAGGTCTTTTGCTTTGGTCAGTCAGGTATAGGTGAGACCCGAAACATTGATGTGAATGTGACGAATGTGTTATATATTATATTTGTCCTCATTACTTCGCCTATGCTGCACCGTCTGACATGGTTAGAATTGAAAAACCAATATTGTGTTGAGGCAGGGTTTTGGTGCGGTGCAAAAGGATTCGAACAGAGTAATGGAACGAGGCTGGAAGGTTGCGCCCTTATGTTATAGGTAGATGGTAGAAATGATGTAATTGAATTTTGGATATGTGAAGTTAGTAGTGGGTACAGTCCACTCTTATACGTAAAATATGTATAGTCCTTGTGTCGTAGGATGATGGGGCCGGCTTGAGTTTCCAAATTCCACCTTATATATATAGGCTCTTGGAACTCAAGGAATGAGTGAATCTAAGTTCAATTGGATGCGTTTACTAGTAGTGGGCGTGTGTCAGCCGGGGGGACCTGCAAGAAAACGTCGATGTTTCAGAGTATTTGCTGCCTTTTATGCGATGCCAGTGGCAAGACAGAATAAGAGTACTCGCTCACACCAGTGGAAAATAATGTATAGAGGGCTGCTGAGCTAATGAGAGACGAAAATAGCATTGTAATATAACATTGAAGATGCTACTGGATTCTGCTTCAGTAACCCAAACCAAGTCGCTACTTGAAAGCGAAGGGTCGGTCGCATGTAAATATCTCAAATAAATCAAATCGAAGTATGTTGAATGCATGTAATGTTAGCTTTGACTTGGTACATTCGTTTCATGCCATCTTGAGCAACAAGCTTGTAAGTAGGGCGAGCAACCAGCTTATGGAACTTTCTTCTTACTCATCCTGACCTCAACATGCACTGTTGTGCATGGTGTGGTGCAAGCCTTCACTTCAACAACATCCATCTTTTGGCCATGTCGTTCCCTTGAGATTTGATATTTGAAGCGTTCTGCACTTATTTATAGTGCTCGGTTGTTTCGACTCATCTATCAGCGTTGAACATGGGGTCTTTTTCTAGTAATCAACACGCTCCTCGACTTGGCCTTCGCACGCTGGCATGCACACCTTGCCTCTTCGAATACCTTGGGCCATTGGAGCATCTTGCCTTTCTTTTGGAGTTACACCCATGGACCTGCATGAAATCTGAGCCAAAACACACCACTTAGTTGTATTTTATATATGTTAGAGCCAAAGTCAACTTATCAATCTTTTAAAATAAGTATCTAATGTTGAAGAAGGAATATAATTTAAGTTCTCTAATAATAAGAAAGGAAATGTAACTCCCATCAAAATCATGAACAACAACAATAAGTCCGACTCTTATAAGATAAACATGAATATGATTCTAATTCTCAAAAGAAAAAGTGAACAAAAGAACACCAACCAATAACAGTGCGACAAAGATTATAATATTAATTGGAGTTTGATTTCAATGACATCATGAATCAGAAAGAAGAAAGCATGCACAGATATTGAAGTGATATTGAAGTGTTTTGTGCCATTACTTTCTTTGGATAATGAAAGACACATGTATGTGGGACATTTGTGCTAAACTGATAACTTTGATTGTGAGCTTTTTACAAATTAAAAAAAGAAAAAAAGAAGCAGCAGAAAGTTGAAGAGAATGCCTTAGAGAGTGTGTTGGCTAGGGCCACTGCCCTGCCTTAGACAGTGTGTTGGCAAGGGCCACTGCCCTTCATAGTTTGAACACCAACACTCTCTTAGCTTTAAGTCTAATATAATACCCCCATCACTTGCTTTTTGCAATAATTGACCCCATTTCCAACCCTCTTAAAGTGACTTTATTCTATAAGTTAAGAACCTGAATTAGAATTACAGCGGGGAGTGATTTGAGTTTTGAATGATCCACATCAAATAACCCCACGTCGGTTGGAGAGGGGAACAAAACTTCCTTATATAGATGTGAAAACCTCTCCCTGCTAGATGCGTTTTAAAACCATGAACCTGACGGCGATACGTAACGGGCCAAAGCAGACAATATCTGTTAGCAGTGCTCTTGGACGGTTATAAATGGTATTAGAGCCATACACCGAGCAGTATGACGCTAGGCGCCCAAGGAGAGTGGATTGTGAGATCCCACGTCGGTTGGAGAGTGGAACGAAACATTCTTAATAAGGGTGTAGAAACCTCTCCTTAAAAGACGCATTTTAAAACCGTAAAGCTAACGGCGATACGTAACAGGTCAAAGTAGGCAATAACTACTCGCAGTGGGCAAGTTTGAGTTTATTTCTTCATCGAGTGTACCGAATCCTATGGATTTTTAGGAGATATTGTGTTTCTATGTTGTTGTTCTCATTTGTTTTGTTGTGTTTTATCTCAACTATTTCATCAGCAATGATAGAACAGGCAAAACACTACTGTGGGAGAAAAGCATTACAGTAAGTTAAAGTCTTGTCAAGTTATAAAAAGGCAAATTGGATCCTTCTTTATTGTTTGGGATAAATTTAAAGATGGGTTGGTAGACCAAACAGACAATATTAGATAAAGGGGGCTCATGCAATGCACCATAGTTCTCAATTATAATAAGATACTTGCCTGTTTCCCATTGGAAAAGTAGCAGTTAACATGATATAGATTTCACATTCCAGAATCATATCTACAACTAGGAAAGAAACACATGGAAAAAGATAAAAACATCACCCAAATGGGACCCCAAATTTGGTTTAACAACCAACAATCCATGTTGCTCCATTTGAAAAAACTTTGACCCCCCCCCCTTCCCCTTTCATATGTGTTGGTGTTGCAGCTGCAAGAGCCTCGAGTAAGCCCCCTCGGCTCGACTTATCAGCTCGCTATGACTACCTTGCTCCACGATGCGCCCATCTTGCACCACACCAATGCTGTCGACGCCCCGGATTGTCGATAGGCGATGTGCCACTACAACTGTGGTTCGGCCCCTCATTAGCCTTTCTAGAGCCTCTTGTAGCACGCACTCTGACTCGGCGTCGAGGGCGCTTGTGGCCTCGTCGAGGAGGAGGATTGTGGGGTCCTTGAGAACAGCCCTAGCAATCGCAATGCGTTGTTTTTGACCACCAGAAAGCTGAACGCCCCTTTCCCCAACTGGTGTCTTGTAGCCATCAGGTAGTCCACTCACAAAGCCATGCACATTGGCTGCTCTTGCTGCCTCTATTACTTCAGCTTCTGTTGCTCCATCTTTTCCATATGCAATGTTGTCAAAAATACTTGCTGCAAACAGGGCTGGCTCTTGCTGTACCAACCCAATTTTCAGCCTCAACGATTGTAAATTCAGTCGACGAATGTCCTTCCCGTCGATCATAACTTTTCCGACGATCGGATCATAGAATCTCTCAATCAACGCAATCACAGAACTCTTCCCTGATCCACTAGCTCCAACCAACGCCTGGCTCTGACCAGCCCTGATCCTAAGGTTGAGATCCTTAAACACCATGACATCAGGTCGAGAAGGGTAAGCGAAATCAACATGTCGAAGTTCGATTTCCCCACGAAGTCTCTCGACAGGTTCTGCCTCAGGATCATCAGGCTCGATTCTCGTCGAGCGATCAAGAATGGAGAAAATAGAACCGATCGATTCACCACCCCGAACGATCTCAGGAGCAAGACTAACAGTCTCCGCCACAGAATTGGCAGTAACAACCAAGACAACAAAGACTTTAATCACTTTAGAGAATGTTGATCCGCCATTGCTGACCAAATGAACACTGTACCATAGAACAAGAGCTTCAGATGCATAGAGAGCAAATTGCGAAATGCCGAAAAGAACGCCAGCCGTTTGGCTCCGACGAAGGCTCTGCCGCTCAAGAACATTAAGCTCATGGCCAAACAGAGAAAGGATCTTGTCTTGAGCATTGAAGGCAGCCACTGTTCTGATATTGCTAACACCTTCCCCTGCAATCATACTTGTCTTTGCGTGGGCCTTTGCAGTATCCCCAGCAAACCCTTTCAAAGAAAGTTGCTGCATAACAATAATGTACAACTTCTCTCATTACTTAAGCCTAATTTCAATCAAAAACTCTGTTATAAAAGTTCAACTTAGAACAAGCTGCATAAAAGCATCATAACATGGGGGGATTTTTCCTTTTCCAAAACAAGGAAAAAGGAACAATGACAAAGACATTAATAGATTACAGAAAGCAATGTCCTTTAGCAATCAATCCTAACTTTCACTGTATGAGAAGCATGCGCAAATTTAGACTACTGTTCAACACAAGACAAATGGTCAGAGGTCAGTACTATAGTTTGAAAACGAACCCCATCCCCTTAGATTTAATCACTTTTTTTTTTGTTATGGAAGTTCAAAAACTTTATATTATATGAATTATATGAATGAAGATCACGGGGAGTGAGGATTTGAAGCAGATATTCACATGGGTATCTGTCAAATGCCAGAGAGCAACGAGAGAGCTCGGATTTCAAGGGAGAGAAAGACGGTCAAGACTTGGAGCTTTGAATCAGAAAAAAAGAACAGAACTGATAAAAAATACTGCAAAGATTCAGAATAGTCGGTGTTTGAATGGAAAAAACTATTAAAAACAGAGAAACCGAGGGAAAAATAGGCATTGGGCTCCAAGAAAAAGCTGCTACAAATACAAAACAAAACCCACAAATTATTTTACTTCATAAAACAGAAGGGTGAGGTTTTTTTCACTAAAGTTTAAATTTTGATGGAATTTTTATATATAAAAAGCTATGAACTTTCAGAGTTGTTTCTTTAATGTTCATCACTGCAATTGTTTCAGAAGTTAGTGCAGAGCAGGAGTGTAGGGAGTGGGAAGAGCCACGTGCAGAGCACAGAGATGGCAAGAGTTTAATATTTCAGGTTCTTTGTCGCGTTGTTGATGAAGAGAGGTTTATATTCCAAGAGCTGTAAAAAGTAAATTTCAGAGAATCTGACCCATTTCTTAAGAGCTAAATTCACCAACTGCAGCCCCTCCCTTTTTAGGCTTTAGGGTCAACTCATGCAGGAAAAGCCCTACCTTTCCGATCAAAACTTCCTTAAAAACCTAATCTTTTTATGTGGGGTTAGGCTTATATGTATGGTTTGAAGTAAAAATTAGCTGTTTTTTACCTGAGCCATGTTGGCAAGAACCAGTAGAGGGAAGGCTGCAAGGATGAGAAGAGAAACCCTCCATTCGATAATGAATGCAACAATGAAAGAAGTGAAGAGTGAAGTCATGTTTTGAAGAATCACTGATATTCTTTCAGCAATGGCGGATTTCACATCAGCTGCATCAGTCGCCAATCTTGCTGCTACTAAACTTGAGTTGTGTTCTTCCTCATCGAACCATCCCACTTCATTCCTCAAGATCGCTATAACAAAAAACAGAGGATTTCGTAGCTTTGAAAATGTTTGATAAGTTTAAAAGATTTTATGGATTGATTCTTACCTGCGAGCATCATTCTTCTGACTCTGGTGGTTAGATTTTCACCCATGATTGTAAAGAAATAATGCTGAATTAGATAAGCCACCACTGCGTAAACTCCGATTCCGATGTAGATGAATACGAATTCCTTGATTTTCCTTTCCATGGCGGAGGGATTTTTGTAATAGAAGACTTCGATCATGTTACTCATAACAATGGCGAATGTTGGACTGATGAAACCAGAGAGAACAGACCCAATTGCGCCCATTATTGAATACGGCCATTCGGGGCCGTTGAGTTTAAGAAGACGAAGGAAATAGCCATCAGGGGCTGGATTTTTCCGGTCACTTTCGGCGTTTGAGACCATTTCGATTCTGCCATCGGCGCCTGTGCTGTACGAATAGCTCAAATTTCTAAGGCTGCCGGAGCGGAGGCTTAATGATTTTGTCGATAACGAATGGCTTAGACGTGAAGATCGTGATCGACGGGTTGATGGGTTGGAGAATTCTCTGTTTCGAACCATTTCTTGGAAGCGAATTAATGAGGAATAAGCTCCGGGTTTTGCGATTAGTTCTTCGTGAGTTCCTGTTTCGACGACTTGCCCCTGTTGTAACACTGCAATTGAATCGACATTTCTTATGGTTGATAAACGATGTGCGACCACCACTGTTGTTCTTCCCACCATTAATCGGTCTAAAGCTTCTTGAACTAAGCTTTCAGAGCCTGCATCGAGGGCGCTAGTGGCTTCATCGAGGAGAAGGATTTTTGGGTTCTTCAACATTGCTCTGGCTATGGCTATCCTCTGTTTTTGCCCACCGGAGAGCTGTAATCCTCTTTCCCCAACCTGGGTGTTGTAGCCATTGGGCAGCAATGTGATGAAACTATGAGCATTGGCTGCAACCGTGGCAGCTTCCACCTCCGCCGTCGTTGCGTCTGGTTTGCCGTAGAGAATGTTTTCATATATGGTGGTTGCAAACAGAGCCGGTTCTTGGTTCACTAATCCAATCTGATCACGTAGCCATTTCAATTGCAGAGTTTTGATGTCCACATTGTCCAGCAGAACTTGCCCTGTTTTTCAAAAAAACAGAGTAAATCAGAACCATCCACCACCATTGTAGCACTATCATATCCAATGGTTGTAAATTTACCTTGATTGGGATCGTAGAATCTTTCAATGAGAGAGACAACGGTGCTTTTACCGGAACCGCTACCGCCGACGACAGCCACCGTCTTCCCGGCCGGGAAGAATATAGAGAAATCCCTGAAGATCATCACGTCCGGTCTTGAAGGGTAGCTGAAGCAGACATCTTTAAACTCAATGTTTCCATTAACTTCACCCAAGCACTTTCCCTCTAATGGGTCTTGAATGATCGAAGGCCTTTGATTGATTATCTCCATCAATTTGTACCCTGCTACCTTGCCTTTGCTGAATGCTCCCAAATTTGAAAACGACTGCCCCAAACTCCTATAGCATCACACAAAACAGCGCTAAAAAAAGAACCCATTTGTAATAGATCGTTAAATCATAAATTTTCTTGAGAAACTTACATGCCGCCAACAATGGCGGAGAATATAGCAGTGAAGGCTTTCCCACCGTCGGACTGGCCGTTTCGGACGAACACACCGGCGTACCAGAAGACAAGAGCCCAAGACATACAAGCAATGCCATAGGTACACCCAAGGCCTAACCCCTTGGCCATTCCTGCCTTGTATCCGATTTTCAGCGTATTCTGAATCAAATCTGAATACGAATTCAAGGCTTTGCTTTCCCCAACATATGAGTAAACAGTTCGAACTTGAGCAATCGCCTGTTGGGAACATGTTTATGAAACAAATCATGTCATGTTCTTTGGAAATTTTCCAATGAAAACAAAAAACATCCACGTGATTCTGCTTGAACGAAGAACTTTACCTGTTCGGCAATTATGCCAGCATTGGCATATGATTCTCGACTCTTTGAAGTGAGTCCAGTGAGAGTATAAGCATATAAACCACCAGCAAAAGCTATGCCTGGAATTACTGCTATACTCAACAGTGCTAATCTCCATGCTGACACAAAACCCACTACCAATCCAGCCAAGAACGTCGAGAGGTAGTGAATGAAGTTCCCCACCTACACAAAAATCAAACCCAGTTCCTTAAAAAGAAAGATTTGATTCCTGATTTAATGGCGGTGTTGCGGCGGCGCATGTTATCGTCCATTTTGCTAACGTGCGCACGTTGCTCTAATTAATGAAATAGCAACTACCCAGATGGGTATTTTGCAGAATGAATTAACCCATTTAGCCCCCACACTAGACACCATTAGATTCTTCTCCATTTTAGAAAGAAAAAGAGAAAAAGGAATTACCTTTTCGCTGATTGCATCTTGAACAAGAAGGGTGTCTGTTGAGATGCTGAAAACAACATCCCCTGTTCTTGCATCAGTGTCGAAGAATCCAACGTCTTGTTTCAGTACATCCTCTAAATACTTCTTTCGCAATGTGCTCACTTGTCTCTCCCCTGTGTACATCCAACATGCGATCTCTGTATCCAAACACCGACAAGCTCAATCAAATGCTCTGTTTTTTGGGTTCTCGAAAGGGAAAACAGAGGAGTTTTTTACTTACCGGCGTAGGATGAGAAACAGACAATGAGACCCAAGTACACAAAATACAGAGCATACTGCAAATTGAAAGAACAGAGTAAAATAATCGGATCTGAGATCTATAAAAGACAAGAATCATAAAACAGAGGATTTGGGATGAAATTAAAACCTTAGTGACTTCCGATGTCATTTTGTGAAAATTGAACTGGTTCTTGCCGAAGCCATTGACCATTTCGCCGAAAAGGAGAAAGAAAACGGGCATGGAAGAGCCGTGGACAACGGCGCCTAAACTGCCAAGGGTCATGAGAAACCAGTCGTATTTGTCTGCAAAAGCGAAGAGTTGGAGAAAAGGAAGGCTCTGTTCCTTCTTCTTTTCGGGCTCCGGCAACGCCTTGGGCTCTGCTACTGGCTCCGCCATTGGACAAACCCAAAAAAAAAAAAAAAAACGATGGGAAAGAAGGATGAATCAGTTAAAAAGAGGAAGAAGGAGAAAGGAATTATTGGTTTATTGCAGAGAGATGTGAAGGGAAATGGCGTCGTTTTGGCTGCCTTTTTGAGATTGTTCCAGAGTTCTGTGTTCTATCATTCTCCACGGCAGAGCTCCGTTCTTTCGCCGGCGGAAAAAGGGAAGAAGAGAGAGAAAGTTAGAGAGAGAGAGAGAGTTTGACCAGTGGTCAAAGATGGAGAAGACGAGAGTTGAAGGAACAAGTGCGTGGGAGGAGTGAATTCTTATAGGGAGAGAGATGGGGACATTTTTTTAAACTATTTTTGTTTTCAAATTTAAATTTATTATTATTTTTTTTTAACCGAAATTATTTGAGACGACAAAATATATATATATATATATAGTTGTCGAGTTCGTTCATACGTCTACGCTTAGTATAACTAATGAGACGTATACTGAAAGAAGACGATATCACTAATAATGAACCATTTTTATAAATGTGTGAAAATCTCTCTTCTAACCAATACATTTTAATGCTTAAATAAAACGATATTTATATATATATACTAATATAATATTTTGTATTTTTTTTAATTATTTGGATGAATTTTTATGAGTTCTTATTTTTTATTTTCGTCAACTTGCAAACAAACGGCCTCTTATAATTTCCTCCAATATATTTCAATATTCGAATTATTTTTTATTTTCTGTAACGTTTTTCCTTTATTTATTTATTGATTTTATTTTATTCTTCAGCTAAATACTCGAATTTTAAAATATCCTTAATCTTAAAAAAAAATTAAAAAAATATATTTTACTTTTTTCAATAAAAATGGAAACAGTGCCACGTGGCATTCTGAGTGGTTAACAATCGAGATTAGAAGTACACGACAGTGACGTTAGCTCACTTACACTATCCTGAAATTGCATTCAAGCCCTCTTTCTTTATCATTATTGCACAACCATTCCAAACTTTTTTTATACATATTTTATATTTTATATTTATTTTTCATTCTCATCTCCAAATAATTGAAGTATGGGGTTTTATCACCCGACAAACATAAACAATTCGAGTTGAATTTTCTTAAAACAAAAATATTCAATTTAGTTTACTAGTTAAAAAAATTGATCCTCCAAATAGCTTACTGTTAGCTTTATAATTTTAGAACGTATATATTAAAGAGAGGTTTCCGCACTCTTATAAGAAATATTTCGTTCTCCTCTTTTACTCTTGTGGAATCTCGTCAAAAAAAAAAAAAAAAAAAAAAAAAACCAAAAACGTTAGGTAGACAGCGTAAATGGTCTTTTGTCGCATGCATTGCAAATGTCATAATGTCTGGAAATCATACGCCTCAATATTCAATTTCATTTCTCTTTTCCTTTTTTCCAATTTTATTTTTCACCTTTTTAACCATAAAAAATAAAATTACAAAGTGATGAAAGGTGACATCATATATATATATATATATATATATATAATAAAAAAAGTATTTTTCTATTTCTATTTCAAATGAGAAATAAAAAAAGGCCTACCCTTTGTAGAGCCCAAGAAAATTGGGCTGCTAAGCCCATTAATTATTTTATTAATTAATAGCAATTTATGGGGCAAAAAAAAGAAAAAAGAATAAAAAGGAAGCCTTTAGGAGCATGCCAAATTTCATGATATAGACATAATTAAAATTAAAAAGACAGCCTTCACATCAAATTTGGTGACAACACATTGATTGATTACTATTATAATATAAGTATCAACATGTTTACCAAATTTGATTAATCAATTAATGATAATAACAAAAAAAGGGTAATTAATTTGAATGATCAATAAATAAATAAAAAGATTAACAAAAAGGTGGATTAGACAACTTTGTATTCACTTTTGGGAACATAAAGATCTGTTTTTTGTTAAGTAATTTTAACATAACTTCATGTTTTTTCTTTTTGCTTCATGTGTATGCCCCTTCCCCTTGCATCTTGGATTATTACGTTTATTTTGAAAGATTCAAAATTATCATCGTTTTATAAAATATTTATCTTATTAATTAACGGATTTCAAGAGATATTTAATATTTTGTGGTTGAGCCTTATACAATTTTATTATATAAGATATTTGTACTCATGTGTTTTCACATGGATAATTTGAATCAGTTCATTTTTAATAATTATAAAGTGGTTATATTAATAGAGTTACAAGAAGAAAACATTCAAATTTATCCGTATACTAAAAACATCCAAAGTTGAAAGAATTGTTTTTTTATGTGTTGTTTTTGGATCGTTTTTATAAGGTAGATTTGACCTATTACAGAAGGACGATCACAATTACATCATAGATCTTCTTCATCCTTGAACTTCATGTACAACTTTTTTTTCTTATAAATAGTGCCGACTCTGGTTGCCAAAATAAAAAAATGCACATAACCTTCACGTGACAGTAACACCAATAATGTACCTAACCTCACATGACCATATCGGTTAATAGAGCTTTTAAAAAATATATATTAAATTTTCAATTTTCAATTTTAATGTTTGATTTCAATCATATCTTGAAATCATAATTAATACATGCATAAAGTATGCATAAAGTAGCTTAGAGTATGTTCACATTAATGATATCTATATTACATCATAATGTAGTCTTCTCAATTTAATTAATAAGTATATTGTTTATTATAGGTGGTATATTTATTATTATATAGGTATCATTTAAAGTTTGGTATTTTTTTCTCAAATTAGAAAAAAGGATGCTTTCCTTTCTTGGTCATGAATTTATTGGAAATGATCCTCCATGTAATACAAATATCACATTTAAAAATATATTATAAAATTTATATTACTTAAATTTTTGAACTTCCTTGCTCGTTTTGTTCTAGTTTTAATCTTAATCTTCTCAACTAATGTATGATCATAAGTATACTTTATACTATATACTACAAACTAGGATATATCATTTATCAAAGATCATATAATATATTGTAGATTACATATTATATACTTTTAAAAAAAATGGTTAACAAACCTGAGTTGAACTTTAGTCCCAAAGTTTCCTGGAAATCATGATAAAGCAAGGTTTGCGCACATTAATTATGATTATTTAAAATTTAAGCTAATTAAATAAAAAACCATATCCTAATCGTAATTATGCTCCCTAGTTCACCGTAATATATATTTTTTTTTATTTTAATATTCTTAGCTTTGCGGCGAGATTATCATCATTAATCTTGCCACAAACTGGCTGCCTTTACTCGCATGTTCAAACCTGTCTCAATTAAAAAATTTCAATGTAATTTAATTTAATTCATCATTTTACATTTGACCCTCTTTATATTTCTTTTTGGTATTCAACAATCATTAGCCGATTTAGACAAAATCTCGCATTTCCCTAAGTTTTAAAAACAAATCTAAAAGGAAAAAAGGAATCAATGTTTTCAAATATTTATATGTAGCAATTGAACTGCAAATATCAATTTTAGAGTTGAATTTTCTGAAACACTCATTCACATAAATGTCGACTCATCAAATAATGAATAAAAGACGTGTCTGCCTATTAAAAACTACGACTAAAATCGACCAAAATTTTTTTTTTAAAAAAAAAAAAGAAGGAAAAAGAAAAGAAAGGAAAGACATGGGCTGTCCTGTCTTGATACTAAGAACTTTAACAACAAACAATATGGGCCCAAAGATGTGGGGAAAATGAGGCCCATATGTCATTTGTAAAGCACAATAACATAGTTTTGGACTACTGTTTCATCAAACAATGCATGTGAATCATATCTTAGTGGACTGTGGGACCAATTCTAAATTATGGTCGACTCATTTATTGTACTTTCTTTTTTCTATAAAAAGAAACATAATAATTAATTTGTTGATTAAGATATGGCCGTAAGAAAATCTACGAGGTCGTTTGGATGATTCTTGTGTCGCAACCATTTGGAAAGCAAGGTTGGTAGAGACTATACTTTCAAAAATGAATGATTATCTAACCACAAAAACATATATTTAGCCCCATATGTTCATCTACTGCTATGGCATAATCAAATCAAAAGCAGAATTCTGTAGGTTCTAAGATGCTTTTGATTTGATTATGCCGTAGCAGTAGATGAATTATCGGCTTGATTTGTTTCTAAGAGTAGTGTCCAAAATATCGCTTGAAACTTTATAGTGCTTGTGGATAAAGCCGATGAAACTTTCAAGGATGACTGAGAATTATAGGCTTTATCCACAAGCACTATAAAGTTTCAAGCGATATTTTGGACACTACTCTTAGAAACACATCCAGTTATAACCACTCATAAATTTAGCAATCTCATGATTCAGAAAAATACTACCCATCTACATCGTTTACAGGCAACAATATTGTAAGAAATAGTCTACAAAAATGTTCAGAGAAGAACTGGAAAATAGAAGCATCTCTCATGAAAAGGATTGGGCTGTGTATTGAATGATAAGGAAGGGGAGGCCAAAAATAGACTAGAAGATAAATAACACATTTGAGGTATAAATATGACAACAGTACTTATCAGAGATTGGAACAATAGATATCCTACGTAATATGGAAATTGGTAAAAAGAAAAGATAGGAGTACCTATGGGGTGTTCTCTAATGTGTTTGTTCTCTAAGTTTCACTCTTCCCCATCATCATCGTCATCTTCATCTCCGTTTTCCTACACACACATCAACCGGAGTTTGAACCATTACTTCTGAACTTTTAGCCAGTCTATATGTACAGAACAGTTTAAGCCACGATTAAGTTGCAAAACACTTGATGATTAAGATCATGTACAACTATATTTCAATATTTCAGAAGCTTATAATTATGCAACAATGAAGCAGTAAAACACTAGATTTAGACCAAGTAAATAGCGACAAGGAAGTTGCAAAACGCCTAGGTTTGGACCACATACAATACTTCAGAAGCTTACAAATAAATGCCCCATTACATTTAGAAAACTAGATGAAGGCTTGGGAATGCTTGTCGAAAAGATGCATGCCTGAGTGATTCGAGAATGGAAAGAGCAGAAATCACCAAACAAAATAGTGACACGCCAAAGACATTCATATGGGTTCAAAATAACATCCATAAATTTGAGTGCAGTTGTAAGATGGTGAAACTGAAACTTAATCTTGTTTACCTCCTCCTCCTCTTCTCCATCAGAGTCCTCTTCATCTTCATCAATTTCCTGTAAACAAATTAGAAAGCCCCTCATTTTTCCTCCTTGGTAGAACCAAGATTTTCAATAAAACAACAAAAGAAGACGAGAATTCCCCAAAAAGTGAAAAAAAAAAAAAAAAAAAAAAAACTTAAAAGACGACTATATAAATAGGAACCTAAATTATCCATAATAGAAAGATGAATGTCCAGAAACAAGAGGAGGCAACCCAAAGAAGGTAATGAAATTCACAACACCCTGATCTCGAACAAAATCCCCAAAAAATGATGAAAATTGGATTAGTTTTTTTTTTTTTTTTTTTTTTTTTTTTTTTTTTTTTTGGATTAGGTATTTCCAAGCTGCCCAATAAGATAGACAGAATACCTCTCAAATAATCTCAGCTTCTTGGCCACCTTCACCACCCCACCCCCCGGGGGAAAAAAATTTCGATAAAAGTAGAACCTCTTGGCTAGGTGAGTGAAAGATGCACCTACTACACCCTTTCATTCAGAAAAGAGGGATTCCTCTCTGTTAATATTTCTGGAAACACTAATAGGAGATCCAACTGAAAGAAGGGAGCCCAAAGATAGAGACATGGAAAACTAGGCTCAAGAAACCAATAATGGGGCCTCCCCAATCCGATCATTCTACCAAAAAACAGACATGAGAGCTAAGAGCTGTTCCGAACAGAGTGGTTAGTGATCAGAGAAAACGAGATAGAACACCTTGGAAATGAATGTACAAGGCCTAAGAAAACTACCACTATTAACTTGCTTAAAGTTTCAATTGTTAGATTAAGATGCATCCCATAGACACTATGATGGAAAGATTGGTATTTCATACTCCAAAGTGGGGGAAACCCCTTGGCAACAGAGCTTGATGAGTGCGCAAAGAATAGGTAAAATTATGTAAGACAGAGGAAATTACATTGTTGAAATATTTCAAAGGATTGGGCCACAAGTCCTCTTTAATTATCTCCGCAACCTGCATTTTAAGTAAAAGAAAAACACACATAAGTACAAACAAAAGCATCGAATTCTTAAAAGAAGAGAAGCTGGAATGAGTTTTATATTATCTCTGTTTTTATCACCACGAGGTTTGAACCATTGTACTATCTAATTGGAGAAGCACTTTTAATGACTAGAAAGCGAATTATACTAGTTAACAACTAACAAGAGTACACAGAAAACTAACAGATTAGACCTTATTACATTAACAAGCTGAGCATTTACATAATCATGGGGCAAGAAAATGTTCATACGCACCTCATCATGAAGCTCAGTGATATCTTCTTCTTTAGTCTCACCAAACCAACTGAAGAAGCTGCATACGTAAATTATTGGTGAGCAATACAGAGAGTAAATATGATAAATTGAAATTAAAACAATAAACCACAGTAAGAAGAGAAGAATGAAAGGGTGGTATTAAACTGACTTTTCTATTCGACAAAAAAAAAAAAAAAAAAAAAAAAAGAAGAAGAAGAAGAAGAAAAGAAAAGAAAAGAAAAGAAAAAAACTCATTGTGTAAAAGCAGAAATCATTGCAAGGAGCTGGATAATGGTAAGACATTAAATTAGCACATATTTGAAAATCAGAAGTTACTTCCTTAAATACCATTTAATATACTAATTAAACTTTATGTGCAATGTACGGATTTAGTAATTTTTAAATGATATTATTCTAAAATGCATTCGACAGAAAACTATTCATTTATTATATACTTGAAGAATCAAAAAAACAATTTCATTAATCCTATAAAATAATTACATTACTTAGTAGCACATCCATAAGAATCAAAATTTTGAAATTTATTTTTAGAAAATTAGATCTTATTTATAAAATAATACATTAAAATATTTACGGTATTCTATTTTTCATAGGATCGATGTCTAGTTAGAAAAAATTAGTCTTCATTTAATACCTAATTCATTTGATTTAATGAGAGTCTTTGAAAAAAAAAAGAAACTAACTGCTAGCAGATTTGGTCTTTTGTTTTCAATGTAGTGAATAAATTTATCTTTTTTTATAAGAAAAAATATAGTTACATATTAAATTCAATTGTGTTCATCAAGAAATAGAATCAATGAACTAAATTTAAGATATTCTCTCCCGCAAGCCCTCTTTCTTTGGTTAAAAAAGAAAAAAAAAAAAAAAAAAAAAAGACAATATCAGAAGAGCATATAGCAGAGTTGAAGCCCTTTTAATTTATACTATATAATGTCATTGTCAAACCTTGAGGTTCTATGACTTTTAGTTTGTTTAAGATGGAATCAAATTTGTAAGGGTATAGAAGCACCTGTCTTCAATCAAGGGTCGCTTCTTCCCTTTCTTCTCACCATTTACTCCATTTGATGCACCCTTCAAAATTTACTATTAGATCATTGATCTGATTTAAGAAACCACAGAAATTATTGTTTTCATAGATATAACTGTTACCGAGCCATCCTTCCACTTGATTGTTGTTCCAGTAATTTTAATTGCCCCGTCTTCAAAGAATGTATATGTCTTCTCTAGTTTTCTATCTTCAAAATAAGGATTCTCATTGAAATTCTGCAATTTTAAGCCGTTTAGTGACAGATCATTATCACATTCTGCAATTGAGGGAAGATACCAAATAGGACAAAAAAAAATGTAACATGTGAATGATGCAAACGGACAGATACAGCGTAAGTCGAACAAGTTAGATGAAGCTTACAAGTATGATGGAATAACCCAGCTTTACATCCTTCTGATCCTCCACTTTAAGAGAATCTAAATGCCTAAAGATCTGCACGAAGAATAAGAGTCAACAGTTACGAGAGAATATATTTGTTTGCAATTGATCATTACAGAATCAAAAGTCACTTTGAATTAGGACTTCAAAATAAATTGGAAATAGAAAGAAGTTGCAGAAGTACCCATTTTTCACCCAAGCCACAATCAGAGATTCAATAGATTAAAGAAACAAACCTTTTGATCTTCTTCGGACAAAAGATCACAAAGTGCAGGATGACTCAAGAACTGCAAAAATCAAGCATGTGCACCAAAGGAAAAAAAAGTAAATAAACTAAGTGGCTGCAAAAGATAAGATGTAAAACGTCAATAAATAAACAGATCACTCACAGCAGTTAACCAGAAGTCTGGAATCGTTTTGATAATCTCATTCCGTCTCACATAAACAGGCCACCTTATCTCATTATATTTCTGTTCAACTTCCAAAACTTTGTCACCTGCTTCTTCATTAACCTGTTGGATGCCAGAGGTACAAGAATAAGATCCAGTCTATTTATTGAATATTGAATTATATATAAGAAATTGCATTTATGCCAAATGGATCAGGCATCGGCAGAACATAGCCATGGTGAACGTCTTGTACACATTGCGGGATCAGGCATCGACAGAACATAGCCATGGTGAACGTCTTGTACACATTGCCTATCAAGTCCTAGATTTACACTCTTTTTTAGAAGACTAAACAAGATCTCAGATCCTTTGACCCAACACTGGACCATTCATAACCTCAAATTGGGAGGAGCTTCTACAGAAGTTGGGAGTCATATCTAACATTAATTGCAATAAAACACATGGAACTCTTCTCCATAAAAGTTCAAAAAATTGCAAAAAAAAAAAAAAAAAAAAAAAAAAAAAAAAAAAAAAATTGCAAAAAACATATATATATTTACTAACCTGACTAATTTGCAAAAGTTGAAAGCAGGAAAAGAATATTAACATAGAGAGAGAAAATGAAATTTTGAATTCTTGCTAAATGTTTTTATTAAAGTATATTTGGGGTTGAATAAATATGTATGTATTTTGATAAGAAGCAACACTTCAGTAAGGTAAATGAAAGAAAGAAAAAGAACCTCAACAAGAAAACATGGTGGGGCATGGGAAATCTACATCTGGATATTATACACAACACATTAAACCACTCCTTGGCAAATAACAATAAAGAACACAAATGTTGACATATACAATGTTGGACATTATGATTCTATTTTCATTGCTTACATCTCAAGGTTTTTACATGTATCGCCTCATATTAGGAAAGTATGAAACAAAGAAGAAGAGATATGATTGATGTTTGAGAGAATTGAATTCAACCTTATAAATGCATAACAGAAAAAGAAAGGGGAAACATAACCATCAGGAGAAAGAAGAATCTGGCATGTGGTTAAATTCTATCAAAATAGTATCTCCATTTAGTACTTAGGTAATGAGATTGCGTCATTTTAATAGTAATAAGATGATTCGACCTATTTGTGTCCTTGTATCCGTTTCATATATAACTTGCCTTAAAAATCACAACAACATTCAAGAAGTGAACGCTTGCGGGATATGATGAGCTATTCACCCTAATTCTTTGCAATTTTGGCAGAGTCAAATCCTTGCCAACTAAAAACAAGGAATTGAGGGAAAGTCAATGATATATAGCACAGGGCCCAGAAGTTCGAAGTACTTTCAAACAGTTGAGAGAAGATCGAAATAAAGTGGTAGTTTAGCAAGAGATTTGAACAAGATAGATCTTACCTAGAAATTCTTGTAAAAATCTTATTTTTCACTCAAGACAGGTTTAAATGTCTTTGTTGTATGTCATAGGGCATCCTTAGTTAGCATAAAATATAAAATTTTAGGTGTTAATGAATAATTTAAATAGCTTAAATCATTCACAGCCTCAAACTTTTAGCTCAGAGTATTTAGGGTAAAACTTGATAGTTGACAAATTATTTGAATCAGGAATGCCGTCAATGCAACATGAGCATAATTCAAAACGCCTAAACCACCCGTATTCCGTAGAAGAATCAGAAGCCAACGAAATTAGCATAAATCACACCGTTCCACCCGTTTGAAACTTCAACTCAAAGCATTACCAAAAGCTCTGTAATCCATGCGAGTCTCGGTCAAATACCATTTGGAAAACCACCTCATATTCATCAGAATAAATATGTAAGAAGTCCAAAAGGCAGGAAAAATCGGTTAACAGACACCAGTTAAAGAAACAAGAGATTTAAAAGTACGAAACAATAACAAAAGCCATCGTCCTAGGTAATTGAGCTAAGATATCCATGAATCAAAATACGAACCCCAAAAACACAATTAAAGAGCAGAAAACGCTAATTTACAGTGGTACCAGGAAAATGCATGCACAAACTAGAACCTATTGTCATACATGTACGGAAACAACAGTGAAGAGAGGGAGAGAGAAGAAAGGAAGTGACCTTTTCGAGCTCGTCTTGAACCTCCTGTAACTTCTCGATACATTGAACGAGCTCGACGTCAATATGATCAGAGCCGTCGTCCTCAACCTTGTCGGCGGGCTTGGACTTTTTACCCTTTTCGGCGACCATTTTAGCGGCGGAAACCTAGTTGGGGGAGAGGAACACCCTAACTTGAAGATGAAGCGAAGAAAAGGGAGGGAAAAACAGAGAGGGAATAAAAAAGTTTGGGGCCAAAAAGAAAGCGGGAATCGGCTAATGAAGTGGGAGTTTCAGACTGAAGGCGGCTGCTCTCTATTTATATGGAGGGACGAACGACGACTATGTTCTGTTTCCCGTTCTTCTCCTTTTGTTTCCTATTTTCTTTTTTTAAATAGTAGAAAAATAAAGAAAATTAAATTATTTATAAGAAAAAATAAAATAGCAATCGAAGTTTTTTAATGGAAAAGTGTCAATAAAAAAAGTAAAATCGAATATATGCCGTTAACTCTCCGTTAAAAGAAGCCGTGGATCCTGAATTGGGCTCACGTGTTTCTTGTATTGGGCTGCTCCCATTTTGGGCCGCTCCCATTTTGGGCCTTGAGAAGCCCAATTATAATGACAATACTCGGCTTGTACTCTCAAGCAAGACAAACTCATGCTATATTATAATAAATTATAATGGTGCCGGTTCGAAGCCCTAAAAGAAAAAGACCCGGAAACAAAATGGAAGTATCGACCGTTTTCTTTGTCTCTTACCTTAGGGAGGAGAGGATCGACCTATCAATAAAATTCCATAAGATAAAATTGTCATGTGAGGTCTCACATTGGTTGAAGAGTGAAACGGAGCATTGCTTATAAGGTCGTGGAAACCTCTTCTCGACATACGCATCTTAAAATTTTGAGGGAAAGCCCGAAAATAAAAAATTCAAAGAGAATAATTTCTGATAGCAGTGGACTTAAGCTCTTATAGTCCAAAAACAAGATGATATTGAGTGTTGAATTGGATCCATTACAAGTCATCGCATTAATCACTGATATTTGATCTTTACATGAACATTTACATTGATACTAACACAAGCTAATAGTTGATGCTTCCATGGATGTCTCAGCTGGACAAGCTGAGTCCACCCCATCATCAAAACTCACCACATTTCATGCTTCCAATTACAATTTGAAACATGCAACTCAGCAACTTTCCATAGAAAGCTTTAATTCTATAACACAAGATTACCTCATTTTACCCAAAACATTTGCTTCCATTGCTTTTCTTCTTCTACTTCTCCATTTCATTCCAAGTTGAACGTTGTAATGCTTAGCATGTTCTTCCCAAGACTCTGCTGCTACCTTCGACTTCCTATTGACTTTCTTCTAATATCAGAGGCAGCTCCAGACTTTGTCCTCCTCTCTTTATCTTTAAAATAACTTTGTCTCCGGCGTTGTACTCATCCAATAACTTGTACAATTCTGCTTTGTTTCTTACCTATAAAGACATACAGAACCTTATATTCTTAAGAGAACCATTTGGTTGTTCATGCAATTAGACAGAAACTATCTCCCAGTTTAATGCAGAGGCTGGAAATGCAACATTTGTTTGGAAAGAATGAAGAGCTCACCGGCTTGTTATCAATGGCGGTGACGATGTCTCCGAGTACTATATTGCCTGCAAAACCTCTGGTGGTGGGTAATAGTCCGGCTTTGGCTGCAGGACTATTTGCAGGAACCTGAGGAGTAAAAATCATGAATGAAAAGAGTATTACTCGTCTTAAGTTGACGAACTTGATGCATCTTAGAAGGAAGGAATGTATACCAGTAGAATTAGAGCTCCATCACGAACGTTGAGTTGATTAGCGATCAGGTCGGGAGCAAAATCTACATTTATGCCAGCACGAATTACCTATATGAAAAATCAGGATCTTAAACCATGAATTGTTTAAATCGAATAGGAATAAGACAAGGTTGAATCTTGTTTAGCAGCTTAATCCTACTCTGCCAAATTGGATTAACTGAGGAACAATCTTGACTACGGTTAAAGATGGGATTGCAAAACCAACCCCAGCTGATGTTCCTGCAACCATAACAGAACAGACTAATGTTAATCACATCCCTAATCTTATTGTTGAACAGTAGGGCAAGAAAAATTTGAAAATCACAACTAAACATCGTCACTTTTAGATCTCACATCAATTGGAGAGGAGAACGAAACATTCTTTATAAGAGTGTGGAAACCTCTCTTTAACAGACGCATTTTAAAAACTTTGAGGAAACCCGAAAGGGAAAGCCCAAAGAGGACAATATCTGCTAGCGGTAGGTTTGGGCTGTTACAAATGGTATCAGAGCCAGACATCGGGCGATGTGCTAGCAAGGATGTTGGGCCCCAAAGGGGAGTGGATTGTGAGATCCCACATCGGTTGGGGAGGAGAACGAAGCATGCTCTATAGGGGTGTGGAAACCTCTCCCTAGTAGATACGTTTTAAAAACCTTGGGGGAAGTGTGAAAGGAAAAGCCCAAAGAGGACAAAATCGGCTAGCGGTGGTCTTGAGCTGTTACAGTGACGTTATGGCAGGAATGCAAACAAGTGTTAAAAATAATGAATCAAAACTTGGCTGAAGAAAGAGGGAGCTTACCTGTTTGAGTAAAAATAGCAGTATTAATACCAATTAAGTTCCCTTTCGAGTCGAGTAGAGGACCTCCACTGTCAAGGATACAGGAAAACTTAAGGTTCTTGATGTCAACATTAAATACAAGGAATAATAAGACAGACGAGATTTCCCAGGAGAAAGAATGATGAAATCTCAGAATAACCTATTCCCAGGATTAATAGCTGCATCCGTTTGGATTCCGCCCCCAATGGTGACACCAGTCTGACTAAAAATGTCACGGTTCAGTCCACTAATGACTCCAACTGTGAGGGTATGATCAAAACCAAAAGGATTTCCAATTGCCAAGCATTGTTGCCCCACTTTAAGAGAAGATGACTGCCCCACCTTGATTGGCCTCAACAACTCATTTGAGGCATCCACCTGCAAGAACACGGACGTTTATCTCATACTTGTTTAGACTTTTGAGGAATTTCATGTCCAGACAAATCAGAGAATGGATGAGCTATGATAATTCACAAATAAAAGGCTCAGCCCAAACTTGATCAGAGATACCAATAATCATCCAAAATTGCACATTCTTGGATAAACTATGAAGGAAAAGAATTTAAAGCTGAAAAGCCTTGCCTTCAAAACAGCAAGATCCTTTGTACGGTCTGCACCAATGAGCTTGCCTTCAAAATTCTTCTGTATCCTATTCAAACACAGAAACTGAGAAAGTAAATACCTGTTGTTCATGAAAATAGTATATTTGCGTAACTTCAAGTGTCCTCACCCATCGGATGCTAGAATATTAACACGTGCAACAACCTGCCCAGGACTCGGATTTCTTGCAAGAGCACTAGCAATTACTGTTTAGTAATAAAAAGCAAAGGCTATGAGGATATGTTGAACTTCTTTCTGAATCACAGTCTAAAGTTGATTACATGAAACATTAGAAATGCCATGTTTTGGTAAACAACAATGCAAAATTTAGATGATTCAATCTGTAAGTAACTCAATGTAGTTATTTTTTGCTGTATGCAGTGACCATTATAATCTCTCACCATGATAATTTGTTACTATATGTCCTTGATCATCCCAGACTACTCCCGAACCATTTCCTTCAGGAATCTGCAAATAGGCACAGTAATGATTACAAAATGATGGTCTTACACGAAGGTTATTAAAATAAGAACACAGTAAACCGCTTGGAATATGCCAAGAACAACAAGAACAACAAGAACCATAAGTTTATTGCTAGATTACCTCAACCATGCCAGTTACGTTAAGTTGAGGACGCAAAGTTACATCGAAAATATTGACAACAGAGTATGTATTCTTCTCGAACAGCTGGACAATTCTTTCCTGTGAATCACATAATTCTCGTTCATACACTATTACAAATAACAAGGACAACGAAGTTCAAAAACAAATCAGTAGGGTTTAAAAGAAAACCTCTGTAGGGAAGAGGGTTCCAGAAGGGAAAATAGTGGGAGTTACTTCCTCAATGGTTACAGATGGATCTCCCAAAGCTTGAGCTGTAAATACACTACACAACTTTGTTATAAATAAGTTATTTTGTCACAAGTACATCAAATATGAACAGACGTGAGGCTATAAATGCTACTTAGTTTAAATTAAGAACTATGCTTCTTAGAACTCTCAATCAAAATTTTGTACATTCCATGCTGACTGGAAGACTTGTACATGAAACTTGACAAGTTGGCTTCACTTACAAAAAAGACAAAAGATGACATTAGAGAGTTGAGAATGTGTAACCGCCCAAGCTCACCGCTAGCAAATATTCTCCTCTTTGAGCTTTTCCTAAAGGTATTTAAACGCGTCCACTAGAGAGAGTTTTTACACCCTTATAAGGAATGTTTCGTTCCCATCTCCAATCGATGTGAGATCTCATAATCTACCCCCTTGGGGGCCTAACGTCCTAGCTGGCACACCGGCAAGTGTCTAGCTCTGATACCATTTGTAACAACTCAAGCTCACCGCTAGCAAATATTGTCCTCTTTGGGCTTTCCCTTATGGGCTTCCCCTCAACGTTTTTAAACATGTCCACTAGGGAGAGTTTCCACACCCTTATAAGGAATGTTTCCTCTCCAACCGATGTGGGATCTCACAATCCACCCCCTTGGAGGCCCAACGTCCTTGTTGGCACACAGGCTGGTATCTGGCTCTAATACCATTTGTAACAACCCAAGCCCACCGCTAGCAAATATTGTCCTCTTCGAGCTTTCCCTTCTGGGATTCCCCTCAATGCTTTTAAATGCGTCTACCAGAGAGAGTTTCCACACCCTTATAAGGAAACATCACAAAATCTGTGTCAATTTGGGATTCCCCTCTCCAATCAATTTGGGATGTCACAGAATCTGTGTCAACCGTCACAACCACTCTTCCCTGAAAAAACATAGCTAGGAGGTTGCAAGCAGCTCGGAGACTCACGGACATTATGAAAGAAAACATCTCTCGATGACAAAGAAAATAATATAACAGGACGAGTCCAATCGTGAACCAAATGCACTTCACAGAGCGGAGCATAAAGCTGTGAGAAAAACACCTTGAAGGATATGCCGAAGAACTCAGGAGGAACAAACTAGCAAATAACGTCCGCCGAGTTGTGAAAAGAAATTTGCTGCTAAGTACAGAACCCAGATCCCCAGACTCATCGCCCGCACTCCTGAATAATCAGCTAAGAAAATTACAAACTGAGAACTAAAACATATGAATCCGAATCAATAGGTAAACGATGGACAATTAATTTTGATCAGATAATGCAATGGCACAGAGAAAAAAGGAGAGAAAAACAACCTTCGAATGGAAATGGATTGAGCAGTGGTGGGATTTGAAGTGGAGGGTTGAGAAACAGAAGAGACGCCATCAAAGCATAATTCCCGCCTTCCCAAGAAATGGGGAGTATTGCATGCCAGAACTTGCATTTCTAAGAGTTAAATTTAGAGATAAACAAATCAACCCAAGGGAGCAAGAGCAAGACTAATTTCACAGTTTCGAAATGGTTCCTCACTCAAATATCGTCATTGAATCAGTACAAACGAGGGAGATTGTAAAATGCTTCCACTAAGATTAATTACTAACCTGAAGAAGAACTCTAACCAGATGCGGCAAAATCAGAGACGGCGTTGTATTCCAACAACCCTATAGAGAGGAAGGGCCGGCGACGATAGATGGAGATTGAGAGGCAAAGTAATGGGAGGCTCTTCCAGAGAAGAGTGTACTCTTTATACTTCTTCTTCGTCCATGGAAGCTATGGAACTGTGGAGCTGACACAATCCACAACCAACCACCAAGGATCATCCAATTCCCTCTCTAATAAAAAATGGATTGGTTTCTATTTGGGGATTACGATTTAATCCTACTTTGATATTAAGAGCAATAAATATTTATATCACTTTTCTAGGGACGAGTGTTTTTTATTGGTTTTGTGACGACTCAAGGGTTGCAACCAGATTGGTTGCCTATCTACTCGCCTTTTGTTCATGTATGATCGTCATATTCATGATTTTAAAAAAAAAATAGATAGAGAGAAGTTTTCACACTTTTATAAGCACTAGTTTTTAAAAAAGCTTGTCTATTAGAGAGAGGTTTCTACACTCTATAATGATTGTTTTGTTCCCTTCTCCAACTGACTGAGATGTCACAATACATTCCCTTGGAGACCCAACATCCTCGTTAGCACACAACTCTATGTCTAACTCTTACAATGTACTTCCCTTGGGAGATAACGTCTTCGCTGACATGCCGCTCGGTGTCTAATTCTAATATCATTGTTAAGAGCTCAAGCCCACTGTTAACATATATTATCCGCTTTGACCCATTATGTATTGTCGTTAGCCTCACGGATTTAAAATGCGTCTATTAGAGAGAGATTTGCACATCCTTAAGAGAATTGATTCGTTTCCCTCTCCAACTAATGTGAGACCTCGCGAATTTATAAAAATATGATTTTTGTATTTTTTTTTTTCTTTCCGTGTTCATTCATGTATTCATATGCTTGTAACCTACCAGTAACATATATACACATATACCCAATTACTTGAATAAAGAAGAAGTAGAACGAAAATCACATTTAAATGAAAGTGATCACGAGTATATAGAGAAAAACGACGAAGTTTGTATCCTAATCTTCCCAGTTTGAAAAGAAATGCAGCTCAATTTATGTCGACACCATTTCAATTGATCAATTGAAATGGTTTGCATATTAAGCACTCTTCCGACCAACTTCAAATCCACCATAGCCAAGAAGTAAGCTTCATCATCTGGGTCATCTTCATCAAAGGCATCTATACAGTTCTTGAATCTCCATGTCTTTCTCTGTATTATCTTCTTCAATTTTCTGTCCTTCTGCAACACACAACTCTCTCAAACAAGGTGAGTATCTAATGCGTTGGATGTATGTATGGAGTTTATATTAAATGGAAGTAAGTGACTAACTTTTTGAAGATCTAACAGAATTTGGTTTAGAATGTTGGAATATGCAGGGCTGGTGCGTTCTTGTTGTTGTTCTAAATTATGAGACTTTGAAGTTGATGATATATGGGCAAGTTTATCGGCTCGAATGAATTGCCAGAACACTCTTATACATTCCTGCAATATCTCAATAACCCTATCCATTTTAACGCCCTCTTCCTCCTCTGTTCTTCCTGTCTTCTTGTTGTCTTTCGCTTCATCTTCTGCAATCAAACACAATCTTACAATTACTTTATTTTCTTCCTAATTTGATGCTATGCTAATAGTATAAATTGTTGACTAACTCCCATGTTTAAATAACTAACATATCCTACGAATATAAAAGAAAATGGCAACTCAATTAATGTCCCAACCATTTATCTGACCTAAATTAATAAAAATATTTCTAAAATTTATATTTTTTCTTAAAAAAACTTTATTTTAAAAATATATTTATGGCCAGTTTTAAATGAAAGGTATTAATAAAATTTTTGCAATATTAAAATCATTTTTGAAACATTTTGAGAGTAAAAATATTTTTGAAATAAAGGAGTAACGTTCTTTCTTCAAAATTAATGTTTTTTAACTTTTTATTTTTTATTTTTTAAAAATTTAAAAATATTGCTGAAATTATTAAAAATTTAGATTTTTTTTAGAAAGGGTCGATCTCATAAATATTTTTATTAATTTAGTTCAAAATTTATAAGTATGTATTTAATAGATTTCTAAATTTTAAAAAATATCTAAAAAAAAAGTTTCAAACTTTTAATTCGGCCTTTGATAAGCTCTTTAATTTAAAAAATGTCAAATTTTGGGTTTAATAGGTTTTGATATATATATATATATATATATATATTTTGGGTAATGTCTAATATGTTCATTAATTTAAAAAAAAATGAAATAAATAAGACGAAGTTTAAAATATACAATAAAAAATTTAAATATTTTTTTAGATACTTTTTAAAGTTTAAATATGTATTAAATATAAATGTATATATATATATACAGTATTTGATTTAACCTAAACTTGTGTAGGGTTAAATAAAGAAGCAAAAGCAGAAGGAGACAACATTTGACTCACCTTTGAGCAGAGGAACTTGCAGAAGCTTTCTCCTACCAACACGACTTGTAGCATAATATTCAACTCTCGACCCTTCCTCCGACCATTCATTCTCCATAAATCTCTGTATCAACACTTTAAAATGCTCAAATTTCTCTGCAACTTCATTGAATCTGTAACTTCCATACCCTTCTCTGCCGCTAATCTCCAAACCTTTCTTGTACTGCCACACTATAAACTCCCATGAAACCCACATTTGCACCACATAAACCACCTCCAATTCCCCTTCCATTCCTCTGTTTTCCCCTGTTTTTGCTTCGCCTTTCTTATCAGGCCTGCACCCACACAGCCCTTTCGATGAAACAGACTCCACTAACCCCTTCGATTGCTTCATTTTCCACTCTGCAAACCAAAATCCATGCGGGGTTTATGAAACAAACAACAATTTAATGAATGAATGAATTAATGAACTGACCTTTTGCGATTTGGTGATTTAAAGTGTCGTATTTTCGCATCTTTTCTGTGTATTGCTTGTGGAATTCGTGGAGTTCTTTTCTTATGCCTTTGCCATTTGATCTTTCTTCTCCTTTCTTCCCTCCTTTTGAATCTTCTTCCATGGCTATTGGGTACTCCGATTCTTCAGGAATTGAGGGCAACCCAGATTCGGATTTCGCTTTGGCTTTCGCCTTCTTAATCTCATTTTTCAGTTCTTCTATGAAATCCTGATCAAACCCCCCGGATATGGCTTCCACAGGATCATCAAATTCATTATCATCTTGGATTCTGATATCATTGCTGCATCGCAAACCATTTGGGAGAAAAATTTCTGGGTCTTCTCGGGGACAAAGATCTAAATCCGTGTCAGAAGTTGAAGAACTCGAATCATCAAAATCGTTCTCATTTGAAGTTTCATATACAGGTGGGTCAACATTCTGTGTAGTAGTTCTCAGAAAATCCTCGTACGTTGGAAACTTAAAGCTTAGAGATGAAAATGGCGTTTCTTCAATCCTATCAGAATCAACATGTTCTTGAAACAGAGGTTGTTGATTATAGTATTTGAAGAAACAGAGTAGGAGCGGAAACAGAGCACAGAACAAGATCAAAAGGGGTTTCAAAAGAAGAACCGAAAGATCATTAAAATTTCCAGAAAACTTCATTCGTGGAGGGCGTTGAAGAAAACAGAGCAAGTTTGTGTAAGATTGGAGAAGAACATGATTCTAAAGCAAAAGCTACGACATTTTGGGAAATTTTTGAATCAGACCATTTAGGAAGATGAATCTCGTATTTGATTCTCATAAATTCTCATTTAGCTTCATGAAAATGGAAATTATCAAAGATTTGTAAGCCTTAAAAGGATATTATATGGAAGAAAATAAAACTTTGGTCTTTTTAAATTTGGAAGTGGAAGAACAGGGCTGCGTTGTGGCAGCCATATATGATCAGTCATTTTCATTAACGATTGACTTTCTAAATATAATTTTAATTTTGATTTTACTTTTAATAACAGAGACTAAACTTTAAATAATAGTTAATAAAATGGGTTTACGACATTCTTTGTTTTTATTGGATTTAAAATAATCAAATTGCATAAGAAAATTATGACTCATAAGCTTGTTTTATATGCTTCACATTTTTTTACTATTTAAATCAAAATTAATTAAATAAAAAAAAGAACCCCATTGGATTGATGCCATAATTAATTAGTCTTAATTTGGAAAATTTAATCCTAATATTTTAATTTTTTTTTTTAAAATAGGTTTAAGCATTTAAATTTGTCATTAATACCATTCTTATTATTAATATTATATTTAAAAAATACTCGTCAAAATTTAAATATATATTTTTGATCTTTATTGTCTATTGTTGTATCAAAATACAAATGGAAGTAGGGTATAAGGAAAGCAACTATGTCGTCATCAATTTTATTAAAACGAAGATAGAAATATAATGTTTATTGGTGAGTTGTTAAGGAACGAATCTAAGTCAATTCCAAAGTATTTCATTTAATATAGGGATTAGGGTTTTGCGTTTTCCACCTACTCTCATAATTAATTAAAAGATTCGAGTCGATAACACATTTTTTTTAAGGATTAAGTAGAACATCAACGATGTAATGCATCTACCTCGTGTTGCATGTTAGGAATCACGAAACTCTTACTTACGAATATGTGAATAACGGTATACCAAAACATTAGAAACATTTTTTCTTTTTAACCATGTCTCTGTTATTAGCAACATTTAATGTTCTTGTACCTTCTTTTATACAAAAATTATAGAGGCGAACATTTAAAATCTATAACAAAAGACAATGTTTAAAAGTGCTTTCGGAATTGATTCTAAGATTATTATAAAATATTATCAACTTCTTTTGTGTTTGATGAAATTAATGATTATTAAATTCGTTACACTCACTTTTTAACACACTACTTCATTTACACCCGTTCTTAAACTCATTCTAATAATATAAACTTTTAGGAGTATGAAAAAAATAATAAAAAGGCGAAGAATATTTATGAGAGGAGATAAATATTAATAACGAAAAAGGAAAGAAAAGCAACCATTCATGACTACATACAACTATTCATAACTATTCGTGAAATAATATAAATATCGAACAAATTACGCATTTTTTTAATTAAAAAAAAAAAAGAAGAAGAAGAAAACACATTTTTTTTTTTCTTAAAATGTATACAAGAAATTATTGCACATTGCATTAAACATATAATTTATAAGATATGAAAATGAGAGATATCTTGGAATAGAAGCATGAAATATTTAGTGATGAAGAAAGGGACTTTCATTATTTACCTTTATAGTAGAGTCAGCTAAGAAGGGCCATTATTATTCATTACACGTTGGGGATTGAAATAAATAAATAAATAAATAAAAATAAAAATAAAAATAAAAATAAATAAAAAGGGTTATTATTATTATTATTATTATTATTATTAAAATTATTAATCCACAGGGCTGCCACATTGAATACAACGCGGTTTTTTGCAGCAGCTGACTTGGGGCATGCTGCTGCTGCTGCTGTTGCTGCTGTGCTTGTAATTTAATGCTTCTTGCTGTCACCTTTTGACTCTTTGCCTTCCCCTTTTTTCTCTCTTCTATTTAAGCTTCTAAACGCCATGAAAGTTTCAACCTTTGTAGAAGAAATTTGAAGGCTAAGGATATGGGGAGGCCTCCATGTTGTGATAAAAATGGTGTCAAGAAAGGACCTTGGACTCCCGAGGAGGATATTGTTTTGGTCTCTTATATTCAAGAACACGGCCCTGGAAATTGGCGGGCCGTTCCAGCTAATACAGGTTTGTTAATTTTATAATCAAAGCAAACAATATCCGTTAGCTGTGAGTTTGAGTTTGAATTTGAGATGTGTTTATTAATTTGCAGGGTTGCTCAGATGTAGCAAGAGTTGTAGGCTGCGATGGACGAATTACCTTAGACCGGGAATCAAACGGGGTAACTTCACTGATCAAGAAGAGAAGATGATTGTTCATCTTCAAGCTCTTTTGGGGAATAGGTATTAATAATTTTAAGTTGTTTGGTTTTTTTTTTTTTTTTTTTTTTTTTTTTTTTTTGTTACTCATGAGTTGATAATTTAGGTAATTTGTGTAATTTATGGTTTGTTTAGATGGGCGGCTATAGCTTCGTATCTTCCGCAAAGAACCGACAACGATATAAAAAATTACTGGAACACGCATTTGAAAAAGAAGCTAAGGAAGGTTCAAGTGAGTTCAATGGGGCATTTTGGAGATGGGTTTTCATCATCTTCATCATCAATGCCAAGAGGACAATGGGAGAAGAGGCTTCAAACGGACATTAGAATGGCAAGACAAGCCTTATGGGAAGCTCTCACGCCACAAAATTCAGCTCCTTTTGGTGAAATAATAAAGCCTTCATACCACAAAGTTCAATCCACGGGCTATGCGTCAAGCACTGAGAATATAGCCAAATTGCTGACCGGGTGGATGAAAAATCCACCCAAGACTACGGCGGAGAGATGCCCAAATGGTGGTAGCTCCGGCGGCGGAGCTGATGAATGTGAGGATAATATGGGGTCGTTTTTTAGATTTGAGTGTTTTGAAACGTCAAAATCTAATTCGGAGGAAATGAAAGCTGATCCTGATGTTCATGATTTGCCACTTTCCATGTTGGAAAAATGGCTTTTTGAGGAAAGTGGTGGAGTTCTTCAAGGAAGAGATCATGATCATTGCCTTGATAATATTGGATTCTAGAGGGACTATTTTTTCATATGTCCTTTAAATTTATTTAACTCAATAGTATAGAGAATGAATGTAAATTCCTTATTCATGTTCTTATTTACTAAATCAATCCATTTATCTCTTCTTTAATTCTACCCTTAAATTCCCATGCATGCTAATATCAGATCGACCAGAAGTTAAATGATGTGTTCTTGATTAAGAAGTTAAAAATTCAAATCTCGATAACCCTACGTAAATTTGTCTTGAAAAACGACAAAAGGGTTTGAATAATGATGGGTTGTTTTTGAATTATGTTGGAGTGTTTTACAGGTTGGAAAAGAAGTATAAATAAAGTACGTGCTGTAAAGGCATTGAAAAGAAGCACAAGGTCTCATGAGAATTGTTGCCAATTAAATGGGATTTAGAACATAGAGAAAAAGAGGTTGAGAATTTGTCGCATTTTCCAACTTGGATGTGCAACAACAAAACCTAGCCTTAAATTTCTTGCACTTTTTTCTTCTTCAATCAGCTGTTGCTCGCACCGACACCACACGATTGTAAAACGCTCGGTTTACGTTAAGATAAGATCAACAATCATGAGCGAAATATTTTTCGTGGTCGAGATGTTTGAGTCACATGTCGCTCGTAGCTAATGAAGTATCATGTGAGGGGAGTTAATATTCTTTTGCATGTGAAACTTGTAAATGTACAATGGGGTGATGCCCTAGTTTGGGAATGAACTATGATGAGCTGATGGTCATTAGGGTTGAGCCTTAAAGATTCAAAATTATTGGCGATTGATACCAATATTTTGTTTAAATTTGTGGTTGAGATGTTTGATATTTTGGAAAGAGGAAGTCATGTGGGTGTTGGAGAAGGTCATTGTAAGGCCACCTCATGAGTCATTAACTGCACCATGTGGATTATGTAAAGACAAAACGCCAATTTAATTTCTGTCGCACTAACATGTTCACTATACGCTTAACTTTCGAGTTTATATAATTGAATGACTGAAAAAAAAGAGTTGTATTTTGTTGATATAGATAGTAACTTTCAATTCTTTTAAATTTTTTTAGTTATTTTATTATCAAATCGCTCTCCTTTGAATGCAATATCGATTCATTTATGTACCTTTTTTATTTGAGTGTCAGATGGTAAGATTTGTATATATTTGATAGTCAAATAATATGACCCACTAATATTAATGTTGATTTGCATACAATTGAGTGTAATAATATACATTGTGTCAAAGTTTCAAATGACATACCCTACATCATTGACATTGTTGTTCCTCACGATCTATGGATAAACATTACACATCTTTATGAATCGAGCATCACTAGTAGATGTTGTAACAATTCAAGTTTACCGCTAATAGATATTATTCGCTTTAGTCTGTTATATATTGCAGTCAGTCTCGCGGGAATTAAATAACTATAATGCAAAATCTACGGTGGGACAAAATGATTATGAAAGTTATTTATATGTCTATTTTAAATGATGCGATGATTTTACAAGATAAACAAAAAATAGTAAATAATTAATAAACCTCAACCTATGAAGATAAAATATTAAAAAAAATTAATAAACATGCCAAGCCATTACTCATTTACATCTGGCATCATAAATAAAAAGTGCATATCATCATATAACTTTGTTATGATTTGTTAAAAAACGTGTCACTCATTAATAAAATGTATATAGATGGATGTATGGATGATGTTTTTAATTAATACCCATGTTCCCAGTCTTTTCGGACGACCTAGTCACGTTACTTATTCTTCATTTCAGCTTGTTTTGTCTTCACTTATGTGAGTCGTAAGAAAAATTTTAAGAGGTGACCGAACATAAAATTGCTCAAACAAAATGCATCCCATTAATCGAGGCTCAACTCCTTTTTCTTTCGAAGTCTTTTGTTCGACATTTGAGGATTCTATTAATATGACTAAGTTTAGGGCATGACTTTGATACCATGTTAGAAGAACACGACTCTTTACAATGATATGATATAACTTTGAATTCTTTTAAGCATTTTTGTTGTCATGTTTGTTTCAAAATGGCTCTCAATAAGACGTGGTCTTGGTTCATTTATGTATGTTTCTTTTTATTAGGGTGTAAATTTGACATAAATTTACTTGATAGTTGCAGTAAATATGAAGATAATTGATGAATGTGTAAAATGGTAAAGAAAGGGTTTTCAATTTGTAGACAGACATGGCGATGGAGCAACATATAGCAATGGTGTCATTCAAGGAAATATAGAGATGGGCCTACGTGTTGTATGGTGAAAAGAAGAAAAAGGGAATCTTTGCAAATTGGAGTAGCAGCTTAAAAAAGATGAACAAATTTTGATACACAATGCTTTAAATCTAACCCTCTTCATACCATCATTACTCGCTTGCTTTGAATCAAAACATCTTGTGTTTATGTAATGTATTGGAAGATCATTATTTCCTTTGCTTTTTGCATCATAACGTGTTGTTATTCTTTCTGCATGAACCAAAACTAAGTGATGAAGAAGGAATAAGGGTGCGTTGTAGTTTAGAATCAAGCCAACTATCCATTCCCATGCAAAACCCATACCAAATTTCTCGTAAGAGTCGTGAGATATTCGTCTTTCGAATTCACATCCACTCTCGTCCATGTACAATCTAGTAGCTATTGTCCACTTTGACCCGTTACATATTACTGTCAGTCTCACTGTTTTAAAACGAATCTGTTAAGGAGAGGTTTCCACACCCTTATAAGAAATGTTCCGTTCCTCTCTTCAACTTACGTGGGATGTTAGTTCCTCATGGGTACCTCTAAAACTTCAAAACCTAACTTTGAATCACTTTCACTCCCTAAACACTTCAGATGGCAAAATTTATGCTCACGATCTCACTTTTTCGTATGAATCATTATAACAGCTCACTGTTAGCCAATGTTGTCTTCTTTTGACTTTCCCTTGTGAGCTCCCTCTCAAGATTTTAAAACGCAGGTTTCCACGCCCTTAAAAGAAATGTTTCGTTTTCCTCTCCAGATGTGAAAACTTACGATCATCAACCAGCTTTTGTTTAAATTAGGTTCGTGTTCATTTAAATTTTAAAATTTGTAATCTTTTGTTCCATAAAATCTAGGTATAGTGTATCATTGTAGGATTCTCTTTAATCGTGTCTAAAATCTTGTCTTAGCAAATGGATAGCACCAGCCAACCAGAAAAGATGGCAACAACTTCCCTTCAATAGTGGGTTATGTGTTAATTGAAGCTTTAATCAACTTTTAAGTACATTGTTAAACAAAGTTTCCACTACAACAACCAACATGATTAGATGTGTGGGCCTTCCACATTGAATATCAAGTAATATTACCAAACAAAATTTGCCCATAAACACATAATTCAAACTAAAATAGATTTGATGGAAATAATTCAAATCAAAAGCAAAATACATAATCAAGCTCCATTTGAGGGAGATGAAGAACAATCACACACAACCTCAGTTCCTACAGCTTGTCTTCTATGGAAGTTCCGGTGACAACCACAGGCAGCACAAGTAAGTGCAGCATTCGTCCCTTCGTCGCCGCTCGCCATGAATTCCCGACACCCGTCGACAGCATACCCTCCGACGCCAGCGGCATGGTTCTTTTGGCACTCCCCATATCTAACACTCCTTACTGTCAAAGATGAAGCCACACTGTCTCTTGAGCTTTCTTCCCTTCTAACTACAACTTGACGCTTCCTCATTTTTGGTAATGGGAGAGGAATATCTTTGTGTAAACTTATGAGAGATCACAATTTTGTAAGCCATAACCCCCAAAACACTCGTTTAAATAGAGTCAAAAGTTTTACGTTTTAAAAAGAAAAACCTTTAATGACATGTCATTTTCTCGTTCTCGTTCGTTGATTATATATTAAACTTTTCTTTCTCTCTGTTAATTGATTATATGTTGTCTGCTTTGACTGATTACATATCTTTATCCGTCTTACTAGTAAGGAAAGGTTTCCACACCCTCATCAAAAATGGTTTGTTCCCTTCTCCAACTAATGTGAGTTCTTGCTCAGAGAGTTGGAGGAGACATGTTTTTTTGTTTTAAATTATGAACCAACAAGAATTCAAAAACAAAAGAGCCAAAGATTTGAAAATGAAGAACAATAATTCAAATGTAAATAAGGCAAAAAATTAAAGATGTTAAGAAAAGTTTTTGTTTCCACGTAGCTGATTGATTGGTTTAATATAGAATTGAACAGCTATGTAATAAGTTGGGTTTTGATCCTAATGTGTAATGTGGCCCCTAAATGAGTGTAAAAATGGGCAGGTTTTTTGTGGGGGCGTACTGCCTAAAATGACGCTCCACTTTGGCCTATGTACCCTCCTCTCCTCCTCCTCCAACTCTTTGAGTTTGCTACTCATTTTGAAATGTTTTGATATCAACTTAGAGGGGTGGATATATCGTAAGCTTTTGTCGAACATAGCCCAACAATTACGTTTTAGTGATGGTTTTTATATACTATACTTGGAAATGTACCTCAACTTTCATTTATAATTCGTCCATCTACCTTACTAGATGGGTAAAAATTGCTATGTTGTTGAGGTATAAATGGTTAACTTTTAAAAGCTTTATATTGTCAAAAATGGATATGTAATATATTTATGTCCATTTATAACCTTCTACTTCAATTTAAAAAAAAAAATGGTGTCGAGCGACCTAGAGTGTAACTTAGTAGACAATATTATACCATTGTGAAGGTTCATAGTTCCTAATAATTTAGTCATGTCAAACAAATGATTCCTAACCGTACACTCCACCGACCAAATCATTTTTTATGCCATCACCCATTTATGTTTCCGAAAGTCTATTACTTAGTGACACATTGCCAAGGTGTGAAACCCACTATATAATATTTGATTCTCTTCCTTTGCCTTGAGTTTTTTCAAATCTAATAATTTAATTCTTTTCGAACTCAGGCTATTTAATTTAAAACATAAAGGACGGGTTGGGTTGAATTTTTTAAGACTATTGTGAAGATTAATAATATTTGATGTTTCTAATTAATATTATCGGTGAATATTTGAAATTTGAATTTTATGACATTTTAGTTATTAATGTAACATGTACCGTGAATAAGTACAATTTTTTTTTGAATAATTAACAAAACTCGACAATCTAACAAAACTCAACCCAAAATTAAAGGGTTAGTTGTAAACTTTATTCGAGTTACTTAGGTTACCAATCGAATTAATTTAGACTTTCAAGTTGGTCTAAAACATTTTCAGAACCTAACTCAACTCAACTTGCGTATACTCCTCGAATTTTAGCTAAGGCTAGAAGGGAATATTCCCAAATAATTAAATTCTAAGACGACGAAAGTGTATAAAAAAAAATAATAAAAAAATCTAAAAAAATGAAATGGGCCTATTGGGCCTGTTTCTTGCTTGTTTTTTCTATAAAAAACATTGGGCCATTTGTCTGCAAAATGACCGGCCCAGGCCCAATTTGTTTCACTGCAAAAGGTGTTAGTCGGAGCACCGAATTTACAAAAATGCCCTAATTTTGTGGTCCTTTAATTGCATTAATGTCTCACTATTGTGTTCTTACACATATGTTGGGTGTTTCTTCCACACCCTTCCATTTCAACCACTTCCTTAATTTTTTCAAATTGGAATAATAATAATAATAATAATAATAACTAATTTATTTAAAAAATTCTCCAATAACCAAATATATATAAGGTAGGAGGTAGGTAAAATATTAATTCCCAATTATTTCCAACACCCAACTTTATAAATTCAAGTTTGACTAAGGAAAGGAAAATAATAATTAAAAAAAAGATAGAAACTTTAGGGATAATATTAATATTCAACGAAGATTTGCTTGCCCTAGGGTTTTAGGTGTGTAGCTTCGATGATCTTAAACCCTCACCCATTTAGAATCCAATGAAAATAGACCGGGTGCTTTTCCAAATGCCAAAACAACCCTCACCCATTTACAAAAATGTTTCGTTCAATTCTCTAAAGATATCAAATCTTGCACGAAAAAGTGTTATTATTTTGTTTCTTTTTCTATTCATGTAATGATTATAAACGTGACAGAGAAAAGGGTATTAGATTATGATGAAATAAATCAAACAACATTATTCTAAACCCTTCTTTAAATGTAGATCATGTAGTAGCAAAGGCGGCAGCTGCAGCAGCAGCAGGTACATCACTGACCCTTTGCACTTTGCTTCATTAAACAATAAACAATAATACCCAAGTACCACCAATGATTGAAAATAGTAATATATATATATAATTTAACTTAATTTAATTATAATTACCCCTTAATTAACTTAATCAGAATTTGGAAATGTGCACAAAATCTAATATTCAGGCAATATTCTACTTTCTGCTGCTTTCTCCGAGACAGAAGATAAGGGGGAAATCTTTTGGTCTCTGTGATGAGACGTTAGATTCATGAAATTTACAGAAACAGAGAAAAAAACATTAAACATTCGTTAACACCGAATTCAATGTGGAGTTAATTAATGATTAATGCATTTAATCACTAATTTCATGTTATAATCCACTCCAAACAGGGTGGTCTTCTCATTAATTGATTCAATTAAACACTAAGCTAAAATGAAAATTAAAAAAACAGAGCTACCTAGCTTGGATTTCTATATCAGCTAATGATGAGGATGATGCAGTTTTATTCTTAATTACTTGTGAAACAGAGAAGTAAATCAAGAGGAAGAAGATGACCCATTTGAGCCAATATGCATATGCAAACCCGCATCTGCTCTGTTTTCGTTGTTGTTGACGGCGGCGGCGGCGGTGGCGGTGGGAGTGGTGGTAGTGGCGCCATTGGTGTCGGTCTTTTTTCCCATGGTGTTCTTGTTGTTATGCATCCATACTTTGAGAACCCCTCTTTCAATTCCGATTTCATTGCAGAAATCTCGAACCAAATCTTCGTCTCTCTTCTGCATTTTCCATCCAACTCGTTCCGCTAAATCCAGCATTTTCTCCTTCTGTTCGTTGCTGAATTTTGTTCTGAATCGTTTCCGTCCATTTGGGCTTCGCTGTGCGTTTTCCGGCGGAGGACCGGACAACCCAGCTGAAAGCGCCAATAACATATGTGGCGCGGAAGGGTAATACGACGAAGAGATCGGCGGCGGCGATGCAGAATTCGGACTCCAACTGCCAGCCAACGGCGGAGGAGGTGGGTGGTGGCGATGGTGCGGCTGATACTCAATCACATGAGTCGGTGCGGAATTAATCGCCAAAGTGGAGATTGGTTCCTCAGGGTCCCGGCGGTGGAAATTCCGGTGACAGCCACACGCAGCGCACTTAAGCGAAGTGGGATCGGTGGGAGTGGAAGAAGGAGAGGGCATAAATTCCCCACATCCGTCTAAGGCATGAGCTCCTAAAGTGGCGGCGTGGTTTTTGAGACATTCTTTGTAAGTAACAAGCGGAGGGTGTTGTTGAGCGTGGTGGCGCTTGAGAAGGCCGTTGGTGAAGGGCGGCGATTTAGCGGAAGGCGGCGGAATGGTTGTGGGAGTATTATCAGTGTCGGGGTCGGGGGATTTAGTGTTATTAGTAGTAGTGATGGGAGCTGCTGGGGCTAAATCCATGGCTCTCTCAAAAACACAGACCTCTCTAAACATGGAGAATTAAACAACAACAACAAGAACCTCAACAAACAAATAAAAACTTAACCTTTCCGTAAAAAAAATAAATAATAATAATAATAATAAAAATCAGAGCTTTTCTGTGGTGGAGCTTTGTTAACCCAACAGAATAGTTGGGTTATTTAACCCTGGTTAGTTATAATGTGTGGTTAGTTGCATGGGTAATAAATACGGGACTGGGGGAGTAATTTTTAGTATATGTCTAAGTTAATTTTAAATTTAATTTTGGGGGTTCTGATGAATTAATGAGTCGGGTCTCGTCGTCTGGGGATAATTATGAGTGGGTCAGGAGTGGGTTGACCCGGGGATTTTTTTTTAATTTTTTAATTTAATTTTATTTATTTATTTAAATTTAACTATAGCTGATGGAGGGAGGACCAGAGACAATACACTGCAACCCCATGTTATTATTTATTTTTATTTTTATTTTTATTGCCAACTTGCAGGAAGGACTGGACCGCTTTTAAAGTTACCTTTATTATTATTATTATTATTATTTGGTTTTTTTTGATATTGCCAGGTACTAGTGAAATGACGAAGTTGGTGCTGATGGATATGGTGTTTAGGAGGGAAGTGGGGAGGGTAGAATTGTCTTTCTCAAGAGTTGAATATTACGGCTGGAAGTGGAAGGTATTTATGTCGGCTTCGAAGGAATTTTAGGATGTTGAACCCATATTTTCTTTTGTTTTTAATTTTATTATTCTCATGCTAAACGACACCGTTTTGAGTTTCTCATTCTACCAAATATTAGTTTCTAGAATAGGATCGAACTATTTTAAATTTTGGAGTGAGGTTATTAAATAAACCACGTGGAATAAGTAATCAGTATTTATTATTATTATTATTATTTTAAATAAAAATAAAAATTGGGAAGGGTAAAAAAGGAAGAAAGGATGAAATATTAATAATTTGCATCGAAACTGTAAAACAAGCTTTTCCGTGCTTTCATTCTCACTCAATTATAGCTTTTTCTCCCAATAATGATCGACCATATTATTTTATTTATTTTTTATTTTCCCTTTTGAGAGGGCATTTTGGGAAATTGGGTAGCCAAAAATGCAAATATGAAAAATGTAGGGGGTGGTGGGACCGGAGTAGGGGGGTCAAGTAATGGGGCAGCTAAACCCTTTCACTCATAATTGTAGGGCATGGGCCCTATCGTCTTATCATATTAATTACATTAATTAATTCATTCATATTTTATTTATTATTTATTTCTTACCTTTTTTTTTTTTTTTTTTTTTAATTCTTTATCTACTTCTCTTCTTTACCACCCACCAAAATTTAATTAAATATCTAAATACCATGCTTTATATTTATATTACCACTTAAGTAATAAGCTTTTAAACTAAGCTAATATGTTTAATTAAATTATGAGTCAAAATGATAATAAATATTCATAATTCAACAACCAACCAACAATCATTTTATATGCTCCCTCAAATTTAGACTTTATAATTCTCAACATTTGATCCATTATTTTTTTAGCTTATACTAAAAGGAAACAACACATCAAATATGTTGGAAGTCCCATTATTATTCCTATTATTATTATATGCATCGTATCTTATTTACCTAAAATATATTTAAATCTTTGTCCTATGACTAGATCTTACTCCATCTCGTCTCTATCAAATGACCCTCCACTTTATATCTCGATCCCAATAATTTTACCCTCTTTTGTGTCTATTCTATTATATAACGAAGACGTCATCAATTCTTTAATAATTCTTCTTGATGCTACTATGCCTAATACCATGTGAGGAGTTTTGAACCTCTGTTCTCTTAGTTTATAATATGTCTTAATTAGTTGAATTATGATACTTTTAAACTCAGAAACGTCATATGATTGAATAATTAATGAACCCTTCAAATGTAGGTTCCTTTTTGTTTTCTATATGCGGTTATAAATAAGAGGAAATAACTCAAACGGACAATACATAAAGAGAAATATTAATATTCTGACTACTTAAGCTATACTCAAAATCGACGAGAACGATAACGATAACGGTAACGACATAGAAGTAAATAGAGGAGGGTGAGTTAGTTTGGTGAAATAAATAGAGATGATGAGAAGGAGCGGTAAATAATGAGAGTTAATAATAAGTGAAAGGTGAGAGGAAATTGAGGGGGCCATGGAAGATGAACGACAAACCTCCGCATTCAATTCATTCACTCTTCTTCTTCTTCTTCAGAAACAAAGAAAGTGTCAGTGATTGACCTAATAATAATGCAGCTCAGTCCACCATTGCAGATCTCCAGCTTCCGAGGTTTCGAGTTGCCGGTGGGCCCTTTCCTTGTTCCTTCTCTCTTTTCCATATCTTCAGTCCCCTAACCATGGCGGCCTCTATTCTGGTTTTGACCTAAAGATTTAAAACCCCTTTGACTCGTGTATCTATCTCATTAAGCCAAGTGGATCGAGAAGAGTATTATAAAACAAAACACAAACTATTGTAGATTTTTATTCATTTTTTGAAATGCATCAGACCCAATTACAGAGTAATGCCAAATCACTAATTTCTGTTCTCTTTAGAAACACTCAAAATCCTTTGTTCTATTTTGCTGCCAAATCATCAATTCATCCGATTAAAAATGCTGTACCATCACAAAGAAGAGAGCATGAGACCTGTAAAAATCATGGGAGCTATATCGCTCGTACTCATGTGAATGACGATTTCCTTTCTTTATCCAATCCTAAGAACGAACGTGTCGAGAAAAGCCCAGCGAAACCTTGTGACAGACAACCTTCAACAGCACAAGGAGCTTTGGAGCAACCCATTGCACCATTATTTCGAACCATTTCTGTGTTTTCATCTGCTGCTGCATTACATGAAGGTCCATTTATCTCCAAGTTCACTGGCTTGCATGCCATAAATCTACTTTTCTTGATGCTCGTAACAGGACTTAACTCCATGGAGCCAGTTGTAGGATCACTCGGAGACACCATCCCATCCATTTGCAAGTCCTCAGGTAATTTCCTCTTCAAACCCGGGAGAATCTTTAATCCTGACACAATCATAACCCGTAAGTAAAACAGAGCTTATTACATACAACATTCTGTATGGCATGGAAGTCCATTTGTAGAACAGTACTTTTTTCTTTTGACAGTTGAACGTAATCTATTATACCAGGAAACGGATCTTCAGATGCACCTGACTGTGATTCTGAGCCTCCACAACTACAACGTAACTTTGAGATTTTATTAGATCCTGACAGCCTGCATAATAATTAGATGTTATCAGCTTATCGAGTGTTAGTACAAGACTAAACCATACCATGTCAGGACTCGAGACTATATCCAAGCCACAATTATTTAACTACTTTCAACTTCAAACTCATTGCATCTGTAAAATCCCCCACAAACAAACCTGTACATGTGCTCAACGAAGTCATCAATTAGGACGGGCCAAGCACCTGAGAGAAGAATGCAACTGAGTAACTCCAAATAGTACAGTAGAGAATAATAGGAAAACATTATGCTTATGTACAGGCATACCCAACATTCCACCAAAAGACTACGGGTAGTCTTGAGGCTCTTTCCTCTACAAGAGAAATGAGGCATAATCCTCAATTTAATTAGACAAATTTAAATTAAATTCAACAACAATAGACCTACGTATTATATAAAAGTCCCGGGAGGATGGGGGGAGGTATCCATCCATAATTTCTCAAGTCAAAACTATGCAGCTCATTTTTAACATCAGTATCAGTATCACTATCACTAACGGGATCAACCTATTCCTTAAATTGTTTTCTGTATTATCAATCTATTCTTTAAATTTTGTCTTCTGTATCTTTCTTAAGCTTTAGCGATAAAAGTAATAAAGGGCTAAATTATCACAACCAGAGTTGTTATCGTATCGCATTCTAAGTTGAACTTTTATATTTGAAGAATATGCAGACAACTGTTAGATGCATTCTTCCAGTCATCATATAACTATTGAACTTCTAATCGCAGTGTATGGTCATAGCAGTGTATGACTCTCGCAGAAGAGGCATGTGCTTCTTAAAAAACAAAAATGCACAAGCCTCAAAAACATTTTCAAGCATTAAGCATACACTTGAGGAAACAAAATAACAATACTATGCTAGCATAACAAAATGATCAACTAATATTTGCATTGTCATAATATTTCAATCATCCGTAGAAGAACCAAAACAGAAGATTAACCATGAAAATGAAAATGAAGTATCATATTTTTCTTATATAAATTGACAAAATATATTTATCCGTGACTATTTCCTGTGATAGGATTCAATTGTATCGATGGAAAAACTTCCAACAGATAAGGAGATGGATTACTTGAAGTAATTCCCAAGTCTTCAACATTTTTAACTCAGCGTATTTAATACACAAATAAATATTTTAAAAGATAACAAAAAAATGTAAATACAAATACCTTCAGGATCATACCCTTCCAGATTTTCATGTACACAACGGCTGAAAGCCAAAACTTGAAGCCATGTATCCTCAGAAATATTGTGTCGCTGATTGTTCTGTGGAACTTAACTAGATTAGAATCCTTGAGATAAGTTGGATCATATGACACAACACGTCTATTTCAAGGAACAAGGTAAAGAATAAAACCCAAAAAAATAACTTGGATGCATAAACCTAGACAGAAGAAATTTGATAGATTAGAATCTTGGGTATAAAAAAATACCCCAAAATTTCCCAAATTCATTAACTTCAAAACTTGAGATACATGCATATATTTTTGTAAAATACATATGAATGTGCATCCAAACGTGTCTACAAATGGCAAATAATAACATTGATAGAAATGTCCATTCATGGGTATTTAGCATGTAGGTATATTTCATAAACCAACGTTGATGAAAACAACTTCAGGTGGAAATTCCGGTTTCCTGATTATAATCATTATACATTTTATTTAAAGCTTGTAGACTACATAACAACCAAAGTGAAAAGAAAGAAAGGAAACGGAACCTTATTAGGAGAAGAAAAAAAGGGGGAAAATGGTACCTCAACAAAGTCACACCATTGATTAAGTAACCGAAATCTCCCATCCAAAACTAATCTCCATGCTTTAATTGCCCTACCAACGGCTGTAATTCAAATAAAAGAAGAAAAACTAAACTATCAGAAAGTAAGAAATTTTTTAACTTACCCAGTGCACATATCATGATATCATTTCATATTAGGAAACTAAAACATAGTTTTATATCCAAGCCAAAAGAAGGAACCTTACTGATATTCTTTTGACCATTTTCTCGGCACACAAAGAAAACAAACTCATAGAAGCGTGAAAATTCAGAGAAGTCTACCTACAAAATAGAATCGTCAAATTCAAAGTACAAGCCAGAAAAATTTTCAATCAAAATTCTTAAAGTTAACTGAAGCACATGAATAAAACACGATAAATCTTACTGAAAATATAATATTGCCACCAGCCAATATCCAAAAGCTTGCCAAATTAGAAGAAACTAGATTACAGTAGGAAACCAGGAAAAATGAGAGGAAGGAAGAGTTTACCGTCAAGTTTAGATATGACATCAGCTTTGATAGTTCATGAAGGATTGAGTTACTGCAAATGTAATTTATACTTTTTAGATAACCTAGATTAATATAAGAAAAAAAATTATACTGCAATCAAAACAACATATGATGGCCTCATTTATCAAGTCGTATTTAGGCAGCTAAGTCAGTTTTTTCCATGTAATATTCCATTTATTGAACTGCTAGAAAACACAGGACCATACCATAACTAATGAAATAAAACTAGTAAACATCCATGTCTACAATATTAAAAGTCATCTTAGTTTAATAATTGAGTTGATAAACTATCTTAGTTTCATACGTCTGTCGGTTAAAAATGTTTAGAAAATGTCTTGGTTTGGAAGGACAAGAAATATTGAGTTGTACAAAACAAAGTGGATATACCCCGTATGCAGTGACGATTGCACATATATTAAGAGCTCTGAAAGTGCTTGCTTTGAACTTTTGGCCATTTGTGTTTCAACATGTCCAAAACCTCCATTCCCATGACAAAGACCATTTTGAGATCGAATACCTATAAACAAGTAAAAATAATGTAAATTTTATCGATCTGAAACAATTAGGTTAGTCTAAAGCTTCTCCCCCTAAAGGGCTGCAGTGGAATCAGAAATCATAATACAACAATTCCTAATTCTTGGATTATCCCTCCTAAATAATGACAGCGCTTTCTCATTTAGAAGAATAAAATTCATTCATAATTCTCTAAGTTGACTGACCAGAAAATAACATTGACATTGAGCCTGATGCATCTTATTTTCCGAAATAAGTACCATAAACTGAATCTCTAACGTTCTTTATCATCCAAACTATTAATGCAGTTCCCAAAAATAAAATCACCTAGACTTCTCCGAATCAAATACATCATAACTTCTTAAACATAAAAAATCACTTAGAAACTAACCATCTTTAGAAACATACATAATAAAAAAAAAACATCAAAATCTATAACAAAATTACATCTTCCAAGTTAACATGCATCCGCAAGAAGACGAAGACATAGATTTGCATGAAAAACACCAAAAATCCTAAGAAGAGAAAAGTATTGCAACAGATAATGAAAGGGCAGAAAACATTGAAAGATTTGAAAGGTTTAACAAAAGCAATGTTCGGTGAGAATTGGCAGTAGCAAATCATGAATAAAAGAGACATCAGACAAGAATCAAGAGAAAAAAGCAGAATCTGAAATTTGAAGCGGTAGGGGAAGAGGAGGAAGTTGTTACCACAGTATTGATGATAAATCTGGACGATATCGAAGCGATTCATCTGCAAGAAACGGAGGGAAGAAGAAATGGAAGTGTTGATTGTCGAGGAGGCAAGAAGCGGAAGAAGAATCCAGACCTCAACACGAAAACAGAGAAGGAACCTCTCTCTCTCTCGATTCTCTCTCCCCCCCTTCTTCTTTGCCTCTGCCTTTTCAGTCACACATTACGTTTATTGCGCAATTTCTTCTTATATTCTTTGTGGATGCTACGCAATGGGTCCAACTGAACCGCCATTACGGTTCTTTATTTCATGCACACCGGTTTTCAACCCGCATTCCGCAGTATCATTTTGATTACTTAAATTTATTAACTCCCACTTTTTTATTTACCATTAATATTTTTAACCTTATTGGATATTGTTGACATAAAGAAAGTTGCCAACACGACCCAAATAGCATCGACATAACCGAATTTGTCGATACTAATAAGGTAGGTTTGAAAATTCCCTTTATGCCAACGTTTTTTAATAACGTTGGCAGATCTCCCTTATGTCGGTAAAATTTGGATCATGTCAGTAATTACTTTTACGTCATAGCTATCCAGTATATTTGGCAAATCTTCTTTATGTGGATGACGTCGGGAATCTTATCGTACTCGAAAATCATTCCAAACCAGCCTCAAAACTTTATTGCATGTTCTCCAATATTGTAGGACACTTAATAATGGTTAATGGATCTTGTGCATGCCATTTCTCTTTCTCTCTCTCTCTCTCTCCATTTGATATATAGAGTTAAAAGGTCTTCTTCATATGGTTAACAATTAACACTATTAATTATATAAAATAAAATATTTATTTGGTAAATATATTCATTGGTTTAATAGTTTTAAACTTATATATATTTCAAATTCCTGAAATTTTTATAATTAATAAATATGACTATTAATTTTGTTAAAAAATAAAATAGCTGACATTAATAGTTTAATAATAATAACAAAATATAGAAAATAAAATAAATAATATTTAAGTGTATAAAGCAAAGCGTAGACTTCCCGCGTTTCCCGATGCACCGATCAGGATGGGAGCCCGCCGGACGCCGGTGGTGCCAAAGCCCTCACCTCATCATCGTCGTCGAGTCACCTCATCTCCTCACCTTGTCGCCATGGCCACCTTCTTCCTCCACTGTCCCTCTTCTTTTCTGTTCTTTCATGTCCTCAGAGGAGATTCGTCCTCCATCCAAATTATCCAGGTTCAAATTTCACAAAACCCATCTATCTAAGATTTAAAAGCTCTAAGAATTCTCTATCCATCCTACGAAAATGAAGTCTTTAAATGGGGGTTTGTTGATATGAACAGGATGACAGATTATCTTATAACAATACATGCCAAGAATCAGCCTACTGTTGAGAACAGAATGTCATGAATTCATTTCATTATAAGCTCCTTGAAAAAGAATGTACAATAGTATATATCAATGGAACAGATGCTGCCCGTTTCTACAAAATTAAACAAACAAATAACAATGTGGGTTTACCTTAATCACCAATAGTCCCCACAAGAACACCTCCCATCTCTGAAATGGTGGAATCTGCTAGCATCTCTCACCACAATTTCACGTTTGGTTATCATAGCAATCAGCTTAATCACAGAATGGCAGTCACCACAAACACGATGGCCCTGCACAATTTGTAATGGCGTATGATTTAAAGTATTGATAAGTCCATAAGCTATGGCCAATTTCTCACTGTGGTATATCTGTATCTTTTCTTCATGATCTACATCTGGAAGCAAGATGTTCCGTTCAGGAACATAACCAAGCTTTGTGATCTCTAACATTAACTCGTCCACTTTTTTGACGACTTTTTCTATTTCGGGATGGTGTTTATCCCCAGATTGGAATGCGTGGGGTTGATGTTTAACTTCAATCCAACTACATGCTGGAAGCATACTCAAGCCCTTTCGTTTCAATGTCCGAACAACATCAGATGCTTCCTTTAACTTGCCAGAGCTTTTATATATGTTTAACAACACTATATAATTACGAAGCTTCTCGGGTTCCATCCCGTAAAGTTTTTCAGCAGCGTATTTTCCAAGTTCTAGATTTTCATGAACTCTACAAGCTCTAAGCAAGGCAGCCCACATATTTGCTGTTGGTTGAAATGGAGCTTTCCTTATAAGGGCATAGGCTTCGTCTAGGAGCCCTTCTCGACCTAGCAATTCAATCATGCACGTGTAATGCATAGCGCGCAGTTTGATCTTATGATCCCTAGTCATTGATTGAAAAATTTCCCATCCACGTTCGAATAAACCTGAAATGCTGCATGCAGATAAAACAGCAAGAAATGTCACATGGTTTGGTACCATGCCTTCCCGAAGCATTCTCTCAAATATCTCAATGGCCTCCTCCCCTCGACCGTGATTCCCATATCCAGCTATCAAAGCATTCCATGATATCAAGTTTTTACAGGACATTCTGTCAAAAATATGTCTAGCATCATCTACCTTTCCCCATTTGCTATAGAAATCCACAAGTGCTGTATTAGCTACTACATCTAACCCAAAACCATTACGAACTAAACTCGCGTGCGCTTGCTTAGCACGTGTTACCGAGGCCAATCTCGAACATATCCTTATAATTATCGAAAAGGTGAAATGGTCGATTTTAACTCCAGAGTCACGCATCTGATAATATAGATTCAGAGCTTCTTCACTGTAGCCATGGAGTGCGTAACCAGCTATAATTGAATTCCATCCAACTATTGTCTTGTCGGGCATCTCATCAAAGACACAATGAGCGTCTTCAAGGCCTCCACACTTGCTGTACATGTCAATCAGCGCACAGGAAACAAAAATGTCCTGTCCTACGCCTGCCTTTACCGCACACGAATGTAATTGCCTACCAGGAAAAATAAGTTCCAAACCAGCCAATGCCCGTATCACGGTGGCAAAGGTGCGAGGGCTGCAACCAGGATACTCTTCCCACATCATAATGAACAATCTAAACGCTTCTTTATAATTTCCAGAGTCTACATACCCGGAAATTATGGTATTCCACGAAACCGCATTCCTCTCGGGCATTTCATCGAACAATTTAGAAGCATCAATCATCATCCCACATCTCACATGCATAAGTAGAATCCTGTTCATAATATATTGATCAGGCTCAATTCCATTATCAATCATGTAAGCACACAACCTCTTCGCCCCTCTTATAGATTTCAAGCCAATACACGCATTAATCAACGCATCAAATGTGCTATTACCAACATCATAACCACCCTCCAGCTCAAGAATTTCAAACATCTCAAGTGCATCTCTGAACTTATTACACAAAACCAACTTCTCAATATGGCAACAGATCCGTACACTGGATTTTGTAATTCGGGTCTCCTTCGCAGGCGGCGTTCCTTTACGAACGTCGCGATCGACTTTCGAAGGCTTGGGTTTGAGTCGTGGCCGTAGCCCTTGTTCCAAGGAAGAGCACTTGACCCAACAAAACGAATCACGCAATTTTCTTCTATTGGACCACAAAGAATACGCAGACAGCAAAGATCTGTCCCTAAAAAGCTCGGAACCGGAGAAATGATGGGAGAAGTAGGAAGTAGAGCTGGAGAGGGAAGTACGTTGAAGGTGATCATGACCATAGTTTTGATAGAGAGGGACTTCCATGGCTGATAACTTGAAAGAAATGCGTCAAATCGAGAATGGCGGGGGTGGGGAAGTTACCTGGAGAGATTAGGAAGCTGAAGGATGTCCTGAAATTGGATGAACTAGAAGACGTTGATTGACAAGATGAACGCGCAGTAGTAGTAGAATCGGAGTGGGTTCATCCTCCGGAGAAACAATGGCAGAGAGAAAGAAAAAGGGATGTGGATTGAAGAGGGAGCATCAACATCGAGTACTCCGCCACCGCCGGTTTCTTTTTTGTTGGTCGTTCAACCTCTTCGCAATAACCAACCCGGGGTTTTAGGTTTTGCATTTTAACCATTAATTTCTTTTTTCTTTTCTTTTTCTTTTATAATTTTAATTCAACGCTTATCTCTTTTAACTCCTAAATTTAATAACATTTAATTACAATTATTCACATTTAATATAGAGGTTGCACTGCAAAAATAAAAAATCAAATAGTTATTAAATGAAGCTTAAAAAAGCACCCTTTAAAATTCAGGTTTATTTAATAAAAAAAAATAATGTTAGAAAAATGAAAAATTGGGACGCTTTTAAAATGTGTTTGTTAGGAAGAATTCTACCATGGTAAGAGTCCAAGTAGATCTCGTTGTAAATAGCTAATTCATGGGTAGAGCCAAAGAGTGTTGGTGAACGTTACAAGTTAACAACAACAAGACGCTTTGGTGTATATGGTTTTCACACTGTTAAAAAGAATTCAGATATTGCTCCTGATGTGGGATCTCAGAGTTCAACTTTGATCGACAATCTATTAAGATTTGTAACTAATAGATATGTAACATATGGAGTTGAACTTTGATTAACATTAAAATTAGTAACATATAGTAAGGTTTAGACACTTAGAATGTGCATCTTTACCTAAACATTATCATCAAAGAATAACGTGTGATCTGATGATGTTTTGCAATACAACTGCCATCTGGGTTAGCAAGTGCCACATATTTTTCTTTTGTTCCTGCTGCTAATATATGGAGTATCCATTCCATGGAACAAAATCTGATTCTCTGATTCCAACACTTCAGAAACCTTCCTTTTCATTCATTTTCTTCAACCTATATAGGTGAAAATAGGAATTCAAATCTTTGTTTCTTTGCTTGTCGTGTTGAGTCTAATATTACACGACAATCCCTTCCATAGCGATCTTTATCTCGATGGGAATCCAGTTCCAGAAAACTCATACACCTGCTGCACTACATTCCCAGATGAATTCCCCAAACACAACAGAATTTAGGGTAGCTAAGAGAATTCAAACACAAGGGTACTACTAATTCTTCTTTAACCATAAAAGAGGTGGCAGAAAAAGCCTTCTAAACCTAACTTGAATGCAGCTCACCCAAGAACATCACCAGAAAAATATTCCCCCATTTTTGTCTCGGATCACTACTTTACCTTTCAGACTTGTTCTCCAGTAAGTTTCAAGAAAACTAGGAGATCCTACATTGGTTGGGGAAAACAACGATGTTTTAAAAACATTGAGGGAAGTCCGAAAGAGAAAGTCCGAAGAGGACAATATCTGCTAGCGGTGGGCTTGAACCGTTACCACGCCTAGTATGTATTCACGCCTAGTATGTATTCAGATGCATGGCAATCAAAATTCATCACAGAAAATAGATCTGAAAGTAGTTAGTTTAATAATATTATAGCAGAAAACAAAACCTTCCAGCCGTTTCAGCACCATCAAATCAACAAATATAATATATATATATAAACACCTTCTTGTGAACTAAGGTGTAGAATCTGATTGGCATCAAAACCAAGAAGATTACAGCTTTTCACAAGACAGCAGAGGCATAAATGACCAGAAATTTCAGCTCAGTGAATACCAGAATTTCAAGCTTGCATTTAACTAATAATCTTGAAGGTAATACTATGTTGATCTGTACTAACATGCATATATTTCCCTGAAAGTGTAATTAAATCATACTAAGAAATATAGATCTAGGAGAACATATGAAGGTGATGCAACAAGGGTTGTATATTCCCTAATTAAAAACTGTATATGTTCCTTACACCTGTCTGCCATGAGCTTATTTAGAGACATGATTTTCCACAAGAGTAAGAAAAATCTTCTCAGCATATTGTGTATACCTGTGATGATTATCCTATCTATATGCTTCAAGCAATATTATAGATGCTACTATTTCTTGATTTTCTTCAGCTGCTTCCTAGGCCCAGGAACTTCCAATCGACCAACAGAACAGCCACATCTAGCTCGAAATATGAGCACAGCTCTTCCATTAGGAGGTGCCATCTTCTTAAGTTCAGCTTCTAATTCGCGGTGATGGTCACGGGGCAATTCAAACAGCCCTTTCTTCACTCCATTTTTAACTAATGGACTAGAGTTCTTCACACACTCCTCTGTCTCCAATTGGATATCGAATTCAGCTGCCTTTCGAAGACCCTTGCAATAAGGATTTCCACATTTCCTGTTCGTGCAAATTAAAACAACCCAGGCAGCTAATGAAGCACAGAAAATGCTAAGTCCAATGGATCCATAAATCCAAGGA